>NC_090449.1:321695751-322325963 GCF_031143425.1 Pleurodeles waltl
GCATTGTAGAAAACAAGCGTGGAAGACTGCGCTCTTTTTTTGGTTTTGTTTTGTATTTTAGATTTGATGCCGCAGATTTGCAGCAGGGCTTAGGAGTAGGTTATTGCTACCTTTCCCCATTTTCTTTTCTTTGCCAGGGTGGTGAGTGGCGTGGGGTTGACTGCTTGATGAAGTTTTGGCCGCAGGGACTGGCCGCAGGCCAAGCTCTGTGGCCAACCTCTGCCATGCATAGCCAAAGGCTGTGCATTGCGCAGGGCTGGGCCCTTATAGGGGTTAAGTTTCAGGGCCTGGCCACAGTGCGGCCAACCGTTATCGTGAACAGCCAAAGGGTATGCATGTCTGAAGGCTGTGCATGGCACAGGGTTTGGTGCTTTACAGGGGGCTGGCTGTAGGGCCTGGCCTCCATGCATAGGAGTTGTTGGATTAACAAAAGTAATTGAAATTATTTACATTTAAAAAACAAAAAGCTACACGGATAATATAATAAGGAATTAGGTTTAAAAAAAACATTGAAAATTCACTTAACATACCAAAGCTTACAGGGACGTTGTAGTAAGGCTCACATTTTACTAGCACATAACCATAGAAATTCAGCAGTTATAGTTATGGTTTTATCAAGTAACTATAACTTGTGCCCTAACATAACTCTAACGCATACCCTTGCATTACACTGCTAAATACCTCACATATTACTTCACTAAAGACATCTTTGATAACATTATTGATAACATCAAAGTAAAATTTGCAGTAAAAGTATTGAGGAGATAACTGTGCATGGCTGGTGCGCGAGTTATAGTTACCTTGGAGCACAAGTTACAGTTACTTGAGATAAGCATAACTATAACTGCTGAATTTTTATGTTTTTGCACAAGTGTGTCCCTGTAACCTCTGGGTTTTTAAGTGAATTTATATGTTTTTTTTTCCTCTTACCTAACTATAATGTCCCAGTAGCCTTTGTTTTTATTAGGCAACTTAAATGTTTATATTTATTTATATTTATTTATAGTTATAGGTATGATCTAGTTACGGTAGAAAAAGTGTTTTTTGAATTGCCTATACTGTTGGCTCTGGTTGATGAATCGTGACAAAATTTTCCCAAAAAATTAGACCCTTAATTCAGCTGCTGTCTGGAAAGTTTTGGGGTGATTCGTCAAGTGGGGGCAAGGAAAAGGGCAGGGTGTCCCAAAACGTGTTTTGCCATGTTCATTCCTATAGGGTTTTTGAACACGACTACAGCCAGGACCGCTGGACGGAAGTACACCAAATTTGGCAGAAAGGTAGCTCTTGGTCCAGAAAGTCCCCTTTTTGTTATTTGGTGTAAATTCATTCAGTAGTTTTTAGGATATTAAAGAAAATTCTAATCTGTATATAAAGATGTGATGGCTCCGCAAAACCTCCCGATCTAGTTCTGAGATCTGATTGGCAGCCAACACTTTGCCCAGGAAGAGTTGGAAGCCATCTTGGACAGGCGAGTTCCTGAAAAAAAATGAAAGAAAAGAAAAGAGGCCAGGGTAGATATACCTTGACCCCTCCCAGAGGGACCCCGCCAGTGAAAGAAAGCTTTTTTTGTTTAAATTTTCACCAACAGCCATGGTGGATCCATTACCGTGGTAAAACTTTAAAAAACAAAAACATGCGCCCGCTCATGTGCTTGTTTTAAAAAAACTCTCTGGGTGGGTCAGATCCCGGGGGCATTATTTCTTAAAAAAAGGAGTCGCACAAGAGCCCTCCTCCTGAGGTCTCCTGGAGCCCCAGAGACAACTACATCCTTGGGGCTTTATGTAGAAAAGAAAGAGGGGGGCCGACTTGGCCCCCTGCCTGAGACTATAAGCCCAGGGGAATAACACCACCTCACTGGGGCTAAATCACAGTAAATGGGGGCCTCACAGATCCCCCCTTTCCTAAGGGACCACCACCTCCCTGGGGCTAAGTTGAAAGTAATGGGGGGATCTTGCTGACCCCCCGAACCCACCGGGGCCCACCACCTCCCTAGGACCAAATTAAGTTTTGAAAGTTTCTGTAACATCTGCAGTAAAAATATTGATGAGATAACTGTGCATGTTGGGGACACCAGTTATCCTTACCTTAGGGAACGAGTTATAGTTACTTGAAATGACTCTAAATTTAACAGCTTAATTACTATGGTTTTGTGTGTGTAAAATATGAACCTAACTATAACCTCTGTGTAACCTTTGGTTTTCTAAGTGAATATATATATCTTCACTCAACTCAACACTATAACTCGTACCCCCAACATGCACAGTTATCTCATCAATCATTTTACTAAAAATGTTACAGAAACAATATCAATGGTGTTCTAAAAGATGTCATGAGTGCTATAATATGTGGGGTAATTAGCAGTGCATGGCGAGGGTGCGAGTTACAGTATAAATATATATATATATATATTCACTTAAAGAACCAAAGGTTACAGTAACGTTATAGTTAGGCTCAAATTTTAAACATACAAAACCATAGAAATTCACCTGTTAGAGTTTGAGGGATTTCATGGACTTTCTAAATCGCATTAATGATATACCTTGAAAGGAGGAATATGTCATGGCAACGATAGATGTAGTGTCCCTATACACTTCTATAGCACATGAAGACGGACTGAAAGCTTGTAGCTATTTTCTACGATCTAGATTGCTAAGTTTATTGGGACACACAGAAATGCTCATGGAGATCATGGAATTTTGCTTGACCAAATATTTGTTTCTTTTTGATGATAAGGTGTACATCCAAAAACAGGCACAGCAATGGGCACTTCTTTTGCACCGAAGTATGCTAATTTGACACTGGGAACCAGAGATAATTTGGACAGAGGAAAACAGTGAAAATCTCAAATGTTGCCTTATGGGTTAATTTAATAGATGATGTATTTATAATTTGGGATGGTGACATAGAGGAGCTGACCTCAGGCTTACAATCCTTGAATGACAACTCAATGAAATTAAAGTTTACTTATGACATAAGTAAGGCTAGAATAAACTATTTAGACATCAAAGTATTTGTAGATAATAACAAACTCTGCACAAAGATACACAGAAAACCTACCAGCGGTAACATAATTTTGTTTGTAAATAATGCCCATCCAAAAGAACGATAATGGAGAGAGCCGTATGGTAAATTTCTCAGGGCATGGAGACATTGTTCAGAGGTACCTGATTTTGAAATCCATGGGTAGGAGATGTTACAGAGATTTGAGAGACGGGGATATTTGACTGTGGTTTTGGAAGATGCACTAAATCGAGCAAGGCAAAAAGATAGGGAGGAGCGTTTGGTTCCAAAAAGCCTCAAGGATAACAAGAGGAGAAACCACCTTGAGATATATAATGGATTTTAATTAGTCGGATCAGGAAATTAAGAATTTGCTCTGTACTAACTGGAACATTATCAAAAGAGATGAAAATTTGAAAGATTCAGTCTCTAATTACCCTGGAATCACGTATTAAAAAACAGCTTCACTTGGTGACATGTTAGTCCACAGCTTTTTCTCTGCCTCCAAAACTGACGCTAAAACCTGGATCTTATAAATGTCACAAATGCAAAGTATGTAAAATTGGCAAGAACACCACATCGGAAAAACTAATGGGTGGGGCAGTAAGGCAGATAAAAGAACTGATACACTGTGAAACAATGCATGTGGTGTATACTTTGGATGTAGAGGTGGCAAAAACTACAGAGGCAGTACAGTGAAAAAGGTGAAGCTGCATGTATTACGGCATCTTAGAGCAATTTCAAATAAGGATTACACCTATGTGATGGCAAAGCATGTTTGGGAGCAAGATGAGGGAGATAGGAGCACATTTTACTAATATGGAATTTAGCATGTAACAGCCAGCCCAAGAGGAGGGGCTCGAGAGTTGATATTGAGAAACCCAGAATTAAGATGGATAATCATGGTTGCGACAGAAATCCCCTGGGGGGTTCAACACTGATGTCGAGCTCCATGTACATTTCTAAAGCAAATACTGTGGTTAAACAGAGAAAAGTTTTGTGCATGCAAAATGAAGAAGGAAAAATTGGGTTTTAGGTATATAGACTGAATATTTGGGACTGTAGACTTTGCCTAGTTCTCTCCTCGTTCCAGTATACGATTGGAGCTCTCCTCATCACTCTGTCTATTACTGCTGCTATTTTTCATACATGTGCAAGTTCTTCTTTTTCAAAATGATAGAAATCTAAAGTTATTACAATCAAGTAGGTTGGTAAATAGATTTGTTTGGATGTTTATTTTGAAATCTCCCCCCCCCACCCCTCGGATGTAAGAAAATGAGGAACTAATATTGCAATTATGCATTATGGCAAAAATTACAATAGAATTAGCTGTTTTTTTTAACACAAGCACATTACCTAAAATCTGAATATTAGCACTATAATGGTGGCTTAATATTCTTTAGAAATGCCACCAACATGTTCGAACCAGGTACTTCACCTGGGCTTACTTAATATGATTAATTTAAATATCTTAAATTAGAGAAATTTGGAATAAAATGAGCTATAGAGGGTTAGGATTGATTATTTGGACACATAATGCAATCACTTACGTGGAAGAGGAGAACATGAAAATGAGGGGAATTACTGTTTATCCTTCTCTGTTCCCTTAATTTGAAAGTAAGACAGGTGGTCAAGTGTTTCATTTGATTTTGAATAGTGGTGGTAATTGGGGATGGTCCCTTTAATAAGACACTCTTTCAGCACACCTCTATGGCCCAGTTGCAGACTCCAGCCGAAATAAGTAGGCTCTATGTTTCCTCTGCACTCGCACTTTGGCTAATGAATTGTGAATAAACAGCATTAGTAGGACTCACCGGGTTGTGCCGTCTACTACTTTAACCATTTGAGTGGAAAAATGACAGTGGGAGTTGGTGAAGTGAGGAGCTGGTTGCCGATATATATATATATATATATATATATATATATATATATATATATATATATATATATATATATCAAAACAACACCCTTTTAGAGTTAGAGTGAGCAATAAATTATGCAAAAAAAGAACAGAGGACTCTGGGTAGTTCCCAAGATTAGGTGGAGAGCAGCTCCATTAAGGAGCACCCTGCAACACCAGCGACACTCTAGATTTGCTCACCTCAAATGTTTGTTTAACTAGCAACCTTTTTAAGCATAGGATCAGCACAGTGCTATCGACACCGAGCTAGATAGGGACAAAGTCTTTTGCTATTTGTGCAGCAAAGTCTTTAAGCATAAGATTGACACAGTGTCATCCTTGCCGAGCTGTAAAATGACAAAAGACATTTACCACTCCAGGAACAGCATTACAGCTTTGGACTGGTAAATTACCATCCAAGCCAAACAAGAATGAATAAATGCCACCCCTGACAGTTATTTCACCCTCAATAGAACTCTTCAGAGGGGTTTAGCTTTGTCCTGACACAAGGGAGCACCCAAAGTTCTCTCTTCTTTTTTGTATAATTTATGCGTCACTCTAACCCTGAAAGGGTTTTGTTTTGACTTCTACTGGGTGCTTCCCTCATGGTAACATTGCTTCAACAGCAAGGAGCTGAAACAGCAGCTCCCTGCTTGCTAAAGTATTTAAACTCTGTTACCTGCATGCATGCAGGGGCCAAAGATGAAAGCTCCACTGTTTGACAGCGTGACATGCTTGACAGGTCCCGCTGTGAAACAGTGGAGTGTTTTCTGTGACTTAGCTGCAGCTAAGCCACAGCAAATTGCTATGTCCCGGGGTGGGCACCTCGGGCCATAGGAGGAGCCCGCCCTGGGGGGTGGCGGTACCCAGCCTTCAGAGGCACTTCAGGGGGCCACGTGGCCCCCCTCCAATTGCACATAGCCTCCAGGGGATATTGGGGGTCCGAAACACATCCCCTTTCCATATTTTTACTCTTTTCACCTGAGAGATGGTCATCTCCGGGACATGGGGGGGATGCGGGCCCCACCGCATATACTATATACAAAGCCCCCTGGGAGGTGGTGGTCCCGAGCGCATGGGGGAAATGGTCACCCCCTCATATATTATACTCAAAGCTCTGGGGAGGTGGTGCTCCCTGGGGCATGGGGGGGCAGTGGCCCCCATGCCTATTTTATATTTAAAGCCTGGGGGAGCTGGTGGTCCCCGTGGCTCAGGGGGGACCAAAACAGACCCCTTTTACATATTTTTATTGTTTGCCCCGGGAGGTGGTAACCCCTGAGACTGTGTGGGGGGGGGGCACAGCAGTCCCCGGGGCTTGGGGCGCGCGGCCCACTGCATGCATTATAATTAAAGCCCCAGGGAGGTAGTGGTCATGCTGCCAGGACCTAGCCAACCCTGGGACCTATCAAAAAACAAGCACAGGAGCACATGCTTGTTTTTTTTTAATACATAAATATCACCAAGTCTCAGCAAATAAATAATTTTTTTTAATGCTTTTTTGCTCCAGAGCTAAGCGGTCAATGTGTCCCTATCCTACCCCTCTTCTGTTTTTTTAACTTTTTTACTGGGACCAGGCTGAAGCCAGGTCCAAGATGGCTACCAACACTTCCTAGTTTGAAGTGTTGGCAACCAATCAGAGCTGTGCATTTACCTGCACGACTTGTCTTCATTCGCGAATACTTCGCGGCCAGAGATATACAAATTTGAACTTCCCTACATTTCTCAAAAACTACTGAACGGATTTATGCCAAATAAGCAAAAGATCAATCTGTATACCGAAAGCCAGCTTTCTGCAAAATTTGATGTGATTCCATTGAGTAGTTCAGGCTGTAGATGTGTCTAAAGGTCCTATGGGATTTAACTTGGGAAACACAACTTTTGTGACCCCCCTCTTTTTCTCTGCCCCCACTTTAGGGATCACTCGAAACTTTCAGCGCACAACAAGAATCACTGTGACAATTTTGGCGGAAAGGTTTATGAACATTTCTCAAATGGTGCAAAGGATATAGCCAAGTCTAATAATGCTTTTTCTATGAAAACATGGTCCTAACTATAACAATCTAGCGGCAACTATTTTTTTTAACAGGATCGCAGCCAGCCGATTTTCATACACTGGCTTGTTGTTTAGTGATTCACTTTCTTCATCCACACATTACAGCAGACTACAGAATCTGGCAGTGGGTCAGCCCACTGAAGCCACTGGGTAGCAAAATAGGCACTGATAAAATCAATAGCTTGCAGCCAACATAGACATATTCGATTTGCCAATGCTTGTTTCACTTCATCTCTCCATGCAATTCCTAGTGTGGTGTGTTGCTCTCTTCCTCATGTACTGTGTTCCCAGAATTCAACTTTCATATTCCTCTAGCCCCCAGCTCATTTGTTGCTCTCCCACTCCTCCACATATGGTTTTACTTTTTAAACCCCTCCACCATCAAAATATTTGCTGCTCTCCTACCCATCATTGTTCCCCTGTACAGCTGCACCTCTCTCACCTCCCTCAACCTCCGCAAATGCCTCTGGTCAGCAGCATTCACTTTTTAACCCCACATCAGCTCCACCCCTGCTCACCAACCCTCCCCACTGCTTTCAAACCTTCCATGCCCCACTGCTTTGCTTTCATTTAAAAACAAAAGTTTCCTTTGGCAGAAGCAATCAGCAGAAGTGCATCTCTTTTTTCTCAAAAAGCTATTTTTTGCACATTTAACCTATTGTAGTATATACTCCTAAAAGACTGGCACTCATGGAATGATAAATAGAAAAAAGTATTGCTCTCTCATGATGCATACTTGGCATTGCACCTTTTTTCCCTTTTTAGGTCGAGCACCCAAGCACTCTGATGTTTTGCAATCTAACCACACCCACCGCACGCCTATCGCTATCACTCACATCTGGGTTTTCCTTTAAAAAAATCCTTTATTAACATTTGTAAATGCTTTAAGTTTGTCCCTCCTTGGAGCGGTTTTGTTACTGCCTTGGCCATCGACCTGGTTACATGGATAATTGCACATTTGCTGATACGTTTGATTGAGAGCGGATTTCTTTTTCCTTTTGTGTCTCTCCTTCACACTTATGCTCATGGGGGCCATGGCGCTTTGAATCGGCTTGCTTATGTCAACTGTTTTACTTTTCATTTTCAATTTATGTGGCAAGATATGTCCAGTTAGGAATTCACAACACTAATAGCTCTACTCGAGCAAACCTGAGACTCGTTGCATTGCAAATGCTTGTTTAACTCTGATAATGTACAACATCAGCAGAAAGCATAACTTTTCTTTTTCGCCAAAGCAAAACAACCAAAAGGTCCGCATTAGTAGCAAAAAGCTGAGGCTTCCTGGCTTTGCCAATGCTTGTTGTACATGATGTCCTATTATACTGTTATCTCATTTTGCCCTCAGGATTGCCCAATATTTTTGATTTTGGCATCCTGAATATAAGTGAGGCTAGCTGAACTAACCGAGACTTGAACAAAAATGAAGCTTCATTCAATTCCCACTTCAAAAAGGTGTGTAATGACCTGCACACTGCCTCCTGCGTGTCTTGAGCTGCATGGTTTCTGCTAGGCCTGAGCAAAATTTAAATTATGCTGAAGTAATCAGAGTAGTTTTGGTAATTTCACGTTACTCTTGTGAGGTGAAATTAAGGAAAATTATGTGATTATGCCTGTTTGTATAATTTGGTGTAATGTGGGGCAAAAATGCTGACCAAAAAGCATAAGAACAGAGTGCGAGTGGCTAACTGCGCACTGCTACTCCTGTTCTGTTGCATTTTGCGTAAAATGCATCCCTGTTTAATTTTGGCGGTGAGAGTGCATTTTGCGCTAAGAAAATAGCGCTAATTGCTGTGTTGTAATTTTGCATAATTACGCTACAGGAAACTACACGAGTTAAGCTCACCCCTAGTTTCTTCCTCCACAAGGCAAGGAACAGATCTAACTTTTGCCTTAGGCCCTGATACATCAGCCCAGCCTGCTGACTGAAGTGTTGCCTAAGCGGAGAGCTTCAGCCAGTTTAAGAACAACAGAAGAAACAACTGAAAACTCTGAAGGCTGGCAGGAACTCTCAACAGAGATGGTTGAGTACAACAACATCAAAAACTAAAGGACTAGTAAGTTTCAACCACAGGAGCTAAATATCTGCCTAAAAAGTGTGCTTCTGTGTACCACAACCGCATGCTTGTGACTGTAGGGAAATACTCCCATGTCAGCAACTCTGTCAACTACTAACCTCCTCTGAGCTTGGCATGAGCATTAGTCTTTGAGCAGTCTTTCTTAGGTGCCGGGAAATAATCAACAAGTCACACTTGGGGGGCCAGTAATTTACCCTATTTGGCAATGCAAAAGTCCAGCAACTGGGCAATCTCTGTGCTCTAAAAAAGAGAGTTTATGCTATACAATTGGGAGGTCCTTTGTGCACTTTTGGCTCATTTATGCATAAATCACCTTTTGCATTTGGGAAGGGATACACTGCTTAGAACTTTCATCCCTGAAAAGGACTTCCCTATGAGAGCTTTAACCTTTGTGTGGCTAGCACAACTGCAAAGTAAGGGCTCCAAATTAAAGTCTATTGGAATTCCTTGCCCTAAAAAAAAGACAAGCCAAACCAGACTCCTTATACCAACAAAATTGGAAATTTCTTAATTATAACCAGTGATTCTAAACAAAAATACAGCAGTTTAAAGCTTTGTAGGGTCTCAAACCTAGTTAATGGCAGAGTACTGCATCTCACTGGCTCTTCAGAAGAAGACCACCTCTATAAACATCAAACTGCATCCTCTGAGATAAATACATGCTGGTTCATTTTGCAAAATAGGCCGTTAGGGAGAAGACACTTTCAGGAGGGGATCAGTCCGGCGTCCCCAATAAATAACTGAGTCATCCATTGGTACCTCCATGAAGTCTATTATTAAATACTTTTGTTGCACTTAACAGTTCAGGACCTAGCCATGGTTTGGCATTCCGACAGGGTAACACTCCTCCGCTGCTTTATCTGAAATGCTGAACTGAACTGCAGAACAGCACGACCAGTCTGTGATCTGAGGACCACTGTCTGAAGTTATATTTATTATTAATCAATCATAGCATTTGTAAAGTGCTGCACTATCACCTCTAAGGGTATCTGAGCGCTGAAGATGAGATGTCTCTGTTAAAAAGCCACGTCTGAATGCCACCAGGGAGAGAACTGTTCGGAGGTGGAAGGGCAGTTCCAAGACTTGGCTGCTGTGCAGGAGAAGGTGCGGCCTCTAGTGCAGCTATGATGGATGGGGGGGTGTAAGGTTTAGTGAGGTAGAGCACAGTTATCTTCCTCGGAAGTAGAAGCCCAGTCGATGGTTGATGTAGGACGGCCCTAGGTTGTGGTGAGCTTTGCATACAATGTGTGCAGATTTTGAATTGGCATCTCTTCTGGATGGGGAGCAAGTGGAGGTTCCTGAGGCGTGGGGTGATGCTTGAGTGCTTGCAGAGGTTGAGGCTCAGTCTGGCTACTGTTGTCTGTAGAGTCTGGAATCTTTTAAGTAGCTTTGAGGATACTCCTGCTTAGAGAGAGTTGCCATAGTCGACGCAGCTGGTGATCAGGGTGTGCGTGACTGTCTTTCTGATGTTGATAGAGATCCATTTGAAGATTCAGTGGAGCATACGGAGGATGCAGAAGCAGGAGAAGGCAACTTAGTTTACTTGCCAATTCATGGATAGTTCGCAGTTGAGGATGATGCTGAGATTTTGTGGACTTCCGTTTTGTCAGAGTTTAGTTTGAGGCAGCTCTTTTTCATCCATGTTGCTACATTGGTCATGGCATTGTCAAAGTTGGCTTTGGGGTTGTGGGCATCTTCGGTGAGTGAGAGGACTAGTTGAGTGCCGTCGTCATTGGAGACTATATTGAGTCCGTAGGATTGGATGATGTCCACGAGGTGGGCCATGTAGATGTTAAACAGAGTTGGGCTGAGGGAGGGGCATGTCAGAGGTGATGTTCTTGGGTGAAGAAGTGAAGGGAGGAAGGCGGATGCTCTGCGTGTGGCCTGAGAGGAAGGAGGCGACCCACTTAAGGGTGTTCTTTGAATGCCTACATTGTGGAGTCTGTTCAGGAGAGTGTGGTGGGAGACTATCAAACACAGCAGAGAGGTCCAGAAGGATCAGAGCTTCGACTCTCCTTGGTTGAGGAGGGTCCTGATGTCATCTGTGGCGGCGATCAGTGCAGTCTCAGTGGTTGGCCGGGAATCCTAATTCTGAGGTGTTGAGAAAGTGGTTTTGTTTGAGGTAGTCAGTGAGGTGTTGGCTTTCTCCAGCACTTTGGCCGGGAAAGGGAGGCGGGAGATTGGTCTGTAGTTTTTTGAGGTCGGTGGGGTCGGCAGAAGGTTTCTTTAGGAGGGGTCTGACCTCTGCATGCTTCCATTAATCTGGGAAGGTTGCTGTGGAGATGGAGGTGTTGAGGATGCTGATTAGTTTCACGCATTGAAAAGCTGGTGGGGCACGGTTTGGTGGGTGCCCCGGAGTGGATTGATGACATGATGGCTGGTGTGGTCTGTGTGGCAATCGGGGACCAGGAGGTTATCGTGTGGCTGGTGTTCACTGCTTGAGAGCTGTTGTTTGGGCTGGAGATGGAGGGTTAGCAGTCAAAATCATTACACATGCTGGATAAGGAGAGGATGTGGTGTAACGGTTATAGCTTCTAACTTTGGAGCGGGAGAACCAGGTTCAAATCTCAGCATTGGCTCAAAATCCTGTGATTCAGGGTAAATCACTTAATCTCCTTGTGCTTGCTGAAAATGAATGTTCCTTTGTGTAACATAAGTGGTGCTCAGGAAAAGCATTCTGATTCTGTCGTGTTGAGTTTGCGCTATAGAAAACTGCAAAAAATATATAAATAATAAATGGGTATGGCTAGAAACCTTAAATCATCACATAGCTTCTTCATTTTACTGCCCTACAAGTTTAGAATGTTTACTTAAAAATTCAAGAAATAACACTGACAATACATTTATTTAGGTAATAATTGTGTCAGATTATACATGGGTCCACTTTCTCTTCACCAATGACCTAGGTGTTGAATGTTCGACCATGCTATGCAGGAGCGTCAGGTCTTGGACTTTTCATCTCAGAATCAAAATCAATCATTCTGGGAATACAAGCAAGCTCACCTCAAATACTTAGGTGATCCTTAAAAATATAAAGGCCACACACTCACATCCATGTCAGCGGTGTGTTTCTGAGGCCTCAGTGCCCTAAATGTTTAATAAGATTAACTGTCCATATCTTGCCACCACTTTCTATTCACAGACCTTATGTCTATTACAATATTAGTCATACCTGTGAGGTCTGTCAAACTGCCTGTATCCCAGTAGTACTACTACTGTAAGGTTCATCAGCCTATCTCTTTGCAACCATCACAATTCCAGCTAGGGCTCCCACGTTACATGGCTATACTTATTCCTTTAACCTTTCAAGGAGCCATCTACTATTTAGTTTGGATACTGTGTACTTACAAAGTTAGGCAAATACATTGCACAGACAGAGCTCTAAGATGTTTTGTCACTGCACGCATAACCAGTATGCAGTGCATTCTGGAGGGATGACTGTGCCACTGATAAGAAGTAATGTAAGAAATGGATCCCAGAATGTGTAAGCTTTGAAAGGCTGAAGAATTGTGATCTAGGAGTGGAATGCTGAATTTATACTGAGGAGCGAGAGGGATTCCAGTTAGAATTAGGCAGGGGGTAAGAAACAAACATCCGGGCTGTCACTTTTTTTTACTTGAGAGGAGATAGAATAAATTTACAGGGGTAAAGCTGAACATTTTAGATTTGCTGTGGTTTTTTTCAATGCTACTGAGAAATATGTCATGCATTTGGTGGACACCAGTTGCCTATGTCTCCAGAAAGCACCAGGACAACCAACAAAGAGCTGCAAACTACATGAAGGCATTGAATGGCTTGATTCCCATGCACTCTTCATAAGTAAATTCAGCTGGGGTGATTAGTGCCAGAAAAGAGCGGCACGGCTGAGAGATCCCTTATTCTTGTGTATAAGAAAGAAGTTTGTGGAAAGCCAGTTTCTTGTTTGAGGGATTGAAATGATCTGTTTCAGAGCTGGAGTTGCTAGAGGGATTGTTGCTGGAATGATTAAGGGACAAGGGGTTGAATTGTTGTGTTTTTTCTACATAAGTACCCTCTACGCAATTGTAAGTTTGTTTATGCCCAAGTATAAAGTGGCAGTTTCTTAGAGGATAGACTGTACACTGCCTCAGGAGTAGGGTGGCTATGTAACCATAAATGGCATTTATTAAGAGATATCTCATGTGAATGATATTAAATATGAAATGCTAAGCAACCAACATGGAGCCTGGTGACTTGTTATTTTGAGGGCACCATTTTGTTTGTAGAATTTACTGTTTACTGAAGGAAATATTAGCGTCCAAATCAATGCAGGGCCCAGGCTGCACACATTGCCCATGATCTTTGTTAAAAAACATCAGTTTTTGAGTAAAAGCTATATTTTTTATAGTGAATACAGAAGCAGGAGGAGAACACAGCAGTAAACACCGCACCACCGGCGGTAACAACCGCCAACAGACGTGCAGTCCGAACCAACAAATAATGAACCAACTGAAACCCAGGCATCCTGAAAACCACTCACCGCCAGTAGAGGAGTGGCGACAACGACGGCAGAGCCTGCCCACAGACCGACGGAGAAGCGCTACCTGCCCATCAAATAATCCAGCACTAGACCGCCGTCAGTACCGGGGCGGGAACCACCGCCACGTAAAGCCAGGTGGAAACGAACCAAATATAAGAAAACACTCACCGGAGGCTCACACAACATACCGAAGCAGACATGGAGAGAAAGTTGCAGATCATGCCAGCCCTGCTCCTTGCCATTTACCTCACGACCAAGACTGCTGACGAAGACGACGACGGTAAGTACTGCAGCCTACTAGACAAAGGAAGAAAGGGCACAGTTACATACCCACCCACTCCACTCACCCTGCAACGCTCCCACAACCCTTCATAGTAGCACAAGCCATACACCCCACAGCAAGAAGTACTTACCCAACACAAGGCAAATCCAACCTGCCCAAAGTACATACATGTGCCCAACACCCCCAACCAATGAAACGAGAGACCACGGATCCAGAGTGTGCCTCAAACAACACAGGCCACACATTAACCTTTATTGTGCTCACTGAGCAACAGAAGTGCATAGAAGGCCAATGGCCAGTCCATAGTCAAAGAAGTCCGAGGGGCACAATGGCCCCAAATTGACTCCCACAAGTGCAATGGTACTCCACCTCATAGGGGCAACAATGGGGCATCCAGGCACCTCAGGGAACAGGGGCAGGGGGTGGTGGGGGTGGGGGTGGGGATTTACAACTGGGAGGGGGGACTTAGATTTCCATTTGGAAGGTGGAGGGGGCTTAGGTTTTGTCACAGCAGCTGGTGTAGCGGACTTGTCCTGGGGTGCAGCAGATGTTCCTGGGCCACCACGGGATCTCTTACTCACAGGGGAGGTAGCACGTGAATGGGAAGGGTGGCCAGGGGCGGGCTGTGACGTGGGAGGAGTGGACAGGACAAGGAGGTGAGCACGTTTAGGGACGAGACGGGGTGGGCCAGTGGGTTAAAATAGGTCAACACAGGATAGGAAAAGTTTCTTAGGTGCAATTGGGGTGGACCTGGAGAAAGGCGTGGGAGTGGAGGTAGAGGGAGTGTTCGTGACAGGTGTAGGTGTGCGTGATGTGTGTGTAGGTGACAGTATGCTGAGGTGCTGTGGATGTGTAATATGTGATGGGTGGGTGTTTTGGTGCATTTGAGTGTCTTAGGAGGAGTGGGTGGACACAGTGGGACAAGACAGGCTGCGTAAATGGATGTTGTCTGAGTGTCTGCAAGTCTGGTGAGTGTGTTGCATGTGTCAACTAAAGTCGTGGTGAGTGCATGTGTGGTGTCTGGGGTGCATGAATGGATGCTATTGTGCTAGTGCTATTGTGGTGACTGCAGGAATAGGGTCATCAACATTGAATGAGGGTGCAGTGCCTGTGGGTGTGCTTGTACATGGGACAGAGAGGGAGGCGGAAGAGGTGGACACACTGGGGGAAGTGGATGTTGGTGTGTGTGCATGTGTATGTTGGCTGTGTGTATGCTTGTGGTGGGTGCTTGTGTTTTGAAGTGTGCTTCTTGTGTGTTGAGGTGTGTGCCTGCGTGTCAGAATTTGTGCTTTGGACGGGTGAAGGGAGTGGGGTGCTAGAAGGGGTAGAGGTGGTTGGAGGGGGGACGGAATGACCAGGAACACTGGCTGCCATCAAAGAGGAGGCCAGAGCCTGAGCCTGAAATGATCTCCGTAAGCCAGACACGGCACTGTGAATGTCATCCAGATAGGCATTGGTCTGCTGCACCTCTGATGCTAGCCCCTGGATGGCATTGACGATGGCTGTCTGACCCACAGAGATGGTTGTCAGGAGGTCAATAGCCTCCTCCATGAGGGCGGCAGGGCTGACTGGGGCAGGGGAGGAGGTGTCTGGGGCGAAGGAGACGCCAACCATACTGGGTGAGAGGGCACGGGCAACTTGGTGGGGAGCAACTGGGAGGGCAGTGATGGTATGGGGTGGCGGAAGATGACACAGTAGGGGTGGGCCTACTAGGGTCCGCCACTGCCGGGGAGCTCCCATCAGAGGAGGTATCGGAGTCACTACCTCCAGTGGTAGTTGCCTCCCCTGTGGTGCTCCCCTCACCCTCCAACCCACTGGTCCCCTTGGCGTCGGGCGACTCTGCCTCCGAGGATCCGTGGGCTGCTGCCTCCCCACTCGCCGGTGACTCAGCTCCCTTGCCAGATGATGCTGATGTACACAGACAACACAAGAGAACAGGGATGGGGAGACAAAACAGGAGAGACACTTGTAAATAGCTGAATGGAGGTACATTAGTGGTTCACACATACACCCACCCAGAAAATATTCCACCAGGCAGCACCTACCGCTATACACATGGCTGTGCCCCTTACTAGTGGCCATAACCCTGCTCTACAGCCATTCCCCAAAGACGTAGTGCAGACTTGACCCAAACAGCCCTACTTCCCACGGGGGCCATTATGTAGATGGACATCAGTCAGAGTCCCTGCCACTAAACAGCATAAATACGAACGCACACACACATCCATCAAGTTGCCAAAATATGGTATATGTACTCACCTCCTTGTGACTGCTGTGCAGCCTTCAAGTGCCCATCCAGGTCCGGGTACGCCACCGCCAGGATGCGTTGCATAAGGGGAGGTCAGTGCCCGACGGGCACTCCTTCCTCGTTGTGAGGACTTCCCCAGCTGGGCCTCACATATCTTCCTCGCCCAGCGCTGCGGGTCCTCCCACCTCTTCTTGCAGTGGGTGCTCCACCGGTTGTAGACCCCTAGGGTCCACACCTCCTTGGCGATGGCATGCCAAAGTCCCCTCTTCTGGTGGGCGCTTACCTATAAGGGGCACACAGAAAAGTAACACTGACCAATCATAGACATCTGGCTATATGTCCACTATGGGATGGACATTTCAAACAGCCTAACAGCACACACACACGCAGCATGTCAGGAACCCTGGACTATACAGTGTCACAAGTGCACACATGTAGGTTAGATTATAGTATAATAGTTCAACACATCTGTAGGCACAACAACATGTAATGCGTGTGGTGCATTTCCTGCTACTCAGATAATAATAAATGAGTTATCATACAGTTGCATCCATACTGCACTTTGTTTCAACATAATGACAGGGGACAGTGAAACGGGTGAACTTGAGTTTTATTTGGTGCAGGGATTAAATTATGCAGATTACAGTGATGGGAGTGGGCTACTGGTGGTTGTACAATATGGCAACATGGTCACAGCCTTTGTTGGCAGTAGTGGCAGGTCCATCAATGTTTACAGGAGTTTGTTGTAGTTTGCACACAGTTTGGTTGTTGATTCAGTGGACTCTTGGAGGACAGTTCTTGCCATAGTCACTTCTTTGAGGGGGCCTTGGTCTTGGCAGGTGTTTCAGTGCCATATCTGGGCCTGAGAGTCCGTTTGGGTGCCTGGTGTTGGCCTGTACGGGTTGAAATGGATGTCCCCAGTGTGTCCTGAGAGGGTGGAACAGGTGCAGTTGCTGCTGATGCTGTTGTTGTCCAGTCTGTATCCTGGCCTGTAGTAGGGGCTTCCTGGTCTGTGTGGGCCTCAGGCTGTGTTGGGACAAGGTGCAGCAGCACACCTGCTATGCTGGCCATTGTGGCATTGTGCAGTTTCCACTGATCCATAGCCTCTTGGTGGTGTGCTAGCTGCATCCTTTGACTCTGCTCCAGGGTGAATACTATCTGGGCCAATCAGTCATGGGTATGGGGATATGCTCCCAGGACCTCAGCATCCATCCTGCAGCCTCCCCCCTGGGCCACTGATGCCCTCCAACTGGGCCTAGCCCCCTGTGCCTGTGTCCCCTGCACAGGTCTGGTGGTACCACTTGTACTGGGGCCATCGTCTTCCTGCCTGTTGGTAGGGGGTGACTGTGCCCTCTGTCCATGTGTTCCACCAGTCTGTGGCCTGGATTCACAGGTGTAGGGATGGTTGCCCTGGGCTGATGTTGTTGGCTGGGTGGTAGGGGTGTCAGTGGTATCCTGGGTGGGGCTGCTGGATAATGACAGTGCAGGACTGTGTGAGGGGACAGGGTGATTGTCAATCTCCAGGGTTCCATCCCAAGGGTCCTGGAAGGTGCCTCTGTCTCCCTGTGGGGCACTGCCACTCCTTGTCCTGTCCGTCAGGGTGGCATGGGTGGTGGGGCCTGTTGGGGGGGGGATGGACATGTCTGTTACAACTACATGAACAGATGGGGTGCACAGGACTGGACAGTTTTGTGCAGATTTTCACACTTTGGGGCCATGGAGGATGCTTTTGTGAGGTTAGCATTGCTTTTTGCTTAGGATGTGGAGGTGCATTGTGGGTGCTGTAGGCCATTGTGATTCCTTGCAGGGGTGGGTTGCTGTGCACAGGGGGAGGGATGTGGGCCTGTTAGTGGGTTTGTGGGCATGCAGGGGGACTGTATGTAGTGATTGTGGCCTGGATGGGGTTGTGGTCCTGGTGGTAGTTGGAGGGGTGAGGTGGTGCATGCATTCCAGGTGTGATGGATATGGGGTAATTGTAGATGACTTACCCGAGTCCATTCCTCCAGTGAGTCCAGTGAGTCCCTCAGAGTGCAGAATGGTCAGTACCTTTTCCTCCCAGTCAGTGTTGGTGGAGGTCTTCCCCCAGACTTCTGGACTGCAATGTGGTGCCTGGATGCCATGGACCTGACCTTCCCACGCAGGTCGTTCCATCTATTGCGGATGTCGTCCCTGGTGCGTGGATGGTGTCCCACTGCATTGACCTTGTTGACTATTGTCTGCCATAGCTCCATCTTCCTGGCAATGGGTGTGTGCTGGACCTGTGCCCTGAATAATTGTGGCTCCACCTTCAGGATCTCGTCCGGCATGGTCCTTAGCTCCCTTTCTGTGAAGCGTGGGTGTTTGGGGGGTGCCATGGTGAGTGTTGTGAATGGTGTCTTGTGTGGATCTAGGTGAGGGTGCTCTTGTGTCGTTGGGTGTATGTATCGTGTATTGTGGCGTTCGGTGTCTGCTTCTGGGGTTCTCTGTATTAATTGGTTTAATTTCATTGCAAAGGATTGTGGAGTGTGTCTGTGAGTGTTTTATAGTGTTGTGGATGTGTGTCAGGTGGGTGGGTTTCAAACTTGCCAATGTATGCATTTCTTGCTGTTGGATCCACTTGCCGCCCGTGGCAGTCTGTACCGCCAATGGTCGTTTGGCTTCCACTGACCGCCGCAGTGATTTGTGCTTCGTTATTTGGAGGGCGGGGTGTTTGTTGCTCGGCGGTGGCAGGATGGGAGGTCCAGCATTTCTGCCAAGGTCCTGGCGGTGACTGGTGGCAGGGAGATTTTTGGTGGTTTCTGATTTTTTCATCATTATATGGCGGTCCTCTGTTCGCTGTCACCACGGTGGCCGACGGTGTTTACCGCTGTGTTCATAATGAGGGACTTTGTGTTTAATTCCTATATGTGTCATGTTCACCTGAATCTACAGCTGCAATGTCGGTCTTGCTGTATGTTATTTTGACGTTTCAGTACTCTTACAAACCTAAGATGTTTTAAGTCATTAAATAATTAGTTTTTTTACACTAAAACATAAACAGTATACACAGCCATCTACACTAAAGTGTGATTTTTTTAACATGAATGAATTTGTTTAATGCAATGATTGAACAAGACAGTGGGTCCTGACCTTGGATCAGAGGACAACATTTCAAGCGGGTAATTTACACAAAGTTGAAGAGCTAGGCTGTCGGTTTCTTTTCTGACAAATATTTAGTGGGAGTTTGTTCCATTTTTTTACCGCTAGAAAAGAGAATGAATTACCCCCCACAAGGGAAGGGAGATGTGAGACACACTGAGGAGCTTACAACCTGAAAAGAACAATGTGAGCGCAGAATATCACAGTTGGAAAAGCCTTTGCAAGCAAATGACACCATTATTAGACGCTGTGCTGAAGGTAAGAGTTTTAAACAGAATCTTCTGGTGTATGGGCAGCCAATGAAGCTTTTCAAGGTGTGATAATATTGATTGATTGATGCCTCTCAATGTTTAGTATGAGGTGGGCGGCCACATTCAGTAGTGTGAAGGCAGGCATTTCAGATGCCTGGGGAAAGGGACTTATAAAAGTCAGGTCTGGAGTTGATCAATGCATGTGCCACCGATTTTCCGGCACAAAAATCGGAGTGAGTTCTAGGATCTTCCTCAGAGATTTTAGTAAAAAACAAGGAGCTGCCTTGAAGTAATATGAACGTCAAAAGGGTACTTATGATTGACCCTGGTTCCAAGAGTTGTGGCTCAATTGGAAAGAGAAGAGAGGAGAACTAGCTCAGAAGGCCACCAGACTTGTGATCCTATATTGCCTGACTGACCTACTAGGATAACTTCTGTTTCTTTCTGAGTTAAGCTTTAAGCATCTGTCTTGCACCCAAGATGCTACAGAGAAAACCTTTGAAGTTCTCTTGAGTTTTAGAAATGTCTGAGATGGGAACAGCAAGCTATCATCAGCCTAGGATACTGTAGTTAGCCCGAAAGACTGACTTTTCTTGGCAAGAAGAGCACTATTAAATAATGTGTGGCTCAGAGAAGAGCAATGAACCACTCCCAACGTAAGCTGAGAGGCAGATATCCTGATAAGGGGCAGGCTAATTGGATGCAGGCGCTAAGAATGCAACACAACAATTTCAGGACCACACCATGAATTCCAAAATCGAATAAGCATTCAAGGAAAACTGGGTGGGCAAACATTGTAAAGGCTGAGGATAGGTTGACTAGGATGACAGCGGTGGACCCGCCCATATCCATTAAAGCTCAGACATGTTCTGTTTGGATGATGAAGCTAACTCAGTGCTGTGAAGTGGTCTAAAGCCATTGGGAATTATCAAGAAGATTCCAAATATGTAGAGGTTTGGGAGCTGTCTGTTTTTTTTTCAATATTGAATCCACATATGTAAAAAAAGATATTGTCCTGACATTAGATAATATCTGAGGGTCAGCCTAGGTTTTTTTTTAAGGTGGGATGTCAAAAACTGTCCTGCATAGTGAAAGAACTGCTTGGCATGCCTGTTGGCATTCCATACTGTTTTCTGGGTTCGGGGATGGAGCGTGTCTGGAATCATTGCAATGTCGACAGGCAGGAAGCTGCTTGTCATTCTTGCTGTTTGCAGTCAGCTGCAGTGTTGCCAGATTGGGCTATTTCCCGCACAAATGGGTGACATTTTTCCCATTTGTGCGAGAAAATAGTCAACTGGCGGGTGGCTATTTTTTGGGCTTCTGTTTGGATGTTGGGTGGATTTTTTTTCACCTCGGGCTGTGCCTCCGCCTCACATTGCTGCTGAGTGCTGAGTCTGACTCGTCACTCACAGTCAGTGCAAGTTCATGCCATCATGGTCCATGATGCATGAACTTGCACTTCAGTGAGGACGACTCTGCCACTATGACGGTCACCACACGACAGACTCAGTGAGTGGCGCCTGCACAGCAGTGCAGTGCACCGCCGCCGCGTTGATGACTGAATCTGACATCACTGAGCCTGCCTGTGCGGAAGCGTGGCATAGACAGTGGTGGTGCCCTGTGTCAGCCAGGCAAGGCAGGCAGCGCTGCACGCAGTGAAGTTGTTGGGTGGGTGGGGTCACACGACGACTCACGTCACGTGTGTCACTCTCCGAGTGAGAGTCGGTGTGGTGACTGACGGTGCAGTGAGCCGTCGTGTGATGGAAATTGTTGGGGCAGAGGGCGTCAATCTAGTAGCATGCGAAAGTGCTACCAATTGACGGCCCTGCCAAAAATTGTTGGACTGCCCCCGCTGCATGATCTAAAATGCTGGCTGCGTGGGCGTGTGCAAGTGCACACTGTCACTGACTGGCTGCAGACGTGGTGGTGTCTAGTGTGTGTGGGTGGCTCTTCTCTCTGAGGCCACATCAGTAGCCTCAGCCTGCCACGTGTGGTGGTGGGCCCCCCTGGAAAAGTCTCTTGTGTTGGTCGCTTGGACCCTGAATTAAGGCCAGCCCCAGAGTGCGAGATTGGGGCCCGGAAAAGGGGAGACACCCCCATGGCCCCTTCCTGTTGTGTAGGCGCTACCTCCAGCCCCTACCTACACTGACGTGCGGCCGGTTGGTGCGCAGCTGCAGAAGACAAGGTAAGTGTTCTTCAATTTGTGCCTTTGTGACTTGTGAGTAGATGTATTCCTTATTTTTTATATTCAGGGGCTAATTGTGGATTGAGAGTGTATTGGATCTAAAGCATGGCAGGACTGAATAAAGAGTGAGTGGCATCCAGGGTGGCATAGCCAGTGCTTAATTTGTAAATAAAAACATGTCGGTGTCCAAAGCCCTCCTCTGAAACACGGGGTGGCTGCAATTAAATGTGCAAATATGGAAAACTAGGGTAGCGTAATCCTGAATCCATGTTGGGCCTCTTTAGTCCATTTTAAGCCAGTCCCTGCCATTTCACCTCACTCCTGCAGCTTTCTGATCTCTCCCTTTCTGACGCTTTTTTTCATTTTTGCATTCCTCTGTCTTTCCAATATGTGTCTTTTGCTCGCAGTAAATGCTTGAGGCGGGAAAAAAAGTGCCAGAACAACAAGCACAAATTAAGCACTGGATGGAATCACGTGAAGGTTGGTGATGACAAAGAGTTATTGTTTTCGACTCGTAATGCAAGGGGGTTACCAGCTGAGTTGTGCAGTGCGTGCTTTGCAGGTCAGTTAAATAAAAATAAATCATTCAATTTGGGTATTACTTAAACCATTTTATCTGAAACCTTTTTGCATGTGTGGTAGCAGTCTATCTTACACTGCCTGTAGTGCAAGTTTAACCTAATGACTTACATTTGCAGAACACACAGTTCTCCATTGCACCAACAAAGATTAAATTCTGTGGCTTTAAGTGCATTAACTAATAGAGGTTTCATAATATACAGTGATTAACTTAAATTTTCTATTTTTTCGTTTAAGGCATGAGTTATGTATGTAGCTACCTGCAAGAGAACATTTTGGTTTTCTTAGCCACACGTTTAACCCCGCCCCACTGCATGCATTATCACTGTTCCCATCCTTTTTTTAATGCACTTTGAGCTGTGTGATCAGCTGATTTATTCATTTATTTCAATCCAGTTGCAGGCAGTGCAAGCACAAATGTGCTCTCATTGGCTGAGCTAAGCGAAATTAGGGTACATGGTCAGTGCTCAGCCTCATTGCATGGTTCTGTTTGTGATCTTAGTGCCTACATTATTTACATAACTTCTTGTCATGCTCTGCTCAGCATAGCCATTGCTTGCATTTGACACAAAACACTCGCCTTTAACAATAATTTAAGTTTAAGTTCACAGAGTTTTGGTCACTGTATACTGGCCTTTGGTAGGAAATGTTTGCTTCAGCCTACGATTGCATTATTTCAGTGTTTAAAGTTTGGGCTACTTTCTGGTCTGGGACCGGTTCATTTGGGCTTACTTTGGGCTGGTCGTTCAAAAACTTTGGGCTTTAGAAGGCTTTTAAAATCTGGCAATACTGGTCAGCTGCTTCCTGCCATCGCGTCCCTTACCTTGCTTCCGGGTCTTCCCTCGTTGTTGGCGACACCCTCCAGAGGCTCTCGCATTGGGCTTTATTCGTCGTGTTTCGCCTGTGGCTGCTTTGTTTGGAATCTTCAACCACATCTCTGGATATTGTGTTGTGACACTCCTGCAAAGGAAAACAACATAGTGAAAAAGAATCATAATGGCGAATAGAATATTGTTTGATAACGCCCTAGCGCGCTGGCATTATGAATCTTAATCTGCTTTGAAATTGCTTATACTTATCTGATTTTGAAGCCTTCTGCTTAGCTGTGGTTATGGAAGGAAACACACGATTTTCTGCTCCGAAAGAAAAAACAAGAAATATGAACTGCATTATTGATTATACTGAACAGTTACCACTCGTTCATCTCAGCATAACTACTTTCGTTTAGGCTTATTTTTGTTTTGTATTTTTGACCTAGTAAAGGGACTGAACATTAGGTGCATGGAGCAATGTAGTGATATATATATATATATATATAGTTTGTTCTCATTTTATGTCATCTTCTAGCCATGCCATATGAGCCTAACTTAAGAGGACTTGATTAGGTAGGCTGTAATTGTTGTACACACCATAGCTCAAGAAATAGTAGGAATAATGTTTGATTGCTGTACACTAGTCTTTTTCTTTTCTTACTTGCCTTTAAATGTTGGTATTTCCTGTTAACCTTGTTATCTCCACACTAGATGGGAGAAGGGAATTATGCAGGTAATAGATCACTATTTGCGATGCACACCTTTATAGGAAATATTGGAAATCTACTGTGTTTTCACTGATACACCTTTTTAGTTTATTTGTACAGGAAGAACTTAGATGGGTCCCAACACCTCCTGCAGCACAGTCATCAGTGAACTGATTCTCTTTTCTCTTCCCTTCCCCTCTTCCTCTTCGGTCGGGCTGACTTTGACCTTTGTTAGGTCATCTCGATTGATAGGGAAGTTGGGACCTAGCATTGTTGCCTCCTCACTCTCCTGCAGTAAATCCAGGTGAGATTTCCAACACTGCTATAGAAATTAAAGAATTATTAAGCAGCTGGCAGAGAAATGGACAGAAAATGTATTTTCCTATCACAAAGATATGTAGTGGGCAGGAGTCTGAGGTTGAACTCGATTTAATAATACTGACAAGTGCTGAAATCTCTTCCAAAGAATCTACTACAAGCTTGATAAAGAGGTCCCTGCTACGGATTTGGAAGTGCTATGCCAAAAAGGAAGTTGACTACCATCAGATTGCCTAGTGAAGTTTGTGTAATTGTCAGTTATTTTCGCATAAAACAAAGAGGTCAGGTTTTTGGTGTTTGGACAAAATATCTAGTTGATTTTCAGAAATAGAGATAGAATTTGTTTTGCCAAGAATATTGATTTTTTAGGTAAGTAATATTGCTGTCTAGAATATCGTTGTTGTTAATATCATTTTCAGCAATATAGTTGTAAAAAACATAGTTTTTAAATTATTTTCATGTTTTAGTTCAAATATTAATATATGTGTTATAATTGTTTGTATAATTGTTAATAATATTTTTAAATACAGTCTGTAATTTTAAGTGATTTGTAATTCTTGATTTAATTGCCAGTAGTAATCTATAGTGTCATAGTGGGATGATGAGTATGTAGGGGTATAGGGTGGGAAATTAATTAAGAAATAATTAATTAACAATGATTATTAATTTATTACCAATTATTTAATTGATAATAATTACGTAAATTGTGTAATGCTTATATTTCATAAGTTATATATCAGGTTCGGGCTGTTGTGTTTGAAGGGGTATAATGGGGATGATACATAAATTATTTAATTGAGTATTAATTATGTATATTGTGTTACACTTATGAATTGTAGTTATATTTTAAGTGTGGGCTGCTAGGTTTGTGGGGGTAAAGTATGGGAAGTTAATTAAGTAATAAATAGCATTTTTAAATGGTAATTGAATATAACATTGTTTAATAATCATGTAAATTGTTTAATTGTTTATATATATATATATATTGATAGATATTTGTTGATTAATAAAGTTAATATAGAGTTTTTTATTTGTTCTAAATTAATAAGGTTATTTAAATATTTTATATGTGTGAACGGAAGAACTTTCCTTACTGTTGCACAGACTGGAGTGGAAATAATAAATGTAATCCCTCTAAAGTCCAACGCTTTCCCTGCCGTTGCACAGACTGGAGCAGTGAAAGTAAATTGAATCCCTCCGAGTCCATCACCTTCTCTACTGTTGCACAGACTGAAGTGGGAATAGTACATTTTACCCCTCTAAACTCCAAAGATTTCCCTACTGTTGAACAGACTAGAGTGGGAATTGTAAATTTTAACCCTTCCGATGTCCAGTGCTTTCCCTAATATTGCACAGACTGGAGTGGGAATAGTAAACCTAATCCCTCTGAAGTACAACCCATTTCCTAATGTCGCACAGACTGGAGTGGGAATAGTAAATTTCACCCTTCGAAGTCAAAAGCTTTCCCTACTGTTGCACAGACTAGAGTGGGAATGGTAAATTAACCCACCCGAAGTCCAATGCTTTACCTAATATTTCACAGACTGGAGTGGGAACAGAAAATGTAATCCCTCCGAAGCCCACACCTTTCCTATTGTTGCACAGACTGGAGTGGAAATAGTAAATTTGACCCCTCCTAAATCCAAAGCTTTCCCTACTGTTGCACAGCATGGGAATACTAAATCTTACCTCTCCGAACTCCAGTGCCATCCCTACTGTTGCACAGACTGGTGTGGGAAAAGCAAATTTATATATATATGTATGTATGTATATATATATACATATACGTATATGCATATATATGTATATATATATATATATATATTTGTGTATATATGTATATGTATATATATATATATATATATCTATATCTGTATATATATATATGTGTATATATATATATATATATATATATATATATATATATATATATACGCACACACACACACACATATGTATTACCTAGAGGCAGTCGCCAGTAGCTAGTTATAGTTTGGTCCACTTTTCACTAGATGGAAAGTTATTGGGTTTGCTAATAACTTTGGCCCCATTTGGCGAATCTTTACAAAACTTTACACAAAAAAGATTACCCATCCCAGCTTCTGCCTGGAAAGTTTCAGGGTGATCCGTCAAGTGGGGGATGAAAAAAAGGGGGGTCCCAAAACGTAAAATTCCCTAGCATTTTCCGTAGACAAGGCTACAGCAAGAGCTTCTGAATTAATTACACCAAATTCAGCAGGAAGCAAGACCTTGGTCTGGAGATTGTGCTTTTTGTGATTTGGTGTAAATCCGTTCAGTACTTTTTGAGCAATAATTGTATATTTTGGCATTGATATATATGAGATTGGTAAAAAAGGCCTGTTTTTCCTGTGAGCCTTCACAATCTCTTGGGAGCGAGAGGCTCCCACGAGTCCTGTGAGTGCTCTGATTGGCTGAGTGTGCTCGTTTGTTTTACAGTTTCATAGTGGCGAGTAACTACCACATTCCTTTTCTGTGTAAAATTGTACAGTTTGGGTCCAGCTAACGGATGTAAATGTCTTCAAAACACAGGTGTTCCTAATGAACCATAGCTAGGTAGAGGAACTGAACATGTTATAAATGTTTACATTCAATTGTAACTCTGTGGGAAGGTGACAGTTGACTACTATTCATTATGGTATATGAAAGTTCTAGGTTTTGGTTCTGTAGAAAATGTTTACATCAGGAGAAAGTTTCTACATAGAAGATATTAACTTTTATAAAAAAAGCCTTGAGTTATTAGAGAGAAATGTGTCATATAGATAATTCATACTGCATATGAAAGAGTGTGTGCATCAGGTATTAACCTATGTACGCATGCAGAAGAAGGGCCATCTGTACGATGGGTGCGGATAGTATGATCTTTAGCACCTTCAGATCTTGGTTATTTTTAGTAAATAGTGTCTTTTTTATTACCACCGCTCCATAGAATATGCACTGTTCTTAATAGATTCTTTTGAATACTCTTTGGGGTATTTCTCATGAGATTTTCACTGTTTGCAAACATTGTGGTATAGAATTAACTCTGTCCATAGAAGGAAAACTGTTTACATTACCCAGTTCCCTACTGATTTCAACTTCATTTCTTAATGTAGGTTCAAAGTGTGTCAGGGGTTTGATACAGATAAAAGCTGTCCATATTAGGACATTAGTTTTGGAATTAGCATTCACTATTTTGGCTTTTTATGAACAATTGCAAACAGATTGAATACAGTATTCAATGAGACTTTCCCATATATCTGTGGTTGATTGTTAATGTGAACTATCCTATGTGAAAAGCCATAGCAACTTATACAATAATATGTGGGAAAACAAAGCTTTGACAATGACATTTCAGAGCTACCCTATACTTTCATTTTGTATGTTGTCTGTACTATGTTTCCCCTTTTTTCTTCTTATGTCTCTTGTAAGACACTTTCGAGAGCCAGGTGCACAATCCGCTGCGTCCACTGCAAGGGGGCAGTGTTTGCTGCTTTATGCTCATGTGCGTCTTGCAAGAGTGTACCTTTCTTAATGGAATTTACATTTTAACGGAACATATCATGTTGTAATATGTAAAATTTATATGCACCAGATTTTCATTTTTTTCCTGCAATCCTGAGAGACTCTCACAAGATCGTCAACACCATTTAGAGAAAAATGTTACATTTTCCTTCATTACAATAGTTATCCCATATAATTCCCACTACTATGCTATGGGGGAGACTGGCCTCTCCACTGAGACCTTGCATGAAGGTAACTAGTGTATAGAGCAGGGTGTAAAGAGACACTGCCTCTCCATTCTCACCTTTACCAGGTTCAGTAGTATGCATAGTAAGGTTCTGTACACCTCTCCCCAGGGAAATAACCATATTCCTTAGTTTGCGGGAATGCATACATCTGTCCCCTCACTGCTCTCCCCAGCATGACAGATATATATATATATATATAGTACTATGTAGGGAAACACCGGCTTCTGCACTACCACCTATCTACTGGACAACCTGGATGTACTGTATGGTGTAGTGACTAGTGGCCTCCCTCCTCACATCTCTCCTTAGAACAAAATGAATATGCAGTGCTGCCTGGGACGGGAGTCATCTTTCTATTAACACATCTTGGGCAATAGGTGTCTCTAGTAGGGGTTTCTAATGCTTCTCTCTACTCAGTCCTCTTCTCATGCTGACAGGTGTGCATAGTAGGATGTAGGGAGAAACTGCCCTGTTTCCTCACACAAGTCTCTTGCATGATCATTTGTGTAGTATAGTGTGTGAAGACTCTAGCCTCTCTCTTGCATGTGTCTCTTGCATAATCCTTGTGCAACGAAGGCTGTGAAAAGTGTACAACTGAAGTATGGAGTTGAAATTACCTTTATACTCAAATGAATGTCTTGAAAAACATCTATACAGACTATTCTATGAAAGCACACTACCCTTCCAGGTGAGATATATCCCCAGAGTAACTTATGTGCAAAGTAGGCTGTGGGTAAAACTGTCCTCTATGCACATACTGATGAATGTCCATGAATGTCCATAGGAGAGCATAACATTAAGTACCTCTCTGTTCAGACCTGTGTCTTGGATAACTCATGTTCAGATTTCATGTGGAATTATACTTAGCTATGTTTCAAATGTCTCCCAATGGCACCACCCATACATAGTCATACATAGTCAGATGTGTACAGCAACTGGTAGCAGTAGAGTAGCAGTAGAGTATAAACATGCACCTCTGTGCGAAGACCCTTCTCATTACAGTTACTTACTTACAGTTACTTACACAGTTACTTACACTACAGCATGCAACACCTCACTGTTACATAACAAGTAACCACACCTGCATTGCAAATAAATGGCTCCTCTATATCCAACTCTCTATAGGAAAAAAGATGTACATAGTACCACTGACATACATGTAATAGCATATTCACAGTCCCTGAACACGGTACTGCCAGTTTTACAGAATTTTGCAATACTATAATAAACTTGATATTTATAATAAGTATTAAGGAAGCTAATCAAAAGTAACTTTGGACTTTTTTATTACAACAAAACAATTTAACAATACAGAACTACAACTGCATTAACAAACAATATAAACAGCTAATACATGAAAAAACACTCTACTTTAAAATACATAACATTTCTGTGACGTTCAGAACCACCCCCTAAATCCCTCCCCACCGCCACTTTTTGCTTTATTTGCCTACTGAATTTTGATGTACGTAGCACTAGTTTATCAGTCCTTTAGCCAACTTAGCCTGCAGTAGAGTCTTTAGATGCATGCTATTTTATGGCAGGCTAGGTGGCAATAAAGTCTCAGCAAAATAGCACATCTATATATATATATACAGTTTACAAAGCCTAGTTCATCCAGAGTTAGCTTGTTCTACTGAAGTACTCAACTGTTCAGATAACTCCACATCTTTCCAGCCTGAATACACTGCACCTAAAGAGGTGGTTATTCCTGAGCAGCACAATAATCCTGCTTTGTCCTAACGAGGCTCTTCTTTGCTACTTATGTAAGCAGATAATTATTTCCTCAGAAACAAGTTTCTATTTTTCTCCTAAAACAAAGACAAAATAACCCAAAAGATAAACGTTACTGCAGGTCAGTAATTGATAACAGTGATACATCAGTATGTTTTCTAAACATTGTGGAAAAGGCCTCATTTGACATGGTTAGCCCCCACTTTTTGCCTGATGTTTGATGTAGTCTAGAAGTTGCAGTGCCCAGGGCCCTGCTAACCAGGTTCCCTGGGCCAGAGCTCTTTCCCTAGAATTGTTGTGATGCATTGGAACAAATGGATACACCCTTAGTTACCACTATAAGTCCCTAGTAAAGGGGGACCTATGTACCCAGGGCTTGGGGTACTATGGGTAGGCCCATGAGGGCAGAAGCACTGATTGTGCCACCCTCTAGGGCCATGCATCCAGATGCACCCAGCACTGCCATGACAGGTTAAGAGTCCTAAAACCCAAACTCATCATGGCACACTGCCTGTGTGTCCTGTCTACCATACAATGCATTTACTATGGGTAAGATATGCCTCTGGCGGGCCTTACAGCTCTAAGACAGGGTGCTACATAGTATATGTGAGGGCATAGCTGCATGAGCAATATGCCCCCACTGTGTCCATGCCAAACCTGGGACATAGAGAGTGAACAGAGCATCCATTTTAATATATGTGCTTGACACTGGTAAACACGAGTTTCCCATCTACATGATGGCCACTCTGAAGCCTCGGTTGTTTGGGATCAAAGTATTGGATTTATTCCTAAAGGTACGCAGGGGTCACCCAAGAGGTGCCCACTGCAAAAGCTAACTACCCTGGCATGGTTGCTGACTGGTTCCATTAAGCCTGCCACCTCCAGTGAGCCAATATACAAACCTCAAGGAAGAGCCCTGTCACTCTGGTTTGTAAAACAATGCCCTTCCTAGGTGAAGGAGCTAACACCCCCTCCATCAAGAATGTGCACCGCCCTGGTGGTGAGCTTCAAAGGCCTTACCAGCTTTGACCTCGACTCCCAGGCCTGCTGCTAGCAGCAGATGGTCAGCCCCTTTTGCAAATGCCCACTTTTGGCTGGAGCAAAGGCAGAATACCACAAAATAGCCAATCAGGGATAGGGAAGTAACCCTTCCCACAGGAAGTGGTCGCTACAGTGGGTATAGCCACCCAAATGTAAGTGTCCCAAATTCAGTATTTAGTGGGCATCCCTAATTTAGTGGCCATCCCTAGACCAAAAATTCAGATTCGAAGGACACAAAGAAGACCAGCACAAAAGAAAACCCAGGGCACGAGACCTGTAGACCTACTACACAAAGAAAAGGAGCGAAACCCTGACTGCTACCCTCAGAACCCAACAATCGCTTCTAAGGAGCTGCTGGACAACTGGACTGACCTCAAGTAACTCAAAGAATCTCCAGGCTTCACAAATCACCCAAGAACTCCCTCCAGAGTGGAGGTACCACTATGCAAGAACCAAAACACCAGCAACCCCGTGAGGTTTACTTCACTGACTGGCCACTAACTCTGGAACTGGAAGTCACAGCCAGACCTGATGACACGCTGACTACCACAAGGACAGACCCCACAAGTGTGCTAAATTTGGTGGTACTGCGCCCTCCAATGGCTGGACCATAGCAATACCCTGGTTACTGGTCAGCTGAAATTGGACACCAGGAAAAAACAGCTTGCCCGGAGCTGAAAAGATCTCGAAGGAAACCCCAGTCAAGTGAGCCCCCCTTGACCTCCAAGTGACCCTTAAAGAGGCTTACCTCCAGCTCCAAAGGGCATCTTTGTGTACAGTTGCTGGATCACCAATTCGCTCTGCACCTGGCTGCCCTGTGCCCTGCAACAAAGAACATGCTGTGCCCTAAGGGTCCCTCACCCCTTGTCAATCAAGCAATCAGTTTTTGTAAAGCGCTGCTACTCACCCTTGAGGGTCTCAAGGCGCTTGGGAGGAGGGGAGGGACCTCATCCGAAGAGACACGTCTTGAGGTTCTTCCTGAAGATCGTGAGCGATGGGCTTTGTCAGATGTAGGGAGAGTTTGTTCCAGCTCTTTGCTGTGATGTATGTGAAGGAACGTCCTCCAGCTGCGGTTTTACAAATGTGAGGGATGGTGGCCATGATGAACTCAGCCTTGTTGGAGTTGAGCTTGAGGCAGCTTTCTCTCATCCAGGTGGCGATGGCTTCCATTCCTGAGTGGAAGTTCCTTTTGGCCCTGTCCGGGTCTTCAGTGAGGGAAATTATGAGTTGTGTGTCATCGGCATATGACACAGTGTTCATACCATGACTTCTGATGATGGCTGCGAGAGGGGCCATGTGGGACTCAATGAGGATCCTTTGGAGACTCCGCAGTTGACTCCTGTTGGTCTGGATGTGTAGGGCAGGAGTCTGACCCTCTGCATCCTCCCGGAGAGGAAGGAGTGGATCCATTCCAGGACTCTTCAGAGGATTCCTATGTCGTGGAGTCTGGGGCGTAGAGTGCTGTGGGAGACCGTGTTGAAGGTTGCTGAGAGGTCGGGGAGTATGAGCGCGGTGGTGTGGCTGCAGTCTAGGAGTAATCGGATGTTGTTGTTGGCTGCCAGGAGGGCTGTCTCCATGCTGTGGTTGCTGCGGAAACCGGACTGGGAGCTGTCAAGGAAGCTGTTGGCCTCGATGAAATTCTGTAGTCGTGCGTTGATTGCTTTCTTCAGTACTTTGGCGGGGTAGGGTAGCAGCAAGATGGGCCAGAAATTCTTTAGTTCTGATGGGTCGGCCAAAGGTTTCTTCAGGAGAGGGCGTATTTCGGCATGTTTCCAGTCCTCGGGGAAGGTGCCAGTGTTGATGGAGCAGTTCATTATGTTCTGGAGCTTGGGGGCGATAAATATTTCAACATTAAACCCCCAAAAGGAGTTATCCCTCTCTTCACTGAAGGGGATGATATAGTAAAATGGTTTTCTGCCATTGATAGAGCATGCATTGGGTGGGAAATTGAAAAGAAACATTGGGGCACACTGTTGTGGGAGTTATTCTCAGGAAAGTGCAGAGATAGGCTCCTGATACCAAATGAGGCAGATTCTAAATCCTATGACCTCATGAAGGGTACCCTAATTGAGAGCTTTGGATTTACAACTGAAGAGTACAGAATAAAGTTCAGGGAGGCATGAAAAACCGAGAGCCAGACCTGGGTAGACTTTGTGATAATACCACCCAGTAAAAATGTGGGGTGGTTGGTTAGCTGGAAACAAGGTACAAGATTATGATGAGCTGTATAGCCTGTTCATGAAAGAGCATCTGCTAAGTAATTGTTTTAATGATAGGCTGCGTCAGCATCTGGTAGACCTGGGTCCACTTTCCCCTCAAGAATTGGGGAGGAAGGCAGACAGTTGGGTCAAAACAAGCGTGACCAAGACTACCACTGTGGAAGAGACAAAAAGAAAGAGGCCAAAAAGCTCCCCCCCTCCCACCAAGGAAAAGATGGGAGCCAAAACAAAAACAACAAAGAGTCTTCTCAAGGCCCCAAAAACCTGCACAGGATGGTGGTCCCAGTCACAGGTGGGTGCAAAGGGAGACAGTTTGACCCTAGGAAGGCTTGGTACCATGACTGCAAAACTAAAGGACACCAAACTGGAGACTCGGGCTGTAAGAACAGAAAGAATGCCTCTAGTCAATCTTCAGTAAATCCGGTTGCCAACCTCCAGATAGGGTCAGAGGTGGCCTGACCATGTCAGCGACCTTCCAGAGGCAACATTATTCACTGAGGTTGGAGTAAAATTAGCCTATGCTGCCTGGCCAAGTAATATGCAAAAATACAGACAGCAGCCTTTGATTAAATGGGAGGAAATTGAAGCACTGAGGGACACAGAAGCTAGAGTTACCATGGTAACTCAGCATGTGGTCCACTCAAATCAGTTCCTGGTAGATAAGTCTTATCCTGTCACCAATACTGACAATGAGCCAAAGTTCCATCCATGGGTATGGTAACCTTTGATTTGGGGGTATTAGGGCAAAAAGAAGTGGTTGTGCCCTCATCCATCCCTGTAAATTGCCTGCTTGGAAATGACCTGGAGCATTCCCCCCTGGGCTGAAGTAGAACTGAATACCCATAAAGCAATGCTAGGGATCACTGAGTGAGCATGTGGAAACACAAGGGCATGAAGCAAACTTCAGAAAGAAAAAAGAGAGCTGGGTCCTGAAATAGAAGACCAGCCTCCTAAGAGAAAAGGCAAGAGGACTGGGAGACCAGCTTCAAAACAGATCCCAAGACAGGACCTTCTTCTTAGGAGGAGGAGTCACCCACCTTGGAAGGAACTGAGCCTGAGAAGCTTGGGCCTTACCACCCAGAGCTCTTGGGCCCAGGGGGACCCTCCAGGGAAGATCTGTGCCAGGGGCAGAGAACTTGCCCCACTCTTGAAGGCCTGAGGCACGCTGCACAGAAAGAGCTAGGAAATGTCAGTGGTACCCACAGGGTTCATTGGAAGGTGGGGCTCTTGTACACTGAGGCCAGATACCTCAAGTCTGGTGCAACCAGGAGGGTGGTAGTGGCCCAGAATTTCAAAGAATTCCCCCTCACTCTAGCCCATGATATCCCCCTAGCAGGGCATCTGGGCCAAAACAAAACTTGGAGTTAACCACTTTTATTGGCCAGGAATGTCCCAAGAAGTGATGGACTTTTGGCACTCCTGGCCCACCTGCCAGGCCAGTGGCAAAGCAGGTGGTCAACTAAAGGCCCCCTTAATGCCATTCACAGTTGTTGGGGTACGCTTTGAAAGGGTGGGGTCGACATTGTTGGCCCCTTGACCCTCAAACAGCATCAGGACGCAGATATATACTAGTGATAGTGGATCATGCCACTAGGTATTCTGAGGCTATAACCGTTAGGACCATTACTGCACCTGCAGCTGCCAAAGCCCTCCTGGGTACCTTCACCAGTGCAGGGTTCCATAAGGAGGTAGTATCAGACAGGGATTTAAACTTCATGTCTGCATGCTTGAACCACATGTGGGAGGAATATGGGATGAAATATGAGTTCACCACCCCATACCATCCATCCACAAACCAATGGGTTGGTTGAACAATTTAACCAGACCCTAAAAGGCATGATTGGAGGTCTCTTTGAAAAACTCAGAAGGAGATTTAACATCCTGCTTCCTTGCCTGCTGTTTGTGTACAAGGAAGTGCCACAAATGGGAGTAGGTTTTTCTCCATTTGAACTTTTGTTTGGGTACCCTGTTAGGGCAAGGCAGGGAGAAGCCTCTCGAAGAGCCCCAACAAGATATTGTGGACTATGTGCTTGGCCTACATTCAAGAATGGCTGAGTACATGGAGAAAGCCAGCAAAACTCTTGAGGCCAGCCCGGATCTTCAAAAGCTCTGGTATGACCAGACAGCTGCAATGGTGGAGTTCCAACCAGGGCAGAATATTTGGGTGTTGGAGCCTGTTGTTCCATGGGACCGCCAGGACAAATGGTCTGGGCCCTATCCCATACTTGAGAGAAAAGGGGAGGTCACTTATTTAGTTGACAGGGGCAGTTGCAAAAATCTAAAAAGAATAATCCAAGTCAACCACCTAAAACCCTTTTATGACAGAGCTGGTGTGATTGTGCTCATGTTTACAGATGAGGGACAGGAAGATAAGAGTGAGCCTCTCCCTGATCTCCTCTCCAGCAACCCACAAGATGGTTCGGTGGATGAAGTGGTCTCATCAGGGCCCGTCACAGAACAACAGCAAACTGATTGCAAGCAAGTCCTCAAGCAGTATGCTGGACTGTTCTCTCTGACCCCTGGAAAGACAAACTGGTGTACCCATGATTTGGACACTGGTGACTGCTTGCCTGTTAAGAACAAGATTTATAGACAGTCAGACCATGTCAGAGAGAGTATACAGACAGAGGTTAAAAAGCTGCTAGATTTGGGTGTCATTGAACCCTCTGGGAATCCCTGTGCTAGCCCAGTAGATTTACTCCCCAAGCCTCACTCTAAAGGAGAGAAAAAGAAAATGAGGTTCTGTGTTGGCTACAGGGGCCTCACTCAACTCCATGACAAAAACTGATACACACCCAATTCAAGAGCTGACAAGCTAACAGACAGATTAAGGGCAGCCAAATATCTGAGTACTTTTGATTTAACATCTGGGTTCTGGCAGATTGGCCTGACCCCAGGAGCAAAAGAGAGCTCCGTATTTTCTATTCCTTGTAGGCATTATCAGTTCACTGTTATGCCCTTTGGATTAAAAAATGCACTTATCACCTTCCAGAGGTTGGCGAACCAAGTCCTTTCTAGACTGGAAACTTTTAGTTTATCTGGATGACATAACTATATACAGTTCCACCTGACAGGATCACCTGATCCACCTAGGTAAGGTCCTTGAGGTTCTGCAAAAGGCAGGACTCACTATCGAGGCCGGTAAGTGCCATGTAGGACAGGGAAAAGTTGTTTACCTGTGTCACCTGGTTGGTAGAGGCCAAGTACAACCGCTCCAACCAAAGATTCAGACAGCTCCTACAACCCAGATACAAGTCCTGGCATTCCTTGGCTTGACTGGGTACTATAGGAGATTTGTAAAGGATTATGGCACTATAGTTGCCCCCCTCACAGAACTAACCTCCAAGGAAATGCCCAAAAAGGTAACTGGTCAGTGAGTTGTCAAAAGGCCTTTGACACTCTGAAGGAAGGTATGTGCTCTGTTCCAGTCCTATAAGCACTGGATTACTCCAGACAATTCTTAGTCCAAACAAATGCTTCTGGAATGGGGATAGAAACATTCATTTCCCAGAAAAATAAGGATGGACATGACCAGCCAATTGCATTTATAACCAAGAAACTACTCCCTAGATAACAGAATCGGTGTGCCATAGAGAGGGAAGCCTTTGCTGTGGTTTGGGCCCTGAAGAAGCTGAGGCCATACCTGCTTGGCTCTCACTTCATAGGTCAGCCTGACCACATGCCTCTCAGATGGCTACAACAAATGAAGGGTGAAAACCCCAAACTGCTTAGGTGGTCTATTTCCCTACAGTGAATGGACTTTCAAGTGGAACACAGACCTAGGACTGCCCATGCCAATGCAGACGGCCTTTCCAGGTTCTTCCACTTAGATGATGAAGACTCACTGGTGGGGGGGGGGTATTGCGGTATTGTGGGAAAAGGCATCTTTTTGACAAGGTTAGCTCACACTTTTTGTCTGATGATTGATATAGGCTAGAAGTTGTAGATCCCAGGGCCCCTGTTAACCAGGTTCCCTGGGCCAGAGCTCAATAAAACTGTTGTGATGCATTGGCACAATTGGATACACTTGTAAATACCACTGTAGGTCCCTAGTAGAGGGGTACCTAGGTACCCAGGGCATGGGGTGGTATGGGTAGGCCCCCTCAGGGCAGCACCTCTGATTGGGCCAGATGCACCCAGCACTGCCACTGCAGGCTGGTGCAAACCTAAAAGCCACACTTGATATGGCACACTGCCTGAGTGCCCTGTCCACAATACACTGCATTTACTATGGGTAGGACACCCCTCTGGCAGGCCTTACAGCCATAAGGCAGTGTCCTCCATAGTATATCTGAGAGCATAGCTGCATGAGCAATTTGCCCCCACTGTGTCCTTGCCAAACCTGGGACATAGTCAGTGAACAGAGCAGTCATTTTAATACATGTGCTGGGCACTGGTCAACACATGTTTCCCAGCTATATGATGGCCACTCTGAACCATGGGTTGTTTAGTATCAAACAGCTCACAATGATAATTCCAAACTAGTACCAGTATTGGATTTATCCCTAAATCTACCCAGGGCCACCCTAGAGGCGCCCCCTCCAAAAGCTAATTTCTCTGCCATGGTTGCTGACTGGTTCTATCCAGCCTGTCACCTCCAGACAGCCAATATACAAACCTTGGGGGAGAACCCTGGTTCTCTGCGTTGTAAAACAATTCCCTTCCCGGTGGAGGAGCTAACACCCCCTTCCTCAGGAATGCGCGCTGCCTCGGCGGTGAGCTTCAAAGGGCTTACTGCCTTTAAAACTAGACCCCCAGGCCTGTTGCTAGCAGCAGACGGTCAGACCCTTTTGTTAAAACCCCCACTTTTGGTGGGAGGAAAGGTGGGAAATCACACAAATGGTAAGGGGAGTGGCCCCACCTGTGAGGTGGGCACTCCATTTAATTTTTCTCCATCTTAGATGGAAGGAAAATTGTCAATTACTGACAAGGAAGTGACCCTTCCAACAGGAAGTGGTCACTATAGTGGGTGTAGCCACCCAAATGTAAGTGTCCCATTGGACACTATCTTGTACCCCCTAATACATCCACTAAATTCAGTTTTTAGTGGGCATCCCCGGACCAAGAAATCAAATTAAAAAGACACAAAGAAGACCAGCACAAAGAAGATCCAAGGCACGAGAACTGTGGACCTGCTGCACAAAGAAAAGGCACCAAACCCTGCCTGCTGCACCCAGGACCCAACAATTGTTACTAAGGAGCTGCTGGATAACTGGACTGACCTCAAAAAACCCAGAGAACCTCTAGGCTTCACAAATCACCCAAGAACTCCCGCCAGAGTGGAGGTATCACTCTGCAATAACCAAGAAACCAGCTACCCAATGAGGGTCACTTCACTGACCAGCTGCTAACTCCCAAACTGGAAGTCGCAGCCAGATATGTTGACACACTGACAACCACAATGTTATACCCTGCAAGTGCAGCAAGTTTGGTGGCACTACACCCTCCAGTGGCCAGCCCGTAGCAATACCCTGGGTACTAGTCAGCTGACATCAGACACTAGGAAAACCAGCTTGCCCGGAGCTGAAAAAGGACCAAGAGGAAGTCCCAGTTGAGGAACTTCAGAAACACCCCAGACCTCTCACCGGAGTGCCCCCGTTGTCCTGCAAGCAACCCTTAAAGAGACTTACCTCCAGATCCAAAGGGCATCTTTGCTCACAGTTCCTGGATCACCAATGTGCTCTGCACTGGGCTGCCCTGTGCTCTGCAACAAAGAACCTGCTGTGCCCTAAGGGTCCCTAACCCCTTGTGCACTCGACCTTCCAAGGGGACACCAAAGAACCATCTCTAAACTTACCTGTGCAGTGATTTTCCAAGTAGTCACCCGCAGTGGCCCTGCACCAACTCCAGAGACTTTTTCCAGCTGCTCCCGCCAGAACGGGGAGCCGCATGAACTTCTCTAGCTGCACGGTATATCCACTGATGATCTCAACCAACCTGCAAAAGGAGAACTTGGTAAATCAACTGTACAATTTTATATGTATTTTTAAAGGTGACTTTCCACTGATTCCTATGGTGCATAATTACACACAGAGGCTATTTTCTTTAAACTTGAAAAATTAATATCTTCAAAAGTACTTAACCAATTTTGATAATCTTGATCTTAAAATGTATATCAAAATATGAAGTCTTTTTATAAATTGGTCTTGAAATATTCCTTCGCATGTATGAGTTGCATGATTGATACTGTGAGTACAACAAATGCTTTACACTTCTTTAAGATTGGCCTAACTCCTCGACCAAGCCACCATAAAAATTAGATGATCTAGTTTTACTTCTGTAAGCCAATGTGTGGTTGCCTGGACCCCCTGCACAGTGTACCTAGCTTTGCACACAACACAAAGGGCCTGCCTCCTACAAACATTTCTACTTTTTCAACAACAATCACATATTTACATCTAATGTACGAGTAACTTGTTATTCCTTCCTCCTGAAAAAATCCACACCCTTACCCAGTGTAATTTTTTTCACAAATAAATTATGTTACCATCAAACCTCATTTCATGAAAGTTTATAAAGTAACACATTCCTCTTGAGACACCTTTGCTAACTCTCACCGCAGATTTTCACTCTAGAAACAGCAGTATCACCACTCAAGCATGTCACAGGGCTAATGTATACAATCAGTGAGGTTAATAACAGCAGTACAGCTTGCATAATTACAGTCTTTGTTTTATAATTCGAGAAGACACTGTTTCTCTTTCTTACAAGTACACAAAGTTTGTACATTACATTTTTAACACTATCTCTATATCTTGCTCACATCTCTCTACATTCTAATCTGTACCTCTCAAAACCTATGTTAACACATATACACCTGCCCAAACAAATTTGCACTCTGTAAACACACTGAACAACACGTGTACCAACTTTAGTACACTTACTAACACTTCACCTTCACAACAAAGTGCTTGAAATATATTGCTAAATACTTGAACTTGGAGTTCTTTCTTAAATACAAATGACCATACCAGCCTCTTTCAACTACACCTAAAATAGCGTCTGCTGAGCACAACCCAAAGAGACTTCTTTCTCTTTCAAAGTAGCGAGGAGAAATAAAGCTTTCTCTGGTTTTGCACCCAATCACATCACAGCATTTCTCTAACCATGTAATAGGAATGGTAACTATTGGCTGAGCCATAGCCCTTGTCTTTTGACATCTCCCCATTACGATTCGCGAGACTCTTGAGGGATCGCGAAACACATCTTGGCTGGACTAGTAATTTTCCATGTGATCCCCATAAAAATGAATCATCTACTCATCACAGTATTTATCTCTTGCACACTTTCTCCCAAAATCAAGCACCAGAATATGCATTAAAACTAATGGAGTGTACGGAGAACTCATCTATTCCTTTATACCATTTGCATTCCACTGGAAAACCCACGAAAACGAAAAAATTAGTGAAAAACATTATGCATTTATTTTCTTCACACTAATTATGGCTTAGACACCTCCTCTCAAAACATAGGGGTACGCCATGCATTTCTGCTGCCCTGTTATATAGCTTTTTTACTTAATTTCCAGAACACCTCCATTTTTTCACAGTGAACAGTAATTGCTGCCATTTCATTTCTAACATTCCAACAGCCAGCCAGTCAGAGTGCTTGCGGGACTCGTAGGGAGCCTCTTGCACCCGCAAGAGTGTGAATGCTCAAGGGAAAAACGTGCCTCTAGACCAATCACAGGGTTCCACTTTTGATTTTGCGCTCTCAGGGAAGGCTTGTGGGACTCCTGAGAGCCCAACTGCCAAAATATACAAATATTTTTTACCCTTAATTGCTCAAAAACTACTGAGTTGATTTACACCAAATCACTAAATGCACAATCTGCAGGTCAAGCTCTAGATCCTGCTGAATTTGATGTAATTCCCAGCAGCAGTTTTTGCTGCAACCTTGTCTAAATAAGTCTATGGAAAATATATGAGGAATTTCATTTTTGATTTTTCTCAGCCCCCCGCTCGAGGGATCACCCTGAAACTTTCTAGGAAGGAGCTGACATGGGTGAACGTTTGTTTTGGAAAGTTTTGTCTAACTGGGTCAAGGTTATTAGCAAACCAAAAAATTCTCCTGCTACAGAAAAGCAGACCTATGTAACTACCTATTGCCGACCTCCACTAAGTTATATAACGAAACGAACTGTGGCTCCAAACTACACAACGTATTTATTAATTTCCCACGCTCATTGTTTACTGGTTAGGTTACACTTTTTCTTTTCCAAATAAGTAACACATGTGATACTAAAGTGCTACATAAACATAGAAAATGGACATTCAAATACTGTTCTAAATGTCGGAAAATGTGTCAGCCATTTTTAAACATTGCTACTGACACAAGCATATATTGTTTACTGATTTCATCATTTTAGTTAGCCTTTAAGTCAATCATATTTCTTTCATTTGTTTTGTTTTCCCATCTCAATTGTGATAATTAAACAATCAAAGAAAATCCAATTATTGCCATTAATGTGGAAAATGTTACCCCTCGGGAAATGAACTGCCCAAAGCCAACCAATTTTTTAAAACATTACATCATATATCATTTAATACAGCTTCCATAACCCTCAGTAATACATTTCCATTACTCTATCTCATTTATGATAGACACCACAATTCTACCCAAGTGGACTTATGTTATAATCAACCTCAAAATCTTCTAAGAAGAATTATAAACTAGACAAAATTATCTTAACTATTTTTACTTCCCTGAAGCCCTTGGGCTAGTATATGAGGCTGTCTTGCATTCCTTGCTTCATTATTCATCCTATTTCCTTCCTATAAAAAAATAACACTTTACCTACTGTTGGAAATAGCCCTTTTTGCAGTGTTATCCCCAAACTTTTTACCTTCTTCCTCCTATTTTTTCAGGTCTGTTTTTGCTGGTTTATTGTCTCTGCGCACTTTACCACTGCTAATCAGTGCTAAAGTGCAACTGCTCCCTATAGAAATTGCACTGTTGATTGATTTATCCATGATTGGCATATTTGATTTACTGGTAAGTCCCTAGTAAAGTGCACTAGAGGTGCCCAGGGTCTGTAAATCAAATGCTACTAGTGGGCCTGCAGCACTGCTTGTACCACCCACATAAGTAGCTCTGTAATCATGTCTCAGACCTGCCACTGCAGTGTCTGTGTGTGCAGTTTTGACTATAACTTCAACTTGGCAAGTGTACCCACTTGCCAGGCCTAAACCTTCCCTTTTCTTACATGTAAGGCACCCCTAAGGTAGGCCCTAGGTAGCTCCAAGGGCAGGGTGCAGTGTATGGTTAAGGTAGGACATATAGTAATGTGTTTTATATGTCCTGACAGTGAAATATTGCTAAGTTTGTTTTTCACTGTTGCAAGGCCTGTCCCTCTCATAGGTTAACATGGGAGCTACCTTTAAATCTGATTAAAGTGTAGATTCCCTTTGGGAGCGGATGGACGTGTAGAGTTTGGGGTCTCTGAGATCACAATTTAAAAATACATCTTTTAGTAAAGTTGATTTTAAGTTTGTGCGTTTGAAAATGCCGCTTTTAGAAAGTAGGCATTTTCTTGCTTAATCCATTCTGTGACTCTGCCTGTTTGTGGATTCCCTGTCTGGGTCAGTTTGACAGTTGAGCTGTTCACACCTCTCCTCTAGACAGTGACACAAAGGGGGCTGGGGTATAGCCTGCATATCTTGATTAGCCATGTGTGCTGGAGGGGAGGAGAGGAGTGGTCACTCACACCTGAAAGGACTGTGCCTGCCCTCACACAATGCCATCTCCGACCCCCTGGTCAGTGCCTGGGGCCAGGCCTCGACAAGGAAGGATCTTGCAAACACTTGAGACTTTGCTTTGAAGTTTGAAAACTTCAAAGGCAGAACTGGGTATAAGAAGCAGACCCAAAACCCCAGACTTTTAAAATCTTTCTGGAATCAAGAGGAACCTCTGCCCAGGAGAAGAGCTGAAGAGCTGAAGGAGGAGTACTGTCCCTTTGCTAAGTTGCTTTGCTGGACTGGCCTGCAGTTGCTGCTTCTGCCTGAAAAGAGTGCAAAGGGTGAACGGTGCTGTGTGTCCTGCTTGAGAAAATTCTCCAAGGGCTTGGAATAGAGCTTGCCTCCTGTTGGAGGTCTCAGGGACACCAAAGACTTCAGTTTCCTTGACCTGCTGCACTAGGAACTGTGTTTTGTGCTGTTCAAGTGGAGAACCCAATGCGACGCCGCCAACGACCACGCTGGCCTGCACCTTGACCTGCCGACACAACACGGAGTCGCATTGCCCCGCGACACTGGTCACACCGTCGCCGTCATCGGACGACTTCATTGAGCTGCTGCTCGCACCTCGACCTGTGGGTCCCGCACTCCGGCATCACCTGCTCACACTGCAGCCTGGGCATCCCCGACGCTGCCGCTCCTGCTGACACCAGTGCCACTGCCTGCACTGTGGCCTGTGGACACCGCTCGTGAGGTACACGAAGCACCGTCCCACCCTACACCGCAGCCCCGGTCCACCGACGCCAGCACCATCGACTCCTGTGTCGTCCCCAGGCATCCTGCCTGCACGTGGCCTGTGGACACCGCTCGTGAGGGTCACGAAGCACCGTCCCATCCTGCACCGCTGGCTTGGGCCTACCAACGACAGCGCTTCAGCAAGGGCGATGCCGCTGCCTGCATCGTGACCTGTGGACACCGCACGTCGCACCGCCCCGCTTCACACTGAAGCCCTGGTCGCACCAACACCGATGGATGCCGTCACCGAGCTGCTGCCTGCACCGTGACCTGTGGGCACCGCACGTCGCATTGTTCCACTTCGCACCGCAGCCCCGACGCTATCCTCGCCGGAGCACCTCACTTCATCAGCCTGGAGTTCGATCTGCAACGCGTGTGACCTCAAGGGCCCGGCGACTCCTGCACCGACTCCGGACCCGACACCGCAACGACAGTGACGCCACCCTCCGGAGCTCACTTCGAGGATCACGACGCCCTGCAAAAGCAAGGTACTGTTTGCGGATCTTCCGGACACTGTAGCTGGCCCGCAACACCAGGCTGAACTGTTGGTTTTGTTGATCATGATGCAGTGATAGCCCCAGGTGGAGCTATCGACTACAAGGAACTGTAGTTTACTGGGTGGGCCTGGGTGATGAGGTTCACAGGCCAATACTGGGCCGGGGAGGGGGCTGTGTACACCCTCCCTCTTTTTAATATGTACTGGATGCCCTGGGTAGGCTCCAGGTAATGAGTCCCTGAGGTCAGTTTTGGCCTGTGGAGAAGGACTGCATGCCCCCATCTTCCTTCAGACAATAGCCAGGACCCAATAAAAGTTTAGGTTCCAGGGGATGGGTCCCTTGGAGACAATATTGGTCAGGGGAGGGGGTGCATGCCCCCTAACCTGTCTAAATATGATTGGGACCTGAAAGATGAGGTCCCCTGGGCATGAAAGTGGCCTGGGGAGGGGTGCTGTGTGCCCATCCTATTCAATTGCAATACAGCCAGTCCCTGGGACATAGGGTCCCTGGAGGCAAAATACAGACCAGGCAGGGGGAGCCATATGATCCCTGACCCTTTTAAATATTGCAGAGCCACAGGAGATGGGGTCCCCAGGACCAGACATTGGCCCGGCAAGGGGGCTACATGCCTACTCCCCATTTACACCAAGGCCAGGCCCAAATAGATGGGGTTCCTGGGGCTGAAATCAGTCCAAGGAGGGGACTCTATGTCCCTCTCACAGGTTGGCTGCCTTTGGGAGGTTGGCTGCTGGCCTGGCTTCAGGCCCTGGCCTGCTGCCAACCCGTCACTGTGCATGGCTGAATACCGTGCGTGGAGTGAGGTTGGCAGCCTGTAGGGGGTTGTCTGAAGGCCTTAGTCCAGATTCTGTGGCCAACCCCCTGCTGCACTGTAGAAATTCACTGAAAAAAACAAAGGATACAGGGAAGTTATCGTTAGGAAATAGAATTTTAAAAAGTCTGTGAAATTCACAAAAAAATGGTTACATGGATTTTATAGTTAGGTTCAGAATTTACACACACAAATCCATAGAAGTTCATCAGTTATAATTAGGGTGACCAGAGATAGGGATTTTGTTGATGTTAGATATTGGGGTACACATAAAATAATTTTTGGTACAGTAGGCAAGTAGAGTAAGTATTTCTTAAGGTATAAAGGGGGTCATTCTGACCCGCGAATGACGGAAGCACCGCCAACAGGCTGGCGGTGCTTCCAAGCCCATTCTGACCGCGGCGGTAAAGCCGCGGTCAGAAAACCGGGGCCGGCGGTTTCCCGCCGTTTTTCCCCCGGCTGGGTGAATCCGCCAGGGCAGCGCTGCAAGCAGCGCTGCCCTAGGGATTCTGACCCCCTTCCCGCCAGCCTGTTTCTGGCGGTTTTCACCGCCAGGAAGAGGCTGGCGGGAACGGGTGTCCAGGGCCCCATGAAGCTTTTCACTGTCTGCTTAGCAGACAGTGAAAAGCGTGACGAGTGCAACTGCACCCGTCGCATGCCCGCAACACCGCCGGATCCATTCGGAGCCGGCTTCTGTGTTGCAGGCCTCCTTCCCGCTGGGCCAGCGGGCGCTAACATGGTTAGCGCCCGCCGGCCCAGCGGGAAGGTTGAAATGGCGGCAGCGGTCTTTTGACCGCGTAGCGGCCAAATGGCGGTTCTCACCTGGCGGGCGGTCAGAATGACCGCCAAAGTGTTTCAACTTAGTGATACCTTGAAGCACAATACTACTAAAAGAGGCAAAGAAGCCCAAATAATAACCTAGGCTGCATATGTAAAGTTTCAGATTTACAACATGACCAACAGAAAGACCCATTTATGGTCACATACTAATGTAAACCTATAACAAATACATAACAAACAGAATACATCTTAATCTACATACCTTTACTTACCATGCTCTCTGACTCACAAAATAAAACTATCCCAACAAGCCAAACAAAAAAAAAAATTCTTATTCACCTCTGTGCAACAAAATGAAAAATTGACCTAGCAGTGAGGCACACAAACTACTAATTGGAGGACATGACAATTGGCCACCAGAAAAAATCATAATTAAAATTTTCGTAACAATGATGGTCGTTCATTCGCCTTGGCCTTCATATGTAGCACAATCCTGCTAAAAGTAGGAAGGAAGGCCAAAGAATAAACTAGACTGCATATGGAAAGTTTCAGATTTACTACATAAACAAGTGAAGGACCCATTTATGGTCACATGCTTATGGAGGTCTATAAACAAGGGCCTAACAAGCCAAACACAACACATCTTCCTTACGAACTCCTGTGCAACAACATGGAAAGGTGACTTAGCAATGAGCTACACAAACTACTATATGGAGGGCATGATAATTGACCATTAGGAAAAAAACAATAGTAATTTTTATAACAACAATGGTTGGCTTTCATTCACTTTGGGATTCATATGACGCACACTTTAACTAAATGTAGCAAGGAAGCCCCAAAGACCCCTGTCGATGACAGGGAAGGGATTCCCTGTCATTGATAGTGCCTACCACCATGGTTTTCGTGGCAGTTAGGAAGCCACAGCGGTTGGCGTGGTACATTGGCGGTTTGTCTTCAGCCAAACCGCCAATGTCATAATATGGAGGAAAGTACCGCCAGCCTGTTGCCTTATTAGCATAATTGAATGTGGCATTTTAATTCACTTTGCTTATCCTAATTGAGTCATGCAAGGCCCTGTTTCCTGATTATGCAGAAAATGTTTAGTCATTCCTGCTAATGTGAACTTTTTTTTCAGACACTGTTCTCATGAGAAAACTAGCGTGGTAATAGATGTTCTTTTGATTTACAGGTAGTAAGTTGGGGAACTAACCTTGAACCCAGTACATCCAGAAACCTTGAAACTGGCAATGTACACACTTGTTTCAACTCACACGGATGACCTAGGATGGAAGCCTTTTCTCATGATGAACCTGGGACTCTACACTGATGTTGCAGTCCGTGTCCGATGATCGATTTCCATTGGATAATTACATCTTCTGTATCATGTGACATGATGGATGGGCAAATAATTTTGCACTATGAACTTTAATATATTGTTCCCCATTTGGGTTTGCAGCATTCTTCTCACTTTCCCTTTAGAAGCTGAACCCCTGGGACTCTGAGAAGAATAGTCCTCTCTACCTTTGCCCCTCTGAAATGTCTTACTTAGACTTATAGATTGTTCCCCTGACACAAAGGAGAAAACTCTTGATTGAGCTTCTGAAATGCTGACCCCTTTCTTTTTTTTCCTTTTTACATGCTTTTGTTGCCAACCTCAGTTAGTAACCTGCTTCCCTAGATTTTTTTCCAAATTCTTTTTGTCCCTTTTGTGCTTTTTGCCCACCTTAGCTTAACCCAGCACATGCTAACATTGATTTCTAAATTGTAGGATTTAAACTGTTAAATGGTTAAGAGAATTGTACACTGTTTATTTCCTCATTTTCAAATGTTCTCTTTGCTTTTGTGTGTAGCATTGATCAGATATTTAGTTTTTCTGATGTTAGTTCGTTTGAATTTCTTTAGGACGTTTGGACAATCTGTCATAATTTGTACCTTTGCAGTCTTGTTTTGAGAATAATTTATGTTACTCTGAGCCTTAATGTGTAATAAACTCCCTTGGACTTTATTTCAGAACGGAATTTTCCTTGTGTGGCCACATTGGTCATACTGTCATCCTAAATTGATTTCTTGTGTAGTTTGATGCCTCTATGTTTACACCCCTATGCTAGGTAAAGATTCATGGACCCAGTCAAAGCATAATCCTGAGAAGGAATTTGCGACAGCAGCTTCCTGATAACTTTCCACCCATTTGATGAATCACCTCAAAACTTTCCAGACCCAAAGCATTTTCTACATTTTGAGATGAATGTTTGTGTTGAATCCTTAAGGGAGTGCCAAGAAAAAAGTGGGTCCCAAAATACATTTTTCCACCAATACATTTCCCATAGACTGTTGTATTTGAAGCAGCACGAAAACGACTGAATGAATTTACATTAAATTCAGCAGGATTATACATTAAGGTGCAGAGATGATGTTTTTTGGACACTGCATTTAAGTAGCGTAAGTATTTTTAAATTATAAGACATTGTAACTGTTGTACTTTCACTGAATTTCACAAAATTTTGTAAAACTACCTCAGTACAAGGCCATAAACTTAGTTGAAAATATATTTAAAAATGTAAATACTTTTTTTTAACTATTATCACTTAAGTGGTAATAGGTAGGGACCTACTACTTACCTATTTCTAAGGCCCTAATGCTGAACACAGCCAAAATGTTAAAAAACACTATGGATGCCTTTTCATTTGAAGCGAAACAGCCATTGCCCAATTATATACTGGCTTGTCAATAGCCATGTACTACAGTATACTGCAAAGTTATCACTGTATACCATGGTCCAAAATATAACTAAGGCCTAGCTGTATTATTGGATTGTGGTACCCTTGTGTTACTCATGGTGTCACATGGGAAACCCAAGGACACCTTGCATGGCCCTGCATTGACTGGTAAATTTGGAGAAACACAAGACAGCAAAATTTGCTGTTTTGCATTACTCTGCACACCATAATCTACATTGTTGCTAATTTCCATACATCTGTGTGCCACACCACTGTAGCCACTCCTCTATATGCTATTCCACTCTACGTCTCTCCATTGTATGCAACTCCACTCTTTGCCACTCCACCCTACGCTATTACATTGTATACAATGACACTGTACACCACTCCAGTGTACACCACTCCATTATATGCCATTCCACTGTATGCTACTCCACTATAGACTATTACACTCTATGCCACTCCACTGTACAACACTCCACTTTATGCCAGTCCACTCTATGCTGTTACACTGTATGCAACACCACTCTACCCCGTTCAGTGTACACCACTCCACTGAATGTCTCTCCACTGTGTGCCACTCAAGTATATGCTATTCCACTCCACTCTATCCACTCTAGGCTATTCCACTGTATACCACCCTACTGTAACCGACTCCAATCTTTGCCACTTCATTCTATGAAATTTGATTAGACCCAACTCCAGTGTACGCCACTCCGCTGTATGCTAATACACTCTACCCCACGCCCCTGTATGCCACTCCAGTCTTCACTACTCCATTATAAAAACACTCTACTGTATACTACTCCACTATACACAATTACACTCTGCACCACTCCACTCTACGCTATTACACTGTATACAACTCCATTCTACACTATTACATTGCATGGAACTTCACTCTATGCCTCTTCAGTGTACGCAACTCCACAATATACCACTCTGCAATATGTTACTCCAGTATATGCTATTGCACTCTACCCAATACCACAGTATTCCACTCCACTCTATGCAATTCCACTGTATGCCACTCCACTGTGTGCTACTCCATTCTACGGAACACCGGTGTATGCCGCTCACTGTACCCCATTCCATTCTAGGTTATCCTTTTGACACCACTCCACTGTATGCCACTACAGTCTACCAAATTCCAGTGTATACCACTCTCGCCTACACCACTTGACTGTACGCCACTGAACTGTACACTACTCCACTCTATGGTATTGTAGTCTACACCACTCTCCTGTACACCACTACACTCTACACTATTCCACTGTATGTCACTCCACTATACGCTACTCCACCCTACGCCACTCCAGTGCACACCACTCTGCTGTATGTCGCTCCATTCTACGCTAGTCCATTGGCTGCCAGTCCACTCTACACCAATCTACTCTACACCACTCCACAATATGCTACTTCACTCTACCCCACTACTCCAGTCTACACCACTCCACTGTGCGCCACCCAACTCAACGCTGTTGGACTTCACACTACTCCAGTATAAGCCATTCCACTCTTCCAGTTCCACTGTATGCCACTCCACTGTATGCCACTTCACTCTACACCACTCTACTCTACACCACTCTATTGTATGCCACTCCACCTATCCAACTCCATTCTACGCTATTCCATTGGATGCCACTACACTGTATGCTATTTCACTCTACCCCATTCCAGTCTACACCACTTCACTGTACACAACTGCACTATATGCTACTTCAATATAGGCTATTCCAGTCTATGCCACTTTACTGTACACCACTCCCCTCTACATTATTCCACTGTATGCCACTCCACTCTATGCCACTCCAGTGTACACCACTCAACTCTACATTCCTCCATTTTATGATAGCTCATTGGACTCCACTCCACTACATGCTATCTCACACCATCCCACTCCACTGTACACTACTCCAATCTACACCACTCCACTGTATGCCACTCCACTCTTTGCTATTCTACTCTACATTATTCTACTCTACACCACTTCACTGTACTCCACTCTATGCTATTCCACTGTAGGCCACGCCATTTTATGTCATTTCACTGTACGCAACTTCAATCTTTGTTCCTCTAATGTATGGTATTCCACTGTACCCCACTCCACTAAATGCTATTACACTCTACCCCACTCCACATTACACCACTCCAGTAGAAAACACTTTACAGTACTCACTTCCCCTGTACTCTATTACAGTATACGCTATTACGCTTTATGCCACTCCACTCTCTGCTACTACACTATGGCACTACACAGGGGCCCCCAGGCACAGCCCCATCACGATTTTCACTGTCTGCCTGGCAGACAGTGAAGAGTGTGGCGGGTGCTGCGGCACCCGCCGAACCACCACATTGCTGCCGGCTCCCTTAGGAGCCAGCTGCAATGTTACAGCCGACACCCCCGCTGGGCCGGCGGGCGGAAACTCTGCTTCCGCCGCCGGCCCAGAGGGGCTGTCCAAATGCGGCCAGCTGGTTTCCGGCCGCTTGGGCGGCCGCCTGGCGGTACAACCTTGGCGGTCGGCCTCGTCCAAACGCCAAGGTTGTAATGAGGGCCTATGTGCTTTTACCCTCTACGTCACTTCCCTATAAGCTACTCCACTGTACACTATTCCATTTTATGCCACTTCACTGTATGCTACACCATTCTACGCACCTCAGTGTACTTTCCTCCACTCTACAAAACTCCACTACACTCTTTGCCACTCTGCTAGACTGATCTCTATCCCTGTACACTCCACTGTCAAAATTTGCACTCAACTCTGCCCGTACACTCAATTGTACAATACTCTACTCCACTCTACAACAGTTTCCAACACTGCACAACACAACACTCCAAACTACTGTATGAAACACCACTTCAGTGTGTAACAGTTTCCTCTATGTTATGCCACTTGAAGGTATGCCACCCCACTGTATACTACTTCACTGTACCCTACTGCACTCTATGCCACTCCACTGTACACCATTCTACTCTATGCTGTTCCACTCTATGCCTCACCACTCTTCCACACTCAACTATACAGTATTCCACTGTACGCTATTCTACTTGTAAACTCCACTTTACAATAATCCACTCCATGCCACTCCACTGTACACCACTCCATTGTATGACACTCTACTCCACACTATATATATCACCATTCTATAAAAGTCTACTGCCCTTCATGGCACTCTACAACTTTCTATCCCTGTGTGCTCCACTTTCCAACTCTATACTCCACTCTATGCCCACAGTCTATTCCACTATACAACACTTTTCTATACAGCACAGCACTCCATTCTACTGTGTGAGGCCCTACTCCAATTTATAACAATTTACAACCTATTCTATGTTACCACACTCCAATCCATGCTACTCTAGTACATAACACACCAATACATTCTACTGCACTTTACTCCACGCTATGTTACACCACTCCACTCAACTGTACTCCACTGTACAAGGCTTTACAGTACCAATCCACTCTATGCAGCTCCACTGTTTCACACACTACTGTACATTATCTAACTCCACACTATAACACTGTACTACAATGTATGCCACTCTCTGACACTTTACTCCTGTCTATACCCCTTCAGTTCACTGTACAAATACTGTATGCCACTGTAGAATACTCTACTCCGTTCTACTCTATGATACTGTCATCCACTATACAACACTGTATACAACTCTTTGTGTGCCACTGCACCCCACTTTACTTCCCTCTACTCTGACACAGTACTCCACTACACCACTGTACAACAATCCAGTCTATGCCACTCAATGTCAGTATACTCTACAACACTGTATGCCAGTCCACTCTACTACACTCTACAACACTTACTGTACACAATCCACTCCACAACTAGACTGTATGCCACTCTTATCTACTGTAGTTTACATCACTTTCCAATACTGTACGTCACACCACTGCCCTTTACTGTACAACAACGTACTCAACTGTATGCTACACTACTTTACTCTAATGCACTCCATGCCACTCTACTCTATGACACTTTTCGAAACTCTACACTACCCCACTCCAGTGTACTCCACCCCACACCACTGTACTAGACTCTGCTCTACGCCGCTCCACTCTACCCCACTGTGTGCAACTTAACTGTACATCACTGAACCACACTCTATGCCACTCTGTGCCCATTCACTCTTCGCCACTGTATTATACTGTATGACACTCAATGACACCCCACTCAACTTCTGTCTATGATATCCCACTCCACTGTATGACATGGCATTCCACTCTATAACACTCTCCTCCACTGTACTCTACGAAACTCCACTTGACGATACTCCACTCTATGACACTCTACTTCACCCTACTCCACCCTAAAACACTCACCTCCACTACATAACAGTTTACACCCTATCTTACTGTTCGACACGCCATTCCACTGTACAACTCGCTGCTCTAGTCTACAATACTTGACTCTATATGAGACACCATGCCATTACACTACTTAACACTTTACCACAGTCTAGGACACGCTACTACACTTTACTCATTTCCAGTATACAATACTCCAGTCTAGGACAATAGACTTCACAACACTCTCCTCCACTGTACTGAACAACACTCCACAAAACCATTCTTCTCTTGTGACAATGGACTGTACAATTTGAAACAAATTTTTATTACAAAAGAAAAACATTGAAATTCAATGAAAAAAGAAAGGTTAAAAGCTAGTTATAGTTAGGAAAACTTATTTTCCCGATAGAAACCAAGTTTAAGCTACACAAACTTTAAAATTATAATCTAGCTTTTATTTACAATTTATCTACCACCTTCAAATTATTATAAGTAGCGGACTTTGTTACACACTCTTTTCAGGCCACTAACCAGTCAACACTAACTTAGTTAGATATTGCCTTACTTGAATTTTGTAATAAAATCATTCAACAATTTCATGATCTTGAACTCAGTTGCTCAGTGTGCCCTTTCATTTAATAGATTGTTTTCTGTCATTTTGGTGTGCTGGGAGGTGCCTTACCTTGGGGGCACGTAGCTTCAAGGAAGTGATCTTTAACACTGTCTCCGAATCAACAAATTGTGGGTCCACTGTGGAGGCATCCGTGCCCAGAGGGATACTTCTCCCCTTCTACCTAACGGCTCACTTGTTCTCTGCTACTGAGGGCAATTATTACACCCACCATTTTCAGAGAAGATTGCCAGCTGCCACTGCAAAACAAAGTAAAATCAACAAGGCTCTCCCAATTCGGGAGAGGTGTGGCGGGCACCAGTGCCAGCAGCCCTGGCAGACTGGTCTAGGAGGCCATGTGTACCTCTAACAGCAACACTACCACCAATAAAAAAGCAGGGTAGGAAGAAGGCTAAAGGTAGTAGAGGGCGTCATGGTTTGCAGCCCACCCTAGGAGTTGTCCCAGGTTAAACAGTAGGCACGGTAGAAGAACCACATGGTCCACCCACAGTGACTTTACCCAGTGCAAATAACAGCATTGTGCAAAGTGGTAGTAACTGCATGGCAATTTAGTTCACCCCAGCGATTAGCTCAGGGCAGAAAGATTTGGGGGCTAACAGCTAGTGTGTTGGCAAGGCTTTTCAAAAGTTGGGATGTTATCTTTTCCTCTTATTAGGGGTGCGTTAGCTGGAGTTGCTGACAGCGATAACGTTGAGAGGGCTAGGAGGCCGGTGTCCCATTTTGGCACTGCAGGTGGTCAAGGTCATCTGGCTAGGATGGATGGTTCACCTGCTGTAGCTGGTGGGGGGTCCTTGGTATTTACGTAGGGGGAGCAGATGCCAATAGTTGCCCATATCCAAAATGCAGGAGGCGTGGCTCAGGCCACACAGGGGGCAGTTGAGGCCCCACTCCTACCAAGGGTTCTATGCCAGCCGGTAGGGTTGCACCATTACTGAGCATCACTTTGGAGGATGTGAGTCTGAGCATGACCAATTGGGCAGGCATGTACCAGTGGAAGTGAAAGAAGAGATTTGGAACGAACGTTATGTTGACACTTGGGAACTAATTTCTGATATGCCCGAAAGGGAGGGGGGTAAGTGGTGTAAAGAATGCTAACATTCTAGGGATTGTGCTCATTGGCGTTACAAGAAAAAGGTAGCGGAAACATTGTTGAATTGGGTCAAGGGTTTTGCAATTTTTCAGGCAATCATGCGTGAGAGTTACCTACAATGGGAACTCAATTAGCCTGCTAGCAGAAGAGAATAGTGTTTGCACACGACGAGTTCAGGGGGCGTCATGGAGAAACTATGATAAAGAATTTAGGAAAAAGGCTATCGGGCCCATTGTGCCATGGATCAAATTGAACACTTGGTTGTGTTTCATGAGTGTGTAGAAGGTTGAGGCTGCCCAAAGTCAGCTCTTTCGGGCGGTATCAGGGGTAACTACACATACAGGGAGGGGAGCAAGAAAGGGGTCATCCTGGGACTTTAACAGGTCATGTACTAGAGCCAGGAGGATATATAAATTTAAGCACTGCTGCTTCTGCTGTGGCCTCCCATCGCACCCTGAGTCCAAATTCTTTAAAAAAATGTCAAAAGACAGGGCCCAAAGAAGCATGATTGAACTGCCTCTGTTGGACAGGGCCCTCTCCCGAGTGAAATGGCAGGCAATGTGACACGGTTAAATGCATACAGCAACAAAGCTGGAGCATAGTCACTGTATGAAGGTTTTAAGAATGGTTTCAGAATCCCTGCAGAGGGCTGTGTAGGGGTGCCATTTTGTAAACATAAACAGTCATTGCTGGCCAATCCTAACCTGAGGAGTTTAGCAGGTCCTTTTGACTCCATCCTGCTGGAGAATTAAGGGCCACACGTACGTACCTTTTTTCTTGTCGCAAATGGCCCCATTCACAGAATCGGGTCATTTGCGACTAGAAAAAATCAATTTGGTATGTATGTTTTAAGGAAAACTGGCTGCATTTAAAAAACAATGCTTTATTTAAAAGCAGTCACAGACATAGTGGTCAGCTGTCCCCAGCAGGCCACCATCCCTGTGAGTTCTGCCATTCCCAATGAGTTCGCAAACTGCGACCTACCGCATGAATATTAATGAGGTAGGTAATTTGCGACCCCATTGGGAATCGCAAACAGTGTAAAGTACACTGTTGTACATAAGGTTTTGCGACTCACAAATGAGTCGCAAATTGCAAGTCGCAAAACTCGGGGTCGTCCAACTGGCCCTTAGTGTGTTCCTCTTTGGGAGTAGTGCTGAACAAAGATTTATGGGAGTATTGCTGGATCCATAATATGCTGGCATCTAGGGGTCAGTCTGTGAATTGGACCATTGATGTGTCATTGTGCTCAGTCAAGTACGCCTCGCCAGATCAGGTCATCAAGATGCTCCAGGTGCTGGGACCTGGAACATTGCTAGCAACGGCAGATATAGCTTCAGCATTTAGGCTGCTGCTGGTTCATCTGGACAAATTTCAGTTGTTGGGTTTTTAATTTGAGGGCTCCTTAAACTTTGATATATGCATGCCCATTGTTCGGTCTCCTGCGCTTACTTCAAGAGGTGTAGCACCTTCTGGGAGTAGGTTTTCTGACAGAGGACAGGGCACCTGTGGGTAATACATTATCTTGATAATTTCCTTTTTTCTTGGGCCCCATGACAGAACAAGGTGTGTGGAGACCTTAGTGGTATTTCTAGAGTTAAGGGATGGTTTTTGGGTACCTTTAGTGCATGCAGAAAATGGTGGCCCAGTCACAACAATTGAATTTCTGGGGATAGAACTGGATTCTAAGGCAGAAGTGTCCAGGCTTCCTCAAGAAAAGGTCAGAGCATTTACGAGGGCTTTGAAAGAGTGTCTTGAAGTCAAGAAAGTGATGTTGCATCAACTGCAGGTTGTAGTCAGTCAGCTGAATTTCGCACTGTGAATCATACCCATGGGCTGCCCGTTTTCAAGGTCCATTACACAGGCCATGTCTGGTTTGAAACAGAAACATCGTCGCACCAGGTTGTCGAGTGAGGTGCGACAGTATATGAGAATGTGGGAAGCATTGAAACACTCCTATGATTCTGTCATGTGGCCAAGCCCTGATAAGACCAAAGGGAGTTAGGTTTATTTACAGACTCCACGTGCAGAATAGGTTTGGTGTCATCCTGGGCACTTCTTGGTGTGTCCAGCATTGGCCAGCAAACTGGGTGGCATCAGGTCTGGTGGCAAACATAGGATTCTTCTAATTCTTCCATACCTGGTCGCCCTCACAATCCGGCCGGACCAGTTTTGCCAACCGGTCTCTGATATTCTGATCAGACAAAATGTCTGTAATAGAATAGATTAACCAGCAGGCAGTAAAAAGGTAAAATGGTCTTACGATTGTTGATAGAAATCATACTGCCATGTTTAAGGCTCAATGTAAATTTTAATTTCAAACATGTACCTGGCATATTGACCAAATCAGCTGATGCTCTGTTTCGTTTTAAGTTGTAGGCTTTCAGTTTCTACCACCCAGAAGTAGCAGAGTTAACTTCACCATTACTGGACCAACTCTGGCAACTTGGTGTCCCACCCTACGAGGGCTTGGGGCTGCCTGTTTAGCACCCAAGACAAGGCGTGCTTTTAAGGGGGCATTTCACACTTATCACAGGTTCCATAGAAAAGCTGAGGTGGAGGAATTGTTTTCACCAGAGTCTATAATTGCATTTTTTGGGGGCTATAAGGGAGAAGAGGAGGACAGTATTGTAAGCTAGGTGACACACCACAGCGATTGCCTTCATCACAAGAATGCAGGGGCACCCCGATAAGACCAAGGTCTCCTTGAACAAAGAGCATTGAGGGGCTGGCAGAGAGTAGTGGGGTTCAAGCAAGATGCAAGGCATCCCATAGACCCTCTAAAACTGGGGAAGATAATAACTAGCCTACAGAGTGTGCAGATCCCCTGCTTTGGTGGGCCTGTTCCAAGATGTTTTATGCTTGGCAAACTATGGGGCATTAAGGGTAAAGGAGCTAGTGGCATATCATAAGAAAGACAAACATGGTGGTTTGCAGGTGGAGGATATTGGATGGCCATACAGCTCCCCGACAGTAACCATCACTCACTCAAAGACTGACCAAGTGGGTAGAGGAAAACATATTCTGCTACACAGGGTGCAGGGAAATGAGTGGTGTCCATTGGGAAACCTGCAAGTCTTTCTGACGCACCGCCCCAAAGAGGCAGGGGGCACTCAGTTCATTCATGAGGATGGTACACCCCTTAATAAGTTTCAGTTTGCCAAAGTCCTCAGTATAGCTCTGACTTTGGCTGGGTTAGACTCAACAGAGTTCAGCCCTCACTCCTTTAGGATCGGGGCGGCTACCGCAGCTGTGGGTGTAGGACTGGGAGGGCAAACATTCCAAATGATAGGTATGTGGAAATTCAGTTGTTACAAATAGTATGTGAAATTGAGCATGTTACAACGATCTACCATTAATACTTTGCCGTTTTTTTTGCGGTACCTTCCTGTCAACGCAGATGGAAGACATGAGGGATGTGGTTGCCTGATCATTAGTACTCTCCTGTCACTGCAGGAACAAGATGTGTTAAAGAAGTGCGGGGGTAGGGTCATTTCTGTGTGAAGTGTGCAAAGGACTCATATGTAGCTGGGTATTATCCAGTGTGTGCCAGAAGGGCCGGATTTCATCTAACTTTCTGTGGGCAAGGACGGTTGTGCTTAGTAGCCTAAGGTCTTTACTGGATAGATTACTGCCAAGGATGCTTCCGCTCCCGGAGGTGGTAATTCTGCATTTAGGAGGCCATGATTTGACTAACGTAGGGTGCAAAGACTTGATTGAACTGATAGTCTCATAGGTGGATTGGCTCTCAAGGAGGTTACCTGGAGCTGCAATAGCATGGTCTCACATTGTTCTGAGAATTAATTGGAAAGGCAGTAAGCCTGTCAAGACCCTTAATGAGTCTGAAAAACATCTAAACACGAAAGTAGCTAAACTGCTAAACACAGCCTGTTTGTCTTTAATATTACATGGTTGCATCAAGGGGGAGCAGTTTTTCTTGTAGGATGGTGTACACTTTTCCAAGAAAGATAACGCAGTTTTTCTGAAGCACTGCCTGGCATGTCTGTACCAATGCAACCAGAAGTTTGGGTGGGGGCTGTAGCACAGACAGTAGGTGTGCTATGCTGGCCTGTGGCAGGTAGGATCATGATTGGCAGGGACTCTATATGTCCTCTGCAGCATCCTTTTTCTAGAAAAACAATGGGCCAAACATCAGTGTCACAGGAACCTCAAAGGGTTGCTGCCAACAAGACATAAAGAAGTTGCAGACACACAGGGGATTCGAGGGGCCCTGACACATCATCCTTACCTGTCAACCACCTGCAAGGGAGCAGTCTAGGGTGGGTCCTTTGGGGACGAGGACATTGGGGGCATGGGGCACCCAAGGTAGGTATGCTAGGGGCAGCCCAGCCCCCTGCAGAAGAGCTTCCGGAGAGGAAGAGGGAAGGTGGGGCCCTCCCATTGGGAGGCTCCCACCCTCTGGCCTGGGGGGTGGAAAAGGAAGGGTCCAAGAGCCAATCATGATTGCACTCAGGAATAGCTTTTTCTGTTTTTTGGTTGCACAAGAACAAAATAGCTATGATTAGGTAACTCCAATATATTAGAGACTTTGTTAAGGATGGATTTCTCTTGTAACCAACATGTAAATAGGAATGTGGTTACTGTGCACATTATGTTGGTAAAAAACTGTTTTGTGTGTGTAATAAAAAATGACCTGCTCCAAAAGTGGTCTCAGGTTAAGTCACTGGAGGGTGCCAGGAGGGCATGGGCAGGGTGAAGGGTCACTCTTATCCTGGGGACCTCAGTGCCTCCCAGGCCACATTGACGAGGCACTCCCAACATTGGAGAGCCATCTATATTGGCTGGGGTGATGGGGAGCGGACAGGTGTAGGTGTGTGTTCCCAGGCCGCCAGGGCAGGGCCAGTGGAGGGGGCTGTTTGGCCGCTCCCACAAGGGCATAGTCCTTCCGGGGTGAAGGGAGTTTTTGGTCAGCCGGCAGTGTAGGGGCCCTCCTTTAAAAGGGGCAGCGCAGCGTGGAGTGGGCCTCTTTACTCTGCTTCATGTCGCAGCTTCACCATGCCAACAGCTGACCGTAGAATGCCCACCCACAACAACAAAGATACAACTGACTTCTCATTTCTGCTCTCCGGGAGCCACAGCAGCTGAGTACTTGTTTTTCCACCCACCATCCATAGAGCAAGGGACATAGGAAAGTGCTGTATCACTAAGAAGATTAAGGCCCATATTTATACTTTTTGACGCTAAACTGCGCTAACGCAGTTTAGCGTCAAAAAGTTTTGCGCCGTCTAACGCCATTCTGAAGCGCCATGCGGGCGCCGTATTTATGGAATGGCGTTAGACGGCGCAATCAGACCGGCGCTGCCTGGTTTGCGTGGGAAGAAACCACGTAGACCAGACAGCGCCGGCGTAGGGGGAAAATGGCGCATGGGCGTCTTAAAATGGGGCAAGTCAGGTTACGTCGAAAAAATCGTCTTAACCCGACTTGCGCCATTTTTTAACGACGCCCATCCCCCATCAACATGACTCCTATCATTGGAAAGATAGGAGTCATGCCCCCTTGCCCAATGGCCATGCCCAGGGGACTTCTGTCCCCTGGGCATGGTCATTGGGCATAGTGGCATGTAGGGGGGCACAAATAAGGCCCCCCTATGCCACCAAAATAAAATATAAAAAATAAAAAATAAAACTTACCTGAACTTACCTGAATGTCCCTGGGGTGGGTCCCTCCATCCTTGGGGGTCCTCCTGGGGTGGGCAAGGGTGGCGGGGGGGTCCCTGGGGGCATGGGAGGGCACCTGTGGGCTCATTTTGAGCCCACAGGCCCCTTAACGCCTGCCCTGAGCAGGCGTTAAAAAGTGGCGCAAATGCGCCGTTTTTAGCCACGCCAACTCCCGGGCGTCTCTTTTGCCCGGGAGTATAAATACCACGTAAAGGCCTGGGAGTCATTTTTTAGACGGGAACACCTCCCTTGCATATCATTAACGCAAGGAAGGGGTTCACGCTAAAAAATGACGCACATTCCGGGAACTTTGGCGCTATTCGCCTCTAACGCCATAGTATAAATATGGCGTTAATTGGCGTTAGTTTTGCGTCGAAATTGCGTAAAAAAAAACGACGCAATTTCGGCGCAAACGGAGTATAAATATGGCCCTAAATGCATTGTAAATGGGTTTTGAGTGCTGTATTTTGGTACTTTGATGTTTTATATTCAGATGTGTTAAATCAAGAACATTTTGTGTGAATCGATTGGAATTTTCATGTCTAACGTTTTCTTTAACAGATTTTCAAACTTAGATGCAGATTTGTTGTATTTTTTATGGGGTGAGGTCACGATGGCGGACCTCTACAGGTCACCTGTCGCATCCTTTTTCTAGCAAAACAATTGGTCAAACATCAGCATCACAGGAACCTCAAAGGGGTGATGGCAGGAAGGAGTAAAGAAGTTGCAGTGGCATGGGAGGCTGAGAGTGGTTGCTGACACCTGGTCTTTTCCTGCCAACCTCCCTCACAGGCGCAGTTGGCGCAACCTAGCACAGGCCCTACGAGGGACAAAGAAATTGGGTGGAGGTGTGCCCAAGGTAGGTATCCTAGGGGCAGCTGGGCCCCCTGCATAAGAGGTCCCAGTGTGGGAGAGGGAAGCTGAGGTCCTCCCATGAGGAGGTAACCACCCTATGGTCTGGGAGGGTTGGAAAAGGAAAGGTCCCAGAGCCAGTCATGATCTAACTCAGGATCTGTTGTTTGCTTCACATGAACGAACTAGCTGTGTTTAGGTGACTCCAGTGTATTAAAATCCCTGTTAAGAATAGGTTTCACTTGTAACAAACATGTAAATAGGAGCGTGGTTATTGTGCACATTATGTTGGTAAAAAACTGTTTTGTGTGTGTAATAAAATACGACCTGAGATCTTTCAGCCTCAACTCCAAAAGTGGTCTCAGGCTATGTCCTTGGCGGGTGCAGGGTGGGCAAGGGCAGGGTGGAGGGTCACTCTTAACTCGGGGACCTCAGCGCCTCCATGGCCATTAGAATCCTGTTGAACACTTTTCACCTTAGGCAGCTTCCACTGAGAACTGGACATTACACTTTAGGGGCCAGATGTAGGAAGCCTTTTGCGCCTCGCAAACTGCGAAAAATGCAGTTTGCGAGGCGCAAAAGGCTTAACGCGATGCACAACCTCAAATTGCGAGTCGGTACCGACTCGCAATTTGAGGTTGCGACTCGCAAATTGGAAGGGGTGTTCCCTTCCTATTTGCGACCGCATCGCCATGCAGAGTTACTTTGGGACCGCGAATGCGGTCGCAAACCAACTCGCAGTTACCATCCACTTGAAGTGGATGGTAACTCATTCGCAAAAGGGAAGGGGTCCCTATGGGACCCCTTCCCCTTTGTGAATGCCAATAAAAATATTTTTTCAGAGCAGGCAGTTGTCCTATGGACCACTGCCTACTCTGAAAAAAACGAAACCAAATGGTTTCGGAATTTTTTCTTTTTGCAGCTCGTTTTCCTTTAAGGAAAACGGGCTGCAAATAGAAAAAAAAACTGCTTTATTCAAAAAGCAGTCACGGACATGGTGGTCTGCTGTCTCCAGCAGGCCACCATCCCTGTGAGTGCCTAGACTTGCTATGGGGTCGCAAACAGCGACCCACCTCATTAATATTCATAGCGAGTCGCAGAATGTGTCTGAGACACCTTTCTGCATAATATTTTGCGAGTTGCAAATTGCGAGTCGCTGTGACTCGCAATTTGCAACTCGCAAAATATTTTTTTGCTACATCTGGCCCTAGGTTTGTAAAGTAAATCATTTCAGCAGTGGAGTATGCTTCTGCAGTGCAATGTGCCCTCTTCTGAATAAATTAAAAAATATATATTTTAAACAAGTTGTTGCCATGTTTCATTATTGTGACTACATGAAAAAGCATGTATTTTACTAAAATCTTCAGTGCTGTTCTTCACACAAGTGATGGAGCCTTGCAAACAATCATATAATCAAAATGATTTAAATGTTAACCACTACACGTGTGCATAGCTACCAGTTTTTACTGTGTTGCGCTGTTATGCTAATCACGCAGTTATTATAGAATTGTAGTAATGCCAAACATTGATATGTCATCAGGATTAGGTGATGTGACATCACTTCCTTGGGAAGATCCACGGTCAAAGGTCATATGATGCCACTTTCCCTGATGTCATTATGGTCAAAGGTACCTCCTGTCACTTCCGCGGCGCTATCCATGGCATTTTGGAGAACTGATGTCCATAGATTAAAGAGGTTACTGGAAGAAAGTATGTAGGAGAGGAGAATCTGTGGGAGAATAGCTAGAATAGATAAGTTAAAGATGATGCAGTAGAGAAAGTGGAATGATCGTGCAGAAGATGTATCACAGAAGATGTAGGAGACAAAAGAGAGACGTTAGAAAGAAACGGAGATCAAAAAATCTGGAGAAACGAGACATTGTATTATATGAAAGCGTGTATGAGAAGCAGTAATATTAAACGTGAAAGGGTGATTTGGAGGAATCAGGCGGGACTGGAGAACGTGGTGAGATTGAGAAGGGACGAAAATGGGCAAATAAATGTACCCACGAGTGACATAAGTGGGAGATGTCGGAGCCTACTGTATACTTGGAGAGAGATCCGAGCTAAGCATATCCCGTCTGAAAAAAATATCAATAATGTCTGCCGTAGCTCCAAGTTCTGTTCTGGTCACGTCTGGAGTATCCATGCCATGAGCTACCCCGCCGCGCCCCCACCACCTCTCCCTCCGTCGCTTTCATCCTTCCCTGCTTGTTGGCCGTGCTGCGGGTCGAGCAGGTGCAGACCGAGAGCGGTCTTTTCTCTTTTTTTAATTAATTGACAAAGAATGCGGGCTTGTGCGAGGCCGAGGTGGATTCCACTCATCCCTGGCATTGCTGGGCTGCCTGGCGGTAACCCTATGCCAGTTGAAAGCTTGAGCCTCCGCTGGGACCAGAAAGGCGGTGAGGGCCGGGCACACCTGCAGGCCTCACGGCAGCGACCGACCTCCGCTGGCTCCACTCTTCCCCCTCCACCGCGTTTTCACATTTTCAATTACCTGGCGCGATGATTAACGGAGGGAAGCGGCTGAGACGCTGTCTTGCTTGACACCGACCGCTCCTCTCGGGGAAGATGCTTAAACCAATTGAGGCGAGTGTGCGCCTCCAGTCAGCCGTGAAGATGCCACCATTAACCAGCCCAGCTCGAGGCTGCTGATGCAGAGAGAGACTGCAGGGCTCGCAGAGTAGGAGCTGTTTGTCTAAAACACAGTGAATAGCTGCGAGGGATACAGGCCTGTTTCGGGAAGAGGAGCCTTTCTGATAGGTCCATGTAATGCTGGGGACCCTAGGCTCTCATGCTACTAATAAAGGTTACAGGGACACATAGGGTTCATATAACTCGCCCAGGGCAGGTGCGCCCGGCCCCCTTTATTCGCATGGTCACCTGATTGGCGACGCCTGTGATGAATGGGTGTGGGGTGAGTGTGGAAGCCAGCCCTCAGCAGAGCGGCTGGTGGATACACTAGAATGAGTCCAGCCAGACTCTACATCTCTCTCAAACTTTATTTCAAAGAAACAACCTGTGGGAGAGAAACATAAATAATAAAATAAACACTGAGGCCCTCATTATGACATTGGCGGTAAATCTCACTAACCACCATGCTGACTGCTGCCAACATACCGCCGTGGCGGCGGATATCTGTTCACTATATTATGACACACACACACACCAATCCATCACCATACAGCCACAGACACAACTCCGCCACACCAAAGGTCAGTGATAAACTCGCGGTATCCAAACCCACACCGTTACGCCAACAGAATTACACCCATCACATTATGACCCACAAATCACCACGGCGGACATTCAATGCCGGTAAACCATTGGCGGTACATACTGCAGCGCTCAAAATACACATACACAAACAAAGCAACACCACATTGGACAATTCAAACTACACACACTTGACACCCATACACACACCACACCCACACAGGCACAGCACTATAAAACACACCCACATTACCCACAACCCTTTACGAATACAAACCATTGACATGAGACAGACACCACAACCACAGACAAGACCAGAGCCACACACCACCATCACCTACACACCACCCACGCACCTCACAACACACACCCCAACACATCACCCTACACACCCTCACCCACACTACTCACACAACACCCATGACACCACAACAACACCCCAGATTCTTAGAGGAGGAGCTAAGGGTCATGATGGAGAAAATCATCAGGGTAGAGCCACACCTATTTGGAGCACAGGTGCAGTAGATATCCATTGCTAGGAAGATGGAGCTATGGTGGAGGATTGCGGACAGGGTCAACGCCGTGGAGCAGCACCCCAGAACAAGGGATGACATCAGGAAGAGGTGGAACGACCTACGGGGGAAGGCGCGTTCCATTCCAGCAAGACACCAACTAGCTGTACAGAGGACTGGCGGTGGACCCCCTCCTCCTCCCCCACAACTCACAACATGGGAGGAGCAAGTCTTGGCAATCATGCATCCTGAGGGCCTGGCACGAGTAGCAGGAGGACTGGACTCTGGTAAGTCAATTCTATACTACTACTACCCCCCTACCTGCATGCCATCACATACCCCCATCCTCACTTCCATTACTCCACTCCATCCCACACACCCCACCATCACAACACACTCATTCCAATGCCAAGCCCTGCATGCACCACCAATGCATGGACACCACTTCCAGCCCTGCATTGTCACCTATCACTTAAGCATGCACACTGGAGAGAATCAGCTAGCCCACCACATACCAACTCACACAAGTTAAAGCTGCCAGGGCAAATACAACCAAAGAGGGCAACCCACCCATGCCCAATATGTCACACACAGAAACAATAACACTGCATTTACATCACCACAGGTATCCCAGCCAATGTCACCGTAGAAGAGGTGCCACCACTATCCAGTTCCCCCGCAGAAGAGGCCCACAGTGATGACAGCTACTCTGCTCAAAGGGATCTGGACCACCAACTTTGCCCATCAGGGACCTCCGGACAGTCGATTACCCAGGCACAGTCACACACCACCACAGAGCCTCCCCCATCAGGAAACACCACCACAGCACCCACTCAGCGTACCCATACCTCTGTCCTTAGGACACGTCAATCAGCAGTGTGTCCACCACTACAAGGACCCCAGGGCACACCTCGCCCCCAAAATAATCAGGGACCTGTGGTCAGTGGCAGTGGGCACACGGTTTAGGGGACAGAGGAACAGGACAACCGGGAGGCTGGGAGGACAGGCCCAGGGAACCGACTCTTCCGGAGGCACTCACTGAGATCCTGGGAGCATACCAACATTCGCAGGATACGCAGGGCCAGATCCTGGACAACGTGCAGGAGAACAGGCGGCTGCAGGAGGGACAGTACCAGGGGATCAGGGAGGACTTGAAGGCCATTAACACCACCCTGGTCTCCATTGCAGTGGTGCAGGCAGGCACGGCCAACATTATGAGGGAGGCAGTCTTACAACAGCGGGCCCCTGCCACTAGCCAGACATTTGAACAGCCTTCCACCTCTTCTGCCACTAGTGGACAGGAGGCCCTGCCACAGGACCACCAGCACCTCTCCCTCTGCAAAAGGAGAACCACCCCACAAACGTTCCCTGAGATCCAGGCAGAAGCCATAGACTATTGCCAAGAGCCCCGCCAGGAAATAAGACTCTCCTGATTGTCACCGTTGTGTCCCGTTCAGTCACCCTATCCACCTTGAACTGCCATTGCTCCCCTTCCTATGCCCCCTTGGGCAATGCACCTGTGCTACAAATAGACTGGAACAATATCCTCGACTTTCCTCCATCATCACCCCAGCCCATTGCACTTCCCCCTTTTCTTCTTAGCACTGCAATAAACACACTTTGAAAAAATGCAAGTATGGAGTATGTCAAATGATTTGAGTATGTATTCATTTAACAAGGTTCAAACAGTGCAAATCAACTGTATAGCAATGTGTACATGGAATAGACCTGTAGTTGGCTGCAGTGAACACACCAGGAGCGATAGTGGGGCACCAACATCTGCAAAAAGAGTTTCCAAAGGGTACAGTGAGTGGGCATAGAAGTGGGAAATAGCAGCCTGCCAGTGACAATGTTAAACAAAAAAATGACAATGAAATGTGAAGTACCACTGTCTTACCTGTCTTGCCTGTGTGTCATTGGAAATATTGTCGAATCACTCCAGTTCTGTTGTCATAATCCTCATCCTCTGCCTCCTCATCTTCACTGTCCACAGAGTCCATTGCTGCCACACGACCATCTCCAGCCTCCTCCTCCCGCAGAAAAGGCACATGGAGTCTCAAGGGAAGGTTATGCAACATGCAGCATGCCACGATTATCTGGCAGTCCTTCTTGGGTGAGTAGCACAGGGATTCATCTGTTAGATGGAGGCACCCAACCCTGGCCTTCAGGAGGCCAAAGGTACATTCCATGATCCTTCTTGTTCGCCCATGTGCCTCATTGTAACGTTCCTCTGCCCTTGTCCTGGGATTCCTCCCAGGGGTCAGTAGCCATGATAGGTTGGGGTAAGAAGAGTCACTTGCAAATATGGAGGGACAACATTTAACCACACACTATCCCTTATGGCCCACACTATACCCATACACCAACATCCAATGGGTGGGAACCAGGGCTCTCCTATTAGCCACACCCTGTGCCTCTGTGGTTGGCCCATCACATTTGGGATGCTGTTATTCCTCAGGATAAAGGCATCATGCACAGATCCAGGATACTTTGCATTGACGTGGGAAATGTACTGGTCCGCCAGGAACACCATTGGGTCCTTCATGGAATGAAAACTCTTTCAATTTCTTAAGACCTGTTCATTTTGCCGGGGGGGAGGGACAAGTACAATATGTGTTCCATCAATCACCCCAATTATGTTGGGGATATGTCCCATTGCCAGAAGCCAGCCTTCACTCTGACCAAACCCTCCACCTGGGGGAAAACAATGTAGCTGCACATGTGTTAAATCAGGGCAGACAACACTCTTTTTAGCACTATTGAGAACATTGGCTGTGACATTCTTGTTGCCAAGCCCACTGTCACTTGGAAAGAACCAGTTGCCAAGAAATGGAGCACAGATAGCACTTGCACAAGAGCGGAGATCCCAGTGGGGTGACGGATAGCAGATATCAGGTCAGGCTCCAGTTGGGCACACAGCTCTGTGATTGTGGCCATGTCAAGTCTATAGATGACGATAATGTGCCTGTCCTCCATTGTTGCCAAGTCTACCAGGGGTCTGTACACGGGGGTATGTCTCCATCTCCTATTCATCCGGTTGCAATCTATTGGGCAAAAGAGTGAGGAGCCGGTCATAAACTGTACATTGTAGCCACAACAGTACAATGCATAATGTTATTTTGAAATATATATGTGGCATTTGTCCTGTATGTACAAATGTGAACTGTGATGCAGTTGTAATCCAGGGCCTGCCCCCCCACCCCCCAAAATGGCATCCACCTGTCATGTGGAGGGACAGGTGGAAGTGAGGTAATTCCGTTGACGTTGTGCACCGTTGCGGGAGGCGGTCGGGAACCACCGTGCAACACCTCATTGGCTAGTATTGGGCCCTATGGGGTACAGTGGCCAATGGTGATGTACGTCGGTGGTGATGGTACAGACGCCACAGACGTCACCACCATTTTCTATCTGTTCACTCACTTGCTACCTGACCTTCAACAGGAGAGGACCTACACTGCATGTGCTGCTGTGACCTGTGTCTGGAACTTACACTGGCTCGTGTGACTGGGGAAAGGGCCCCTGCCTTCTCCTCAGCGGAGTTGGAGCGACTGGTGGATGGGGTCCTACCCCAGTAAGGAATGCTGTATGGGCCTCCAGACCAACATGCGAGTACACAGTGAGCACGATGCTTGGGGCATGAATGCATGGAGTGGTGTGTGTGAAGGCCTCGTGTAGGGGGGTTGGTGGATGTCCCCTGGTCGACGTGCAGCTTGTGTGCTGGGCATGTCTGTGCAAGTGGGGATGAGAAGGAGTATGGTGGGCCATGAGTGTAAAAGGCTGGATGGTATGACAAATACCTTTCCCTGTCTGTATTTTCTCTGCAGGTCAGCACCCATCAAAAGAAGGGTACATGGCGTGCCATCGCCAAGGACATGCGGACCCTGGGGGTCTACGGCAGGCGGAGCATCCGCTGTCGGAAACGGTGGGACGACATGAGATGCTGGGCACGGAAGACGGTGGAGGCCCAGCAGGGATGGCCTCCCAACGAGGAAGGGGTGCCCGTCGAACGCTGACCCCCCCTGATTGCCCGCATACTGGCGGTGGCCTATCCAAAGCTGGATGGGCACTTTAGGGCATCACAGCAGCCACAAGGGGGTGAGTATAGTTCCCATCATTACAACGTACGCATGGTAGGGTGGTATCTGGGTGGGGGATGTGTGTCTGTAGGTGCCCCTAGGTCAGGCCTGACATTGCAGAGTAGGTCTCATGTTGGGCAGGGTTCTGATTTGATATTCCTCCTACCTAGCTAGTAGGCATCCACTACAGGGCAGGGCTTTGTGGGTCCCAGGTATGCTGCAGTTGGCGGTATGTGTCCCTACCATACGCTGGTGACTAGCAATGTTACTGGTAGTGCACTGCATAGTGCGTAGGGCTGTTCCCTGTGTGTGAGGGTGCTGTGTATGCCAACAGTGGTGTTGGTGCAGCCATTGACCAAGTGTTTCCTTTGTCTCTCCCTCCCTTTTTCTTTTGTCACCCTGTCCTTATGTGCATTAGCATCATCTGGCGGAGGAGCAGAGGCACCGGCGACGGAGGGAGCTGCATCCCACAGGACCCAGGAGGCAGAGTCCACCAACGGTGAGGGCACCAGTGGGATGGAGGGCGAGGGGAGTACCACAGCGGAGACTGGAGGGGACATTTCGGACACAGATACCTCCTCCAATGGAAACTCCCTGGTGGTGGCAGACACCTCTGTGCCCACCCCAGCTACAGGTACAACCACCAACCCTGTACCCGCACCGCCCTCCCAGTAGCCCCTCAGCGAGTTGCCCGTGCCCACCCACCCAGGAGAGTGGGCATCTCCTTCGCCCCAGGCACCTTAGGCCCTGCCCCAGTTAGCCCTGCTGCCCTGAGTGAGGTGGCTATTGGCCTCCTGCGATCCATCTCTGTTGGGCAGTCAACCATTGCGAATGCCATCCAGGGGATGGCAGCCCAAATGCAACAAACCAATGCATTTCTGGAGGGCATTCACCCTGGCTTGGCTGCCCAACAGAGATCAATCCAGGCTCTGGCCTCCTCTGTGATGGTAGCTATTGTCCCTGTTTCCACCCTCCTCCCTCCAACTTCCTCTACCCAATCCAATTCTCCTCAACCACAACCTATCCCAAGCACACAGGCAAACCAGCGTGCACACAAGACCAAACACAAAAGGGTGGCACAGGCAAACACAAGCACCACACTTTATCCCACAGGCACTCACACAAACACCATCCAGATGCAGACATACCAACATCCACTGCCTCCACTGTGTCCCCATCCCCCTCCTCCTCCTCCTCCATCTTCCTCCCAGTTGAGTCTACACTCACACCTGCATGCACTACTTCCTCATCCTCTACCGCCATCACCAGCACACCTATCAGAACACACCCCTCACTGGCAGACACCACCCCAACAGCCATGCACACATCCCCTGTGTCCTTTCCCACTGTGTCTGTGCCCCCCCTCCCAAGGTACACAAAAGCAAGCACTCAGACACCCAACAGCCATCCACCTCACAACAGCATCCAGCCCATGCACCTGCACCCAAACACAGCATATACCTCCTACAACCACTCCCTCTTACTCCACTCCCAAACCTTCTCCCTGCTCCCACCCCAATGTCCCTAAGAAATTTTTCCTCTCCACCATTGACCTTTTCCCTACCCCTCCCCCGTCCTTCATGTCTGGCCAGGGTGGCTAAAACCCAGGCAAGCACCTCAGCCACCTAGTCCATGGGCCCAATAGTGTCCACAGCAACTTGTGGTGGGAAGGGATCCAGGGCACCAAGCAGCCTTACAGAAAGGGTGCCTGACCCAAGTGCTGCCCGGAAGGGCGAGGAGCCATCCCCAGCTGCAGCCAGGAAGGGCAAGGAGCCTGCACCAGCGGGCAGGAAGGACAAGGAGCTTGGTGCTGGGACTCAGTTGGAGCCCCCACCACTAACCATAGTGGTGCAGCCGACCGAGGCTGCAGGGGATGGGCTGGAACTTCTCCCCACCACCACCAGCAGCAGCACTACCACCACCAGTGGGCAGCCGTCCGAGGCTGCAGGGGATTGGCTAGAGCTTCCCCCCACCACCACCACCACCAGCACCAGTGGACAGTCGTACGAGGCTGAAGGGGATGGGCAGGTGCTTCCTCCCACCACCACCAGCAGCAGCAGCACCAGTGGGCAGCTGTCCGAAGCTGTAGGGGATGGGCAGGTGCTTCCCCCCACCACCACCAGCAGCAGCAACACCAATGGGCAGCCGTCCAAGGCTGCAGGGGATGGGCAGGTGCTTCCCCACACCACCACCATCAGCATCAGCAGCACCACCACTGAGCAGCAGTCACCGCCAGCAGACAGTCTGTAGTCCTGCGTCCATGGGCTGTTGTGCTGCCTGCACCCTGCAAATCCTGTGGGTATGACACCCATCTGAGAGACTACGAACTTGCAATCCCCAAGATCTGCATCACGGGGCTCGATGGCCCCTCAAGAACCAGTGGTAATGGCACCCACTCACCCCATCCTCCCCAGGATGAAGATCACAGGGCACAATGCCCCCTCCAGAACCAGTGGGCAAGTCACCCACCTGAGAGACTATGGCCTTGCACTCCCCAGGACCAAGCACAGGGCATGGTGCCCCCTCCAGAACCAGTGGGCAAGTCACCCACTTGAGAGACTGTGGCCTTGCACTCCCCAGGACCAAGCACAGGGCATGTTGCCCCCTCCAGGACCAGTGTTGTTGTTCCATCTGCTGGTTGAGATGCCCCCAGACCCCCCCCCTGAGGTGCCTTCCTATTTTACAACTGATGCCCCTGCAGTGTTCTCTCCGTGTTGATGCAGGAGACAAGTGGGGCCTTGGACTTTGTCATGTGGCCCTGTGGCCCACGCACATTGAGGACTGGGCAGTGTCCCTTGCTTTGTACATATGTGCATACTTTTAGATTGGATGTATGTATTTTTTATGTATTTATATTATTACACTCACATTCATCTATTTGTGTTGTCCTTGCATTATTCCTGAGGGGTACGGGGTACATATGTTTTCTTTCTGCATCTGATTGTGTGTATGGTGTTTGGGGCGGGGGTGTGTGTGTGTTGCGTGTGTGTGTCACTCTCTTTTTCCTCCTCCCCTCCCCTGTCTGCTAGGTGGCTGTACTCACCGTGGTCGTCTTCCCCGTCGTTGGTGTTCGTGGTGGAGCAGGATGTAGAAGATCATTGGAAAAATCTGCAGCTCGAGCTCCATGGCGGCGTGGTTGTTCTCTGTCTCTCCAAAGGTGAGTCCTTTCCCTTCTGTGCAGTGTTTCCGCCAGGCTTTTGATGTCGTTGGTACAGCCCCGGAAAAGGTGGCGGATTGGATTGTCATGATACGGTGGGCAGAACATTGTCTTCCGTCTGGCTGTAGGCAGCTACTGCCGCAGTGCCTGTTGTTTCCACCCTGGCGGTCGGTGTGGTAAAGTGGCAGTCTATCTGAGCTCTTTCCGCCATGGTCATGATTTGGCAGTATTTACCGCCAGTCTGTTGGCGGTATTACCGCCACTTTTACACCGACTGCCAGGGTTGTAATGAGGGCCTGAGTCACTTAAGGTGGTCCACCGGACATGCTGCATGGAACAGGTACAGCTGGGGGTACTCAGCATCATGGCACGCCTCCGTAGTTTAACATGATTGCTCTGGACATGAATGGAAGTGTTGATGAGGCCCAGAATACCTCAATCACCTATCCACAACATTACAGTTCACTTGGGGACTGTTGGTCCTGTCCCGTCTGGGCTCGGTGGTGTTGGAGTCTATTTACAAAGTTTGATGTGGGTGCATCAGGAGCAGTGGGGAGTCCACTTCAAGGATCTCTGGAAGGCATTCAGGCTCTAAGGAAGGCACACCTCCAGAGACAGAGGATGACCTGGATGAAAAGGTGTTGTCCTTGGAGGCCTTGGTACATCCCTATGTCTGCTGGTAGAGCAGCTTCAGGCTTCCCTCTTGTGCCAGAACTCCATCAGACAGGAGTCTCCTTGAGGTCCTTTGGCGGGCTACCACGGGACCGTGTGGACTATGGTGGGATTCCTCTCACTAGAATTCTCTTGAGGCCCTTGCCCCTGGATTGCCATGGGACGGCATGGCTGTGCGGGCCATTGAAAGGCTTTGCCAAGAGGGTCGCTGCAGAACTCCCAACAGCCGTGGCCAACCCAAAGGTGGATGATCCAAATGGTCTGGTCTGCTCTCGTCGGCAGGTGTCCAGTTCACGGAGGCTCACAGCAGGTTTCCGGGTGGTCAGCCTCCCGCCATAACAGGGATGGCTTGTCAACTTCTGATGGTCTTGTTGCTTACTTTGGCTCTATTCTGGTGGTGCTGTGCTCCTTAGGTGCTTTGGGTGATGCACCTGCTAAGGATGATCTTACCATTGTTTGTTCAGATCAACAGAAGGCGCTGTCGGTCTTGGAGAAGGGATGACTTAAGGGACTTTGCGGCAACATGCAGTTCTTGCATGGCATGTGCAGATGGCAGCAGGGATGCCATTGATTTCAATGCAGCCGGTGATAGGTGGCAGGACGTTCGCACTGAGAAGCGTGGGACCTGGATGCAGTTTGCGCGTGCCAGCAGCTTACAGTTGGTCCACCCACAAAGCTGTCTCCAGAGATGTCTGCTCACCCCGGTGACTGGCTTGTGATGATGCATTCCCTCTCCTATGCTGGCACGAGTCTTCAGTCCTATCTCTCTTCTCCCTTCCTCTTGCGCACCTGTGGTGTTCTTGATCTTCTGTGTGACTAGTCTGTCACACCCTTTCTTCTCTTCATCCATCACCATGTGGCATTGTGCCACGTCTCTCTCTCTTCTCCTCTTTCCTTCTTAATGTGGAGTTGCGCCACAGGTCGCATTGTTACGCCACATGGACTTCTCGCTGGCTTGTGCTGCACCTCGGATGGCGCATCATCTTCTGTTGCAGCCTCTGGCAGGCTTAGTCCTGTCAGTAGGACTTGATCAGCTCTCCTCGCAGACCTCTCACAGGTCTGGTCCATTCCGGGATCTTCTTGGTGGTCCTTTCCCTGACTGGAGAGTCACAGTCTCCTTCTTCGCATCTTTACTAAAGGGTGCACCACTTGTGCCTCAAGACTGTGCTGTCACAGTGCTTTCTCCTGCCTCTGTTTGCTTGTCAGGGTTGGTCACTCCTCCTGACCTACTCAACGACAGGCCAACGGTGACCATCTTGTGCTGCAGTGCGGCCGGCTGGCATGGCCTCTTCTCCCTGGCATTGCATCACACTCTCAGAGGGGTCACTGTCTCTCAGGCTCCTGCCCGTACTGTCAGGTTTACTGGTGTGGCCCTCTGCAGACCTCTTTCTCCATGCACACCTTTTGCTGGTGCCTTACATGCTTGCAGTTCCTTCTGCCAGTGGCGTCTATTCATCACCCGAGCTTGTGGTGCCATTTTCTCGACTGCGGTTGCAGCAGATAACCACTGGGGGTTGTGCGCACAGCGCACCTTTCTCTTCCTTGCTTGCGCTGTCCTTGGCCACAGGCTGTTGTCTTTTGCTGGGCGCTTGACAGCTTTAGCTGGGGCAGCTTTGTACCTTTGCAATATTCCTTGCATGGTTACCAGCCTCTCTGCGCATCCGGAAATGTCTGTGGGTACTGCTGCCACTTAAACTGTGGGCACAGCCGCCTTCTTGGCCATGCAGACCTTCTCGTCGGCTAACACAGTCTCTTTCTTTTGAAGAAGTGCAGTAACCACTACTGGCCACTAGACGGTGCTGCAGCACTTCTCAATGGCCACATCTTGTTCTCTAGGGCTGCTGGTTCCTCGTGGTGGACATGCCAGTGCAAGGCTTCCTTCGTGGTGGGTGCTTACCCTGACCATGGGCGGCTACCTCAGCAGGCAGCAAAACACCACTGAAGCTACACCCTGCAGGACCTTCCTCTGTGTGCTGGGTGCTGCCTGGATGCTGCCTCACCTTCCTTTTCTGGGCATGACACATGGCAGCAGATGGGACAGCCATGAGGTAGGCACCCTTTATGTGTGAGGGTTTTCTTTATTTACGAGACGGGTTGCGGGTAGTGGACCCGTGCTAATTAGCCACGGAGTTGCTGTGAGCGGCGTTGTGGCACTTGGTGCAGGCCGTGGCAGCTTTCTTCAATGCTGCAGGCCACTTTCCTTTTGTGAGCACTAGCTAGACAGTTGCAGGAAAAGTAATTCAACGCACATGCAGCACTTCCTTGACCCAGCCCTCACTCCCCAGTAGGTGCAGTCTTTCTTTATGCCGCATGCTTCGCCACAGCTGGTGTGCCGGTGCTCCTGCATTAACTGTGGTCCTTTATATACCAGTGCAGCCTTGTTCTCTGCCCCAGCACCACGCTCCTGCCTAGTGCAGCTCCATCCCCTTGGGTGCTACGAAGGCAGGTGCAGTGGGCGGCGGTGTCCGGCACTCGATGCTCGATGACGGTGCACCTCTCAGTGGGGACGCGGCCGGCTCAGCTCAATTCGGTACAGGCTTTGTTGGCCACACAAGTGCTGCAGGTGAGCCGGGACTCAGTCTTGGTGGAGCAGGGCAGCTATTATTATCATTTTTGCATGTGCAGGTGGGGCTGGGGTTGCGACGTGGCCTTCGTTCACTGAGGCCGGGTGGGATGGGGCACATCTTGCGTGGGCCTTCACATACTTTGATGAGCAGGCCGTCCATCGGCTCTCTATCTCTCGCACTGCCATTTACTTCTCCCCAGTGGCGCGTTGGAGATGACTAGTCTCTGTTGTCTTCTTCCTGCGGAGGAGAGTTTGTCTCTCACCTTGGGATACTTTTCATGCTTCCCCGGCTGTCTGCTGCGATGGCGACTACCTCTCCTCTGATCATGGGCACTTGCAGCAGGCGGGCAGCTGCATGTGCTTCACAGGGGATGCTGGTGTCTGTACCGAGTGGCCGTTGTGTCGCCTCGTGCCAGACCTTCGTGCTCGCAGTGGGTGCAGGGGTGCCTTATGTGAAGGCTACTGTTTCCCCCACGAACAATGATAAATTTGCTGCCGGCACCCACGTGCGGTCTGACCCACTCATCGCCGTTGTAGTGTTGGGGACCCTAGGCTCTCATGCTACTAATAAAGGTAACACGGACACATAGTTATGGTTCATATAACGGGCCCAGGGCACGTGCACACGGCCCCTTTTGTTGGCAGGGTCATCTGACTGGGGACGCCTGTGATGGATGAATGTGTGGGGTGAGTGTGGAAGCCAGACCTCAGCAGAGTGGCTGGTGGAATCACTAGAATGAGTTCAGCTCGACTCTACAGTCAAGTCGGGCCAGTCCTAGGACTTTTGGGGCCCTGGGCAAAAGGGAACATTGTGAGGTCCCTCTAAGTTGCATATGATGTCACAAGAAGTGACATCACAGAAAGTGGCATCATAGGACCATTATTCTTTTTTGGCATCCCTGAAGTGACCTAACCCTTTAATTTGAATCTTGTACTGCTGCATTTATGATAGAAAAATTGAAAAGCAAGTTCAAGAAGGCAAGGAAATGAAAGCAGAACAAACTACTTACATGTGGTATAAAGAAGCAACTTGAAACCTTCTCTAGTGGAAGTCGGTGTTTGTTAATGTTTTCATCAAAATCCCTTTTACTTTGATGGGAAAAGAAAGTTTGATGATGCACTTATTTTGGAACCATTAATGAAGCTACTTGTGAGGACAAGGCAGTGGACACCTTTGGTGTGAGTGTGTTCACGCAAGTGTGTGTTTTTTACAGGAGTATACCAATGTTTATACCTGTCACTATTATGAGATGAGATTTTAGGCCTTTACATCCTCTGGACTGAGCAACAATATCAGCAATTAGATTTTGCATCAATACTACTGGGGAACTGCTCAGTTTCCTACCTAGAAACTGGAATCTGGCCCCTTACTTATCCCCGGAGAATGGGTCTTATACTCTTTGAGTCATTAAGAGGCTCTTGCAATTTATTGCTACACAGATGTTTCTCAAGAGCTCTTGCTTTTGTGCTGTACTACAGGGAGGATTGCTGTAATTAACCCACTAAAGGGAACACTTTATAGGTGTGACAACAAATGGGGCTTAAAATATGGAATCATACTTTGTTTATGGAGGCTTGGCAGAGAGCTGCACAGGATGACAGAGTTCACAAAGGTGCTTTTCCATGCAGCTTTCTTAAAGCAGGCACTGAGAATACACTTTTACACAGTTTACATTTGACCTTGCCTATTGCTACAAACACAATATATACATCTCAAGCAAAGCGTATGGCACTAAGGCTATCCCTAGAACCTAAAACAATATGTGGTAAACTGTATAATTACTAGTGTAACATTCAAGTAGCAATGTTATATGTATGATGTAGAGATGCCACACGTAAACACACAGCAAACACAGAAATACCACACAAAGGCAAGGGAGAGCCAGAAAATTAAAATACCTCCCACTTTGACCCAAAGCTCTTATGGCACCAAACAAGCAAGTCATCACAACCCTTCCCAGACGAGCTCTCTTGTCTCTTCGATAGAGGATCTAACTATTCATCCTTCCACCAAACTGCTGATATTCATGATTTCACATTTACATTCTGTCATCCATTCATTCTTTCATCCATCATTCAGTCTTTCACCATTCAGTCCATCCGTCCAGCCATATACCCGTCCATATCAAAACCTATCCAACCATGTCCAAACCTATCCATCCTTCCATCCATCATTTCACTCATCCATTCCTCCATCCATCCTTCCAATCATCCATCCATCCTTTCACTCATCTATCCACACTTCTACCCATCCATCACCTACTTATCCATCCATATATCTTTTCACCCATCCTGCTTTCCTTTCATTTACTCATCCGTCTATCCATCCATTCACTTATCCATCCATCCATTCCTTCACCCTTTTACTTGTCCATCCATCTTTTATTCCATCTCTCCAGCCGCCTTTTACTCATCTATCCATTCTTTCACTCATCTACTCTTATGTCCGTCTTTTCACTCATCTATCCACACATCTATCCGTCCATCCTGTCTATCATCCTTCAATACTTTCACTCATTCAGCCATCATCCTTTTAACTCTCAATCCCCTTTCATGTAGCTATCCATCCTTCCTTCCACCCATCACCCATCCATCCAGCTACTCATCCACTCATTAATCCATTCACTGATCCTATTACTCATCTATTCTTTCACTCATCCATCCATCCTTTCTGTCATCCATCCATCCATCCACCATTTCACTCTTTCCCACATTCATCGATACTTTTGTCCGTCTACCCTCCCTTTTACTTGCTCATCCATCTTTACAGCTGTCTTTTCACTCATCTGTCCATCCATTCACTAATTCACTTATCCATTCATCCATCCATCATTTCACTCATCCATTCATCTATCCTTTCACTCGCCCATCATCTACCATTTCACTTCATCCACCCATCTTTACTCTATCCCATGTAGTATTTACTCTTTCACCCATCCATACACCGTACCACCCACCCATTCATCTATTTACCTTTCCACTCATCCATCCTTCCACTCATTCATCCATTCTTTCTTTCAACATCCATCCATCCACCCATCCATCCATCCCTTTGCTTACTCACCTACACTTTCACATTAATTATGACCTCAGCCTTTGTCTGCAGAGTTGCATGCAGAAGAGGCCCATCAAGAACTCCACCCTCCTGTAGTTCCTAAAGCAAGGGCTGGAGGGAGGGTTTACGATGTCCCAGCACATAGGCATTCTGAAATCTTTGAAGTCATGGGTCATGCATGATGCACAGTGCCAGGACATGAGGTGACTGTGACATGGTGTTGTTTTCTGTTTTTTACAGTTTGATATAGTGCAAAGTCAGCTTAAGTCTATGGATCACTTTTCACAAGTATTGTTTACCTTACAAATTTTGTTGTTGTTGTTTTGGCATGGGGAAATACAAGTGATTTGCCCAGAACCACTGCGTTTACAGTGAACCATAGCCCCTGTACTTGTTTTCCTTAGTTCCATTAAACTACTTCATGTGCTGCACGGCCAAAGAGATGGAGTTTCATCCTCTGTGCTTCACAGCAATAGTGTAGCTCTGTGAGGCCAAGGACAGAGGGCCCTCGCCTTGGGCCTCGCAGCACTGGATAATGTATGCAAAACCCAGGGAAGACGGCCTCATACCTGGACCTTGTGGCCTGATGCAGCACTTCAAGGCCCAGGAAAGTGTGCTTTGCTAAACACTGCTGCTATGCTAGTCTGACCAGGATGCTCCCTCCTCCTCCAACCCACATTCCCATATCTGATAATGTCCAGGTGGCCTTTGGAACAAAATGGATCTTCTGTTGCCTGGTAACCCAAAATGGAGAGAACAGATAAGGCTTCAGGGCAGGTTTTTTTTATTTTGGGGGGGCGCAACCCTAACATTGTGAGCCAACACAATTGATGACTTTGCTGCTACCCACTTCCTCACTAACTGTTTCTCTTCCCTTTACCCACAGCAGTGCCACCATGCCCTAGGGCCAGTGAGTTCAAGCCACCTAACTCAAAAAATACATTTGCAGTGTGATCAGTTGAGTGAAAAGGCAAAGGAGGACCAGGGGCCTGACTGCTACTATGACCTTTCACAGGGATGCAGGGCCCCTCTTTTTTCACCTCAGTGCGGGGCCCTGGGCAGCTGCCCACACTTCCCAGGCATAGAACTGGCCCTGGGTCCAGTGCTAGAAATAGTCATGGTATTTACCCCGGGATCCCATAAAGTTAAAGTTTAAGAGGTAGTTCCAGAGGGGGTGCAGTCACAAGGTTAGAATTACAAGGAGGCTTACAGATTTGGGTGTTTGTAGCGGTGGGTGAGAAATTAAAAGAGAGCCAAGCCACTGGTGGGCACTGGCTTTAGGAGCCAGCACACCACCACAGCCTGAAAATATCTGGCATGTAAATCATGTAACAAACCACACGTTAGAGTACGATAGGTGTCTTCAAAATTTAAGAAATGTGATTTTTGGGGGCATCTGACCGAAGGCAAGTTTTTTCCCCTTGGAAAATTGGGGGAGTTAGTGCAATCCAAGAACTACGACAGTGTTTTGGGCTATTTTGTAGCCTGCACATAATCAGACATGTCAGCTACCAGCCACCATTTCGTCAGTAGGTGACATGGTAGCTGGTATTAGTCAGGTAGCTGTTTATTCAGGATAGCTGTGGTTGTTAGGGATTAAGCAGTATGGCAGACAAGATTGCACAAGAAATCAGGCTGTTGTGTGAGCAGGCTGGCTCGATAGGCTGGCTGACCATGTGTTAGCAAGTGGGGGCTGTCTGGTGAGCTGGATGTCAGAGGGGGTCACGGCTGCTGTGCTGGAGTGTTTGCTTCTGGGTCGCTCCCCCTTCTGTGCCGCAAGGAAAGGTGTGGTCAGTTAGCGAAATAGAGGTCCAGGATTCAGAAGGAGGTTCTTAGTTAGTGCACAGTGAGGAGCACAGCAGATGGAGTTGGTTGCCAGAGGTGGTGGCAAACCAAGCTTCGCGAGCTATAGGGACCGGCACACCAGGCCTATGTTCTTCCTTTCTGCAAGTAAGACCAGACAGCAGGAGGGCAGACAGGTGAGCACGGTGCGGCTCCAGTACCCTGAAGAGAAGTGAAGGTAGGGCACAACGTGGCCAGCTGGAGGGTGTTGTTGCACTGCACAACCACAGACCAAAGAAGGTCCAGGGTGGCCTCGTCAGTGCAACCACTGAGATAGTCGGAGCAACCTCTGGTGAGGCTCAGCATGGGACGAGGCATCCCTTATCAGCAGATCCGTTGGTAGTGCATAGTATGCCTCTCCAGCAAAATTTGGAGCAATGAGCATATGTAGGACATAACGTATCCCAACACTGGCAGACAGTACATGATGAGCAATGTGTTGGGGATCAGGAGGAAATGGAGGCCACAATGCTGAATTATGATGAGGAGAGTTGGGAGGATGGTGAATTGTTGGATGAGAACTTGCAGAGGAAAATAGGTGGTGGCAGCAGGCGGCAGGTCAGTCAAGGAGGAAGAAATTTAACCAACATGTGCATAGTATCTTACAGGAGGGAGATGCTGGTTGGCAACAGCACAAAGGACCAAGTGTGTCAGAAAACAGAGGACAGCTAGTGAGACAGCAGGCTCCAAAATGGGCAGTGACCTTGGGGCCAGGTGAGGAACTGGAAGATGGGGCAAAGGTGTCTGGGATGGTTTCAGCTGGTATGTATTTGAGAGAGGCGCTGGACAGCAGGGACACTAGGCTGAAGAGAGACCTTTATGTGAAAAATACCAAGGTGGGCACAGAGGAACACAGCGAGAAAACCAAAGGAGAATCTGGGGGACAGGGGGATTGTAAACCGAGTGTTAGTACACCTGATGGCTGCACAACAGAAGGGCAGCAGGCAGTGAGACATGCAAAAGGGTACTGGCGGGGACATGGTGGTAGGGGGAAAGCAGACGGTAAGACTGATGGGCCTCAGAGAAAGAAGTTAAAGATCGAAAAGCTGCCTTACATGGGGTTGTCCAAGCCTTTGGGTGCATGCCCAATACTGGCCACCAAAGAAAATATATGGAAGGGAGAATAGGTAGAGATGCCCAAACTATTGCATAGGGAATTGAGAGCCAAAGAGGGGCCAAAAGAAGAGTACAAGTTATCCAAGAGGCCTGAAGTGCCTCTGACCATAGAAAAAAAACGGGATTGCGGCTTTCTTAATATACGTCACCTTGTATTGCGAAAAGTACCCAGAGAGGTGCGTGGCACTTTTTAAGTACTTGGATGAAATAAGGAAGGTGTAGATAAATTCTGGAGGATATGCATGGGCCCAATATGACGATGAGTTCCTGTCATGCATAGCACTAGATCCCGAGACACAATGGGGGGAGAAAGACTTTGATTTATGCCAACATTCTATAGGGCCAGCCAATTTCAGGAAGACTATATTCACCGCAAGTGATCTGCCAATAGTGTACTTGCTCTTTCAGTGGCGCCCCACCCGGGGAAGGGTGGGGGCAATAGGTAAGAGACAAGGTAGTCTGATGGGAGCCCAATGGGACTTCAATAAACGTTTGGGTACGAGGAATACTGCAAATTCCATCACAAATGTTCTCAATGCTCAGGAAGGCATGCCCTTATACATTGTTGTGAGGCAGGGGAACAAACAGGTTCATATGGAGGGCAGTGGCAGCAGCAGCAGGGGCACACAGGCCCAGCAGCATGAGCAAGTGTCAGGATTCAAGGGAGGTAGGGGGAACACAAGGATCTGGAGGGAGGCAATAGCTCGTAGACCAATCAACTTGGAAAGATTGTAATCCTGGCTGAAACAATATGATCTTAAGGAGGACTCTGGGTAACTGTGGGAGGGGTACCGCAGGGATTCCATTTAGGGTACAAGGGCCTTAGGGTGCGTAGATGGGCAAACAGTCTGAAATCAGTGAGTGCAGATAGGCAGGTAATGGGGAACAAGATGCATAAACAAATACAACAAGGCAGGATGGCTGGACCATTTGGTGAGTGGCCCGTTGCCTCACTTGATGGTTTCCAAAAAACAAAAGAGGCAGTTCAAGCATATACCGCATTTATTGTGGCCAGAGGGAACCTCAGTGAATGATTTTATTGTGGAAGATGAAGTCTGTGTGACATACTTCTAAGTGGATGTGGCCCTTTCCCTGGTGGAAAAGGGGGGAAAAGGGGCATACATGGTAAAAAGCTATAATCAGCTCAGCTGTTGAGCATACAGTTCCAAGGCAAATGGTATGTGTAGAAGACACTACCAATGGAATGTCCTATCTCTTGTGCCCTCTTGAGCGTTTCGGTATGTTCTTACAGTGGTTGTTCTCTTGGTGCACAGGTCATGTAGGTGTAACAAACTACCTGGATGATTTATTTTTCGTGAGTAACCCCAATTCCACGGACTGCCAGCAGTTGCTGGTACATTTTTAGGAGCTCATAGAGGATCTGTGAGTGCCGTTGGAGCCTGAGAAGACAGTGGAACCCAGCACAGTGTTGTCTTTCATAGGAACTGAGATCAATTCAGTGGCCAGGGAGGCACACCTTCCAGCATATAAGAAAGTAACAATGTATTTGCATTTAAATTCCATATTGTTTAAGATCAAGGTTAAGGTCTAAGAGGTACAGGTGTTGCTAGGATATTTGAACTGCGCCTGTAGAGCAGTGAGAGCAGAGAGGACTTTCTGTAGGCATCTGGGTCTGTCCATGTCTGGCTTACTGTTGCCTTATCATCACATATGGCTGATAGCATGGGTGCGGAAAGACTTACGCATATAGCGTTTTTTTTAAATCATTCAGTGGAGAGCCACTGAGGATTGGAGTGGAGTGGATTGCGATGAGCAGATCTACTCAGATGCCGTTAGCAGGGTTGGTTTCAGTTTATATTGACAGGGGGAATGGTGCACAGATGAATGGCCACAGGCGTGTAAGCAGGGGGGGAGCATTGCCTTTCTGGAGTTCTTTCCCCTGGTGAGAGCAGTAACTTTTTGAGGGGGCATTGTTGGCACACAGGAGGGGGCTGCTTCAAAATGACAATATGGCAGTGGTATAGGTGGTGAACCGGCACTCCTCAAGAGACCCACAAGTGTTAAAGTTGCTGAGTGTCTTTGTATCGAGGTGCCTGAAATATGATATACTTTTTCGGGTGAAACATGTGCCAGGAATGGACAATTGGCATTGCCTTCTCTTGTTCACAGTGGGAGAGATTCTCCTGGCTTGCCAAGGAGGCGCATAGGGACAGGACTCAGATGGGGCAGGAGTTATGGACAGTAGGAGACAGAGGATGCTTCAGCTGCTGGAAGGGTGTTGGCAGTGTTTACTAGGAAGACTTATGTTTAGGCCTTGAGGGAATTTGAGGACAGTGGGGCATGAAGAGGCAGGAGGACAGGGCCAGGACAGATGACGTGGTGCAGTTCATTTTCTCACTAACTGAGAAAGTGCTGTCGAGGGTCACAATATTTGGGAAACTGGTATGCACTGGTTCATGGGGAAGCTTTTGTGGGGTTATACTCCATCAGCAGGATAGCTGGGGAGGAGGATGCTAGAGGGTTGTGCTAGGGAAGCAGGAATAGAGGGGGCGAAGAGGACGCCATTGACTTAGATTATGTTTTGTGATGAACTCTGCCTGCCAGCGATCTGTAGTGGGGAGGTGACAAAACGGTGTTGTTTTCAACGTTGATGACATGGATGTTCTCTGGCGCTTTTCGCATTTCCGAGCTGTTAGCTGGTAGGGAATAAGGTGTTTGCTATTGTGAGAAAAGGCCTCTTTTGTCATGGTTAGCCCCCATGTTTTGCCTGGGATTTGATGTAATCCCAAAGTCTCCTAAAGCTGTTGTGATGCATTGGCCTGTTTGGCAATATGTTTAGCTTCCACTATAAGTCCATAGTAAATGGTACTTAGGTACCCATAGCATAGGGTACTAAGAGTAGGCCCCTGAAGGCAGCAGCACAGATGGTGCCACATTCTAGCGCCATGTATCAAGAAGCACCCAGCACTGCCATTGCAGGCTGAGTGTTCTGATGCAATCCTAAAAGACAAACTCAACATGGAACACAAGCTGTGTGCCCTGTCCACTACACACCGTGTGCCCTATAGGTAAATCACCCCTCTGGCAGGCCCTCCAGCCCTAAGACAGAGTGCACTATACTGTATGTGTCGGCATAGATGCATGAGTAATATGACCCTACTATGTCCTTGCCAAACCTAAGAAATAGTAAATAAATTGAGGAGCCATTTTAAATGCATTTGCTGGACATTGGTCAGTATGAGTTTCACAGCTATATGATGGTTACTCTGATACCCTGGGTTGTTTAATATCAAACAACTCAGAATGATAAATCCGCCCTGCTACCAGTATTGGATTTATTATAAAATGTACCCAGGGGTCAACTTAGAGGTGCCTCCAGCAAAAGCTAACTACCCTGGCATAGTTTCTGGCCAGTCACAACCAGCCTGCCATCACCAGGAAACATTCTGGAACCCTGGGGTGAGAATTCCTGCTCTCTGGGTCCTAGAACAGCCCTTCCTGGGTGGAGTTGCAAACACTCCCTCCCTCAGGAATGTGCACTGCCCTTCTAGCAAGCTTCAGTGGGCTTACCGCCCTTGAAACTTGATCCCCAAGCCTGCTGCTAGCAGCAGATGGCCGCCCTCATTGCAAACCCCCACTTTTGGTGGGAGCAACAGTGGGAAAACCACCCAAAGAACAGGAGGAGTGGTCAGCCACAGCTTGCACCACCCATAAGGTGTTGCATGCAAGGTGACCCCTCCATTTAATCTTGTATGGAAGGAAAATAGCCATTCAGGTGCAGGGAAGTGTAGGGATGTGGGTGTAGCCACCCTAAGGTAGATGACCCATTGGCCACTACTAGGTTCTCCCTTGGTTGCCCCCCACTAAATAAAGTATTTAGTGGGCATCCCTGGCCCAAGAAATCAGGGTCCAAGGACAAAAGAACACCAGCAACAAGAAGAAGACCCAAAGCTCTAGAAATTAAGTCCTGCTGCACCAAGAAAAGGCAAACCTGCCTGTTAGACCCAGGGGTCGACAATCGCTGCTGAGGGGTTGCTTGGACATTGAACAGGCTCTACAAACCCTCAGAGGACCTCCACTCTTTGAAAATCACCAAAGACCTCCCTCCAGAGTGAAGGCATCACTCTCCAGCAACCCAAGACCAAAGACCCCTTGCGACCTTGACACTCCAAGGGGACCCAGCAGGCTTATCCTTAAGTATGCCTGTGCCTCGTTGTTCCAAGTGGTCCCCCGCATTGGCCTTGTACCAGCTCCTATGACTTTCTGCAGCTGCTCCTGCCGAAACCGGGAGCCACCTGACCTTCTCCAGTTGGTCACTAGTGCCTATCAATGACCTCGACATACCTGTGAAAGGAGACATTGGTAAGCACATTGCCTGATTTTATGTGCATTTTTTAAATATTTTCCCCATTGATTCCTATGGTGCGTACTCACAAAAGACTATTTTTATTAAAGTTAAAAACTTTAGAACTTAAAAAGTGCTTACACGATTTTGATGATCTTGGTCTTAAAATGTTTATAAAAATCTGAAGTATTTTTGTAAATTAATCTCGAGTTATTCTTTTGAGTGTGTATCATGCTTTATTAATACTGTGAGTACAACAAATGCTTTGCACTTCTCCAAGATTAGCCTAACTGCTCGACCAAGCTACCATACAAATTAGAAAATTAGGTGGTCTAGTTTTTACCTCTGTAAACCAATGTGTGGTTGCCTAGACCCCCTGCAGAGTGTGCCTAGTTTTGCACACTACATAGAGGGCCAGTCTCCTATATTTGGTATATCAGCGGTAGGATAAAGACTTTGCATTTGCTGATACCACTTTGTCAGTTTTGTGTGCACACAAATAACTCCCCAAATTATCTTTAGCTTAATTGTTTTTGTTTTTCAATTGGCTAAAAAATTGTACACATTTTTAAACTATTTGTTAGGGCCCTGGTTAAGTCCCTACAACAATAGCAAAAGTTGAAAAGTCCTTCACTTTAGTTGGCCTTATCCAAAAAGGGGTTCCAAATTTATAACAAGGTCCCAACTTTAGTAAAGTAAACATGTCTGATGCAGAGAGCCAGAGCCAGGAGCTCGACCTGGCCCCTTACCAGGCATATAGCTATGACCTTCTAAGTAAACTCTGCAGAATGCATCAAATTCAGACTGGAAAAAGCCCCAGGGCAGATAAGCATAGGCGTCTGGTAGCTCAATATGAAAAAGATAACCCCAAAGATGAAATAGGTGATGGAGTATCAGGGGAGGGGAGAAAACCCTGTAGGAAATGGGGTGAGGGTAGTTCCTTTCACCACAGCACTAGTGCACCCACAGAGGAAAACCTGGTCTTAGCCAGGCTGACCAAAAGACCGGCATTAGAGAGTCAGCTTTTGGATATTGAAACAAAAAAAAGAGTTGGGCCTAGGACCAATCTCTGGTGGCAGCATCCAAGTATTTAAAGAGAGGCCTTTCAATCTTAAATTCCCAAAAGGAGTTGTCCCTCCCTTCATAGAAAGGGGTGGTATAGTGAAATGGTTTTCTGCCTTAGAAAGAGCCTGCTTCACGTGGGAAATTGAGACAAAAACACCAGGGCATACTGTTATAGGAGTTAATCTCAGGAAAGTGCTGGGATAGGCCCCTGACACTGAATGAGGCATATTATAAATCCTGTGACCTAATGAAGGGTACCCTGATTGAGGGCGTTGGATTTACAACTGAAGAGAACTGCATAAAGTTCAGGGAGGCTTGAAAAACCCAGAACCAAACTTAGGTAGAGTTTGTGGACTTTTCAGTAAAAATGTTGGGTGGTTGGTTAGCTAGTAACATGGTACAAGATTATGATGGGCTGTATAACCTATTCATGAAAGAGCATCTGCTGAGTAATTGTTACAATGAGAGGCTACATCAATACCTGGTAGACCAAGGTACACTTTCCCCTCAAGAGTTGGTCAGGAAGGCAGACCACTGGGTCAAAACATGGGTAACCAAAACTACTAATGGTGGGGGAGACCAAATCAAAGAGGCCAAAAAGCCCCCCAAGGGAAAGGTGGGAGCCAAAACAAAAAGAGTCTTTTCTAGGTCCCCAAGAACCTGCACAAGAGGGGGGCCTCAGAGATTCCTCACAGTGTAGGGGTGGGTACAAAAGAAAAAAACCTTGATCCTGACAAGGCTTGGTGCTGATTGCAGAAACAAACTGGAGATCCTATCTGTAAAAACAAAAAGAATGCCTATGGCTAGCCTGCAGTAAATGCAGTAGCTAATCTCGATATGGGATCAGAGGTCTGGCTTGACCATGTCAGTGATTTCCACAGAGACCACATTAGTCACCAAGGGAGGGGTAGAATTATCCTGTGCTGCCTGGCCAAGTATAGTGCAAAAATACAGGCAGCACCCTTTGATTAATGGGGGGAAAGTGGAAGCAGTGGGGGCACAGGGGCGCGTGTTACAATGGTAACTCAGCACTTGGTCCACTCAAATCAGTACCTGTTAGGGAAGTCTTATCCTGTCACCAATGTTGACAAAGAGACAAAGTTCCATTCCATAGCTACGGTAACATTTGATTAGGGGGAAATAGTAGGGGAACATGAAGTAGTTGTGTCCTCATCCATCCCAGTAGATTGCCTGCTTGGAAATGACCTGGAGCATTCCCCCTGGGCTGAAGTAGAACTGAAGGCCCATGCAGCCATGCTTGGGCTCCCAGAATGGGCCTGTGTCAATATTAGGGCACAGAGTAAACTTCAGAAAGAAAAAGGAGAGTTGGATCCTGAAACTGTGGACCCACCTCCCAGCAGAAAGGCCGAAAGACTGTGGAACCAGCTTCACAACAGATCACCTTCCCAGAAAGAGGACTTGCCATTCCCAGAAGGAACAGAGCCTGCACAGCTTGGGTCTTACCACCCAGAGCTCTTGGGTCCAGGGGACCCTCTAGGGAGGATCTGTGCCAGGGGCAGAGAACCTGTCCCACTCTTGAGTCAGCAAGCGGTACAGGAAGAAAAGGGTAGTGTCAGTGGTGCCTACAGGGTTTATTGGGAGGATAGACTCCAACTCACTGAGGCCAGAGACCTCAAGTCTGGTGCAACCAGGAGAATGGCAGTACCTCAGCAGTTCAGATGGTTTCTCCTCGATCTAGCCCATGACATTACCCTAGCTGGGCTTTTTGGCCAAAACAAAACTTGGAGTAGGATGGTTAACCACTTTTATTGGCCAGGAGTGTCCCAAAAAGTGAAGGACTTTTGTCAGTCCTGCACTACCTGCAAAGCCAGTGGCAAAACAGGTGGACACTTAAAGGCCCCCTTAATGCGATTAGCTACGATTGGGGTTTCCCTTTGAAAGGGTAGGGGTTGATATTGTTGGCCCCCCTGGACCCTCAAACAGCATCTGTACACAGATATATCCTAGTGGTAGTGGATCAAGCCACTTGATATCCTTAGGCTATACCCCTTAGGATCATTACTGCTACTGCAGTTGCAAAGGCCCTCCTTAGTATTTTTACCAAAGTAGGGTTCCCTAAGGAGGTAGTATCAGAGATGCAAACTTCATGTCTGCATACTTGAAACACACGTAGAAGAAATGTGGTGTGACTTGTAAGTTCACTGCCCCATACCATCATCAAACAAATGGTTTGGTTTAAAGATTTAACCAGATCCTAAAAGGCATGATTGGAGGACTCCCTGAAAAACTCAAAGAGATGGGGTGTGTACTTCCTACAGGGAAGTGCCAAAAAGGCAGTAGAATTCTTCCCATTTGAACTTTTGTTTGGCATCCTGTTAGGGGGGCACTAAGTTTTGCAAGAGAGGGCTGGGAGAAACCTCTCAAAGAACCCAAACAAGACATTGTGGACTATGTACTTGGCCTACATTCAAGGATGGCAGAGTACTTGGAAGAACCTAGTCAAAATCTTTAGGCTGGCCAGGAGCAAAAGCTCTGTTATGACCAAAAAGCTGCTAAGGTTGAGTTCAAACCGAAGGTAGAAAGTTTAAGTGTGTTGGAGCCTGCTGCACCAAGGGCTTTCCAAGACTAATGGTCTGAGCTCTATCCCATTTTTTAAAAGAAAGGGGAAGTCTCATATTCAGTGGACTTAGGTAGCTGCAAAAACCCTGAAAAAATCATACATGTCAACTGCCTAAAAGCCTTATTATGACAGGGCTGATGTGATTATGCTTATGATTACAGATGAGAGACAGGAAGCAGAGAATGAGCCTCTCCCTGATCTCCCCTCCAGCCACCCACAAGTTCGGTCTGGGGATGGGGTGGTCTTATCAGACACTCTCACAGAACAACAGCAGGCTGATTGCAGGCAAGTCCTCAACCAGTAGGCTGAGTTATTCTTGCTGACCCCTGGGAAGACAGAGTGGTGCACCCATGATGTGGACACTGGTGACAGCTTGCCTGTCAAAAACAAAATATACAGTCAGGCCATGTCAGGGAGAGAACACAAGTTGAAGTCAACAAATGTTGGATTTGGGTGTCATTGAACCCTCAGAGTTTTAGTCTCCAAACTTCACTCTAAAGGAGGCAAAAAAGGAGATGAGTTTTTTTGTGGATTACAGGGGCCTTTATTCTATGAGAAAAACTGATGCACACCCCATCCCATGAGCTGATGGGCTCATAGACGGACTAGGGGCAGCCACATATTTGAGTACTTTTAATTTAACATCAGGGTACTGAGAGATTGACCTGACCCAGGAGCAAAAGAGAGGTCAGCATTCGCCAATCTTAGTGGGCATTGTCAGTTCACTGTTGTGCCCTTTGGAGTAAATAATACACGTGCCGTCTTCCAAAAGTTGGTGAACCAAGCCCTTGCATCTTGCTACCTAGATGACATAGCTGTCTATAGCTCCACCTGGAAAGATCACTTGATCCACCTTGGGGAGGGTTCTTGAGGCTCTGTAAAAGGCACACTCAAGGCCAGTAAGTACCAGATAGGGCAGGATACAGTTGTTTACTTGGCCACCTGGTTGCTAGAGTCCAGGTTCAACTCCTCCAACCTAAGATTCAGACCATTCTGCCTTGGGAAGCTCCCACAGCCCAGACACAGGAAACTCCTTGGCTTGTTTGGGTATTATAGGAGATTTGTGAAGGATTATTACACCATAGTTGCCCCTCACAGAGTTAACCTCCAAGAAAATGCCCAAAAAGATTAACTGGACAGTGAGTTGTCAAAAGGCCTTTGACTCTCGGAAAAATGCTATGTGCTCTGCTCCAGTCCTACAAGCTCCAAACTACTCTAGGCAGTTTGTTGTCCAAAAATGCCTCAGAACTGGGGGTAGCAGTGGTCCTAGTCCATAAAAATGATGATGGACATGACCACCCTGTTGCTTTTATAAACAGAATACTACTTCCTGGGGAATAAAAATGGAGTCCCATGGAGAGGGAAGCTTTTGCTGTGGTTTGGGCCCTGAAAAAGCTGAGGCCATACCTGTTTGGCTCTCACTTCATAGTTCAGACTGACCACAGGCCTCTTAGATAGCTACAACAAATGAAGGGTGAAATCCCCAAACTGCTTATGTGGTCCATTACCCTACAGGGAAAGGACTTTCAAGTGGAACGCAGACCTAGGACTGCCCACGCCAATGCAGATGGCCTTTCCAGGTTCTTCCACTTAGATGATGGAAACTCACTAGGGAAAAGTTAGCCACCACTTTTTGCCTGTTATTTGATGTAGACTCAAAGTTGCTAGTCACCAGGGCCCCTGCTAATCGGGTTCCCTGGGCCAGATCTATTTTCCTAAAACTGTTGTGATGCAGTAGCACAATAGGCGTCACCTGTCACAATAAGTCCCTACTAATTGGTACTTAGGTACCCATGGCATGGGGTACTAAGGATAAGCCCCTGAGGGCAGCAGCACAGATGATGCCACCCTCCATGGCCATGCATCCAGAAGCACCAGTGCTGCCATTGCAAGATGAGTATTCTGATGCAATCCTAAAAAGCAAACTCGACATGGCACGTCCACTACACACTGCATGCACTATAGGTAAGTCACCCCTCTGGCAGGCCTTCCATCCCTAAAGAAGTGTGCACTATTCTGTATGTGTGGGCATACATGCATGAGCAATATGCCCCTACTGTGTCCTTGCTGAACCCGGGACATAGTAAGTGAACAAAGCAGCCATTTTAAATGCATATGCTGGACACTGGTCAGTAGGAGTTTCACAGCTACATGATGGATACTCTGAACCCTGGGTTGTTTGGTAGCAAACCACTCAGCATGATAGATCCAACCTGGTACCAGTATTGGATTTATTACAAAATTTGCCCAGATGTCACCTTAGAGGTGCCTTCTGCAAAAGCTTACTACCCTGGCAAGGTTGCTGGCCGGTCCCAACCAACCTGCTACCACCTGACAAGATTCTGGAACCTGGAGTCAACGATCCTGCTCTCTGTCCCAGAACAAAGCCCTTCCTGGGTGAAGGTGCAAACACCCCCTCCCTCAGGAATGTCCACTGCCCTTCTAGCAAGCTTCTAAGGACTTACTGGCCTTGAAACTCAACCCCCAAGCCTGCTGCTAGCAGCAGATGGCCGCCCCGTTGGAAACCTCCACTTTTGGCGGGAGCAATGGCGGGAAAACCACACAAAGGGCAAGAGGAGTGGTCAGCCACAGGTTGCACCACTCCTAAGGTGCTGCAGGTGAGGTGACCCCTCCATTTCATTTCCCTCCATCTTGCATGGAAGGAAAATAGCCAGTCAATTGTAGGAAAGTGACCTCTGCCCACCGGAAGTCATCACTTAGCGGGTGTAGCCACCCTAAGGTAGAGTACCCATTGGTCACTACTAGGTTCCTCCATGGATGCCCACTAAATACAGTATTTAGTGGGCATTCATGGACCAAGAAATCAGATTTCAAGGACAAAAGAACACCAGCAACAAAGAAGACCCAAGACTCGAGAAATTAAGTCCTGCTGCACCAAGAAAAGGCACCATACCCTGCCTGCTAGACTGAGGGCTTGACAATTGGTGCTGAGGGGCTGCTTGGATGTTGGACAGACTCTACAAACCCCAAGAGGACCTCCACTCTTTGAAAATTGCCAAAGACCTCCCTCCAGAGTGAAGGTATCACTCTCCTGCAGCTAAAGAACCAGTGAAGGCCCCTTCACTGACCAGCTGCTGACCAAGGAACCAGATGTTGCAGCTGGACCAATATCTACCCATCGGACTGTAAGGACAAGCCCTGCAAGTGAGCCAAGTTTAGTGGCACTGAATCCTCCTGTGGCCAAACCGTGCCACAGCCCTAGGTACAGGCCACCTCATGACCGACACCAAAAAGGACAGTCCACTCTGGACTCAAAAAGGGCCAGGAGGAAATAAACTCCAGTCAAGGGACTTCAGAAATCACCAGGACCTCCCACCAGAGTGCCCTGCTGACGTGTAAGCGACCCTGAAAGAGACGTACCTCCTGCTTCCAAGGGCACCTTTCCACATAGCTCCAGGCTCACCGATTCACTCTGCACCCAGCAGCCCTGTGCCCTGCACCAAAGAACCAGCTGTGCCCTAAGGGTCCCCTACGCGTTGCGACCTTGACACTCCAAGGGAACCTACTGGACTTACTTTTAAGTCTGCCTGTGCAGTGCTTTTCCAAGTGGTCCCCCACAGTGGCCTTGCACCAGCTCTAATGACTTTCTGTAGCTGCTCCTGCCGAAACTGGGAGCAGTCCAAACTTCTCCAGCTAGTCAACAGTACACACCGACGACCTGGACATACCTGCAAAAGAAGACATTGGTGAGCGCATTGCCTGATTTTATGTGCATTTTCAAAGTATTCTCACCATTGATTCCTATGGTGTGTAATTACGCACAAAAGAACCATTTCATAACTTAAAAAGTACTTACACGATTTTTATGATCTTGGTCTTAAAAGTTTTAGAAAAATCAGAAGTATTTTTGTAAATTGGTCTTGAGTTATTCTTTTGAGTATGTGTCTTGCTTTATGGATGCTGTGAGTATAACAAATACTTTACACTTCTCCAAGATTCGCCTAACTGCTTGACCAAGCTACCATTAAATGTCTAGTTTTTACCTCTGTAAACCAATGTGTGGTTGTCTGGACCCCTGCACTGTGTGCCTGTTTTTACACACTACATAAAAGGTCAGCTTCCTACAGCTATGGAAGGAAGTGAGGTGATCAGAGTCGGGCTTGAAGTCTGGATACACAGATCAAAAACAGATCAGAAGAGGATGGATAGGACAGTTTTGCTTCAGGAGTATCCATTTGACCAGTTTTGCCCCATGATGTGGGGCATTTCCCTTCGTGGGAGGACCAGGGCCACTGTATAGCCTGTTTTCTTACATGAGGATGAGAAGTTAGTGGCAACATTCCAGCTTTTAGCTGTCCTGCTCAAAGCACTTCATCATTTGGGGTTGGAGACAAGAGGCTATAGAACACATTCCTGCCCAATACGAATGTCCTCAGAAGCAGGTAGGAGTGATTGGAGTCAGTAGAATATCATGGTGCTGGGCAGGTGGTCCTCTGAATGTTTCTAGTGGTAGGTTTGTGGGGTGTATTGTTGAGCCATTACCATATTCGCCATTGCTGCTGCTGTAATTCAGGTTTGGTTCCTGGCCCAGTGACACCACATTTATCCATGTGGAATATGGGTAATTCATTCATAAAATGGAGAGAGACAAGCATACCAGCGGAATCATGGAGCAAACTTGGGGCTGGATTCCAACCTGTTCAAAGTGCGTTGGCCTGGCGGGGGGCACGTGTTGGAGAGAATGATTCCTTCCTTTCTTAACAAGCTGCCATTAAGGGGAAAGTGTCTGGATATACTAGTCCTGCATGTTGGTGAAAATGATTTGGTAGTGGTTAAGGGGTTAGGATTGATGAGGACCATGAAGGAGGAATTAAAGAGATACATCGACAGTGGTCAGGGTGTTACGTTCTGTGGATAGAGTTTATTCCCAGGATAGCTTGGCGGCAGGCTGGAAAGCCATCAGCAATTAATTAGGCCAGGAGGAAAAGTATGGAATTGGCAGTATAGAGCATGCTGATTTGAGACACAACAATGTTGAGTTTATCAGAGGGAGGGGGTCCACTTGTCACATTATGGTATGGAGTGATATCTGTTGCAGCTAATAGTGGTTTTGGCCACCACGTTGAACGTTCATCGTTGAGCGTCGGGCAGGCAGGAAAAGGCTAGCTTGGTTCTTTTTCTTGTTGGTACTTGGCCAAGAAGTTGCCAGGAGTATTAGCAACTCTTATTGCTGCTGACAGCAGTAATCCAGGCTGAAATGAAATGGGTGGACAAGCTCATGCCTGGACGAGGCAGAGAGTTTAAGGTTCATTAGGAAATTGAGTTAATTAGAGATGAATGGAAGTAAGAAAACAGTATGGGGGATTAAATGACTCAATTGCTGAAGATAAGCCCAGGAGAAGGTAGAAACTTGCAGGTTTCATTTTTGTTTGGCAGGTGAATTTAGGGGGAAGGGGGTTAACATAGGCGAAAATCTTTGTATAGTGAGGTTTTAGTTTTGTAAGGCAAAAGGCCCTGGGATTATCTATGATGTGCACATGTTTCAATAAAGCAGCCTTCTTCAAACAAAGCTGGTGTCAGTGGTCTGTGCTGTGCCCCCTCTCCTAAATGCATTTTATAACACACAGAAACTTTTCATCTTAGTACATCAGATTATTTGCATAGTGTTTATTAAAGGTGAACATTTTCTAAACAGGAAACCTGAATTAAGAAACATTCCTGCAACAGTCTGAAGGGAATAATATTAATGATTGTAAGGAAATGCCTCTTTGGCATGGTTACCCCCTAACTTTTTTCTTTTGCTGATGCTAAGTTATGATTTGAAAGTGTGCTGGAACCCTGCTAACCAGGCGCCAGCACCAGTGTCCTTTCCCTAAACTGTACCTTTATCTCCACAATTGGCACAACCCTGGCACTTAGGTAAGTCCCTTGTAACTGGTACCCCTGGTACCAAGGGCCCTGATGCCAGGGAAGGTCTCTAAGGGCTGAAGAATGTCTTATGCCACCCTGTGGACCCCTCACTCCGCACATGCACACTGCCTCACAGCTTGTGTGTGCTGGTGGGGAGAAAATGACTAAGTCGTCATGGCACTCCCCTCTGTGTGCCATGCCAACCTCACAGTGCCTGTGGCATAGGTAAGTCACCCCTCTAGCAGGCCTTCCAGCCCTAAGAAAGGGTGTACTATACCACAGGTGAGGGCATATGTGCATGAGCACTATGCCCCTACAGTGTCTAAGCAAAACCTTAGACATTGGAAGCACAGGGTAGCCATAAGAGTATATGGTCTGGGAGTTTGTCAAACACGAACTCCACAGTTCCATAATGGCTACACTGAAAACTAGGAAGATTGGTATCAAACTTCTCAGCACAATAAATGCACACTGATGCCAGTGTGCAATTTATATTGTAACATACACCCAGAGGGTATCTTAGAGATGCCCCCTGAAAACCTACCCGACTTCTAGTATAGGCTGGCCAGTTTCTGCCAGCCTGCCACACACCAGACATGTTGCTGGCCACATGGGGAGAGTGCCTTTGTCACTCTGTGGCAAGGAACAAAGCCTGTACTGGGTGGAGGTGCTTCTCACCTCCCCCTACAGGAACTTTAACACCTGGCGGTGAGCCTCAAAGGCTCACCCCTTTTGTTACAGCACCCCAGGACATTCCAGCTAGGGGAGATACCCGCCCCTCCGGACCACTGCCTCCACTTTTGGCGGCAAGGCTGGAGGAGATAATGAGAAAAACAAGGAGGAGACACCCACCAGTCAGGACAGCCCCTAAGGTGTCCTGAGCTGAGGTGGCCCCTGCCTTGAGAAATCCTCCATCTTGAGTTTGGATGATTCCCCCAATAGGATTATGGATGTGCATCCCTCCCCACAGGGAGGAGGCACAAAGAGGGTGTAGCCAACCTCAAGGGCAGTAGCCATTGGCTACTGCCCTCCCAGACCTAAACACAGCCCTAAATTCAGTATTTAGGGGCTCCCCAGAGCCCAGGAAATCAGATTCGTGCAACCTGAAGAAAGAAGGACTGCTGACCTACAGGCCTGCAGAGAAGGAGGAAGACGACAACTGCTTTGGCCCCAGCTCTACTGGCCTGTCTCCAACTTTGAAAACCTTTTCCAGCTACGCATCCGACAGGGACCAGCGGCCTCTGAAGCCTCAGAGGACTGCCCTGGACCACAGGACCAAGAAACTCCCATGAACAGCGGCTCTGTTCAAAACCAGCTACTTCTTTGCAACAAAGAAGCAACTTCCAAGGACTTCACGTTTCCCGCCGGAAGCGTGAGACTCTACACTCTGCACCCGACGCGCCTGGCTCGACCTGCAGAAAACCAGCACCTCAGGGAGGACTCCCCGGCAACTGCGAGCCTGTGAGTAACCAGAGACGACCCCCCTGAGCCCCCACAGTGACGCCTGCAGAGAGAATCCAGAGGCTCCCCCTGACCGCGACTGCCTGTAACAAGGGACCCGATGCCTGGAACCAACACTGCACCTGCAGCCCCCAGGACCTGAAGGAACCGAACTTCGATGCAGGAGTAACCCCCAGACAACCCTCTGCCTTGCCCAGGTGGTGGCTGTCCCGATAAGCCCCTCCTGTGCCTGCCTGCACCGCTAGAGTGACCCCCGGGTCCCTCCATTGAAACCTATACAAAACCCGACTCCTCCTTTGCACACTGCACCCGGCCGCCCCTGTGCCGCTGAGGGTATGTTTTGTGTGCCTATTTGTGTCCCCTCCAGTGCTCTACAAAACCCCCTTGATCTGCTCCCCGAGGACGCAGGTGCTTACCTGCTGGCAGACTGGAACCAGAGCACCCCTGTTCTCCATAGGCGCTATGTGTTTTGGGCACCTCTTTGACCTCTGCACCTGCCCGGCCCTGAGCTGCTGGTGTGGTAACTTTGGGGTTGCGTTGAACCCCCAACGGTGGGCTGCCTATGCCCCAGGACTGAGACTTGTAAGTGTTTTACTTACCTCCTAATATAAACTTTACTTACCTCCCTCAGGAACTGTTGATTTTTGCACTGTGTCCACTTTGAAAATAGCTCATTGCCATTTTTACAAAGACTGTACATGATATTGTTTTCATTCAAAGTTCCTAAAGTATCTAAGTGAAGTACCTTACATTTAAAGTATTAACTGTAAATCTTTAACCTGTGGCTCTTAAAATAAACTAAGAAAAGATATTTTTCAGTATAAAAACCTATTGGCCTGCAGTAAGTCTTTGAGTGTGTGTTCCTCATTTATTGCCTGTGTGTGTACAACAAATGCTTAACACTACCCTCTGATAAGCCAACTGCTCGACCACACTACCACAAAATAGAGCATGAGAATTATAGACTTTTGCCACTATCTTACCTCTAAGGGAAACCCTTGGACTCTGTGCACACTATTTCTTACTTTGAAATAGTATATACAAAGCCAACTTCCTACACAGATCTAAAGGGCAAGTCAAGGATTATATGCATCCTATTTGTGGCATTGATCCTTACTATAAATGGAGCAACATAATAGGCTAGTAAATCAAATATAAGACATATTTTATGTGCAGTGCATAACTGGAACTCACTTATTTGAACGTCCTCTAATATGAAAAAAACAGATAGCCGGCACAGTGAAATAAACTATTTGCCTGGGATTACACCACCTGCTTCAATTCAGCCACTAAATGGGTATCTTTTTCTGATATAAAAGGTAAACAGTTTATCCTTAATTCTTGGATGTAGAGAACAGAGATGAGTAACAGTTAGAATCCACATTTGTTTTCAGCAGTTTTACATGGATCCACTTTTGCCCACAGATATTAGAGTGCTTCAGGGTCTTCATTACACTTTTTGTTTTCAGCCTGGGTAGTTTTGCCGGGTTTCACAGAATGCTGAGCCCACATCAGAATTCAAATCCTGTCCCTCTGACGCATGTAGGAGGCTGGCCTGGTTTGTAGTGGGTACCTAAGGTACTTACACCTTATACCAGGCCCAGTTATCCCCTATTAGTGTAATGTAGACAGTGTCTAGAAGCCAGGCTCTCTAGAGGTAGTGTGGATGATCAGCCAAGGCCTACCTAGGAGACATGCAAAGCTCATGTAATACCACTGTAGTCACACAGTACTCACACATATGAAAGAAAATACTCAGTGTTACAAAAATAAAGGTATTTATTTTGGTGACACAAATGCCAAAAATACCACAGAGACTATAAACCCTTAGGAGGTAAGTAATACACAAATTATATTCAGTAGTATGCAGAAATAGCTGTAAAAACAGTTAGAAAATGGTGCAAATAGTGAAAATTACAATAGTTAGAAATGGGCCTAGGGGAACACAAACCATATACTAAGAAAGTGGAGTGCGAAAATCAGTTTCCCGCCTAGGGAAGTGTAGTGTGTAGAGGGGCTTCAGGAGAATTAGAAAACACCAAAGGTAAGTTATAGAACCCACCCTCGAGCCCAGGAAAGCAGGAGTAAACCACTGTAACTTTTCAAGAACACGAGAAAGAAGATGTTGCAAAAACCAGAAGAGACTGCAAGACACTAGTGCTAGATTCCTGGACCTGACGTCCTGGGGAAAAAGGGGACCAAGGGCCATATGTACGAAAGCTTTTTCCCATAGACACAGAATGGGTAAAATCCTTTGATACATCTGGCCCTAAGTCCAGGAAGCACTGAAGAGTCCAGGGAGAACAGGAGCCCCGGCTAACCTGGATGAAGGTGCAAAAGAAGAACCACTGGTGAAGAACAATAGTCAGTACTGCACCCAAGAAGACGGATGTGGTTTCCTGGTTGGTGCAGATGATGTCCCACGCCAGATGGATGATTGCAGTCTAGTTTGTGTCACTGGATTCCGCCAACAAGCCTTGCCACACGCAAAGCTCGCTGTTAGCAGAAAATGGCGCTGCCTGGGACCAGGAGGGACCTGGTGGACTCTGCCCAGGAGGGGAAGTCTGAGGGGCTCTCAGCAACTCAGAGAGCCCTCAGAAGACCAGGCAGCATGCACAGGAGTCCCACAGCACGGGGACAAAAAAGGTTGCAAAAGGAGGCCCATGCAGCACTACAACAAGGTCCCACACCGCCAGAGAACCATGCAGGAAGCTGTGCGTTGCAGGAAAGAGTGCTGGGGGATTGGAGCTGCACAGTGCACAAAGAACTTCATGGAAGGATGCCAACAAGCCTTGGCAACTACAAAACACGCGGTGCAGTCATGTTTGGGAAGGCAAGCTTTTACCTCCACCAATGTTGGACAGTAGGACGTCAGGACCGTCGGGACCACTTCAGTCCACCACCCAAGTTGCTGGATCCTTGCATTTTGTCAGGAAAGGGGACCCACGCCACTGGTCGTCGCTGCAGAGGGGTGCCTGCTGAAGCAGGGGAGTGACTCCTTCACTCCAAGGGAGATTCCTTTGTTCTTCTTGTGCAGGCTGAAGACAAGTAGTCCTTGGAGGATGCATGACCTGGAAACAGCTGCAGTTGCTGGCAGGAGCTGAAGATACAATGTTGCAGAAGTGGACGTTGCTTCTTTGTTGCAGTTTGTAGAGTTCCTGGAGGGCCCAGATGCAATTTCTTCGACAAGATGTGAAGTAAAGGATGCGTAGGATTCCCGATGGAGTCTAGCAATCTGAATCTGAAGAACTACCCAAGAGATAGAGACCCTAAATAGCTCTGAAAGGGGGATTGGTCAGCTAAACAGGTAAGCACCTATCAGGGGAGGGCTCCGACATCACGTGCTGACACTGACCACTCAGATGCTCCCAGAGTGCCCTGCCAACTTGGAATCTGAGATGGCAAAACCCAGGGACCCTCTGACGGAGCTTTGAGCACCACCCCTGGGTTGGTGATGGACAGGGGAGAGGTCACTTTTTCCAGTTTCATGCCAGAGCAGGGACTGGGGGTCCCTGAATCAGTGTAGACTGGATAATGCATGGAGGGCACCATCTGTGCCTTTCAAAGCATTTCCAGAGGCTTGGGGAGGCTACCCCTCCCAAGCCTGTGACACATATTTCCAAAGGCAGAGGGTGTAACACCCCTCTCCCAAAGGAAATCCTTTGTTCTGTCTTCCTGGGTTTGAACTGCTCAAGCCACAGGAGGGCAGAAACCTGCCTGAGAGGTGGCAGCAGCTGGGGCTGCCTCAAACTCATCCACAGCTAGGAACCTTGACTTAAGCATGGCTTGAGACTGTTCACTTCCAGTTCTTTGACAACTAATCTGCCTCAACAGAAATTATCACGAAAGAAAAATGCTATAGTATACATTTTTTCTGCTGTATCTATGGTGGACCAAGCAGCTTACCAAAGTACAGAGAAATAAACAGACACACATAGACTGGTGATAAGTCCATCATGCACTGCTCTGTGCATATGTGCAGACTTTATAACAACCGAGTAGACACCATAGGCCAATCCAAAGTGTAATTCCTGTGGGGGGAATGCAACTCCTATGACAGACACTACATTTGGGCTTACTTAATTGATCACAAACAGAATCCATAAAAAAAAATCTTACGGGTTTACAGCACCTGATATGAAGATCTTTGTGCACCTGGCAAGTTCCGGGGTATAATAGCTATAAGAATAAGTCTGGTTATTAATGCAATGGCTGGAGAACTCTTTTTTGCAGTCTAGTCATGCATATGACATAAAATAGTGTATAGGGTTAATGTGCCTTCTGGAGCATACAGCATACAACATGCAGGTCAGAGTGACATTGTGTAGCTAGGCCAAGAGGTTTCTGACTTTGCTGCAGAGATGTTTGGGTTTCCTGCAGGTCACAGATTGAAGTACCCGCAAAATAATGTAGTGAGTTATCAACCAACATTTAGAAGCTGCTGTGCATACATTTAGAACCATGGTGGTTTTTCTCAATCTTTCATTATTCTAAGGTTGCTAAAAAGGATTACTTTGGGTAGTGAAAGTGCTAGTGCGATGAAAACGTCTATTTAATGTAACTACATCTATAGACAGAAGCATCTCACATTTTACAGAAAATGTATTTCTCTGAGACAGCGCTACAGAGGTGAAGAAAACCTGTCTCAAAATCATAGTTTATCACTTAAGCACTTGTGTAGTAAAAAGCTTCGTTTTGTTGTTTCCTGACAGCTTTAGATCAAGCTGTTAAGCTGACTCTTGCTACCAACCAGGGCAAGTACAAAAGGAATGCTGATGGCTCATTAAGGAATTTATGTTGGTCTCTGCTGGGACTAAAGTTAAGATACCTATCTCACGCCCTGCAGTTGCTGCACAAAGCACACAAAGTCGGGGAACTGCTGATAAGTGCCAGTGTCCTAGGATACACACTCAGTCTACACATTTCCATGAGGCCGGTTCAAGAAAAGTTGCTGGGTCTGAATGAATACCCCTCCTTTCCAGCACTGAACAGTTCTGTACAACTGAAAGACTGGAAAAGTAGGGGATCTCAACCTCACCCCTTCTGGACATTGTGCCACTTGTATTTTCCCAGTTCTTCCCATGCACAAACAAGGGCCTGATTTAGATCTTGACGGAAGTTCTGTTGTCCCGCCATGATGGCGTTTCCAAATACTCCGTCAAGCTGATGGAATTCAGACTGCTGCATTTCGATGTATGTGAGCTGAACTACCATCTGCATCGACAGAGTTGAGTCCGCCATATAAGCGGTCCACCTCTGCCAATGCGGCATACTCCACTACTGGCTAACAGTACTCCGCTGCTGTTAGGATGGCTGTATTTCTCCAAGGATATTTAGGATTCACAGTCATGTTGCCGTACTTCTGGTTGTGATTCCTGATTGCGGGATCCCATTGCAGGATTTGCTCAACATTGTACTATGGCTATGGCATTGGAATGGATGCTAACAGCACACATCTGATGTATATTGGCCACCTGCATACCACACTATAAAACACACTGCATTTTAGACCATGATACTTTGCAATTTCACTGCAGAATACCATTTTGCCACTGAATGTGCGACTCAGAAGTCGGGACAATTGTAATTTTTTTTACTCCCTCTGTTCATTTTTCATTTGTCTCATTTTTAAATTGCTTCATTAACTTGTGGGCCACTATTTCATTTTTTTTAGTTACTCGCAGGGAGGAAAAGTCCAACTTTTGCTGAGGGAGAATTGTCAGACATGGTGGATGAAATCATTAGAGTACAGCTACGATTGTTTGAAGTCCAAGTACAAAATACAATCATATCTCAGAAAAGGCAAATGTGGGCCAGAATAGTGGATGCTGTAGCAAATAACCTTCCCACACAGGAGGAAATTAGGAAGAAGTGGAATGACCCACAGGGTAGAGAGCTTCCCCTGGCTTTCAAGCATCACCTGGAGGCCCAGAGGACTGGTGGTGATTCTCCCAGCCTCCCATTACAACTTTTTCCCTGGGAGGAGAAGGTTTTGCAGATTCTACATCCTGAAGGCTTGACGGGAATCCCTGGTGGAGTGGAGACTGGTAAGTTAGACTTAGAGATGTCTCATTAAACATAAATGTAGTTGTTGCTCTTAGGTTAGCTGTGTGTTTTCCACCTTTGTAAAACAAATAAGTATAATTTTAAAAATCATAAACCTATTGTCATTATCAAATTATTACCATTATGGTACCAATACTCCTTTTACTACTTGGCAATACGTGTGGTCAATATTTGTGATCTTCTTCATTGATCTTTTGTTGTATTTGAATGTTTATTTGTTTGAATGTATTTTGTTCTAGTTAAAATAACAGTTTCAAAACCACATCCATTATGCCAAGAAGGTACGGTGCTTGTAAGCCTTTTCTGACCGTTTAACAAATTTCGCATATCATAATATTTTTTCATGTGTCTACATCTTCACTGCATATATTTTACTAGGAATATTCAGCTTACAATTTTCCTAGTTTTGGCAACGTCATAATAAAAAAGACTACAACTACCATGATGCTTTGTTTTTGTACATGAAAAATATGTTTGCAATGTGATGTTGGTTGTTTCCTCTTTTCTTCTATATATGTATATGTGTCAAATTGTTAGGCAGTTCTCAAACCACAGTTTATGCAATGAATAAAAAGTGGATTGTTTCATATTATTGAGTATGTTGTCACTTTCTTGTCATTTCATCAAAGTGATGTAATTGATTTCACAACTCAAAGTATGTTGGCTTATATAATCATGTTATGTTGAATGCAGAATATAAGTTGTAGTGATAATACCTTAAGCACTGCTGTAAAGTAGTGGGGTAGTTCGGGGTCTCAAACAGAGCAGTTATTATTGAGCGTATCCAAGATATCTGCTGAAACCTAGCGATTCTTCTTACACAGCCCTGAATCTTACTGTGTCCTGGTCTGTGTGTTAACACTGGGGCATATGATGCGGAGCCTGCTAGGTTTCAGGAATAACTCTCCAACTTTCCTGTGCAAATGCCTCTAGCAGATTTGAAGGGCAGTCAGCAGCCTGTTTTCTCCAACATGGCAGGAAGCAATTATGTGTCAACATCCCTTATGGCAAACTCTCACAGATGCTCTCCAGAGAAAATGCACGCAGCCTGTTTTATATGTTAAACTTGTTGCTCTCAATCTGTGCGTAAGAAGTGTAGGATATAAGAATGTAAAGTATATCTGTCTAATTACACTAAAAACATAAGGATCTCAGCAATAAAACAATTACCCACTTTGCAATCCTTCATACAATACAGAGCTGTGGTATGCAAAATATGCTCACACAAGCACATTAAAAACCTGTGCTATTTATTATGCTTCTAGGTCATGTTGAGAGAACACACATTTATCTCTCTAGCAAGTGTATTAACCACTAGCGTTAACCTGCCACTGCCATAGACTGAAACTTGTTGGATAAACATAGATCTTGGCAACAGATTACTTCATTACAATTTTTTCTGAGGGTGGGTCCTGTCAGTGGGTCTTTGGTTTCTAAAGAAGGAAGAAAAAGAGGTGGGCTTCCATTTTATATTCTTCACCCCAGCTTAAAGATCTGGAAGCCACCAAAAGGAAAGAAAGTCTTGATTGACAATCTTAGAAGTGGTTCCTGCTGACTGTAAGAAAAGGAAGAGGGAGGAAGTGGAGCATAGAAGGTAGGACTAGAACCACTAGAGAGGGCAGTATTACTGGGACCAGGAGGGCCTGAAGTACAAGGGGGGCAGGACCATGAGGACCAGGATCAGATCCAAGAGTGGCAGCAAAAGTATGAGTGTGCTAGGAAGACCAGGAATAGGACCAGAACCTGGAGGACAATGACAGGCAGATAAAGATATGTAGAACCAAGAGGATCAGGAGCTCTAGAACTATGAAGTCCCGGGGAATCAGGAGAACCATGTTGGCCACATCTAGGAGAGCCAGTGTAAGTAATACCAAAAGACCAGATTCTGTGAAACAAGGAGCAGGACCAAGGACAGAAAGGGAACCCAAGGCAGCCCTGGCAAATTTTGGCACAGAAGCCCTGTAGGAAAGTACCCTTTTTCTTGGCATGGTTTGTAGGAGGCTGGCCTGGCTTGTAGTGGGTACCAATGGGGTACTTAAACCTTGCACCAGGTCCAGGTATCCCTTATTAGTGTAGAGGGGTGTCTAGCAGCTTAGGCTGATAGAAAAGGTAGCTTAGCAGAGCAGCTTAGGCTGAACTAGGAGACGTGTGAAGCTCCTACTATACCACTGGTGTCATATGCACAATATCATAAGAAAACACAATACACAGATATACTAAAAATAAAGGTACTTTATTTTTAAGACAATATGCCAAAAGTATCTCTGTGAGTACCCTCAGTATGAGGATAGTAAATATACACAAGATATATGTACACAATACCAAAAATATGCAGTAATAGCAATAGAAAGCAATGCAAGCAATGTACAGTCACAATAGATTGCAATAAGGGCACATAGGGATAGGGGCAACACAAACCATATACTCTAGAAGTGGAATGCGAACCACGAATGGACCCCAAACCTATGTGACCTTGTAGAGGGTCGCTGGGACTGTAAGAAAACAGTGAGGGTTAAAAAAATAGCCCACCCAAAGACCCTGAAAAGTGGGTGCAAAGTGCACCTAAGTTCCCCAAAGAGCACAGAAGTCGTGATAGGGGAATTCTGAAAGGAAGACCAACACCAGCAATGCAACAATGATGGATTTCCGGACGAGAGTACCTGTGGAACAAGGGGACCAAGTCAGAGAGTCACGATCAAGTCAGGAGTGGGCAGATTCCCAGGAAATGCCAGCTGTGGGTGCAAAGAAGCTGCCACCGGATGGTAGAAGCTGTGGATTCTGCAAGAACGACAAGGGCTAGAAACTTCCCCTTTGGAGGATGGAAGTCTCACGTTGTGAAGAAGCGTGCAGAGGTGTTTCCGTGCAAAAAGACTGCAAACAAGCCTTGCAAGCTGCAAGGGTCGCGGTTAGGGTTTTTGGATGCTGCTGTGGCCCAGGAGGGACCAGGATGTCGCCAATTGCGTGAGGAGACAGAGGGGGCGCCCAGCAAGACAAGGAGCCCACTCAGAAGCAAGCATCACCCGCAGAAGTGCCAGAACAGGCACTACAAAGTGGAGTGAACCGGAGCTCACCCGAAGACACAAAGGAAGGTCCCACGACGCCGGAGGACAACTCAGGAGGTTGTGCACTGCAGGTTAGAATGTCGGGGACCCAGGCTTGGCTGTGCACAAAGGAAATCCTGGAAGAGTGCACAGGAGCCGGAGCAGCTGCAAATCACGCGGTACCCAGCAATGCAGTATAGCGTGGGGAGGCAAGGACTTACCTCCACCAAACTTGGACTGAAGAGTCACTGGACTGTGGGAGTCACTTGGACAGAGTTGCTGAGTTCAAGGGACCTCGCTCGTTGTGCTGAGAGGAGACCCAGAGGACCGGTGATGCAGTCTTTTGGTGCCTGCGGTTGCAGGGGGAAGATTCCATCAACCCACGGGAGATTTCTTCTGAGCTTCTAGTGCAGAGAGGAGGCACACTACCCCCACAGCATGCGCCACCAGGAAAACAGTCGAGAAGGCGGCCGGATCAGCGTTACAAGGTTGCAGTAGTCGTCTTTGCTACTTTGTTGCAGTTTTGCAGGATTCCAGAGCAGTCAGCGGTCGATTCCTTGGCAGAAGGTGAAGAGAGAGATGCAGAGGAACTCCGATGAGCTCTTGCATTCGTTATCTAAAGAATTCCCCAAAGCAGAGACCCTAAAAAGCCAGAAAAGGAGGTTTGGCTACTTAGGAGAGAGGATAGGCTAGCAACACCTGTAGGAGCCTATCAAAAGGAGTCTCTGACGTCACCTGCTGGCACTGGCCACTCAGAGCAGTCCAGTGTGCCAGCAGCACCTCTGTTTCCAAGATGGCAGAGGTCTGGAGCACACTGGAGGAGCTCTGGGCACCTCCCAGGGGTGGTGCAGGTCAGGGGAGTGGTCACTCCCCTTTCCTTTGTCCAGTTTCGCGCCAGAGCAGGGCTGGGGGATCCATGAACCGGTGTAGACTGGCTTATGCAGAGATGGGCACCATCTGTGCCCATCAAAGCATTTCCAGAGGCTGGGGCAGGCTACTCCTCCCCAGCCCTGACACCTTTTTCCAAAGGGAGAGGGTGTAACACCCTCTCTCTGAGGAAGTCCTTTGTTCTGCCTTCCTGGGCCAAGCCTGGCTGGACCCCAGGAGGGCAGAAACCTGTCTGAGGGGTTGGCAGCAGCAGCAGCTGCAGTGAAACCCCGGGAAAGGTAGTTTGGCAGTACCCGGGTCTGTGCTAGAGACTCGGGAGATCATGGAATTGTCTCCCCAATGCCAGAATGGCATTGGGGTGACAATTCCATGATCTTAGACATGTTACATGGCCATGTTCGGAGTTACCATTGTGACGCTATACATATGTCGTGACATATGTATAGTGCACGCGTGTAATGGTGTCCCCGCACTCACAAAATCCGGGGAATTTGCCCTGAACAATGTGGGGGCACCTTGGCTAGTGCCAGGGTGCCCACACACTAAGTAACTTAGCACCCCACATTTACCAGGTAAAGGTTAGACATATAGGTGACTTATAAGTTACTTAAGTGCAGTGGTAAATGGCTGTGAAATAACGTGGACGTTATTTCACTCAGGCTGCAGTGGCAGGTCTGTGTAAGAATTGTTAGAGCTCCCTATGGGTGGCACAAGAAATGCTGCAGCCCATAGGGATCTCCTGGAACCCCAATACCCTCCGTACCTCAGTACCATATACTAGGGATTTATAAGGGTGTTCCAGTATGCCAATGTAAATTGGTGAAATTGGTCACTAGCCTGTTAGTGACAATTTGTACAGACAGAGCATAACCACTGAGGTTCTGGTTAGCAGAGCCTCAGTGAGACAGTTAGGCATCACACAGGGAACACATACATATAGGTCACAAACTTATGAGCACTGGGGTCCTGTCTAGCAGGGTCCCAGTGACACATAACAAACATACTGAAAACATAGGGTTTTCACTATGAGCACTGGGCCCTGGCTGGCAGGATCCCAGTGAGACAGTGAAAACACCCTGACATACACTCACAAACAGGCCAAAATTGGGGTAACAAGGCTAGAAAGAGGCTACTTTCTCAAATGGTTACCCCCATTTTCTGCCTGTTGTCAGTGTGTTTGATTGTGTCTACTGCGATCCTACTAATCAGGACACCAGTACTTTTGCTCTCTCCTGTAAACTGTACCTTTTTCTTCCCACAATTGGCATACATGTCCCCCCATGTAGGTCCCTAGTATGTGGTATCTAGGTAACAGGGCATTGGGGTTCCATGGAATCCCTATGGGCTGCAGCACTCATTCTGTCACCCATTGGGAGCCCATGCAAAGAGTTCTGCAGGCCTGCCATTGCAGCCTGCATGAAACGGATGCATGCACCCGTTTTCACTACAAGTCACTGCACAGGTCTCTGTAAGTCACCCCTATGGTGGCCCTCTCAACCCAGGGGGAAGGGTGCAGGCAACTGTGTGTGAGGGCACCCCTGCACTAGCAGTGGTGCCCCCACAAACTCCAGATCCATTTTCCTGGATTTTGTGAGTGCAGGATTGCCATTTTACTTGTGTACTGGACATAGGCCACTACCTATGTCTAGCTACATAATGGTAACTCCTAACCTGAAAATGTTTGGTAGCAAACATGTCAGAATCATACCCCAATACTGTTGCAAGTATTGGAGGTATGAATCCATGCACTCAGGGGGTTCCTTAGAGGGCCCCTAGATTTGCTACCATCAGCCTTACATGGTTTTCCAGGCAGCCCAGCTGCTGTCACACCTCAGGCAGGTTTCTGCCATCGTGCTGCTTGATCTGATCAAGCCCAGGAAGGCAGGACAAAGGATTTCCTTTGGGAGAGGGAGATAACACCCTCTCCTTTTGGAAATAGGTGTGGCTGGCTTGGAAGGGGTAGCCTCCCAAAGCCACTGGTTTGCTTTGAAGGGCACATTTAGTGCCGTCCATGCACAAACCAGTCCAGACCGATTCAGAGACCCCCAGTCCCTGCTCTGGTGTGAAACTGGACAATGGAAAGGGGAGTGACTACTCCCCTGTCCATCACCACACCAGGGGTGGTGCGCAGAGCTCCTCCAGAGGGTCCCTGGGTTCTGCCATCTTGTTTCCAAGGTTGCCAGGGAACTCTGTGAGCATCTGAGTGGCCAGGCCAGGCAGGTGACATCAGAGCCCCCTCCTGATAGGTGCTTACCTGGTTAGGTGACCAATCCCCCTTTCAGGGCCATTTAGGGTCTCTCTCTTGGGTGGGTCCTCAGATTCGTTTTGCAAGGTTCCATCAACTCCTCTGCAACCTCCACTCCAACTTCTGGCCACTGGAGCTGCGACTGGACTCTCCAGGAACCAACAACGCTGCAAACAACGAAAAAGACTCTTCTGCAATTTTGTTTCCACGACTTGTGCCAGTTTAGCAACAATTCCCCAGCCGTGCATCCACGGAAGACAGCAACTCTTCAGCCTGCACAAGAAGAAGAAGGAGTCTCCCTTGGGGTAAAGGAGTCACTCCCCTGCAACCACAGGCACCTACAGCAGCGATGACTGGCTGCTTGGATCTCCCTTCATCTTGAGCTAAATGGATCCTGCATCACAGGTGATGGTCAGGAGTAGTCTTCTTGATTCTTTCTGTCAGCTGTCCAACTTTGTTTGAAGGTTAGCCCTTGCCTTCCCACGCAGGACAGTACCCCTATGCACCCTATCTCTTGCTGCTGCCAAGGCTTGTTTACATCTCCTCCATGGAATATTCAGGCGACATGTAGCTCCATCCCCCAGCACTCCTTCCTGCAAAGCACAGGTTCCTGCGTGGTTCTCCTGCATCTTGGGATCCTCTTTTGTAGTGGTGCATGGGCTACTTCTGCAACTCCTGTGTCCCCATCCTGTGCGACTCCTGCGGGTGCTTCCTCTGCTCCTGTGAACTCTCTGTGATGCTGAGGTCCCCTGTGACTCCCTCTCCTGGGTTGAGTCCTCCTGGGCCTTGCTGGGCCCTTGCAGCACCGCTTTTCCACTAACCGTGAGTTTGCCTTTGCCAAGGCTTATTGGTGGAATTCCTGCACCGACACCCTTCTGCAATCTTTATTCAGAGTGGGACATCATCTGCATCCTTCAGGAACTCTTCTTCGGCTCCAGGGCTGCAGTGCTGACCTGTTCTTCATCACTATTGACCAACTCCTGCAAGTACAGCTGGGTGGGTAGTAGCTCCTACTCCTCCTGGACTCCACTGTGACTGTTGGAATTGGTCCCCTCTCTCTACAGATCTTCTTTCTTCAGGAATTCCCCTCTGGTTTTCTTGCAGTCTTGTTGGGGTGTCTTCTTTTTCTTCTTTTCCTCCTTTTGGGTGGTTTGGGGAAATTCCAGTGATTTACTCCTGCATTCCTGGTTGCTGGGGGCATTGTGTTACTTACCTCTGTGGTTTTCTAGTACTCCCAGCTCCCCTGTACACATTCCACTTACCTATGAAGGTACTGTGTTCGAATTCCATTTTTCGCCTAGGGTTAGTATTGGTTATTGCTATTTGCACTGTTTTCTAACCTTTTCCATGACCATTTCTGAATGCTAGTGTATATACTTAATGAATTACTTACCTCCTATAGGAGGGTTGCCCTTCTAGTAATTTGTGGTATTGTGTTCCAAAAATAAAGTACCTTTATCTTTGTACAACTGAGTTTTTTTATTTCATGTGTGTAAGTGCTGTGTGACTACAGTGGTTTTGCATGAGCTTTGCATGTCTCCTAGATACGCCTTGGCTGCTTGTCCACAGCTTCCTCTAGAGAGTCTGGCTTCTAGATTGCCTATACTTCACTTAGAGGGAATACCTGGTATAGGGTGTAAGTACCTCAGGTACCCACCACACACCAGACCAGTTTCCTACAAGCTCCCCTAGGGTGCACAGTGAGCGAGCCTGACTACTACAATGGGCCTTGGGGGGTTCCCCCTCAAAGAAAATTAGCAAAACAATTGCAAAAAACTGTACATTCTACAGCACATTTTTCATCATCTATTAAATTGTATTAGTTTTTAAAGCATAGTGAATGATGACCTTAAGGGTACAGCAATCTTTATTGGGGTTTCAATGATTCCCTCACCCTCTCCATCTAACAGTGCCTCCCTCTCATCTCTCCATAGCCACTCTCTTACACGTATTTCATTTATCTGATAGAGACTTCTAGTTGCAGATTCCTTACCTGTGATTTTCCCCAGGCGGCAAACTGGATCCAGAGATTTTTCTTCGAGCAGTACCCCTGCGCACCGTCAGGTGGCGTCGGTCAACTCTGCTGGTGTCGTTGGCGTCATGTTTACCGAGGTGACGTCGCGGTCGTATATAGGCGCCACCCCGGTGCGCTGACGTCAGTTCTTTTTATCTGATAGAGACTTCTAGTTGCAGATTCCTTACATTTGAATTACCCCAGGCATCAGACTGGATCCTGAGATTTTCCTTCGAGCAGTGCCTCTGCACGCCATCAGGCGTCGTTGGTATTGTGTTTGCCTTGATGACGTCACAGCAGTATATAGGCGTCACCCCGGTGTGCGGGCGTCAGTTCTTTTCTTTCTGCGCCAGCCTACGTGCACATCCTGAGAGAGCTACATCAGTCATTTTTTGACTCTGTCAACACTTTTGTCAAATTCTTTTGACCAGTTCGTAGATGCGTTGAGCGATGTCCCGCAAGACCGGATTCAAGCCCTGCGACTCCTGTCACCGAACGATGTCGGTGACGGATCCGCACCTAGTGTGCCTTTGGTGCCTGAAGCGCGATCATGACCCGAAGTCGTGCTCCGAGTGTCAGGCCATGAACCCGAAAGCTTTGAGGGAGCAGTCCCTAAAGCGCATGGCGGCCCGATATTCGACTCCTCAGCACTCATAGTCTCGTTCGAGAGGAAGGTCTTGAGACTGCCAGTGGAGTCACCACCACTCTTCATCCTCGAAGTCATCGGGACATTTGGGTCACAAAAATAAGAAGTCGAAGAAGGCTCTAGGCCTCCATCCTCGGAGCCTTCATTTGGGTCGGCTCTGAGCTTCCCCAACTTCCCGGGAGCCAGAGCCACCCCTGCCCATCTCAAAGAATTTTATGAGGCAATGCGCCTCATTTTTGGGCAGACCGACTCACCTTTGGCACCCTCGGGCACAGGTGAGTTGGTGGGGGCCCCCTCGGGTTCGAAGTCGTCGGCTTCGGCCACGGCTCCGGAGGGCTCCTCCGGATCCAATCGCAGATCCGTCCCAACGACGGTTGTGCCACAGCGACCCTCCCCGGCGTCGCGTCAGACGTTGACGCTCCCAACCTCGGTTGGGCCCACATCGATCCCATCCTCATACCCAACGACCTGGAACCAGAACGACTGGACCCTTTAGAATACCAGCTTGACCCCCAAATGTACTGGGTGCAGGATTTGGGTGATGCCAGTGGTCTAGACACGTCTCCTGACACTGGCATGCTCCCTCCTTCTACCGTGGCTACAAAGGAGGGTGCCTCATATTTCATGGTAGTGAGAAAGGCGGCTGAGGTCTTGGACCTTGAGCTACCTTCTGTGGAGGTTAGGCCTAATATCCTAACCAACATGCTTCAGCCGGGGTCTTCCTCTTCCGAACTCCTTCTTCCCTTCAATGAGGCACTGACAGACATCCTTTTGGGTACTTGGTCCAGATCCAGCACAGGGGCTCCTGTGAATAGGACGATTGCCCACCCCCATCGGCCTGCTCCGACAGACCCGAAATTCCTCACCCAACACCCCACACCTGAGAGCCTTGTCATCCAGGCTTCCTCTTCATCTGGAGCATTCCCTGCCGCACCCTTGGATAGGGAATCAAAAAGACTGGACAATTTGGGGAAGAAGTTGTTTTCTTCCATCAGTCTAACGTTGCGGTCCGTGAACACCACATGCCTTTTGGGACGCTATTCCCATACTATCTGGGATATGGTTGCACAAGTGCTGCCTAGAGTTCTGGAGGAGGCCCGGACTATTCTTTCCCAAGCCATAACAGATGGGAGGAATGCAGCGAAGTTCATAATTCGTTGTGGACTGGATACGACTGACTCTCTGGGGAGATCGGTTGCATCGACGGTGGCATTGAGACGCCACGCCTGGCTGAGAACATCTGGCTTTTCAAGAGTTGCCCAGCAATCCTTGATGGACATGCCCTTTGATGGCGCATCTCACTTCAGAGACAAGGCGGACTCGACACTCGATCGCTTTAAGGATTCCTGAGCCACGGCCCGGTCCCTTGGCCTCCCTTGCGCTTCTAGACCCCAGTAGTCCCCCTTTCACCCCTTTCGTGGCCACGGACGGGGCACCCAACTGCATCCTTTCCCCCCTGGCCATTGACCTGCGCATGCTGTACAGCTCCTGTGCTGCTGTGGATGCGGGATCCCATGCCCCCGGGGAGCCAGCGGGCCCCCCAGTCAACCCTAGCCCCCGCTTCAGCCTCCATACCTTCCTGGTCCGTGGGTACACCAGGAACCAGTTGGCGGCAGGATTCGTCATCACCCGCCCCAATAGAAGTCCGTTACCCCAGACAGGTGGGTCCTCCAGATTGTCCGAAGGGGCTACTCCCTCTCCTTCGAGAAACCTCCTCCATCCATGCCACCTTCATACAATCGAATATCAGAGGATCATATGGCGCTTCTCCGCGAGGAAGTCCAAGCCCTTTTGGCCAAAGGAGCTATAGAGAGGGTTCTGTTACCAGAAGTAGGTTGTGGTTGCTATTCCCGCTACTTTCTGGTGCCGAAAAAAGACAAGAGTCTTCGTTCTATATTAGATCTTCGGTCCCTTAACCTCTTCCTCAAAAAGGAGAAGTTCAAAATGTTGACATTGGCTCAGGTCCTATCTGCCCTGGATCCTGGACACTGGATGGTTGCCTTGGACTTGCAAGATGCATACTTCCACATTCCCGTCTTGCCGGGCCACAGACGTTACCTACAATTCGTGGTAGGTCACGAGCACTTTCAGTTTGCTGCGCTCCCCTTTGGCCTTACCAGTGCCCCTCAGGTGTTCACGAAAGTGATGGTAGTTGTGGCAGCTCATCTGCGCAGGTTAGAGGTCCCAGCCTTCCCCTACCTTGACGATTGGCTGTTGAAGGTGAATTCGCCCCAGACAGTCATCTCCCACTTCTAGACTATGGTGAACCTTTTGCATTCGCTGGGGTTCACTATCAACGTGCAGAAGTCACACCTGACTCTTCCTCAGATGCTCCCTTTCATCGGAGCTGTTCTGGATACAGTGCAGGTTTGGGCATATCCTCCTGAAAAGCAAGTCCAGGATATTCGGGCTATGATACCAATGTTTCTACCTCTGTCCGGGATTTTGGTGAGAATGACTCTGAGGCTTCTGGGACTCATGGCCTCCTGCGTCCTGCTAGTTCAAAACGCCAGATGGCATATGCGTGCTCTGCAGTAGGACCTGAAGTTCCAGTGGGCGCAGCATCAGGGGAATCTCTCCCACAAGGTCCAGATCTCGGATTGAACTGCGAGAGACCTGCAGTGGAGGCTAACAAATCAGGATTGGGTCAAGGACAGATCCCTCTCCTTTCCCCAACTAGATCTTACAGTTGTGACAGATGCGTCACTCCTGGGATGGGGCGGCCACATGGGAGAGGCGGAGATCAGAGGCCTCTGGTCTCCGGTGGAAACTGGGCTCCATATCAACCATCTGGAGCTTCGAGCGATTTGACTAGCATTGAAAGTATTCCTTCCCCCTCTCAACGGTAAAGCAGTGCAAATGTTCACAGACAACACCACCGCCATGTGGTACTGCAACAAACAAGGCAGAGTGGGGTCGTGGACCCTTTGTCAAGAGGCGCTTCACCTCTGTACTTGGCTGGAACATCAGGGCATTTCCCTGGTGGTTCACCACCTGGCCGGCTCCTTGAATGCCAGAGCAGACAAACTCAGCTGCCGATGTGTGGTCGATCACAAATGGTGTCGCTATCCGGAGGTGGCGCAAGGTCTTTTCCTTCAGTGGGGGGAACCTTGGTTAGACTTGTTCACCTCCGCAGAGAACGAGCAATGTCAGCTGTTTTACTCATTGGAGTTTCCAAGGCAGCACTTCTGCCCAGAGTTCTGAAGAAGCTCAGGCAAGACTGGGCCCAAGTTATACTGGTGGCTCCGGGCTGAGCACGAAGAGTCTGGTATCCCGAGCTGTTGAGCATGGCCATAGTTTCTCCGATCAGACTGCCTCTTCGGGAGGATCTTCTGTGTCATCGGCAGGGGAGGGACCTCCATCCGAACCAGTCCACCCTCCGCCTCCTTGCGTGGAGATTGAGCGGTGACAGTTGATGTCTTTTGATCAGCCACCTGAAGTCTGTAATGTTATCTTGGCAGCCACAAGTCCTTCAACCAAATCCGTATACTCCTGTAGTTGGAAGAAATTTGTGGCATGGTGCATCCACAAATCTGTTGATCCTCTATCTTCTCCTCTTTCTCAAGTCTTCCTCTTTATTCTTTCCCTTGCCCAGCAGGGTTCCACCTTGGGCACTCTTAAGGGATATCTTTCTGCTATCTCTGCTTTCTTGAGGTTACCAGATCATCCTTCCTTATTTAAATCTCCTATAGTTGGGAGGTTTCGTAAAGGCCACACACATCTCTTTCCTCCTATTCCATTCATCATGCCCCAGTAGGATCTAAACCTGGCATTAACATACCTTATGTGTGCCCCGTTCGAGCCACCTCACAACTGCCCTTTATGGCTCTTAACCATCAAGACTGTCTTTTTAGTTGCCATTACCTCTGCCCGCAGAGTAAGTGAGCTTCAGGCCCTGTCATCTAAGCCACCTTTCCTGGCCACACATCCTGACAAAGTGGTACTTCGCACAAGGGCTTCTTATCTACCTAAAGTAGTGACACCCTTCCATGTGGACAGCCCATCACCTTGCCTACCTTTTATGCTCCCACATCCCTCTCATGAAGAGGAGAGACTCCACCGTCTGGACCCAAAAAGAACATTGGCGTTCTACCTCGATCGTATCAAAGACTTCCGGGTGGACGATCAACTCTTTGTGGGATATGTGGGTGCAAAGAAGTGGAAGGCGGTGCAGAAGAGGACCATTTCATGATGGGTGCTCTTCTGCATTAAAATGTGCTACGCTCTGGCTAAGAAGTAACCTCCTGAAGGTTTGCATGCTCACTCCACCAGAGCTACTGCTGCTACCACAGCGCTAGCGCGGGGCGTTCCAGTCCGGGACATCTGTCAGGCAGCGACGTGGGCATCGCTGCACACTTTTACCAAACACTACTGCCTGGACAGTCAGGTCCGATGGGACGGCTACTTTGGCCGTTCGGTCCTGCAGGACTTCTTGGTGTGATCTTGGTTCACAGCCCACCACCGTGGATGGTATTGCTCGGATATCTAGCCAAAGGTAAGGAATCTGCAACTAGAAGTCTCTATCAGATGTACAAGTTACTTACCTTTGGTAAGGATATATCTGGTAGAGACATATTCTAGTTGCAGATTCCTTACTGACCTGCCCTCCTCCCCGCATTGCAAACTGATTTCTAGGGACAGGAAATTCCCCTTAAGGTCCCTAGTTTTGGCACACCACTCTCAGGGTTCTTCATGGCTCCGCGCTACTGCAGTGGAAAGTCGTGAAAAGGAACTGACGTCAGCGCACCGGGGTGGCGCCAATATATGACCGCGACGTCATCACAGCGAACACAATTCCTGGGGAAGTTCAAAGGTAAGGAATTTGCAACTAGAATATGTCTCTACCCGATATATTGTTACCAAAGGTAAGTAACTTGTAGATTTTGTAGTGTCTCTCTTTTTAGCACAGGGTGTTGGAGCACTTTACATCACATACATATAACGAGACAATAAATCATACTTGTGTAAATCAGTGTATAAAAATGTTACATAAGACAAAGGGGACTGCAAGGTGTAGAATTCACATATCATCCATACTGATAGGCATTTTTAAGAGTGCTTGGACTGTGGAAGCATAAACTCAGGATTCAGAACATAACACAGTGGTTAGGGTTGAACTTACTAATAACAATTTATTTCTACCCAAACAAAGCTTTTTAGCAAAATTAGGATAACTAACGACTGGGAAAAACATGTACCTTGCAATCTGAATGCAGCTCTTTGTTGGTGGTTCATAGCTCACTGTGCTAGATTATGTCTGTAACTTATGACATGTAGAATAGCCGAAGGATCTCTGTCACAAAAGCAGTATTCAACTGAGCTATGCAAATAAAATACTGTTTCAGTGACCTGCATAGTGCACGTTCTTTGCAGCAGTCATATTAACCCACTACGCTATCTTAGATGAGTCAAACCTGCCACTAGACAAAACCCCAGTCTCTCTCCAACAGGTACATTAATCACCAGAGGTATCTTGGCTCTTTTAACTGTTGGATATAAAAGGAACTCCGCAGTGCTTTTAAAACTGCTGCACTGCTACAAAAGCAGCCCCCATCCTTCCAGCCTCCCAGAAAAACGACTAATGCCTGGTACTGCCAGTCTGGCTTTGAGCAGTACCAGAAGGACCTGGATGAGGCATTAGATGATGGCAGAGAACAAAATGACCAGGAGCCCAGGACCCGAAAGACTAGGAGCAGGAGGGCCAAGAGGACTGATTCAGGCCCAAAAGGAGGACACACAGGAGGAGGAATAGACCTGAAGAAGGAGGACCAGAAGGAGTACCAAAAGGAGAAGGTCCTAACCAGGAGAATAATGAGGAGGGCCTAACCAAGACAGGGGATGGTGAGTAGGAGGGGATGATCAGAGACAATAGGAACAGAACCAAAAGACCTAGCACCAGGTGGGGAGGGTCTGAACTAGGATGAACATAACTAGTGCCCAGAGGAGGGACAGAAATCAGGGGACGGTCAGGGGAAAGATCAGAGTGGGAGTAGGAGGATCAGGAGTAGAAGTATACAAGCTAAAACAAAGGTGAAGGGGACAAGACCAGCAAAAAGAAGATGAGGATGAGGAGAAAACCAGGAGGGGGAGGAGACCAGGTAACAAAGAAGTACCAGAAGGATTAGGAGGAGGAAGAAGAAGCAAATATGTTTCGGTCATGTACACGGACACACCTTCGTTTACAGATGGCACACTTATACAAGATCCAGTTACTCTTCATAGCCAACAAACCCTTTAGAGGTTCCACGTTTTCCAACCTACTTAAAGCACTGCTTAACCTCCTTTGCTTCCTTAAAATGCAGACTTTTTGAGACTAGTATATGTTTACTGTTTGTTTTTTTCATAATTACAATTACTTCGCTACACAGTACACCAGCCCTTATTACTTCACTCCTTATGGTTCTACCCTTTTTCTGTTGCACCCAATATATGGGACCCTGAGTAAACTTTTTTCTTATTTCCAGAACTAACCATAATAATTTTTTGTCATAGAGAACACAAGTTTTGTATTCCTGTGCCAATCTTCTTCAGCCATCTTTTTGATTCTGCATGCCTATAAACTCACCCTCATTTGTCAGATGTAATCTTGTTCTTAATGTTATACACCATTCTAAAAAGCAATATGCCCTACTGACTTCTATAAAGCCACCCTCTTTCCAAACCTTCCTGCACCTCCACTCCAAAATTGTTGTTCTCCATTCACCTTAATGTGATCAACCTGTTACATACCTGGCCTCAGTGTCAGAGGAGTGCCATAACGTTGACGGGTAGGATTCCACACCAGTTTTTATCCCACACCCAGTGCAGAATTTGTTTAAAAAAACATAAGTTCAGGGTTCCCACGTTTTTTTCTTAGGAGCCCTCCTCCGGTGCTGCCAAATGGTGGAGTTACCAAATACCACAACTGCCCATTATCCATTCCCCCTCATGTCTTTTTAATTCGCTGCACTCCCTTGCACTTCTCTTGCATGCACTTTTTCTGCTTTTTTAGGGTCGAGCGCGTGCAAGCGCTCTGGACCATGTTGTAATCTCTCTGTGGGCTTCTAACCACGCCCAGTCACGCCCGTCACTTTCATTAGTTTGTGGGTTTGCCTTTTAAAAATGTATTTATTCCATTTGTGAAAGGTGTGCATACGTCATGCCTTTTCCGGTGTTTAGCCCTCCTCGAGTGCACCCGTAAACTACTGAAAACATACAAGGCTCTGTTTTTTCAGCTGGTTTCTGGACTAGTTTATCTTTTCATTTCCTGCACAGCGCAATCTCACTGAGCAGAAGTCGAGCGATTTGCATGACATCAACCCTGTTACTAGGATAATTGCACTTTTGCTGGTTACATGGATAATTGCACTTTTGCCGGTAACATGGACAATTGCAATTAAGTTTCACTGTGAGCGAACTTCTGTTTCCTTTTCTGTGTCTCCTTCAAGCTTATGGCGACTATCGGCTTGCTTATGTGAAACTGTTTTACTTTTCATTATTAGTTTATGTGGCAAGAAAAGTCTGGTTCGGAGTTTACAACTCTAATAGATCTAACGTGAGTAAAAGCGAGACCCGTTGCACTGCAAATGCTTGTTCTTCCTCTCTTACTGGGTACTTATCTTTTTCTTCCTTAATTCCCTTTCTCTTGTTACTGTGTTCTCTCTTTCGCTTTCAGCCAAAGTCTGATAATGAAAACTAAGGCCCTCATTATGAACTTGGTGGCAAGCACCGCCGACCGCCGTACTGACAGCTGACAAAAGACCGCCAGTGGTGGCGGATTGCATACCGCCGTATAATTATGCCAAAAAGACAGACCACCAAAAAATTGACAGCCACCACCAGGGCCAACGATGGTGCAAACGCAGTACACATCACCCCGCCACCGCCACACATAAACCCCCCCACTTAATAATGATGCACAAATCAGCATGACGGTCAGTGAATGTCGAACAACAATTGGCGGTACTGACCGCTGCGGTCAGCAATGGAACCCACCAACAACAAATGAACACATTGGCAGATTTGAAAAGCACATACCTGACACACATCCACACACCTCAACTACCCACCCCACTATAAAACACACACATACATACCCCACACTATCCTTTGCAATGCCAATAGCACGACAGATACTGACACCTCAACACGCATACACTGAACTATCACACAAGTCACACACACAAAACCACAACCAAAACTCAAACACTGCACACCCACCATCACAAACCACACACCCAATGACCACAACATCACCATCACCAACTCACCTACAACACACCACCCACAACACACACCATAGCACCACCTAAGCACCCCCGCTTCACCGACAGGGAGCTAAGGACCATGGTGGACTAAATTATCAGGGTCGAGCCACAGCTATTCGGGGCACAGGTGCAGCAGGCGCCCATGGCCAAGAAGATGGAGCTATGGCAGAGGATAGTCAACAAAGTCAACGGTGTGGGAAACCATCCACACACAAGGGATGACATCAGGAAGAGATGGAATGGCTTTCACGGAATGGTGGTTCCATGGGATCACAACACAACATCGCGGTACAGAAGACTGGCAGTGGTCCCCCACCTCCTTCCCACGAATACACCGACCGGGAGGAGAGGGTCTTGGCTATTCTGCACCCGGAGGGCCTCAGTGGACTCCCTGGAGGACTGGACTTGGGTAAGTCAACTACAATACCCTAACAGACACCACACCTGTAATGCATGTATCACCCCATACCGCTCAGTACCACCATGCCCCCATCCCCTACCCAGCCCACAACACCCAGACACTCCGATCCATGTTTCCTGCATGCGCACAACCCCCATACAAATCACTATCCAGCCCCCTGTGCACAATCACCAACCCATGCATGTAATGTCAGGAGCACTACAACACCCAGAATGCACCACCACCCCTTCACTAAATGCATCAAAAAGAACACGAAAGGACCCTCCATGCTACTACATGGGAATGTAACCCCCAATTACTAGTGACCAGTGCTGCAAGGGATATAGCAATGACTGCATAGGGAGCAGTAGACAGGAGACATACAAGACAAATGTAATCAACCCCCAGACAAATACCCAAACTACCCCTATGAGGCCAAGGGACAGTACTGCCAATGCCATATCCCATACAGCACTGCCACTACACAAACACACACAGCATTATGCACAAGAAAATACAGGACACCCACATCTCTATTCTCTCACACACAAGCACCACCACCATGCCACCCAGACAGAGACGTCAAGAAGTGCCAGTCATTTACCTGAAGACGAAGGCCCCACTTAGGAGAGTGCAGAGGGATGTTTGGACATAGAGGAAATCCTGCTGCCCCCACATCAGTGTCTCCAGGCCACTGACTGTCTGCCCACCTGTACAGGGGCTTGAGTCTCCACCCACAACCAGGCAGGATGATGAAGGGCCCAGTGCAAATGGGACTGCCGGACCTGTGCAGGGGACACAGGCACAGGGGACTACGGTCAGTGGGAGGGTATCAGTGGCCCAGGTGGGTTGGCCCAAGGAGGGATGCTGCTGCCCAGGAGGCCATTTCTGAGTTCCTGGGAGCATACCACCATTCCCAGGATAGGATGGCCCAGATCCTGGCCAAGCTGGAGGAGAACCAGAGGCTGCAGGTAGCACACTACCAGGAGGCCATGGAGCAATGGGAACAGCTCAATGTTACCATAACCTCCATTGCAGGGGTCCTGCAGTGCCAGACCAACATCCAGCCGGAGTCTTCCATCCACCTGCAGGCCCCTTTCACTAGCCAGGACGCTGCCCTGCCATCTACATCTGCAGCAGCTAGTGGACTAGTGGCACTGCCAGAGGACTCACAGGACACCAGCACCCCTTCCCCTGCAGTCCAGGTTCCTCCTTGCAAACATGGCCTCAGACCCAGACATCCCAGTGTAACAGCAGCCACGACCAAGCCAACCACATGGAAGTGACTCTGCCCTGAACTGTCTCCCTTGTGTGCCACTGAGCTACCTTGTTGACATGCCACTGCCATTTCACCATCTTCCAGTGGCCCCATGGACTCTGCCCCTGTGCTACCATTAGCTGTGGAAATGTACCTGAGTATATTGTTCAGCATGTGCCCACTCCCTTCCACTGTCCCACCACTCATGTATGTATTATTTTTGAATAAATACACTTGCACACACAAAATATCTGTCCTTATTTAATATAAGCAATAAAATGTTAATGTGTATGTATTGCCTGTTCCCATCATAATGCCGCTTTTATTGCAGGAAGGGATCTAACAGACTGTAGTGTTTGAAGTATGTCACACTGTACATTCAATTGCTTTAACACACATCTGTTTATTCATTCATAAAGTTGCCACATCACTGGTAAGGGACACCACAGCAGCATCTGTCTGCAAGGTAAATGTTACAAATCAATACTCCACTGTTCAAACACAATACTTCACAATTTCCATTTCTGATGTACAGACACACACACAATTCACCAATTGCAACATAGGGGAGAGTGCACAAGTTTCACTTAGGTCATCAATAATATTAACAACATGTGCTCATACAGTGATGTACATTGGCACCTGAAAAGTGCTTTCTGCATCCATCACCAGAATGTAGACACATGGCAACATGTCAGAAGAATAATGTGCCCCTACCAAAACAACACTGATGCCTCATAATGTGGCATACAGACCTACTCCAGACAAGTGCCCTGCCTGAAGGATGTTGATTCTAACCACTATCAACGCTGCAAACAGGTAACTATGAGATACCACTTAGAAACACTATACATTCCTGTGAAAACGGATATAGTTTTGGACCTGTTTTAGGAAGCACACTAACTTACATTGACAGAAAGCAATGGACTGAGCCAAAGGAAGGGATGTTCTATGGGGAACTACACACAAATCAACTATACCTAATGCACATTGTTAAAAGGAGAGCTATAACCATGCTGATATTAATTGATATGACACCATATATTTTGTGGAGTCAAAATTAGCTATTTCTCTTTTGGTAAAGGTGTTGCAGCATTCTAAGCTTCAAACGTAAGGGCAGGACTACATTTGTGATTAGTGAGACATACATAGGTGTAACTTACCATTCTCCGCTTTACCGGGGTTTCCTGTCAAGTCTTCAGAATGTAGGATCTGCAAGACCTTCTCCTCCCAGGGAAAGTGTTGTAATGGGGGCTGGGAGAACCACCACCAGTCCTCTGGACCTCCAGGTAATGTTGGAGCCAGTGAACAAACTTTCCCCCACAGGTCGTTCCACCTCTTCCTAATCTCCTCCTGTGTGCACAGAATATTAGGTACATCTTTCACTCTGTTAACTATACTGGACCACATTTGCCTTTTCTGGGATATGGTAGTATTTTTGACTTGTGTTCCAAACAATTGTGGCTCTACTCTTACGATTTCATCCAGCATGACAGACAACTCTCCCTCTGAAAAACAGGGATTTCTACTCCCCGCCATAGTGAATTGTGGAGAAAAACTAAATTAGTGCCTAAATGATGAGAGAAAATTAATTAAATATGGTTTTAACAAACAAAATACAAGGAAAAATTGTCTCCTGGGTGGCAATTCCTGCATCCAAATGGTGTTCTGCAATGTGATGGCAAAGGATCATGGTCTGAAATGGAATGCGTTTTATAGTGTGTATTGCAGGTGTTCACAATTGTTCAATTTACCACAGGTTTGCGCTGCTAGCAGCCACCAGTGGCTACAGCCATATTACTATACTGACCAGTCTCACACCGTCATGGGCCTACTGCTGGCACACCGCCAGCACAACTGTGTGATCTAAATAGGATCAGCTAGATGCCACGGTCAAGAAGGTGACAGAGGGCCTACTCGTTGGCACTAGAGTCTGCTGTGTCAGCTGCTGTATGCAGCTGGAGTGATGAAGTACACTTCATCATGGCGGTCTTTGGCTTAGCTGTAATACATCTAAATACGGAGTGCGGAAGAAAGCTGATGTGACGGTCTTTTTGGGCCTGCGCTGAAGCGCCTTGGCGGTGAGACCGCCAACATCTTAATTCTGCCCTAAGTTTGCTGACTTTTTATTTTTAGCCCTACAGGAGGACAGGTAAATATGCTGATTTGTATGTAGTTTGATTATTTTCCCTGGCAAGTGTCAGTTTATCTTTCTGAGCACTCCTACAGTTGCTGGACGCAAGTGACCCTGACCTCCACAAATGTATTTAAAACCGGTGTGGCGGTTGTATTCAGACACACCATTTTAAACATTCAAAGCCAGCTGATTGGTTTGAGTTTAGCTGCATTATACTTTTCAAACACAACCTTTATTTTGATTGCCCTTGACTCTCCACATAGGAGTTCCTACTCAACACCTGCTCAACCATTAGCTTCCCTGAAACTCCTTCTTGGTTGTCCCCTACATGTCCAGATTATCCATTTCGCTATACCCTTTGATGCGCTACTCTCCCTTCCCCTATGCTCCATGACAGGGTTCCCTGCCCCTTCTTTATGTCTACCTCACTCCAAGAGTAGCATCACTGTGACAATGTGGCCATCACTGTTGTTGTTATGGTCCCCTACAACCTTCCCTTCTCTCCCTCTCTTTTACTCATCTCCTTTCCTGTTGCACAATATCAAAGTTGGTTGCATCAGAATGGGGCAGCAAGAAGCTATAACATAGCTCTTACTAGCCTTAAATTGGCCTGTACCTCCCTGATAATTGCTGGAATCTACATTCTCAGATGTGGCATTTCCTGGGTCCATTTGCAATTTCTCTGAATTTGGAAGTCTATGTTCCAAACCCCAATCCGCCACTGTTAATGATATTGAAAGGATTTGTATCCCAGTGCCGGGTACTTGAGCCAGCCACTAGGTCACATCCTCAGTGTCACTTTGCCTACTACTTTAGCTAACCAGCCGTACACCCCTGTAAATCCCCTAAAATTAGCCCACAATTGATGGTAACAGCATTACTTTACCAGCATTGACCGAGTCTCCAGTCAATGTGTTTAAAATCCTGTTCCTAATAGATGAGAAACCCTTCTTTACACACTTGTACAACCACGCCATTAATTTCAATGTGGTTTTGACCACTTCTTTACCCCGCCACACAAAGAAGACACTTTAGTCTTTGCACCCCTCTTCTGATTATTTGGACAGCTTTTCTGTCATGGGACATTGATTGGGGGGGAAGAGCTCTGCCTCATTAGAGCTCTATGTCTTCTGTGTTTACACACTGATATCATTGGCCCCTCTTGGGCGCCATCAGCGCTGTTGGCAAAGACACAGCCATAAAGCCCATAGCGTCATTTTATGGCAGGGAAGGCAGCCATGAGAGAGGTCAGGGTTTCACCCCTCAGGGATCTTAAGCAAGTGAGCAAAGCCAAAGGGAATCCAGATGCGAGGGGCCCTAGCTAGGCGGGGCCGAGGCTACGTGCTCGGGTTTGTTTCCTGACAGGCTGAGGTGGTCGGAGACGGACCCCCATGACTGTGAGAAAACAAGCCCTCCCTGCACTGCATGCTGCAGCGGCGATGAGAGGCTGCAGGTGTGAAATCAGGAAATTCCCCCGAAACGGGCTGGAAGCGACTTCTTTGCACGTGCCGTTCACTACTAATTTTTATTAATTATCAGCTTATTCACTCTCACATTGACAAGAGGGTCACAACTGTGCCATTTCTAGTCATGCCCTTTTAACATTATGTTCATCATCTTTACGGTTTAGATTACAGTTTTAGTTCCCTGTGGAGGGTTAATTCACAAGCCAATAATTACCCCGTGGCCGTACCTTGAGTTTCATTGTGTGTGTGTGACGGGCAAGATCAGGGAGATGCCACATTTGTTTGGTCCTTACTCGTTTTGGCTTTCTGGAAGAATGCCCCCAAACTATGCTCCTTTTGTATTATTGGTCATGCTATAATAAAGGACGGCCATCCTTATAGTTTGTATAAATCCTGAGAAGAATGCTTAGCAATCTGGAGAAATGTGTTAAAGGCCTTAATGGAAAAATATTAAAGCTATGAAGAAAATCCGAGGAATCTTTGGAAACGTTGGCCTCCATGTGCAAAGATTTTTTTTCGGAATTCCCTAAAACTGCGTAGTTTGCAAAACTTTTTGCTTTAGGACATCCGTGTGAAATGTGTGTCTTTTTTAGAGTATGGCGGAGAGCCCGCCCTGCAGAACTCGAAGTTCGTCCTCTTTATTTAGGGGAGAAGGACCGCCAGGTTTGTAATGATGGAGCCTCATACGACTTTGCTCTCGGAAACCCCTTCACCTGGCAGCATATTAACAACATGACCAACACGTCACACCGGTCCGCCACAATTACAGTGCACTACTTGCCACTGTCTCTGCCCATGATTGACGTGGCAGACACAGGCAGGGAAAAAAGGACAGTGGCCCTAGAACGGCACATGGAAGCGAGCCACTATTACTTTCATTTTGAGGAACAAGCCCACTTTTTGTGGATTGTTTCAGAAAAGCAAAATATAATGCAGAGCAAACACACAAAACTAGCAGCCCCCCAACAATCATGTGATGAAAGTGTATCAATCAATGTTGTGGGTGCTCTATAATCACAGAGGTCCTTACGAGGCAGGCAACAATGTCTAAATATGGTTTGTAGTTCTCCGCCTGGTGGTAGAGCCCAGGACCTCAGCCAACATGGCCAACCAGTCTCTAAACGTGCCCTCTTATGTTCCTCTGCTGTGCTATGCCATTGTACATCGAAAAGCCCCACCAAATGTAAACCTGCACAGAAAAAGTTTGCACACATCTACACTTGCATATATGTTGCAAATATGCAGCAGCATCAGTCATTCTCCAATGGTCGTGTTTCGACTGACTGGGTCCTATTAGCCTGAAATGGTCTCTCTAGATGGAAACCAATATTGTACTGGTAAAGGTGGAAGAAGACCGGGATACTTTGCATCTTTTGTGAAGACAAACACATTTTAGAGTAAGAAAAACTGCACATCCCTATATTTAATGCCAAAACAATTCAAACATTAAGGAATGTTGAGACAAAGTACACATGGCATATGATTTTCTTTGTCTACTTAGTTTCAACCCTCCTTAAAGTTTGAAAAGCAAGCTAATTAAAATATGTAGGGACATTTCTCCTAAACTCTCCATTGTGCATTTTGTTGTCAAGACATCTAGGGGGTCATTACGACCCTGGCGGACGGCGGAGAAGCGGCGGTAAGACCGCCAACAGGCTGGCGGTCACATTTTTGCTATTATGACCATGGCGGTTACCGTCATGGTCATCCGCCACTTCTCCGTTCCGCCCGCTAGGGCGGAGACGACCGCTGGGCTGAAGACCTGGGTCTCCAGCCCGGCGGTCGTCACTATACCGCCGGCGGTATTTGGACCCGGCTGACCGCCATGGATTTCATGCAGTTTGGAACCGCCATGAAATCCATGGCAGTAAGCACTATTAGTGCCAGGGAATTCCTTCCCTGGCACTGAAAGGGGTCTCACCCACCCCCCATCCCCACCCCGACTCCCTCCCCTACACCCCCCACTACCCCTGCCACCCCCCAAAGGTGGCAGTAACCCCTTCCCCACCCCTACCCCCAACATCACATCACTCATTCACACCTGACACGCACGCAGGCACCACCAACACACAAACACGCACACACGCCGACATACATGCCAACAGCCACACACACAGTCAGACACGCACATCGGCATTCAAACATACCCGCACACATCCATACAGACATACCTACAGACATACACGCACTCATTCCCAAACACACAACACCTCCGCAGGCATACACGCACTCACTCACCCCCTGTACATACACACATGCACACCCCCATGCACCCACACAACACACAACACCCCCCACCCCCCTCCCCTAACGGACGATCAACTTACCTGGTCCGTTGATCCTCCGGGAGGGGACGGGTTCCATGGGGGCTGCTCCGCCGACACCACACCGTCAACAGAACACCGCCACACCGAATCACAGGACGTGATTCGGTGGGCGGTGTTCTGTTGACGTGGCGGTGGAGGTGGAGCAACCTCCACTTCCCCGCCGACCGCCAGTATGGCGGTTGGCGGCTCTCCGTCCCAAAAAGGACGGAGGGCTGCCAACAGTCATAATACGCCGAGCAGAAAACCGCCACCACTGGCGGTCTTCAGCACGGCGGTCCAGCCGAGGTCAAAATGACCCCCCTAGTCTTTTCACACACACCTTTTTTCAGCCGTTTACCTTGGTTTTATTGCAGGGTCTTGGCACCCTTCCCACACACAATCTAACTAATGAGCAATTTATATATTTGCATCACTGAGAGAGCACAAGTTATCACAGCTTCAGTCATAGTGGATAGAATACTGCCTGAAATGGGTCATTTAGTGGCACGAGCTGGCCATCATCTCTGCAAAATTCACAAACAAAATCAATGAAATACACCACCTGAGCAACTGAATGGAGCTTGACATAGATATTGTTATCTCGTACTTGTCCCTAGAGAAGGAAGTGATAAGCTGTGCTCTGAAGATCATCTCAAAGCATTCAAGCAAGGACAGCCACACTATTTAGGAACTTATTCTCGCCAACAGTCAAAAACATGAGCCTACATTGGATTTGTACAATGAAAAACAGTTGGTTTTGTGCACAATGATCCATATTAATATGGAGATGCATAGATCATAGATGTTATGGAGGAAAATGTATGATCCTAGGTCCAGAGACCCTTATGTACTACAACAATAGGCCTATAAGATCAAATTAAGGCCTCTAAAAGTGGAACTATTAAGAAAAGGCAGGGTGTGCATAAGGTTCAGCCTACCTCATTTAGAGTCAGATGGAACTTCAGTATGTAGATGGTGGATGCTACTCCTTCCCTGTCACCTACACACAACTCTGATGGCCTGATGGATTAAGGGACGTCAGAGGTTTGGCTATGTATTCATCTGCTATATTTAGAATGAGAGAACACACAGCCATTTCTAAATGGCCATTACTGCTAGGTACAAATTGGTGGTAATGGGCAGGGATAACTACAGGGATAACTACAAAATAACCCCACACCATGGAAGAAATCTTGACTTTGCTTCCCCAATGAAGTAAATTCCTTTCAGTCAAACTATAAATGATTTGAACCATCCCCAGTCATCCCCTATTGCCCAAAGTTATAATCATGGAGTAAAATCCACTGGCTGAATCTCCTCCAGCAGGAATAGTATTGTGGAAAAATTCAGCAAGTGTGTCCTATTCCATATTGAGAATTTATTCCCAAAAATTGAGGCCCCAAAATCTCAGCCCCTCTCTTTTTTGTCATTTGAGAAATTCTAGAAACTCTCAGCCTCATCGTTGGAACTGTTTTTATTTGATTACCTTCTAGAAGAAAGACTGATTGTGTAGGAATATGGGTTCTAACCATCTAACTCATCTGGATTTTTCGCTTTTTGATCACCTGGTTTTAGCTTTTTTATTATGGGGAGCCTCATAACCTGGGTCTCACTCACAGTACATTCCTGGAATATGGACCACACGTGCCTACCACTAGTGTTCGCCTTTTAAGATAAGGCCACTGCGGTGCAGGAAGGTTAAGAGGCACTTGACTAGTTACACGTGAAGATGTGTGTACACATGTGCACAAGTGTGAGGACTGTGTGTGGGATACTCCTGTCATGCACAGCCTAGGAACTGCGTACAGGTAGCCTGACATAAAAGGGACTCAGCATGGTGGGTATTGGCCTGGGATATGCCTTATCGTGTTGGTGTACACTTATAGGGAAAGTCAGCGTGGTTTACTGCCTTGTCTGCTGTGACACTCCATTATACACTTATGGGGAAGGCTGCCTTAGTGTGCAGATCTGCTTTCTCTTGGTATACATACACCAGTGTCATACCAATATACATTGTAACCTGTGTGAAAATAAAGATTCTGTAAAGTCCAAAGACATATCTGTATAGATTATGGGTCATCCAGGAATGTCACATTTCACTGGCTCAGCTCAGTATCAGAGTGCAGGCCGTTTATCACCCTGTTAGGCTGAGTTAATTACTTTTCTCTCCAGCTGCAGGAACAAAGGCCCTCCCCTTCCACAAAGGGAGAAATTAACAGCGCTTAAGTCAACTCCTGAGAAGGAAAGGGTGGGCAGACTGCTCTGAATCAATCAGTCAGCTGTCACTCTGCACCAGGAAGAGGGTTTTCTCAATCCCACTTCACAAAGGAGGGACCCCAGACCTCTGGAGCCAAACTAGGAGGGGGGCTCCTTTGAAGTTTTTCTGGGGAAGGCCTTAGCAGTGATGCCAGCTAGGGGTTGAGCTGAGACTCCCAGAGCAGATGTGGCATGTGACTACTTGATGGCGCCATTTTGAAATATTCTAAAAGGCTCTGCAGGGAGATTGCGATGGGGCAGATGGTGAAATGGCACATCAGGACACGTCAGAGGTGCATCCCTGCTACACACTACCAACCCCTTAAAAGGTCCTGCACTGGGGGGGAGAGCTCTCTCTTAGGTGTGCTTTTCTGCTGGACTCTGGAACTGGAGGCAGTTGCCATGGACAACTGAAAGGAGGAACCTCCTGATTGCATTCTTGCCTAAGGACTCTAACTCTAATTAACTCCAGGACCAGTAGGGCACTTCCCAGGACCAGGGAAGATGGTCATCATACATTCCCTATGGACCAGATTGTTACGACTCTGCCGTCCCATCTCTAGGGGGCGCTGTAAACAGACTATCTGTAGCCTGGGAATCACCATTAACACTCAACCAGAGTCCCTTTCTGACTCCTGTTTGCTTCCCTTTTTGATATATCATGCTCTGGAAGAACTACATTTGCTCCCATGGGCTTCAGGTCCCATAATGCACTGCCTGGTAGTCGATACGACCTGTAACCTTCTGTCCTTTGCTTCCTAAGGGAAAAGTCTGGTTGTTCCTTTATACTGTATTCTCTCCTCCAGGACTTGTGAGAGACTGAAACTGCACACCTGTGACCTACCTTGTGCACCCCAGCTATGTGACTCCACCCTGGGTTTGCTGCTGCCTGGAATTGCTTATAAACTGCCATTCCCTGAAGCTCCTCGTCGTGCATTGGAGTTCGATTCCTTTGTGTACCAGACCCCTTGTTGGATTGTGTTCCTGTTCTGCTTCAGCCTGAACCTGCTTTCTGTTTCTCAGCCCTGTTCCTGATTGTTCCAGCCAGAGTCTGCTCCTTGTTTCTTAGCCTTGTTCCTGTTTGTGTTAGCCAGAGCCTGCTCCCTGCTTCTTAGCCCTGTTCCTGCTTTGTTTCAGCCTGAACCTGCTCTCTGTTTGCTAGCCCTGTTCCTGCTTGTTCCAGCTCCCTGTATTCCAGTCCTGTTTTTTGCCTGTTCCAGCCAGAGCCTGCTCTCTGTTTTCCAGTCCTGGTCCTGCTTGTTCCAACCAGAGCCTGCTCTCTGTTTCCCAGTCCTGTTCCTGCTTTTTCCAGCCAGAGCCTGCTCCCTGTTTTTCCAGTGCTGTACCCTCCTTTGCTTCAGCCTGAACCTGTTTCCTGTTCCCACCTTTGCCTCCTAGTTTGTTCATTCTGTTTCTGTTTCCTCTTGGGTTATTGTGTCTGGTAAGTGTACTATCAGTCCTCACCTGTGTATAAGTGTTTTCCTTTCTACTGGGGTTGGCTCCGAGTTTCCAAAAGGCAATTCCAAACTCCAACCTTTGTCTAGTGTTGTATGTAGTCTTTAGTGATTAACAGTTACAGTGTGCTATTGCTGTTTTCCGGGAATTGCCACTGTGTTCCCAGCTGGACCCACAAGGGCTAGTCTCGTGTATGTAAGTACAATCCTTGTTTGTGCCCTAAGGGTCCAGAGATAGAATCACTTCTGCTGCCTCCTTTCTATGGGACTTGCGGGGTGACAATCTGTAAGATTAATCTGCACAGAGGCATTGATGTTCCCTGTTACTGTAGGAAGTTCTGATCACTACCCTGTGTACAACCTTAGTGATAACCCCATCGTGTTTGTCCATTACTGATCCGTTCCATGTTTTTTCACACTAAGGTTGCTCTGCCTTCACTTTCCTGTTTTCTCTGCCTTACCATAGCTGTCCTTTCCCCGTGTATGCCTTTAGCTGATCTTCTGCTTCGGTACACTACATCCTTGGGATATATTCTGTGTGCTCAAACGGTTCCCCTACCAGAGTCCTGACAGACCTGCACGGAACCATGACACAGATGAGGGAAAGACTGGGCATCTGTTCAAGGATGGAGAGAAGTCCAGAGGCAAAAGAAAGAGAAAAGTTGGTGCAGGGAGCCAGTGAAACCAGCTCCCTGCAAATTTCATCACCTTTGAGGCCAGGAGGCCTAAGGAAAGTGCTCCAGGTGGCTAGGGCTCCCCACCAGGATCAAAACAAGATCACAATAAAAAAAAACAGCCCAACATGGCCCAAGATATCTGCCAAGGACGATTTTGACCTTTGACCTCCTTCTTACCAGTTGCAAAGTGTGTGGGGCTTTGCCTCCATATCCAGTTTTGCACCTGGGGTGGGCTACGGCCCAGGGGCTGCCCCAAGAAGAAACAACTGCAGGGAAGCGCTTTTGCACTTTCCCCACCAGATTAGCTAGGGGCCCGGGGCCCATGAATGGGTCGTGAAGAAGAAGAGGGTGAGGGAGCGTCATCACGCTCCCTTGCAATTTCGGCAAGAGGCCTAGTACTCCATCCTTGTCCTGAAGTAGACGAGGGTAAGGTAGTGTTGTCACGCTCTCCTGTGACATCTGTAAGGGGCCCAGGAGCCTATCCCTGGGATATGAAGAAGAAGAGGGCAAAGGAGTGCTGTCACACTCCCCCATGATCACAGGGAGGGGACCAACTCCGCACTCCCCCATGTGGCTGGACCACCCTGCTTCCCGTGCCCATATCTGGGAGGGAGTGGGAAGGCCAAACACCAACAACACGCCTACTTGCAGGAGCGGGCAGGCCAGAAGACGACTGCCGGCTCCTACTGCAGCACTCAAGAGTGCTGGCTGCTTAAGAGCCGGCAGGGACAGCCAGATGTGGGCTCCCCCAGGTGCCCCCAACAAGCAAAGTTGCTTGTGGTGTGCCCGGGTGGGACCGGGTACCCCAAAGCAACAGAACGTGGTGCAAGTCCGCCAACAAAAGAGAAAAAAGATGTGGCTCTCCCTGATGCAGCGAGAGAGCCACTAATAAAATATGTATGAAGCTCCAAAGAGCACCCCATAATGCCCAGCAGGGCTTGTCCACATTATCTAAAGAAAACCACACATTTGTGGTTTGTAGAAACCCCAGGAGGAATGGGTTCACCACCAAATAAGAGCTAAAGTGTGGGGGAGCTGCAAGAGCAGCACAGCCCCCTAAATGGATTACCAGGATCCTCACCCTACATTTGGAGGGACTCTGAAAAGATAACCCCTCAAGGGTTTCCCGGGCTTTTCAAACACACCTCAGCTGGAGCATGTTCTCTACACCTGGGTGTGCTGGGCTCTCTATGGGCCAAGTCTAAGGCTCTGTAGCCTGAAAGTGGTGAACATAAGGTTTCATGTTGTGCAAACACCCTCTAGGGGGTGAAAGGTTGTAAATACACATATGCTGTGATTATAAGTGCAATACCCTTTTATGGACTATGTTTAAATTGCAGTTTTGTATGCTAAAAGTTATTAAGAATGCTTGCTGTAAACACCCTCTAGAGGTGAAGGGATATAATTGCACAGGTTGTGATTATAAATGTGATGCACTCTAGGGGCTATGTTTAAAGTCCAACACCCTCTAGGTGTGAAACTCTATAATTTCACAGGGTTACGATTATAAAGGTAATGCCCTTTAGGAGCTATGTTTTTAACTGTGTTATTAATGCTAAAGGTTATGCTGAGCACACAAATCACCCAGACATGCACACGTTCAAAAGTATACATGGTTTATTGACAATATTAAGTGTGTTTATTCAAAGTTATATTCACTTATTGCATTTGAATACAAGTGAATGTTTTTGATATGTGATTTGTTGATCTAGACCTCCCTTTGAGAGGGGTAAGAATGATTATGCAATGTCATCAAGAAGCATTTCCATCCACTTATTTATATTTGTAAATTGCATAGTGTGTGTGTGTTTAATAAATGCACTTTTTCCTTTTTCAAAAGGAAAAGCCCAGACTGAGTAATCATTTATTGAGTGTTATTATTGTGTTTCTATCAATGGTGATTACTACCCCACACCACCTCTCTTGAGTAGGCCTTGGACCGCTCTTTGTTGCTACCCTGATAGGGTAAGTGCTACAATTGGGTGCTTGGTTTTTAGTGGAGGACAAGTGTGGACTCATTACTTGTGGAGGACACGCAACTAATGACCCATTTCCCTGCATTGGTGTTCAGCGGCAGGGAACATAGTATCCCATTCCGGCACACATAGATAGCATTTGATAAGTCCAGTTTTGCCACAGATTACCTAGGCAGTAATGAGAAAATATTGGAGTGCAAGGCTTCAAGGTGGGTTCAAAGATTTTTTTATGTGAACCAAAGATCTGGGGAAGGAAAGCCCTCACACACATACCGGTCAATGGAAGATATTGTGGTTTAATGTTTAATCTGTGTTGTTATGACTGGTTTACATTGTCAAAAGATGTGATAGTGGGGTGGGGCTTTCAAAGAATGTTTCCATAGAGTGTTCCAGGCCAAAGTGTACCATTTGAACCCTAACACTACACACTATGCCTACATGAGGAGGATTTCTCTTCTAAAGGCTTAGGGACATCAACTGATATCCACACCACAGATCTGGGTGTGGAAGGTGATTAGGGACCCTAGGAAATTCTGGCGCTTAACAAGGGCAGGGCATTTTTTAGAGGGGTTCCCCAAGCTAGAGGCTAGGGTATGCCCAGATGTGGGTCTCTTGCTTGCTGCACCACTTGGATTCAAGCTAGCTTTGCTGATGAGGGGTGATATCATGAAATATGTCGCAGGATGTTTGTTTCTGGTCCTGGGAGGACCCGGCTTGGCAGTTCAGGCTGAACTGTTCCCGTGGGGAGCAGGGTCAAGACTGATTTACATACAAAATAACGGTGGATTAAACACAGATCTTTGACTAGGAGTGAGTGTTTGAAAAGTTTCAACACTCCTTTCATCATTTTATTTTGGGGTGTTGCTATGCACACCCTAAATGGCTAGGCTATGCCCAGACGTCGGTCCCTTGCTCGCTGCACCACTTCAAGCTAGCCTGGCTGATGAGCGGTGATACCCTGAAACCGGTCCCAGGATGCCTGTTTCTCGTCTAGAAAGGACCTGGCCGGGCAGTTTGGGCTAGACTGTTCCTAAGGGGAGCACGGTCAAAACTGATTTGCATATGGCTGGGTCCAAACAGGGGTGACTTGGAAAGCAAAATAACAATGGAATAAACCCAGACCTGTGACTGGGGGTAAGTTTTGAAAAGTTTCAACACTCCATTCATCATTTTATTTTGTGGTGTTGCTATGTGCAGCCTAAGTGGCTAGGGTATGCCCAGACCTGATGAGGGGTGTTACCCTGAAACAGGTACCAGGATGCTTGTTTCCGGTCCAGGGAGGACCTGGCTTGGTAATTCGGGCTAAACTGTTCCCATGGGGAGCAGTTTTACAACTAATTTACACATGGCTGAGACCAAACTTGGGTGACGTGGCAAGCAAAATAACAATGGCTTAAACCCAGATCTGTGACTGGGGGTGAGCATTTGAAAAGTTTCAACTTTTCATCCATCATTTTATTTTATTTGTGGTGTTGCTATGTGTGCCCTAAGTGGCTAGGGTATGCCCAGACGTCGGTCCCTTTCTCGCTGCACCACTTGGATTCAAGCTAGCCTGGCTGATGAGTGGTGATACCCCAAAACTGGTCCCAGTATGCTTGTTTACGATCCAGGGAGGTCCTGGCTTAACAGTTCGGACTGGACAGTTCCCATGGGGAGCAGGGCCAAGACTGATTTGCATATGGATGGGTCCAAACTTATGATGTCGGGGGATGTGGCGAGCAAAATAACAAAGGATTAAAGCCAGATCTGTGACTGGGGGTGAGTGTTTGAAATGTTTCAACACTCCGTCCATCATTTTATTTTGTGGTGTTGCAGGGTGGCCCAAACTAGTCATTCCACAGAGATTTTCCCACCATTGGTGCAGGCCAAATCCACTGTAAGGGTAAGGGAAAGAGATTTTCCCAGAGGCAGAAACACCCCCAGTGTTTCCTGTGGTAGGGGACCCTGAAAAATGGTTACACTGTGGGAGGAGGGTGCAAACAATTGTTACTCCCATGGTCTGGTGGGGAGGGTGAGAAACCCAGAGATAGCCAGCGGTGGTGGGTGTCCCCCAAAGGACGGTGGTTCACAAGATAAGAAGAGTAGTGCTAGCCCCTAGGTTCCCTAGGTGGGCTAAGTAACTAACCCTGAGGAGATCTGAGAAGGGGTGGAGGACTCCCTAGTTTCCAGGGGGAGGGTTAGTAGTGGACCCTGATGTGTCAGGGTGGGGTAGGTGTCATAAGGTGGACGGTGATAGCAGGTGCTCATAGTGTCCCCTGTCACATTCCAAGGTGGGGATCCTTAGGGTCCTGAGTTGGCCTCCAACAGAGCTGCCGGAAAGCCGAGGAGTTGCCTAAGGACAGATGGCAGGGGTGAAGCTGACCCCTGACCCAAAGGCTCTCCTTAGTAGCCCTGAGGAATAGCGCTACTCCTTGGGGAGGGTACGGCTTGAGGCTTCGAGAAGAGTGGGGTGAGAATTCCTAAGAAGGGTGCATAAGCCCTGTTCTCTCAGTGGAGAACAAAGATGGAGTTCTAGGATCCTTGGGTGGTTTCTGTGTGCAGCTACCTAGGTGGAGCAAGCTGCAGGGTTGTTTAATGAGTCACCATCAGTGCTTCTCCTCCAACCCTGCTCTCTGGTGGTGAGTAATAGGCCAGACTGGTGTCCCTCGACGGGAGCCAGACAAAGGCCAAAGATGCTTGTCCGCAGGGAAGAGGTACCAAGAGTTACGAGTGGACTGTTCTTTCTTTAGGGAAGACAGTTGAGAACAAATGCGGACCCATAACTTGTGCAGACCACACATCTGATGACCCATTTCCTTATAGATTGTAACTGTGGTTGCATTTTTAAAAACTTTTGGCAGACTTCTTGTAGGCAAAAATGTGGAATTGCCACAGGTCTTACTTGTAGGCATGCAAAACGTAAGGTGTGGTTGCTAGTCTGTGCAATCCTCACCATGGGGTCTCACAAGGTCCCTTTTTATCACCATGTCAATTTATTGGTATTATTTGTCTATGGCAAATGCTAATGAACAACTCAGATTCAACTTCCAAATGATACATCTTTCCTCCAAGTCCATGACTGGTGAAGGCATCACTATCAGCCTAATGTGCATTTAGGTCTAATTTCTTCCAGGAGCCTAAGCATAAACAGTGTGAGGTGAAGAATGAGCACTGTGCTAGTGGATGAACATGAGCAATTTCCTTATAAGGACCAAAGCACTTAGGTTCTTGTCCATCGCCAGTTCCAGTGGAAACATGTTCAGCTTGTTTACTAGTCAGAACAGTTTCAAAAGCTTGACAAAAGTACAAGTAAACAACATGTACTCCTGTCTGGTACGACACCCTGTTTGTGAAGCCACGTTTCTGTGGGCACTGAAACCTGTTCTTTTTGAGTTTTTCCGTTTACAATGATTGCATTAACTCCTCACCTTGTTAAATTTGTATTCAGAGTATTTTTACTACCCCCACTTACTTGGAGGGTAAATACGTCAAATATTCTACAAGTCTCATAAGCTTTCTGTGGCTTCAGCTTATGATTAAGCTGGTTGTTTGGGGGGCTGACGGCTCAGAACAATTAAAGCTGTTGCACCAGAGAGCTTTGGCACTAGAGGTGTGCGCACAGACACACAACAGGTGGAAAAAGAAGCACCACATTTTGGCCCTGATTTAAGAAAATTGGCACTGCACCCAGTGCAGCGCCACTTTTCTTGCACCCCTTAGCGCCCCCCTAACACCATCATGTGTGCGCTGTATCTAAGATACGGTGCACAATGGCGGTAGTTAGGGGAACTAGCGTTAAAATTTATGATGCTAGTTCAGAGCTTTAAAGGATTAGCGTCAAACATTTTGACGCAAATACTGCAAAGCTCATTTAGGCCCATTGAAAAAAATGGTATGCCTCCTTTTAACGCCTGCTCTGAGCAGGTGTTAAAAGTGCCAAAATAAATGATGCAAAGAAATCTTTTAGATTTCTTTGCACAATTTTTCGGCTTCCCTAATTTGGGACCGCCCCCTTTGCACACATTATGCCTGGTGCAGGCATAATGTAGCGCAAAAGGTTACACAGTGCCACAATGCATGCACCGCGCCACTTTGTAAATTTTGCACAGCGATTTTGGTCTCGTTGGGCCACATTAGTGTAAAAAAAAAAAAACATTAATTTGGTGCAAGGATGCACTAGGGGCTCTTAAACCAGCCCCTTTATTTTAAAGAATTAAGGTTAGAGCATCCATTTTAAAGTTATATGATACTAAGAAATGCATAGATGTTTTCACATAGCTATCATAAGTTGCAGCTGTATTTCCCTCAACTTTCCTGTGATGGAAAGAAGAGAGGACTTTATTCAAACAGAGGCCAGTTGGCTAAAAATGAGCATGCTTACCAGCCTAAGCCCTACCCATCCCAACTCACCTCATTGTGTTCCTAAAATAAGTCTTTATGCCACGTACAGTTGAGGCGGTAGTTCGAACCTGCACAAATCACTCATATTTAGGTGTGAGATGATAGGCATTTCCAGTGATAGGCATTTCCATTGTTGCAGTAATATTGGTGGAAGCACCAACGCTGAAAATTATTCCAGCATCACTTTCTCTTGCAGCCCAGTCCCGCCCCAGATCCATGATGGGCTTGAATGCGGATTTGTGTACACATCTTGAAGATTTGACTGCAGCAGATAAAGATTAATAGTGAGCCTTTAATACACTTTTTTGTTGCTCTGTTCTTCAAAGATCGGCTGAATGAAGATTTTATCCTTGGGGCATATGAACATATACTGTGGGGTGCTTTTGTCCTCTGTTAATGTAAGACAGTATCACACTCTCCTGTTCTTTGTTTTGAGATTCCAAGAAAGCACTGGGCTAATAAATGTCGTAGTCTGAGTCTATTACTCCTGTACATTGTCATATTGGAGACAGCCACTGAGAAATTAATGTACATACATGGTCTTTGGTGGCGCAAATCTTCTGCTGTATAAAGCAGCTGAGGTAGCAAAATACATTATGATGTACAGGATGCTTTGAGTGATTTGCCTGTGCAGTTCACACCATGCATAAAGCTTATTTCATGTTTTGGACAAAACATGGGATTTTTTTTTGTTTTATTTGCAAGTCATTACGACAAATAAGAATGTATTTCAACCACGCATGTGGGTCTTTGTACCCTGAAAACAGTGCTCCTTCCGGCGTTCTCTGTTGTACAGTATTTTCTGTCTTTGTGAAAAGAACAACCACAGCTCTATCCATTACATTAAATATGGTGCCATAGTTTGTACGGGTGATTTTGTAAAGTGGCAGGCCTTAGTTCAATATCATAGGTTTCAAGCTTCATTATGTCATGAAGGCAGTGGGAATGAAAATGGAACTTGCTGATATGGGGCTTTGAGATGAACATTATCTACTTCAGAACGCAGGGTCGTAAATGGTCCATGCATATGTTACTTAGAAATCTTTATTTCGGCTAAGAAGCCATAAAAGTATTGCATCCAAGAACTTTCAAACACATATATACACATACAATATTAACCTCAACAACGTGAAATAATATAAATAATAATAATGTGAACATACAAATACTCGGTGGCCATTCATGAATTCTCCTCAAAGGCCACAATTCATAATTTACCATTCCTGTGCCATCCTGTAGGGCCTAGGTGTAGACTAAGTTGACACTTTTGATCTAACCACTGCAAAAAACGTGAGACAGTAAACACAACTAGATCATTTGTTTCACTTAAGACATCCCAATAGTGGCTTACACCTTTTATTTTACATAGTGAAATAATCCATTTCTTCCGTGGTCGTCTGTAGAGGGGGCAAAAGAAGAACAAATGGGCCTCTGCTTCATTAGATAACAGACAATGGGGTAATAAGTTGGGCCAACATGCTGCTTTGTCCCACTTTGCAGTGAGTGATCTTAGCGGTAATGTGCCGTACCGAAAGTGGATATTTAAGTGTTTGGCTTGGAGAGGGGATATTCTATCTAAGTATGACTCAAAACAAGGAATACATTTGTGGGTCAAAAACTGAGCTGAATAGCTCCCCTCTTTCAGGTCAATTGAGATCTTCATTGATATACAATCCCAGTCCTGAATGACACCTTTGTCTAATTTACCTGGGGCATTCCAGATCCCTCCCATATTGACCATTCACATAATTTCTTTGCATGCTTTAACCAAGGTGTACGTGTTTGTGGGTCAGCCAAAATTAATTCTGCTAAGGATTTCCTGTAGGGAGCTAACTCTCCCGTCGTTCAGACACGCACCCAATATAGGAGTGGTTTAAGCAAAATCACCTGATGGATAATGTTCAGTGCTAGGTCATATCTCAGATCTCAGGGGTGTACTCAGGGATAAATTTAGAGGTTGGCTGATGAAGGGTGATACCCCCAAACCAGTCCCTGGATGCTTGTTTCCAGTCTAGGGAGGACTTAGCCTGGCAGTTTGGGCTGGATTGTTCCCATGGGGAGCAAGGTCAAGAATGATTTGCATACAGCTGGGTCCAAACTGGGGTGCCTGGTGAGCAAAAGCATGATGAATTTAATCAATGTCTGTGACTGGGGGCAAGTGTCTGAAAAATGATTTGCTTGTTAATCTTCAGCACCCCCACCCTGCTGAGTGTTTGCCTACCATTCTGTTCCTGCTAACCCTGGATAAAGAAACACTGATAGTGACACTTTCACAGAATACGCTGATTATGAAAATAAAAACATTACTGCTAAAACAAGCTGTTCTAAAATAATAAAATCAGATCGATGAAAACAGAGCACTTTAGCTGGGTAAAAGGGCACAGGCCGCAAGCCGAAGGGTAGGCCCAGAATTGGGTGCCTTGCTCACTGTGCCACTGGATTCAAGCTAAACTGCATGATGAGGGGTGATACCCTGAAACTGGTCCAAGGATGCTTGTTTCCGGGCCGGGAAGGACCTGGCCTGACAGGTGGAGCTGTACTTCTCCCATGGGTAGCAGGGTCAAGACTGATTTGCATATGGCCGGGCCCGAAATGGGGTGGCATGGTGAGCAAAAGAACAATGGATTTAATCCAGATCTGTGACTGTGGGTGAGTGTTTGAAAAGTTTCAGCACTCTGTCCATCATCCTTTTGTATTGCTATTGATTCTAGAGGCACCTGTATGCACAGATACCTTTTTGCTACAATCTTGATTCCTGAGTGTTCAGAACACAAAGCTTAATGTCACTGTCAGTGAAGGATAGGGGAATGAAGCTTTGCTCAGAATTCATCTGCAAGCCTGTTGGCTAATACAGAGCAACAGACATTAAACGTTAACCTGAAGCTATTTGAGCTGAGCCATGCTCCCACATAGGAGCTAAAGTTGGCTCCAGGGATTTTGCAAATGGTTGAAAGAACTTGTTAAGAGTCTTACCAGGGCCAGAGTGGGACATAGAGTGAGAAACCATCAGAGAAATTGACTTAGTGGTAGAGACTTCACCTATAGTATTTTCAATCTAAGAGGCACTAAAGCGGTAAAAGTGCAGCAAAATCCTTTTTCTACTGAAAACTAAATGTTCCCTTCAGTGGTGTTTTATCAGTTATATTTGATTATAACTGAAAACTGGAATCACTATTTATTTTATTCCACTGGCTGCATCACACTTCATCACTCATTGGAGGAGATTTAATCTTGGAATTATTTCTCATCACATTCTACATCATTAAAATCTTGCCAGTCTTCCATTGGGTTTTCCAAGTCCTTTGTCACTAGCACTCATACAGAAATATTCAGGTGGTTGGTGGGAAACCATCTGTCTCAAGGGAGACCTCTAATGGTACTTTCTCTCTGCATCCAGAATGCAGATGCCTCAAATCTTTGGTGGTGGTGGGGGGGGGGGAGTTGAGGCTGGGATCTGTCTATAATCAGGGTCTTTGAATAAATCAGAACAAGAGTAGATGTTCAAATTAAAAAAAGTTATATGCAATTCTCATAAATTCTTGGGGTGCGTCAAATGTTTCTCTTTCTCTGGAGAATCATTTTGTGGTGATTCACGAAGACAGCTGGGCCTCCTATATCTGTATGAAGTGGCATGAAGGAACAACATGCAAGCGTCACTGGGTTCAGATCTGCTTCTGGGTACAGAAGCACCTTCTGCCTCTTTCAGCAGTTTGCATTCAGGGTGGTGACATCAGGCTAGCAGATTTACTCAGTCAGGTGTTCTCTTTCTCCCAGTGTACACCTTCCCCCTTTCTTCTAATTCCCCTGTTTCTTGCTCAAATCTGGGAGAAACCAGCTGTAGTGATCCTGGTAGTTCCCTTTGTGGGTGGACTGGTGGGCTCCCTTTCACTTGTCAATAACCAGGAAATGATTGCCTCCTTTGGTACCTTGTCTGCTGAGTTTTCCAGTTCTTCTTCCAGAAGCCTCTTTGTCTTCATCTCTTAATGTCTTAGTTGAGAAGTTGAGGGGATGATGCTCCAAACAGAGATACTCTCCCATGAGCTGGCTCTGGAACCTCAGGCTTCGAGAAGTCCTGTGACCCAAAAAGCCTGTAGAAGGCACTTGCCTCCTTTAGTTCCTGTTGTCTTCAGAAAGAATGTAATGTCTGAGATTGTGATCATCCTCTTATTGTGCGAAAGGCCAAGAAGCCCGTGGTGCCACTGGATGAGACTGATGAATAGAAAATAAATGAATATATATCTCCTCTATTTCTCTTTCTCACTCCCTCTTCCCCTTGCCACACTGATTTTATACCCACATACTTTTAATCCTCTCTCCCAATTTCTCTCTACTGAGGGTCATCAGTCTCTCTTCTCTTCCTATATAATCCAGACTTGCTTTCAGTCCTTTTACTTTTCTATTCAACTTCCCACCCCATTTATTTCCAGTCCTTTTGCTTGTCCACTCTTTCCCCACTTTCAGATGTATCAAAGTTTTCCGGGTTTGAGTAACATACTTAGTCCTGTTGCTTTCCTTTCATTCTGGTACTTGCATTCCTACAATTATAATGAGAAAAACAGAACAACATATCCAAATGTACAAAACCTACAATGTAAAGAAAAATTAAATCTGGATGATAAACTAATAGTCATGATACCTGTCTATCACCTTCAACTCTACCCCATTGAATCTCTTATCTTATACTTCCCCAATAACTATCAACAGAAAATGTAGAAAGTTGTGTTTTTGGGAGCAACAACCTGCAGATAACTTCTGGGAACGGGGAGTTTGGTTTTGGGATCTGCTTTGAATGCTTGGATTGGGGAGGTACCACACAATTTGGGCTGAAGGAATGCCCTTATCAGGGACCCAGCAATTGCAAGGCCTGGATATGTGAAGATGAAAAGGGTGTTTAATGTACTGCAAAGAGGTGGATAAATGCACCCTTTCAGTTGTCTTTGTGAGGACTGCATCTGGAGAGCAACCAAGAATAAGCAAAGGATATGCCAAGGAATGCTATCAATACCAGAATGTAAGGTTTATGGCGAGCTCTGTGCTTAGCTCATAGCCATCTAGCTAGCATTGTGTTACTGAGAAGTAAATAGATTGCAGGGAACTGGAAAAAGGTCCCAAGAGCAAGTTTTTTCTCTTTTTTTCTGGGGCAAATAGGAGTTTTGTGTGACGCCAGCCAACATACTCTTGGCATATTCTGGAAAGATGGCTCAACAAATGATTGCTTCCTACTGATATGCAGGTCACAAGTCTGAAGACTGGCCAAGCCAACTGAGCTTCCATCTTCTAGAGTTTCATAAATCGAGAACTGTGGTAATCTCTAATTGAAACACCTGCTATTTACAGTACTCAGAGAAGGCATGCATATGAATTATTCTGTTGTCATGGTCTATGTTTCAAATTTAGACCTTTAAACTTGAATACATCAGGTGAAGCAAAATATTTACAATATTCTACAGTTATGCTACTTACATTATGAAGTCCTTGTTAACCCTTGGTAATGGCAACCAAGGATGTTCTGCCATAATATCTATTTTCCTACATCTGACTGCACTTATATTGACCCCACAATATCAATGACAAACATGTGGTTCTCACAGTAAGTAGATGTGGTGTTCAGAAAAGTAAATTTACACTTCTCTATTAATGCTTACCTTCATTATATGTTAGGAGTAGATATTTTTGATTTGGTGTGAGTGAAGTGCAAAATGATATTATTGATCTTGATAACCACACAGTGTCTAGCGGTGTCTCTGAAAGGTTCTCATTCCATCATATTAAAGAAATGTTCTATAAGTATAGAAACACCATTAATTACATCTTCCCTGTTGCCAACATTCTTTATGTTCTTGACATATTGACTGGTTACATGTTAGTATATTTTTGTTATAACTAGCAACTCTTTTGCTCCGTTGCCATTGATGCTGCAGTTGTTTTATTTCACATTGTCCCAGACCTATCCTCCATTCTGACAAGACCAGAATTGATCATTATGTTTTAAATTACACATAATTTATTGTGGTCTTATTGTCATGTGTTTCATTATTCATCTGTTGCCTACTGCAGTTAGGCATTTGTAAAACATAATGCTTGTCCTCTGTCCTTACCAGAATCAAGACTTTACTTCACTGAAACACGCTTAACTCTATTCGGTCTTAGTGCTTCAAACATTCAAAACTGCTGTCATTGAGCCTCCCCCTCTTCTAAAAGAATTTTAACATTCACCTACCACATTTTGTCCCCCTTCCTTTATATAACGCTCCTTTACTCTCAAGGTGTTTGCTTATTTATATGTGCATAAACAATATATTTATGTGCTGTTCTGTTTGTTATCGATTACTCTGCATCCTGTCCACCACCATATCTATATATTGCTCCCTAGAGTATTTGTGACCTTATACCATTTCTTCTGATTGTGCACAAGGTTTCTTGTTGAAATGTTCTTGCTGCTCGAGTGAAATCATAAATGTTTGTATGTATTTAAGAAGTTGTATTAACCCCTTACGTGTTGCCAGACGTTCACTTAAGAGCACTATAAAAGCAAGGAACTAAAAAGTTCAGAGTAAAGTGGTTTGATGCTGAGAGGCATAAAGACTAGAAATGGTACAGAGAACCAGATAACTAGTCTATATAACCAAAACAAAGTCGAGGTATGAAAATTATTTTAACTGTGAATGCTTCAGCAGAGAAGAGAAAAAAGGCTCTCACTAATAAGGTTTTTTCAACTTTCCTGAATTGGCAATAATCCTCCTGCTTTCCCCTCATGCATAGCAGAGTATTCCATTAATGATTTTCCTCCATATAGTTCAATTTCTTTGTCATATGCTGACAGATTTGGGATCCAGTGGATCATCTCAAATTCCTTGTTGGATGGTATGGTGAAGCCTATGGTAAAGGTACTTGGGGCTACATTGATGTGATGCTTTCTCCATAATGCATACTGTATTACATTTGACCCTACTTCAAATTGGGAGCCAATGAAACTTAAATTTAACAAAGCAACTTTGGTAGGTTCAAAATATTGAGGTTCAGGAAGAATCTTGTTGCTTGAGTTTGTATTCTTTCTAGCAGTGTGATCAAAGCACATGTTAGTTCAATTATATGAGGTGACATCAGGAAAGCTCTGATAATCATTAACATGGATGATTGGAACATTGCACTTTTAACTATGGAGTTTATCTGTGGTTCAAACAACATTTCCTCATCAAACACAGTTCCCAGATTTTTAATATTTATTGACTCGGTGGGGATCTTTCCCAACACTCTAGCTAGGAAAATTTGCATTCTTCACAAAGCTGGCAGATTTGCCTCTTTTTGCAGAATGCATCACTGGACTCTTTCTTTTCAACTCTCCAGTCATGTACATGGGAGTGTGTATCAATGGCGCAGCAGGTGCAGTGGCACTGGAGGCCAGGGGCTGAAGAGGCCCACTTCCCCTCTATTAGTGATTTTGCTAACTACAAAACCAGAGCAAGGGGGCAGTTTCTATGTTTGTTGTGGGTCCTTTTTAGCTTCTTGAATGGTCGCAGTATTTGGTTTGGCTTGGCTTCGACTTGCGGCCTGTGCCCTTTTACCCAGCTAATAAGCTCTGTTTTCATCGATCTGATTTTATTATTTTGGAACAGCTTGTTTTAGCAGTAATGTTTTTATTTTCATAATCAGTCACTATTCTGTGAAAGCGTCACTATCAGTGTTATTGATGACATCCTTTTCATTATGTTTCTTTATCCAGGGTTAGTAGGAACAGAATGTAAGGCAAACAGGGTGGGGGGGCTGAAGATTAACAAGCAAATAATTAGTAATGTTCAGGAATTCCCCTATCTAGGGGTTAATTTCGATGACAAGGGGGCGTCTTTTAATGCAACAGTTGGTGCCACTTTCGAGTTTGCTGCTAGGGTGGGTAATAAACCTGTTAAGGCCCTGCTCGAAGTACATAGGCAAAAGTGTCTCCCGGTTTTGCTGTATGGGGCTCCTTTGTGGGGGCATACAGAAAACAGGGCCCCTGGTATAGAGGAAAATTGCTTCTGCAGGAAGTTGTCAGGAGTTGGCCAAAATATCCCCAGCTTCTGTTTGCAGGCTGAATTGGCCCTAGACTTCATAGAAAATGCTCTCAAGATTGCTCCCCCTACGTTATTGATCTCTATATGGACTAACGAGTTTGCCGCTTTCAATAGAGAGATTTTAGGGGGTTGCATGGCAAGAGAGTGTTCGAAGGATATTCCCTGGCTGATGTATGTTAGAAAAGTAGCCTACGTACTGGGGTGCGGATATGTACGAGGCTCCAGAGAGTCTATCCAGCTCTGATAAACGCTGGGCTAAAGAGAATTTCTCCAAAATTTTGGGGATTAAGAGAGACGAGGAGGAATTAAGGAAAAAATCAATAAGGGATTTTATTATGTTAAAGATGGGGGTGGGTCCTAAGGCTAATCTTTTGGAGATAAGAAATGGAAGGGAAAGGACTCTTATCTTGCGATTCCATTTAGGGGTTATTAGAGGCAATCTGTGTTTTCCGCTAGGTCAGTTTGATGAAAAATCTATAAAACCATGCCCTTGTGATGTAGTGTCTCTGCAGACCTTAATTCATTGTGGTTTTTATACCCCCTTAAGGCGTTGCTATTTACTCCCCATACTGAGGTCTAGAGGGTTCGTGCAATATCGCCCAGCCTTCTTGTGGCTGCTTATGGCCTCGAATGCGCTAGTGTGGCGAGGAGTGGGGTCTTGTCTAAGAGGAGCTATAACCTGGCGGAACAATATACAGGATGAGTCTAAATCTGTACTCTTATCGAAATATTATTTTTTAATGAACTTTGGAGCGTAATTTTTATATGTGTAAAATGGCTAGAAGGATATGAAAGTGGTTTAATGAATTGTTCTTAATGTATGTTTTAAGTATTTATTGGATAGGATAGGTGTAGGAATGTTATTTTATGTATTGTGTTGCTAATTTATTTGTATGGTTGATAATTTTCATACCGAATAAAGTATTATGAGTGAGAAGGCAAAAAGGATAATATTTTGTATTGGCACCACAAGACTGTGTAAACAGTCCAGTGCTTAGGTACATACCAGTGTCAGGCCTCTGTACAAGAACAGAACATGCCCCCTATGTAAACATCTTGTGGAACAAGGGGCATTAGAGGGGGTTCCAGACAGATTTTCCGTTCATTTCCATTCCGGTTTGCAGCTGACCTCAGCCTTTGTGTCTCCACGGACCATGATCTGGAGACTGAAGGCCTGACCTTGTACCAAAGTAACAGGGGTGGGGTGTGCTTCTCATGGACACTATACAGACAGATTTGGCTAACATTGCAGTGCTGTTGCTAGTGGGCTATAGATTAGGCTTTTAGATAGGAATTTTATATCCATGTCATTGCAATATGTTGGGTTTTTTCATATCTCTGATGTCCACAATCCTGATTTTGTTATTCCTCATTATCTTAACCATTGCACCTCATGGATTTTATCGTAAATTGCAGTCTGTTCTATAAATGTATTGAAAACTATCCTACATCTCATTTCTTGCCTGTGTGTGTAGAAGCCTTGTATGTGGAGAGAAGCTTGTTTACCACAATTTGACTGAGGAGTTTTCACTTTTCCATGTGCAAGGCTGCCTCCAATCACCTTTATCGTTTGGGTGAGGTGTTGCTAGAGTGCCGGGAAGTTGGGCCAGCAACTGCCAACTGGTGTAGGAATGACTCAGTCGCCTACACGCAGAGGTGCTGTTGCCCCAAATCCTGCAGTCTTGTTGCTATATGAGAATCCTTATGGCATGGCGCTACCAACTACGGTGTAGGCACTCATTTTATGAGTCTCTTGAGTATCTCTGTCTCACACACACTGAAGGTACCCTAAGTACCATTACACAGATATGTCCAAGGCCTTAGGGGCAATCCTCCTCAGCTAAATAGGGAGCACCTACCTTGGCTGTAGGCTGTTCAACCTTGAACCTTAAAAGGATTTTACCCTGCTGGTGTTCCCAACCCTAACACCTATTCCTTAATATGGCAAATGTGATAAACATTAAGGAGAACTGCAGACATCCGCTCACACAGTTTCTTTTTGGTAATGGCTTAACAGAAGAGAGCGGGAATCTTACATTCGTCGTGGAAGTACACCACACAGTTAGAATAGAAATATTTTATTCTTGTCTCACCTTTCCTGAAACTGATGCCAATATGCATACATATCATGCATACAGAATAGCAAACCTACCCCAACAGAAATGAGGTTATCAATATTTAGATACTACATCTGGCCCTAGGTCCTTTAAGTAATGAGGGACTGACGTGGCCAACACTAACCACACACATGCCACATCCTAATGTGCAGGCTTTGCAAGTAGCTAATGTACACACACTTTAAAATGAGCTGGTAGCAATATATAGACGAGTAATACAATTCGTAATGCAGACTTTGAACACCGCTCCAGCAGGGAATCCTCCAGCTGTTCATCAATTGGCAGTTCCGGTAATAAACAGTCCACTCAATAATGGGAAAAGCACCCACAGAGCGAGAGAAAATTCCATTCTGGATTGCACAAAAGAACAAATCAGCTGGAAGCAGTGATTCCCCATACGGACCCCAAGACAAACATAGTATTGTCACAATGTGCTTACCGTTTGGCATGGTTCCCTCAATATGGGACTGTAACACTTAGTTTTCACTGCGATTTACACTAGCACACATAGTACACCAACACTCAGCAATTTTCCAGAAGTAATCAAACAAATTCAAAATTAACACAGGGCAGCCCCGACCCTGGACTTGGGGATGAAACTGATGCACAATTTTGACACAGTGACCTCAAGTAACATAAAAGGGGAAGCAGAAGCGTTGGCCATTCGGCAATGGCTCAGAGAGATTCCTCACCTGGAACAGGAGCATAGGACAGGGTAGTTTTAGGAATAGACAAATTAAACCACATATTTAGAGTACCACCGCTAAGGAAGGTACTAAATAAGCGCAAGAGTTTGCTAAAAAAAGGAAGTCGGAGAGGAGAATCTCCGCAATCGGAGGCCTCAGAGAGAACATATAGGTGGTCATTTTGAGTCTGGTGGTGTTGGACCACACCGCCGGCGAAGGAGGTGCGACCGCCGACAGGGTGGCGATCTGGACCACGGTATTATGAGTCAGGTAGAAAAATGTGAGCGCAACAGACACTTCACTGCTGCTACCGCCAAGTGGGAGAGTCGCCAACGATGGCGGGGCTATCTTCAGGCCGGCGGAAATGTCCTTCCCACCCACAGTATTACAAAACACCATACCACCAAGATTTCCGGGGCGGAACCACCCCCACACAGGTGGAAGTGAACCATACATAAGAAAACACTCACTGTAGGGACACAGACGACGCTGAAGCCGACATGGGGCGCAAACTGGAAATCTTCCCAGTGCTGATCCTTGCGACATTCCTCCATGACCGTGACCACTGACGAAGACGACAACGGTGAGTACAGCCGCCTAGCAAACAAGGGAGGGAAGGGGAAATTACACACCCACATGCCACACATATCCCAAGCACACACCATCACTCCCACACACATACACACTGACACTCTTACAAACACACACACACCCTCAACACCAACACCCCAACGCACCCCCCAAACAATCTGTACAGGTAGACACTTACCTGACTCATGCACAGAAATAAAATGCAAAGCACATACTTGTGTGCACGACCCTCTCACATGAAAACACAGGACTACAGAACATTGCACCAACATTTCTGTTGGCCAGATTTATTGATCCAGATACTGGAGGCAGAAACATAAGTACGGACAAGGCCATGGACCAGTCCACATCAAATAGTCCTGTTAGGCCCATAATGCTCCCACTTGACTCCTACCACAACCATGGCCTCCACAGGGAAGGGGCTTCAAAGGGGCAGGCAGGCACCTCACAGAGCAAAGGTAAGGGGTCGTGGGGTGGGGACTCAGGCTTGGGAGGGGGCTTTCCTGGCTTAGGTTTTGGAGTGGGTGGGGTTTTGGACTTGCCCTGGGAAGGAGTGGGAGTGGGCTACATGTCCTTTTCCTTCCTGGAGAATGGGCACAGGACTGTGAAGGGATGACTGGGGAGGATACTGATGAGGAAGAGTGGATTTGGTGAGGGCAAGGGAGCATTTAGGGACAGGATGGGGTGGGCCAGTGGGTTTGAAAAGGTCAACTTGGGAAATGAAAACCTTCTTAGGTGCATATGGAGGGGTTTTGAAGACAGGTTTGGGAGTGGAGGTAGAGGGAGTGGAAGTATGTGGTGTAGGCGTGCTGTCAGTTGATGCAGGTGCGTGTGTCGTCTGCTCATGTCTGGTGGATGGCTGTTGCGTCGATGTGTGGGTACGTTTGCTTATACTGGGAGGAGGGGCAGAAACAGTGGGAGTAGACAGGCAGCTAGTGTAAATAAATGTTGTGCGTGTGTCTGCAGGTCTGGTGAGTGTGCTTCAGGAGTCTGTGAAAGTTGTCGTGGTGACTGCGGGTGTGGTGTCTGGGGTGCATGATTGGATGTCAGCAGTTGCGGTGACTGTGAGAATGGTGGCTGGAGCAGTGACTGAGGGTGCAGACAATGGGAGTGCATTGTGAGGTGACAGACAGGGAGGTGGGGGTGGGTGACGCAGTGGGGGAAGTAGCTGTTGTGGTGTGTGCAATTGGATGTTGGATATGTGCCTGCTAGTGGTGGGACGTGTGGTGCCTGTGTTCCTCTTAGAGTTTCTTGTGTGTTGGCTTGGGTGCGTGCTTGTCTGTATGTGTGCTTGGGATGGGTGAAGGAAGAAGGCTACTGGAAGGGGCAGAGGAGGTAGGAGGGGAGATAGAAGAACCAGGGACACTGGCTGCCATCAAAGAGGAGGCCGTAGCCTGAAAATATCTCTGTAGGCCAGATATGGCACCCACTGTGAATGCTTTCCAGGTGGCATTGCATTGCTGCATCTGGGATGCCAGCCCCTGGATGACATTCAGTGATTGAGAAGATAAGGAGGATGAAGTTCACTGTCACGTACATACCATCCACCTCTCTATACAATGTGTTCCTGCAAGATGTGTGTACTTAGGTTCATGTTTGAAGATGTCAGTTACATGTAAATCAGAAACATTGGTATAAAATAATAACAACATTTTGGTGTGATCAGGTACTGTTTATTGATGTAGTGCATGACAATAGAGATGGGAATGTGGAAGGGAATGGGCACATGGTGAACAAAATACTCTGTTACATTTCCACAAGCTGTTGGTAGCCCGGGCCAGAATAGATGGGGCAAATGGCAGTGGATAGTCAACAAGATGGCTCAGTGGCACACAAGGGAGACAGTTTGGGCAGAGTCACTTCTTGGCGGTGGCTTGGTCTTGGCTACTGAGTCACTGGGTTGTCTGGGTCTCCAGCCACTTTTGGGAGGGGGTTTCTGGGCTACAGGGGAAGTGGTGCTGGTGCCCTGTGGATCCACTGGCAGGGCCGTGATTCCACTGGCTGCTGTGTATGTTGATGGCTGGGCTGTGTCCTGGGTAGAAGAAGGGACCTGCTGGTGGGTGGTGGACTCTGGTAAGATGTAAGGCAACCTCTGCAGCACCTCTGCAATGGTGCTCCATAGCCTCCTGGTGGTGTGACACATGCATCCTCTGGTTGCCCTGCAACATGGCCAGGATCTGGCCCATCCTGTCCTGGGAATGGTGGTATGCCCCAGGACCTCTGATATAGACTCATGGGCAGCCACATCCCTCCTTGGCCCACCCCTCTGTGCCACTGACACCCTCCTAATGGGCCTACCCCCCTGGGCCTGTGTCCCCATCACAGGTGGGGTAGTCCCACTTGCACTCAGGCCTTCATCGTCCTGCCTGGTGATGGGTGGTGACTCCAGACCCTGTACAGGTGGGCAGACAGTCTGTGGCCTGGAGACACTAGTGTGGGGACGTTGGGCCACTGGCGATGGTGGTAGCTGAGTGATGGTGGTGTCAGTGGTATCCTGGAAAGGGCTTCTGGAGACTGACTTCCCAGGGTTGTGGGATGGGCCAGGGAACTCCTCTTGGTCCAGACATGCTGTTGCACTCTCCTCACTGGGGTCTTCTTCTTCTGGTGGGGGACTTGCACTTCTTGCCGTCTCAGGCAGGGTGTCATGGGCTATGGTACCTGTGTGTCACATCAATGAGTATTTCATTTCCTGCAATGTGTAATGACTTGTGGCTAGTGGGTGATGGTGCAGTGGCAGTGCTTTAGGGAATTTGGCATTGACAGTAGTGTCCCAGAGTATTTTAGTCATTTTCTATGTGTTTGTTTTTTTAGTTTTTGCCATTGTCATATTTATCTTCTGTTTTCTGCCCCCTATGCTGTTGTTGCCATTTCCCTTGCAGCACTAGCCACCTGTTTATTGTACTTCCATTCCCAGTCACTTGCATGCAGGGGCACATTGGGATAGGTGTGATGTATTTTTGGATTAAGGTGTTGGTGGTGCATTGTGGGGGATGTAGTGCAGCATACATTACATGCAGGGGTTGGTGATTGTGCTCACAGTGAGGTGTTGTGAGTTGGATGGGGTGTTATGGACATGCAGGGATTCTGGGTACAGTTGAATTTGAGATGTTAGATGAGCATGGGATAGGGTGTTTAGTGGTAGTGAGAGGGGTAGGGCGAGACATGCATTACAGATGGGATACATGGTAGGGTAGAGAATCTGACTTACCCGAGTCCAGTCCTCCAGTGAGTCCATTGAGGTAGTTTGGGTACTGGATAGCCAAGACCTTCCCCTCCCAGTCGGTGTATTCGTGAGGTGGAGGAGGGGCCACCGCCAGTCTTCTGTACTGCAATTTGATGTTGTAATGCCATGGACCGTACCTTCCCCTGCAGGTCGTTCTATCTCTTCCTGATGTCGTCCCTTGTGCGTGGATGGTTTCCTACTGCGTTCACCTTGTTGACAATACTCTGCCATAGCTCCATCTTCCTGGCGATGGACGTCTGCTGTACCCCAAACAGCTGCGGCTCGACCCTGAGTATTTCATCCATCATGGTCCTTAGCTCCCTGTAAGTGAAGCGGGGGTGCTTAGGGGGTGCCATAGTGTGTGATGTGCATGGTGTTGTGAGGGTGATTTGGTGGGGGTGGTGTGGTGTGTGTGTGTGTGTACGTCTGGGTCCTGGTTGGGGGGGGTGGTGGTTGTGTAGTTTGTGTTGTCTAGTGTGTATGTGTGTGTGACTTGTGTAACAGGTTTGTAGAGTATGTGCATGGTGTTCTTGGCAATAGCTATGGTGCAATTGGAGTTGCAATCGATTGTGGGATATATGTATATGCGTTTGATAGTGCTGTGTGGGTGTATGTGGTGTGTGTATATGTGTCTCAGGTGTGAGGCTTTTGAATAACCCAATGCTTGAGGATGTTATTGGTGGGTGCCATCACTATCCGCGGCGTTCCATACTGCCAATGGTGATCCGACATTGAATGACAGCAGGGATGATTTGTGGATCATAATATGGTGGGCAGGTTTTGATGGCGTGGCAGTGATGGGTTGCTGAGTCCCACCTTTCCGCCGTTGTTCACCTTGTCGGTGTGTGAAATTTAGGAAATATTTGGCCGTTTGCCTTTTTGTACTCATAACATGGCGGAATGCATTCTGCCGACACTGCCGGTCTTTTGGCGACTGCCAGAATGGCAGTTGGCCGTGTTTCCCACCAAACTCATAATGAGGGCCATAATCTCTGAAATAGAGAATCTTTAAAAGCTCCTGCTGGATACCAACATACTGATACACGTTCCTCCAGTTCCTTTCAAGACACACTGGACAAGCGGAGTGGGAGAGTGAGACGGTCTACAACGCAAATTGACTAAACGAAGCCAAAGAAAAACTCACAACATTCCTCAGAAGCTTACATTAAAAAAAGAGGACAAAACTTCTCAACAAACTCCCAATTTAAAAAGAAAAAGGTGGCTGCAATTTCAATCAAGGATGGAAGCCACCTTGAGAACGTTGTTAAAAAACAGAAAGTAGGCAGTGACTCTGCTAGACAGCATGGCACAGGTCACAGTTTGTCACCAGAATCTTATGGATCATCTGGATGTGACAGCAACAAACAACTTTCTTGTAATTGAGACAGCGAACAGGCGTGTCTCCCCACCTGATAGGGTTTATGAATTAAATACAAAAATTGAGGGGGACATAAAGCATACTATTGAAGTAATATTCTGAAAAAATGTAAACTCTATTGACAGAAAAAGATTGGCCAACTGAATTTGTCTGCAAGCTCCACATGGGGAAGATATTATTTTTGCCTTCAATCTCAGTCCTGGTTCCAGACGTTGTAAAGGAAGCTTTTAATGCTGATTGGGCTCTGACGCAGGCTCCTTGTAGGAAGTTGGCTCTGTATGTAATATCTCAAAGTGAGAGATAGTGTGCATAGAGTCCAAGGGTTCCCCTCAGAGGTTGATAGTTGCAAAATTAGATAATACTAATGCTCTGTTTTGTGGTAGTGTGGTCAAGCAATAGGCTTATCAGAGGGTTGTGTTAAGCATTTGTTGTACACTCACAGGCAATAAATGAGAACACACACTCAAAGGCTTAACTCCAGGCCAACAGGTTTTTATATAGAAAGATATTCTTTTCTTAATTTATTTTAGAACCACAAGATTCAGAATTCAAGTAAGTACATAAATTGTAAGGTACGTGGCATAGGTAAATATGGAACTTTGAATTAAAACAGTAATGCACACAGTTTTGGCAAAAATGTCAATAAGCTATTTTAAAAGTGGGCATACTGCAAAATTCAACAGTTCCTGGGGACGTAAGTAATAGTTAGTTTTTCAGGTAAGTAAAGCACTTACAAGTTCAGTCTCTGGGCCATAGGCAGCCCACTGTTGGGGGTTCAAGTCAACCCCAAACACCCAGCACCAGCAACACAGGGCCGGTCAGGTGCAGAGGTCAAAGTAGAGCCCATATAGCATAGGCGTCTATGGAGACCAGGGGTGCTCCGGTTCCAATCTGCTAGCAGGTAAGTACCTGCATCCTCGGGTAGCAGACCAGGGTGTTTTTGTAGAGCACTGGGGAGGTCACAAACAGGCACACAAAATACACCCTCAGCGGCACAGGGGCTGGCAGGTGCAGTGTGCAAAGTAGGTGTTGAGTTTTGCGTTGAAAGCAATGGAGGGACCCGTGGGTCACTCTGCCGATGCAGGCAGGGCACAGGGGGGCTTCTCAGGCCAGCCACCGACTGGGCAAGGTGAGGACCGCCTGCTGGTCACTCCTACACCTGAAGTTGGTTTATCTCGGGGCAGGGGGCTGCGGGTGTAGTGCTTCTTCCAGGCGTTGGGTTCTTTTTTACCGGGCAGTCGCGGTCCGGGTGAGCCTCTGGAGGTCATCTCAGGGTGTCCACGTCATTGGAGTCACCTGAGGGTCCTCTCTGCAGTTTTGGTTCTTCTGGACATGATCCGGGGGCGTTGGGTGAAGAGTGTTGGGGATTCGCGCTTCCAGAGTGAGGCTGAAGTCCCTTTAAAGATGGTTTCTGTTTGGACAGAGCCGCTGCCCACTGGAGTTTCTTGGTCCTTTGGTTGCAGGGCAGTCCTCTGAGTCCAGGTTCTTTGAGTCTGGAGACAGGCCAGAAGGGCTGGGGCCAAGTCAGTTGTTGTCTCTGCGGGGCTTTCAGGTCAGCAGTCCTTCTTCTTGTAGGTATTCAGGAATCTGATTTCCTGGGTTCATGGTCGCCCCTAAATACAAAATTTAAGGGTGTGTTTAGGTCTGGGGGGCAGTAGCCAATGGCTACTGTCCTTGAGGGTGGCTACACCCTCTTTGTGCCTCCTCCCTGTGGGGAGAGGGGCACATCCCTAATCCCATTGGGGGGAATCCTCCAAAACAAAATGGAGGATTTCCTAAGGCAAGGGTCACCTCAGCTCAGGACACCTTAGGGGCTGTCCTTGCTGGAGGGTAGCTCCTCCATGTTTTTCTCATTATCTCCTCCGGACTTGCCGCCAAAAGTGGGGGCTGTGTCCGGGGGGTGGGCATCTCCACTAGCTGGAGTGCCCTCATCTGTGGCATAGTGCACCCTGCCTTAGGGCTGTAAGGCCTGCTAGAAGGGTTGACTAACCTATGCCACAGGCAGTGGGTTGTAGGTATGGCACTCTGAGTGGAGTGCCATTTCGACTTAGTCTTTTTCGCCCACCAGCACACACAAGCTGTGAGGCAGTGTGCATGTGCTGAGTGAGGGGTCCCTAGGGTGGCATAATACATGCTGCAGCCCTTAGAGACCTTCCCTGGCCACAGGCCCCTTGGTACCAGGGATACCATTTACGAGGGTCTCATCTCAGTGCCAGATTGTGGAGACAAAGGTACAGTTTAGATAAAGTACACTGGTGCTAGGGCCTGGTTACTTTCAATCATAACTCGCATCAACAAAAGGCAAAACTTTAGTGGGTAACCATGCCAACAGTGGCATATTCCTACACAACCCCCCTCCCCAAACGAAAGAGGATGAGACTAACCTTTCCTGAGAGAGTCTTCGTTTTCTAAGTGGAAGAACCTGGAAAGGCCATCTGCATTGGCATGGGCAGTCCCAGGTCTGTGTTCCACTACAAGGTCCATTCCCTGTAGGGATATGGACCACCTCAACAGTTTAGGGTTCTCTCCTTTCATTTGCATGAGCCATCTGAGAGGTCTGTGGTCAGTTTGAACTGTGAAGTGAGTACCAAACAGGTATGGTCTCAACTTCTTCAGGGACCAAACCACAGCAAAGGCCTCCCTCTCAATGGCACTCGAATGCTGCTCCCTAGGGAGTAACATCCTGCTAATAAAAGCAACAGGCTGGTCAAGGCCATCATTATTGGTTTGGGATAGACCTGCTCCTATCCCATGCTCAGAGTCATCAGTCTGCACAATGAACTGCTTAGAATAATCTGGAGCTATCAAAACTAGTGCTGAGCACATAGCTTCTTTTAGGGTGTCAAAGGCCTTTTGACTGTCCAAAGTCCAGTTACCTTTTCTGGGCATTTTCTTGGAGGTGAGTTCTGTGAGGGGTGTCACTATGGATCAATATCCCTTCACAAACCTCCTGTAGTAGCCAGTCAAGCCAAGGAATGCCCTGACTTGAGTATGGGTTTTTGGAGCTTCCCAGGCCAGAATAGTCTGGATCTTGGGTTGTAATTGCTGAACTTGTCCTCCACCTACAAGGTGTCCCAAGTAAACCACTGTGCACTGCCCTATCTGACATTTGGCTGCCTTGATAGAGAGACCTGCTGCTTGCAGAGCCTGAAAAACCTACTTCAGGTGGACCAGGTGATCCTGCCATTTGGAGCTAAAGACAGCAATATCATCTAGATATGCTGCACTAAATGACTCCAAGCCAGCAAGGATTTGATTCACCAACCTTTGGAAGCTGGCAGGGGCATTCTTCAAGCCAAAGGGCATAACAATAAACTGATAATGCCCATCGGGTGTAGAGAATGCTGTCTTTTCTTTTGCTCCAGGTGCCATTTTGATTTGTCAGTATCATGCTGTCAAGTCAAAGGTACTTAAGAATTTGGCTGCACCTAATTTATCAATCAACTCATCTGCCCTCGGCATGGGGTGAACATCTGTCTTTGTGACAGAGTTGAGCCCTCGATAGTCCACACAAAACCTCACCTCTTTCTTTCCATCCTTGGTGTGAGGTTTGGGGACCAAGACCACTGGGCCAGGGAGTGTAAGCATGCTCTATCACTCCCAATTCCAGCATTTTGTGGACTTCCACTTTGATGCTTTCTTTGACTTGGTCAGATTGTCTGAATATTTTATTCTTGACAGGTAAACTGTCTCCTGTGTCTACATCAAGGGTACATAGGTGTGTCTGACCAGGGGTCAAAGAAAAGAGCTCAGCACATTGCTGGAGGACTTGCCAGCAGCCAGCTTGCTGTTGGCCAGAGAGGGTGTCTGAGTAGACAACTCCATCTACTGAGCCGTCTTTAGGGTCAGTTGAGAGGAGGTCAGGGAGAGGTTCACTCTCTGCTTCCTGATCCTCATCAGTAACCATCAGCATGGTTAAGTCTGTCCTATCATTATAGAATTTGAGGCGGTTAACACAGATCACCCTCTTGGGTGTCCTGCTAGTGCCCAGGTCCACCAAGTAAGTGACCTGACTCTTCTTTTCTAGCACTGGGTAAGGGACACTCCATCTGCCCTGGAGTGCCTGGGAGCCACAGGCTCTAGAACCCAAACTTTCTGCCCTACTGAAACTCAACCATTGCAGCCTTTTGGTCATACCACAACTTCCGGAGTTGTTGGCTGGCCTCAAGGTTTCTGCTTGCCTTTTCCATGTACTGCCATCCTGGAGCGAAGGCCTAGTATATAGTGCACTACATCTTGTTTGGGCTCATCGAGAGGTCTCTCCCAGCCTTCTTTCACAAGTGCCAGTGGTCCTCTTACAGGATGGCCAAACAGAAGCTCAAAGGGGGAAAACCCTACTCCCTTCTGTGGCACCTCTCTGTAGGCGAAAAGCAGGCATCGCAAGAGGACATCCCATCTCATTTTGAGTTATTCAGGGAGCCTCATGATCATGCCCTTCAATGTCTAGTAAAACCTTTCTACAAGACCATTGGTTTGTGGATGGTATGGGGTGGTTGTAGGAGGCTGGCCTGGCTCATAGTTGGTACCTTGTGGTACTTACACATTGTGCCAAGTCCAGTTATACCTTATTAGTAGGTTAGAGGTGTTCTAGCAGCGTAGGGTGATAGAGGTAGCTATAGCAGAGCAGCTAGGTTGAACTAGGAGACATGCAAAGCTCCTACTATACCACTTATATCATATAGCACTATATCATAAGAAAACACAATACTCAGAGTTACTAAAAATAAAGGTACTTTATTTTAGTGACAATATGCCAAAAGTATCTCAGAGGATATACTCCCTTAGGAGGTAAGTAATATACACAAAATATATGCACACACACCAAAATCAGGTAAGTAACAGTTAGAAGAGTAGTGCAAACAATGTAGAATCACAATATAATGCAATAGGGAGAAATAGGCCTAGGGGCAACACAAACCATATCCACCAAAAGTGGAATGCGAACCATGAATGGGCCCCAGGCCTAGTGTAGTGTGTAGAGGGTTGATGGGAGTGTAAGAAAACACTATGGGTGTCCAAGATACCCCACCCCAAGATCCTGAAAAGTAGGAGTAAAGTTACCCTACTACCCCAGAAAGACAGTAAAGTCGAGATAGGGGATTCTGCAAGGACAACAACTGACTGAAAAACACTGAAGACGGATACCTGGACCTGAGGACCTGTAAAGGAAGGGGACCAAGTCCAAGAGTCACGCAAGTGTCCAGGGGGGGCAGGAGCCCACTAAACCCCAGGTGAAGGTGCAAAAGGGCTGCCTCCGGGTGGAAGAAGCCAAAGATTCTGCAACAACAGAAGGTGCCAGGAACTCCTCCTTGGGTCAGAAGATGTCCCACGGCGTGCTGGAGGATGCAGAGTTGTTTTCACACAGAAAGACCACAAACAAGCCTTGCTAGCTGCAAGAGTCGCTGTTGATGAATTTGGGTGCTGCCAGGGCCCAGGAAGGACCAGGAGGTCGCCTCTTGGAGGAGGAGACAGAGGAGGCGCTCAGCAACACGGAGAGCCCATGCAGAAGCAGGTAGAACCCCCAGAAGCATCTGAACAGGCACTTAGAAGATCTGAGGACGACGGTCAACTCAGAGAAGTAAATGAGGGTCCCACAACGTCGGAGTACAACTCAGCGAGTTGGGCAATGCAGGAGTGCTGGGGACCTGGGCTAGGCTGTGCACAAAGGAAGTCTTGCAAAAGTGCACAGAAGCCCGAGCAGCTGCAGTTCACGCAGTACACAGGATTACTGTCTGGCGTGGGGAGGCAAGGACTTACTGCCACCAAATTTGGACAGAAGGGCCCCTGGACTGTCGAAGACACTTGGACCCAACTCCTGTGTTCCAGGGACCACGCTTGTCAGGATGAGAGGGGACCCAGAGGACCGGAGGTGCAGAAGTTTGGTGCCTGCGTTAGCAGGGGGAAGATTCCGTCGACCCCCGGAAGATTTCTTCTTGGCTTCCCATGCAGGGTGAAGGCAGACAACCCTCAGAGCATGCACCACCAGGAAACAGTCGAGAAAGCCGGCAGGATGAGGCACTACAATGCTGCTGGTAGTCTTCTTGCTACTTTGTTGTGGTTATGCAGGTGTCCTGGAGCAGTCAGCGGTCGATCCTTGGCAGAAGTCGAAGAGGGAAGTGCAGAGGAACTCTGGTGAGCTCTTGCATTCGTTATCTCCTGAGATGCCTACAGGAGAGACCCTAAATAGCCAACAGAGGAGGATTGGCTACAGAGAAAGGTAAGCACCTATCAGGAGGGGTCTCTGATGACACCTGCTGGCACTGGCCACTTAGAGCTGTCCATTGTGCCCTCACACCTCTGCATCCAAGATTGCAGAGGTCTGGGACACACTGGAGGAGCTCTGGGCAACTCTTCTGGGAGGTGCTGGTCAGGGGAGTGGCCACTCCCCTTTCCTTTGTCCAGTTTCACCCCAGAGCGGGGCTGGGGGGATCCCTGAACTGGTGTAGACTGGCTTATGCATGGAGGGCACCATGTGTGCCCTTCAAAGCATTTCCAGTGGCCAGGAGAGGCTACTCCTCCCAGATCCTTCACACCTATTTCCAAAGGGGGAGGGTGTAACACCCTCTCTCAGAGGAAATCCTTTCTTCTGCCTTCCTGGGACCAGGCTGCCCAGGCCCCAGGGGTGCAGAAACCTGTCTGAGGGGGTGGCAGCAGCAGTAGCTGCAGAGGAGACCCCGGAAAGTTAGTTTGGCAGTACCCGGGCTCTATGCTGGAGACCGGGTGATGCATGGAATTGTTCCCGCAATACCAGAATGGTATTGAGGTGACAATTCCATGATCCTAGACATGTTACATGGCCATGTTCGGAGTTACCGTTGTGACGCTACATATAGGTATTGACCTATATGTAGTGCACGCGTGTAATGGTGTCCCCGCACTCACAAAGTCCTGGGTATTTGCCCTGAACAATGTGGGGGCACCTTGGCTAGTGCCAGGGTGCCCACACACTAAGTAACTTTGCAGCTAACCTTCACTAAGGGAGGGTTAGACATATAGGTGACTTATAAGTTACTTAAGTGCAGTGAAAATGGCTGTGAAATAACGTGGATGTTATTTCACTCAGGCTGCAGTGGCAGTCCTGTGTAAGAATTGTCTGCGCTCCCTATGGGTGGCAAAAGAAATGCTGCAGCCCATAGGGATCTCCTGGAACCCCAATACCCTGGGTACCTAGTTACCATATACTAGGGAATTATAAGGGTGCTCCAGTGTGCCAATCAGAATTGGTCAAATTAGTCACTAGCCTGCAGTGACAATTTCAAAAGCAGAGAGAGCATAAACACTGAGGTTCTGGTTAGCAGAGCCTCAGTGATACAGTTAGGCACCACACAGGGAACACATTTAGGCCACAAACATATGATTACTGGGGTCCTGGCTAGCAGGATCCCAGTGACACATATCAAACATACTGACAGCATAGGGTTTTCACTATGAGCACTGGGCCCTGGCTAGCAGGATACCAGTGAGACAGTAAAAACACCCTGAGATATACTCACAAACAAGCCAAAAGTGGGGGTAACAAGGCTAGAAAGAGGCTACCTTCCTACAGTGGTGAACTTACAAGTCACCCCACACTCATTCCACTTATTTTTTAGGTAAGCTGACATGAAGTTAGTACCTCTGTCAGAAACCACCTCCTTAGGAAATCCCACTCCGGTAAAAATACATATGAGTGCTTTGGCTACTGCAGGGGCAGTAGTGGACCTAAGGAGAATTGCCTCAGGGTACCTGGTAGCATGATCCACTACTACCAGTATGTTTTGGTTCCCTGATGGTGTGGAGGTTCAAGTGGACCCACTATGTCCACTCCCACTCTCTCAAAGGGGGCTCCCACCACTGGAAGTGGAATGAGGGGGGTCTTTGGATGGCCACCTGTCTTGCCACTGGCTTGACAGGTGACAAAGGAGCTGCAAAACTCCTTCACCTTCTGGAACATATTGGGCCAATAGAAATGGTTGACTAATCTCTCCCAAGTCTTGGTTTGTCCCAAATGCCCAGCAAGGGGAATGTCATGGGCTAGGGTCAGAATGCACTCCCTAAACTCCTGAGGCACTAGCAGTCTCCTAGTGGCACCAGGTTTGGGATCTCTTGCCTCCGTGTAAAGGAGTCCATCTTCCCAATAGGCCCTGTGGGTTCCACTGACATTATCTTTTTCTTGCTCAGCTGCTCGCTGTCTTAGGCCTTCAAGAGTAGGACAAGTCTTTTGTCTCTGACATAGCTGTTCCCTTGCAGGTCCCCCAGGGCCCAAGAGCTCTACCGTATAAGGCTCCAGCTCCATGGACTCAGTTCTCTCAGGGAATAGAGCATCTTCCTGAGAAGAGAGGTTCTGTTTCTTGTGCGGTGAAGAAGATGGTCCCCCAGTCTTCTTTCCTTTCCTCTTGGAAGGTTGGGCCATTATTCCAGACTCCGACACTTCTTTTTCACCCTGTGCTCTGCATTGTGCTCTAGTCTTGACACACACCAGTTCAGGGATACCCAGCATGGCTGCATGGGTCTTGAGCTCTACCTTGGCCCATGCTGAGGACTCCAGATCATTCACTAGCAGACACTCTACTGGGATTGCAGAGGAGACTACCACCTGTTTCAGGCCAGTGACCCCTCCCCATTCTAAAGTTACCATTGCCATGGGATGGACTTCAGTTTCATTGTCAGCATTTGCGACTGGATATATCTGTCCAGACATGTACTGTCCTGGGGAACCCAGTTTGTCTGTCACCATGGTGACACTGGCACCTGTATCCCTCAGGGCTTCTACCCTATTCCCATTTATCAAGAGCTGCTGCCTGTATTTTTGTATGTTAGGCGGACAGGCAGCAAATGTGGCTAAATCCAACCCACCCTCTGAGACTAAAGTAGCTTCAGTGTGGACCCTGATTTGCTCTGGGCACACTGTTGATCCCACCTGGAGATTGGCGATTCCAGTGCTAACTGGAATAGTAATTGTGGGACTTTTCTTGTGACAGGCCTTGTCTCTAGTTTAGTCTCCATGCAGTCTGCAGTTGTGACACCAGGCTTTCTTGGGATCAAAGTTTTTACCTTATACCTATTTGTGGACTATGAAGGGGCTCAGGCCCACCCTCCTGAGCAGGTTTTTGGGGCCCTGTGGAGACTCTTTGCTTTTGTCCTTGGATGTCTCACCACCCTCCCCTGGGAGGCTTTGTGACCCCTTTCTTTTGGTCACCCCCTGTGGAAGTCTTGGTCACCCTTATCTTGACCCAGTGGTCTGCCTTCTTTCCCAATTCTTGGGGGGAAATTGGACCTAGGTCTACCAGATGTTGATGCAGTTTGTATTTGAAGCAATTACTTAACAGAAGTTCTTTCATAAATAAACTATACAGCCCATCATAATCACTTACACTACTGCCAGTTATCCAACATCTAGTGTTATGACTGGAAGTCAACAAAATCAACCCAGGTCTGTCTCGAGGATTTGTGAGCCCCCCTGAACCTAATCCTGTACTCCTCAGTTAAGACTCCAAAGCCCTCAATCAGGGTAGCCTTCATGAGGTCATAGGATTCTGCATCCTTACCAGAGCGTCTGAGGAGTCTATCCCTACACTTTCCAGTAAACATTTCCCAAAGGAGAGCTCCCAAGTGAGATCTGCTTACTTTTCTGTTGCACAAGCCCGCTCAAAAGCTGTGAACCTTTTGGTGATATCATCCCCTCCTTCATTTTTAGTTACAATCCCTTTGGGGATTTGTAGGATGTCAGTATTCTCTCTGACCTTATTTAAGTTGCTGCCACCATTTATGGGAGTTAAACCCATTTCTTTTCTTTCCCTTTCTTCAGCTAGGAGCTGCTTCTCCAAAGCTAATCTCTTGGCCATCCTTGCTAAAAGGATGTCCTCTTCATTGAGGCTGCCCTCAATGCTTACAGAGATACTGGTCTCCCCAGTGGAAGACCCAGGTTCTCTGACTATGGTTTGTGGAGACAGGGTTCTAGGAGCCCTGTTCTCCCTAATTAGGACAGGAGGGGTGAGTTCATCCTCCTGTTCACTAACTTCCTCTTCTGAGGGATGATCCTCCATATCAGAGGGGTGGTCTCATGTAAACTCTTCCAAGATCTCCTGGAGCTTTGCCTTGGTAGGGTTGGACCCAGTTTTTATTTGTTTTATTTTACAGAGAGACCTTAACTCTGACATCCCTAGATGCAGGTAAGAGGTGAGGTTGAGTTCCATCACCATCTCATCTGTTTGACTCATTATGACTCTAAACGTTGGGATTACTTTTTGAGAAACTAAAAACTACTTCTAGTACTTAAATCCTAACTTACACAAGGTCCTAGCAGGACTTAATTTTTTTTAGAAAAATAGTCAAATTGCAAGAATCAATTTCTAATGACAATTTTTGGAATATCAGTCATGTGATCAGGTATTGGCTTGGTAGTCCAGCAAATGCAAAGTCTTAGACCTCCCCCCCCCAACTGATCCACCAATGTAGGAAGTTGGCTCTGTATATATGATCTCAAAGTGAGAGATAGTGTGCACAGAGTCCAAGGGATCCTCTTAGAGGTTGATAGTGGCAAAAATAGATAATACTAATGCTTTATTTTGTGGTAGTGTAGTCGAGCTGTAGGCTTATCAGAGGGTAGTGTTAAGCATTTGTTGTACACACACAGGCAATAAATGAGAACACACACTCAAAGACTTAACTCCAGGCCAATAGGCTTTTACATAGCAAAACATTATTTTCTTAATTTATTTTAGAACCACAAGATTCAGAATTCAAGTAAGTACGTAAATTGTAAGGTACTTGGCATAGGTAAATATGGAACTTAGAATTAAAACAGTAACATACACAGTTTTTGGCAAAAATGGCAATAAGCTATTTTAAAAGTGGACACAGTGCAAAAATCAACTGTTCCTCGGGGAGGTAAGTAATAGTTAGTTTTTCAGGTAAGTAAAGCACTTACGAGTTCATTCTCCGGGGCACAGGCAGCCCACCGTTGGGGGTTCAATTCAACCTCAAACACCCAGCACCAGCAACACAGGGCCAGTCAGGTACAGAGGTAAAAGTAGGGCCCAAATAGCATAGGTGCCAATGGAGACCAGGGGTGCTCAGGTTCCAGTCTGCTAGCAGGTAAGTACCTGCGTCCTCTGGAAGCAGACCAGAGGGGTTTTGTAGAGCACTGGGGGGGGGGGGTCACAAACAGGCACATAAAATACACCCTCAGAGGCACAGGCGCGTCCAGGGGCAGTGTGCAAAGTAGGTGTCGGGTTTTGCGTTGAAAGCAATAGAGGGACCTGGGGTCACTCTGGCGATGCTGGCAGGCACAGGGGGCTTCTCGGGCCAGCCACCAACTGGGCAAGAATGAGGGCTGCCTCCTGGTCACTCCTGCACCTGTAGTTGGTTTCCCTTGGGCCTGGGGGCAGCAGGTGCAGTGTTTCTTCCAGGCGTTATGTTCTTTGTTACTGGGCAGTCGCGGTCAGGGGGAGCCTCTGGATTTTCTCTGCAGGTGTTGTTGTGGGGGTGCAGGGAGGTCGTCTCAGGGTGTCCACGTCATTGGTGTCACCTGGGGTCCTCTCTGCAGTGTTGGTTCTTCTGGGTACAAGCCGGGGGCATCGGGTGCAGAGTGTTGGGGACTAAAGCCTCCGGAGTGAGGCTGGAGTCCCTTTAAAGATGGTTTCTTTGTTGCTGTTTGGACAGAGCCGCTGTCCATGGGAGTTTCTTGGTCTTTTGGGTGCAGGGCAGTCCTCTGAATCCTCACAAGGTCGCTGGTCCCGCTGGATGCGTTGCTGTGCAGGTTATTTGAGTCTGGAGACAGGCCGGAAGGGCTGGGGGTAAGTCAGTTGTCGTCTCCGCCGTCTCTGCGGGGCTTTCAGGTCAGCAGTACTTCTTGTTGTTGTAGGTATTCAGGAATCTGATTTCGTGGTTTCATGGTCACCCCCAAATACTCAATTTAGGGGTGTGTTTAGGTCTGGGGGACAGTAGCCAATGGCTACTGTCCTTGAGGGTAGCTACACCCTCTTTGTGCCTCCTCCCTGTGGGGAGGGGGGCACATCCCTAATCCTATTGGGGGAATCCTCCAAAACAAGATGGAGGATTTCCTAAGGCAGGGTTCACCTCAGCTCAGGACACCTTAGGGGCTGTCCTGGCTGGAGGGTGACTCCTCCTTGTTTTTCTCATTATCTCCTACGGACTTGCCACCAAAAGTGGGGGCTGTGTCCAGGGGGTGGGAATCTCCACTAGCTGGAGTGCCCTGGCCCACTGTAACACCAGGCTTGAGCCATTGAGGCTCACCGCTAGGAGTTACAGTTCCTGCAGGGGGAGGTGTGAAGCACCTCCACCCAGTGCAGGCTTTATTCATGGCCACAGAGTGCACAAAGGCACTCATCTCATGTGACTAGAAACCCATATGGATGTGGCAGGCTGGCAGAAACTAGTCAGCCTAGCACTAGTAGTTGGGCTGGTATACAGGGGGCATCTCTAAGATGCCCACTATGTGTATTTCTCAATAAATCCCACACTGGCATCAGTGTGGATTTATTGTGCTGAGAAGTTTGATACCAAACTCCCCAGTATTCAGTGTAGCCGTTATGGAACCGTGGAGTTTGTGTTTGAAAAACTCCCAGACCACATACTCTTTATGGCTACCCTGCACTTACAATGTCTAAGAATTGGCTTAGACACTGTGGGGGCACAGTGGTCATTCAGCTATGCCCTAACTTGTGGTATAGTGCACCCTGCCTTAGGGCTGTTAGGCCTGCTAGAGGAGTGACTTACCTATGCCACAGGCAGTGGGTTTTGGGCATGGCACTCTGAGGGGGGTGCCATATCGACTTAGTCTTTTTCTCCCCACCAGCACACACAAGCTGTGAGGCAGTGTGAATGTGCTGAGTGTGGGGTCCCCAGGGTGGCATAATACATGCTGCAGCCCTCAGAGACCTTCCCTGGCCACAGGGCCCTTGGTATCAGGGATACTATTTACAAGGGTCTTATCTGTTTGACAGGGCTGTGCCAATTGTGGAGACAATGGTACAGTTTAGGGAAAGAACACCGGTGCTGGGGCCTGGTTAGCAGGATCCCAGCACACTTTCAATCATAACTAGCATCAACAAAAGGCAAAAAGTTAGGGGGTAGCCATGCCAACAGTGGTATTTTCCTACACACCCGCACTGTACTACAATCATGTAGGATGGGACAAAAGTTCCCCCTACCATGTAATACCCATTAGATCTTCACCACATCCTCAACCCGAATATTCTAATAAAAATGAGGCTGAAGCTACAGTGAGAGAGAATCTCACACATCTTGAATACCAGGGAGTAATTGAGCCATGTGTCTCTGCAATGAATAACCCGTTATTTCCCATTGGAAAAGCAGATCATTCATATAGAATAGTCTTAGACTACAGACACTTAAACTGTTGCACATGCACATATGGCATACAAAACTCATACAGCACAGCACTGATTACCAACATGGTGTGCAAAAAATACAATAATCTTGGATATTTCCAATGTTTTATCTACCAAGATCTAGTGACTGAAAGTTAGGATCTTATCGCTTTTAGCTCATTAGGCTATCAGCAGCGCTTTTGTCATTTACCACAAGAGTGTAAGAGCAGCCCTGGGTAGTTTTCAGCTTGAGCAACATCAATACTACATGAGATTGATCCTGAGGCGTTGTCCTACGTGGATGACATTTATTTCACAGATGACATCCTCAACATACATCTGACCAGGGTGGATCGGATCGTGTTAGGATCGCCGCCCCGGACTACAAATTAAATTTCAAAAAAACAAAGATTGCTTTCTTCAGTGTCCTAGTTTTGGGATACAATCTATTGTATGAAGGCAAAAGCCTTGCTCTGTACTTTCTAGAAAAATGTGTTCAATTTCAACCCCCAAATACCATTAAGAAACTGCAGTCATTGCTGAGTTTCTTTAACTTTGGCAGAACTTACATACCTGATTATGCACAATGCATAAAACCACTTTATGATCTAATTCATCCAGATTTTTCAAATAAACACTAGACAGCAGAACACACACATTCTCAGAGAACTGCAGCAGGACATACCAGAAGCAAAACACTTACACACACGTGACAACAAAACAAACTTGGTCATCAGAATAATTGCGGGCACTATAGGATTCATCTATGCCACTTTTAATGAAGGTGACACAGTACCTATCACATACAAATCTCATATGTACTCCAATGCAGAACAACGTTTTGCACCAACAGAAAAAATACTGACTGCTGTTCATATGGCTGTCATCAAGGAAAGGCCACTTGCATAAGGGAAACACATTATTGTCGTTACCCCGGTGTCCCCTCTTGAAGCAGTCACCAAAGCCAGTGTTCCAAATGACAAAGCATTATATCCATGCTGGGCAACCTTCCTGATTGCCACTGATGTTGATTACATTTTTTACCTAAAGCTTCAGACCCAAGAATTTCTCCTGTACGAACAGGAGTATCACTCACCTACTAATATATTACCACTTGATCATTATTACCGAACTATCATTTACACTGATGGTTCAACACGACCAGCTGTAGATACTAAATACCAATACTAAGCCACTTGCGCAGCTGTAAGTGGAGTGATGAGATCTTCTACCCTCAAAATACCTACACGTAGACCCTAGGGACTGCACTGCACCATTGGCAGAGCTTATGGCCCTCGCCTTGGCACTGGAACATACAGATCCATACTTACCAACACTAGTGTGTGTGATTCGTACTACTGTATCCACTCCTACAATGATTACCTGAATTACTGGCACCTGAGTGGCTTCAGAGGTTCCAAAGGGAACACTAACAAACACAGAAACTTATGGGGGAGGATAGCTGATGTTTGGGACAGACTACTAAAGGCTCATGCAGTACATACATTAGGCCTACAAGTTGTAGGAATAAGAGCTGTAGGAAACACTTTGGCTGATGTTGCTTCCAAATCTGCAGTAGCTACGGCTTCTGTTGCTGCAATAGCTCATTCTCATATGAGGTTGGATAATGAGATGGTGACTGCTGTGAAAGCTTCGGCTGACGGCAAGCTGTTACCAAAAGTATACCCTGCAAAACATTCCTACTATCTCAGTGCCAAAAATACTCCATTTGCAACCATTCCAGAGTGGGAGATCGTGTGATCCCCAACCAAGACCAGAGATTAGATCTCATCAAAGCAGCACATGAGGGTGTTGCTTCTGCTCAGGTAGGTGTGGTGGCTACAATATCACTATTACAAAAAAGCTTTTGGTGGCCAGGTCTTTACAAACAGACCGAGCAATATGTCCTTTGTTGTGATATTTGCCATCAAATTAAAGAGGCCACCTTCAAAAGCCCAATGCTGAAATACCTCTTAATTTCCAACAAACCACTACAATGTGTGTACCTGGAACATTGTGGTCCCTTATAACCTGATGGTGCATACAAATACATCTTAATCACTGTTGATTCTTATTCTAGATTCCTGTGGGTATGTCCACAACAGTCGGCTGATGCTCGGGCTGTTATTAAAATTTTTATCATTACACATACGGTTTCAGCACTCTACTCGGACCAGGGCCTGCCCTTTGCCTCTACACTATGGGAACGATGGGTGTTCTACTCCATTATTCTTCATGTTATCATCCTGAGGGAAACAAGCGTAGTGGAGAGGACTAACTGAGACTTAAAGAAGTCCTTAACAGCGAAAGCTATAGGCTCAGGCTATATTTGGCTTTATCACCTATACGGGGTCCAGAGAGCACTAAACAATTTGCCCAGAAGGTCCTTGGGAGTTTGCACCTCATATGTGATCATCTTCGGAACACCTATGTGTGCCCCTGATCTTGATGGTCTTGGCGCGGTGGCAGCAGACACACTGTTTGACATAAACGAACATGTTGCTGTTTTACAGGAGATACAACAATTCTATGATGAGAATTTATCTGCCTCTGCCGCCACCTTAGTGCATAAAAAGACTGCTTTGAAAAAGGAGTTTGGCCCATCATACAGAGCACCGGTTCCAGTCCTGAGAATACACAGTACCAGAACTGTCATCACACCACCACTGCGTGGTTCCAGAAAGAACAGATTTGTTTCCGTTGATAATGTCAAATTTCAGCATGTAGCTTATTCTGCACAGTAGACCAATAGGTCCTTTGGGTAGTACCTGTTCCCCTCTCACTAGTCGAAAGAAAATACCTCTGCAAGCAGTATACAACACTTCTGCAAGTACCAATTCTACAACTGGTTCCTCGAGTATGGGGAGGGTGGAGAATGAGCTTCTGCTGATTCCTGTTAACACTTCATTAACAAGAAAGGTCCAGGATGTGGAACTTTATTATTTCAATTCAACACAAACAGATAGTATCATCTACTATGAACTGCCACAAATAGGTCGATCCACCAGCTCTGCACCAGCTCCTGCGTTTGCGAGTGATTCTGGTTATTTTATCGACATTGATGACTTTTCTTTTGACTCATCTGTTTCTGCAACTGAGACTGTATGAAAGACATGTAAGCTGTACATGCTGCTTAAAAACAATTACTTAATTTATCCATAGTATTATCTGTGGATACTGTTGACATTGCGTTTCTGCTTTGGGTTGGTTTTGTTATTGTCTTATTTCTCTTGATAAATGGTCATTACCTTTCTGAATGTTCTGCCGTCGAGCCGGCAGATGAGGTTTTAATATCATACCTGTCTTCCCATAAAGTCCAAAGAGACTTGTCCTTTGTGAACATTTCAAAGGTTCCCATTTCAGATGGGGTTGTTTGGGATAAAGTGCAATTTGATATATCTACGGCCCTACTGAGGTCATTCAAATTCCATATGTGTTTAAAATTTCAATGAGTGATGTTATTACACCTGGTATTGTTTCCTATCACTGGGATGTTAAAACTGTTGATTCTATGCTTTCTGAGCTTGAATATTACACTGTGTTTGAAATTGAAGACGTGTATAGGAACACAGCAAATTATGGGGAAATGTTTTGTTATCACCATTACGGGCACTACTTTCTGCACCGAGCTAGTATTCCAAGATCAGTTTATAATTACACTCAGTGGGAACATTGTCTGACAACACCTGTGGGGAGTCTGAAAACATATGTAGATAGGTTTGAGTATTTTACTGGGCACGGCTAACAATGCTAAGTCCTACTAGTTCAAACTGCCACCTTCCACAATGAGGAAAATATTGCTAACAGACACAAAATTGATCTAATCAGATTCCTTAGTTTATCCGCTTGCTGTTGAAGGTAACGGGTATTGGAAAAACACTATTGAATTGAAGAGTGCATGGGGAACAATAGCTTGGTAGAACAAGGTAGGGAAGCTTTGTTTAGGGCATGCTGTATTCCTCTATAAATTATTATATTTTAAATGGCACCATCCAACAAACATCCTGTTTGAGGTTAGCAAAAGTTTAAGAATTGAATGTGCCCAGTATTACCATACCAACTACATTTCACAATTGGATATCATTTTTCAATGTCACTGAAGAACAGCTTACTACTTGGGTTCAGAATGACCTTTAATTCCTCCCTTTCGAGTCCCAGAGGGTGGGTATTGTGGCCATTGATACAAATTGTAATTGTTTATTCATATTCCGACCAGTCCTGAAGTGTGTGCAGCCGGTTTTCTATTACATGTGGTGCCTCTTCGAATGTGCACCAATAGTATGTCTTGCCATGCAGCCTTCTGTGGACAAGGATCTGTTAATGTCCTCGATAATGGTTAATTCACAGACATGCCCCTTGAGACTGAGGTGAATTCTTGAAGCATCCGATGAACCACCGCTTGAGGATTTACTGGCTCCAACGACATCTGGAACAATGGACAGTGCTATCTTTGCAGTTCACTCTGCGCCTGCGGCTTCTGCACACTTCTGCTCCATGGATCCTTCTGTCACTACATCTGTCAACTTGTCGCCCGTCAAAGTGAAATCCTTTTTGGTTTCAATCTCCCTTGATGACATCAGCAATTTTATGCAAGACCACAACTATTGTTAAAATTTGACCACTGGCTTTTTCAAAGTATAAAATTTTACACCAAATTACCTTTTAAGTCGTCCTATCTGTTGGCTTGCTGTGCTTGTCGACCTAGACATTTATCTCTTCTATATGATTTTAAATATGCTTTTAGGATTTTAATTAGGGCATTTTTAGTATTAGGCTTTGGACTTTGCACCATTGTTCCAGAAACAGGGGATGGTGTTGTGGGCCCACTTTAGCTTCTTGCCTGAGCACAGTATTTGGCCTAGCTTTGGCTTGCGGCCTGTTCCCTTTCACCCACATGATATGCTCTGTTTTCATTCATTCGATTGTATTCATTTTAGCACAGCTTGTTATAGCAGTAATGCTTTCATTTTCATAATCAGTTGTTATTCTGCGAAAGAGTTACTACCAGTGTTATGGATGACATCTTTTTTATTGTGTTCCTTTACCCAGGGTTAGCAGAAACAAAATGCAAGGCACACAGGATAATATTTCATATTGCCATCACAAGGCTGCGCAAACAGTCCAGCGCTTAGGTACACACCTGCGTCAGGCCTCTGTACAAGGACAAAACATGTCCCCTATATAAATATCTTGTGGGACAAAGGGAATTAGAGGGGGTTCCAGCAAGGATTTTCCATCCATGATGCATGCCGGTTTGCAGCTGACCTCAGCCTCTATGTCTCCGTAGAGCCTGATCTGGAGGCTGAAGGCCTGACCTTGTACAAGGTAATGGGGTGGGGTGGGCTTCTCATGGATACTGTACAGACAGATTTGGCCTACATTCCCATGCTCTCACTATGGATCTAGAAATTAGGCTTTTAGGTGGGAATTGTATATCCATATCATTGCAATATGTTGGGGTTGTTCATATTTATATCTCTGATTTTCACAATCCTGATTTTGTTATTCCTCATCATTCTAATCATTGCAGCTAATGCATTTTATCGTAGATTACAATATTTTTTATTAATGTATTGAAAATTATCCTGCCTCTAATTTCCTGCTGTGTGTGTGTAAGAGACTTGTATGTGGAGAGAAAAGGGTAAGGCTTGTTTACCACTGTTTCCCTGAGGGGTTTTCAGAGTTCTATGCACAAGGGTGCCACAAATCAGCTTTACTGTTTGAATGAGGTGTTGCTAGAGAGCTGGGAGGGTTGGGCTGACAGCTGCCAACTGGTGTGGGAGTGACCCAGCTACCTACAAGCAGAGGTGCTGCCGGCCCAAATCCAGCAGTCTCGCTGTTATACAAGAGTCCTTATGACATACTTGCATTAGGTCTCTTGGCGAACTTGCTAAACTGCTGATCAGATAGTAAGATCTCATTATTCTAGTACAGTCTATGGCACTCTAGAAACTTCACTAGGTAAAAAAACGAATGTACAATATTTTCCCCTTTTTGCTTTTTTGGTAAAACTCCTAAAGTACATTTAGGGGGTTATTACAACTTTGGAGGAGGTGTTATTCCGTCCCAAAAGTGGCAGTAAAGTGACGGATATACCACCAGCCGTATTACGAGTTCCATAGGATATAATGGACTCATAATACGGTTGGTGGTATATCCGTCACTTTACCGTACCTTTGGGACGGATTAACACCTCCTCCAAAGTTGTAATAACCCCCTTAATGTATAAATTCTTAAAACGTTATGTTCAAATTCAGAATTGAATGCAATTTTAACCTCATTTCTAATGTCTCCTTCATTAGTTTTTAAAGCCTGTAGCAGGGCAAATCCTTTATTTTTCCTAATGTGAACAAATTAGCAACATAAACTATCAGAAGGGTAAAGGAAAAGCAGAATCACATAAACACCAAGTATGATTTCAAAGATCTACATTCGCTAGCCTACAAAGATGTCTGTCTGTGAGGATCGAAACGCTTGATTACGTCATTATAATTTTCTAATGCTATTCTTTATACTGTCTATCTGCTTGTGTATGGTGAGGGAAGTGTTGGGAATATGGGTGCAGCAATGAGCACCTCCAACAGCAAGCAACACCCTCCTTTTGCTTCTAAAATGTAATCTACTGCCATTATATTCTGGAGCAGCATCTTGGCATTTGCATATAAATGATCTACAAGCAATCCCAATGCTAATGCGGTGGAGATGGCGATTTTCTCATGATTTCTGATTTTATTTTGGCTTCATTTAGTGCTACAGTTATACCATACATTGGAATTATAGAAGAAACACGTCTAGTTAGAGTTGAGGAATCATTCTGACCTACCTCTGCTGCAAAGGATGGTCATCAAAGTGTCTCAATGCAGGAATAGTATATTCGTGATAACAGGCCCCAGTCAAGTCTGAGAGCAGTCACAACTAAACTCAGGATCTGCAAATGAAATGTGCTAATGAGCCCTGCTAATGATGTTTATGAAACAACAGTTCATTGAAAAGGAGGAACTCATATGGGAGGGGTTTGAAAATCTCTACAGTAACATCATAGTCACTCTTTCCATGGACAACACCGGAGATATTTCCTTCTTTGGCGATCAGAGATAAATCCTAGCTCAGTCACTGCAAGATGAGTCTCCTTTGGTAAACTCTGGCCCAAAGGATTGAAAGACTATTAAACTTTTCAGGGCTCGGATAAGAATTGGGGATATAACGGCACACTGTGGCAGTCGGTGGCAATCATAGAAGAGATCAAGGCAGCACCATAACGGCTGGCAGGCACACAAATTATAGGGACTTCTACCCCTAGCAATGCAATGTAGAAGTTGTTAGCGAAAGCAGATCTCCGGCCATAGTGGAGGGGCTGGGCAATAGAGCAAATATGAGCCTGGCCTGTATTCTCAATCAGAGAGAGATACTAGATGGATGCAACCATACCATGAGACTGGAGATAAACAGCAGAGGCTATATCCACATGGGATATGGTACTTAGCTTCCCACGAGTCACCAATGAAGGAAGTTGTAGTGATGGGGAGGAACAGAGTATGCATCTGGTAGGGCTGCAATGGCAGAGTTGGGGGCAAGAGAAGGGAGGGGTTGTGTCACCTACTGGCTGGGGATACAGACCAGCCTGGTGTGATTGGTACGGAAAGAGGTATAGCAGGTGCCTGTTCAGGAGTGGACTGTCATCTGAAGCCACATTTGCACTGTGAGGAGTAGATCTAGGATGTCAGGCTGGGAGTGGGCCGTCATCTGGAAGCACACTGCATTGTGAGGAGTAGATCCAGGACATCAAGCCACAAATCTTAATGGCCGTATTGGAATGAGCAGGATCTGGAATGGAATGGAAGGAGCGAGGCTGCAGGGATGTTTTTCTGTGTTGTAAGTTCACAAACATTCCCTCACCAGGCTGGAGTTAACAGAAGACCTCCAATCAGCAGTCAGGAAAGGCAGCTTGAACCCATTGCTAAATTGCAGTGACATTGAATCAATTGTCTAAAGTACTGTAGGACAACATTTTTAAATGTTTTATTGAGTTTTGACTTAACAGTATGCAACTTGTGAAGCAATTGGGTTAGTTGCCATCCACTCCTGCTTAGTATACATGAGTTCCAGTGATCATAATAACTTAATATACAGAGAATATATAACTAGTAACTTCCCCAAGCTTGTGTTCATGCTCATATTGCTCATTTTACTGGACGTGGTGGTGATGTGTCAGTGCCCGTGGCTGGCTGAGTGAGGGCAACCCCAGTTAGGTCATTGTGCCGCTGTCATGTGTTGTTCCCTGCTCTCTCATCCCCCTCTTTCCTGTCCAGTACACCTCCATTTTGCTCAAGCTGTCTCTCCTTCAGGACTTTCAAAGCTATCCATCTCCTCTCACCATAGGTCTGCTATTGGTCTCCTAAAAAGACCTCTGCAATCCTCCAGGCACAAGGCCCGTTCCTCCTTCCTCTCCCTGGTTAGCTCCTCCATCCAAATCAACAGAACGGCAGGCCCTCTGGGGACTTCCAGTGCCTTGTTACATCTCTGCAGGCAACACCCAGTGCCTGGGATAGGAATTTATGCCCTACTTTCTCAGCTAGTTTTTTGCCATATAATCTCAGGAGGCAACCTTCTGCAGTCCCAAAGTACTCACGGTTCAAGGCTCGCTCTAATTCTGCTACCACTAAGTCTGAGAAGCATCTGTTACCGGACAATTCCATACCATGTGCCTGAAGTTTGAGTTTGGGTGGGAGCAACGGTGGCAGTGTCTACCTTACACAATTAAACTATGTGTACATAAAACCTGTGTTCCGCGATTCACTTTTGGTGCATTCCAAACCTCGTTCCCACTCTTTGTCCACAAGCCTCCAATGGCCTGAGCCCCTGAAAAGCCATCCCTTGTCCTAGCCATCATCATGCTGTATAACCATGATCCTAGATCTCGACCACTGCCAAATGTTTGGAGTAGATCATGTGTGGGTGGTTTTTAGCTCAGGTTCCTGTAGAGCCTGTGCAGTACCCAGATGAGAGCCCCATACACCAGGAACTGTGTTCCCGGTAGGTGGGAGTCTTCTATCTGTGCTTCAAGCCCCCTAATAGAGCACTCCCCATAACAGTCACCCAGCATCAGCAAGTCAGCTTCTGTCTATTACACCATTTACCGGGCCATCCGAAAGCTGCCTTTGGGCGTGGATAGTTCCACCAGATGCACCCCTGAGTCATGCAAAGGCAGAGACCCAGCTGTTTAAGGAATCCCCTCCAACAGTAGAAGGCCTTTTTAAAAAGCACCATTGCTGTTTAGGGTGGATCGCTGCACACAGATGCATCGCTGAGAGGGCCACTTCCCTATACACATCCCCAAACTCCTCTGCAAGATCTAGCCCTGCTAGTCACTGGGCCGGCAACTGTGCTGTAAAGAAGTACAGTTCAAAGTCTGGCACCCCTGTCACCTCTAATGAACCAGACTCCTGATTGTTCAAAGGGAGACCTTTTTTTGCTGCACATCCCATATCAATTTGCACAGCAAAGTATTCAGCGAGTGAAACCTCCTCTGTGGGATCCAAACAGGGACATTTACAAGGTAGTACAGCAACTTGGGCAGGACTGTTAGTTTCTGCAGTGCTGCCCTGGTCATGATTGGGAGTTACAGTGTGTGCCTGAACATCACGCTTCCCTTTAGGGCCCTTAGAACCATCCCAAGATTGCCTTCCCTGAGGCCAGTGTCCGCATGATATATCTTAACCCCCAGGTATTGGAACACACTTGTCTATCACTATCACTGGTGGTTCCCGGCATGCTGCTGCCAGGGGGCAGCGCACATCTTGGCCCAGTTCCTGCACAGCCCAAGCACCTTTCCAATATCTGCCAGTGTCTCCATCATCCACAAAATCTTGGATCAAGCATCCTCTAAGTATAACAACATGTTGTCCATGAGTAGCGGACAATATGCTCCCTGTCTTATAGTGGTGTTAACTTCCCTCATCTTTCCACTCTCCACATACTAGCAAGTCACTCCACTGCCAGTGTAAAAAGCACATGGAACAGGAATGGGAAGCCTGCTGCATGTCTCTGTGCACCTCCAACAGTTCTGAGACACAAAGGCCCACTCGGAACCTTGCAATGACAAGCAACCCCCACTTCCACCTCTCCCCCAGCACCTTTCTGTCCATGACCTCCCCTAGATAGTGCCCTCTGCAGGGTGTCAAAAGCCATCTGGATGTCCATGGAGAGCACCACCACCTCAGGGAAAGCAGATAGTGAGGCCTCTCTCATGACACGGTATAAGCGATGGATGTAGGCCGATGTGCTTCGTTAAACCCTTCTGGTCAGCTTGGACCAATCAGCTTGGACCAATGAGCGCATATGTGGATATAGTAGGATTGCCAATACCTTGCAGAGTATTATTATAATTCACGTTTAGCATGAACAATGGGCTGTAGGATCCCACAGCCTGCACCTCCCCAATGGGCTAGGAATAGACACTATCAGGGCTTCTCTGGTCATGGTGGCTAAGTACCCACTGGCATAGGTATCTTGCTGTGTGACAGTTCCTTAAGTGCCCTCCTAATTGTTTGCTTTGTAATCAGGCCTCTTCAGACCTCAGCTTCTTCTCTTGCCAGGACCAGAAGTGTCACCATAGTGAGGAAGGCCTCCATCGCCGCTTCCTCAGTTGCAGCAGGCTACCTTTAAAGGGTTTACTAATGCTGAATAATCACCCTTTGGATATCCTGCTGCACGTGGAATAGGTCGCCGGTAGGGCTCCAAATCTGCGAAATGGGCCTTTCCCTCGCCTTCACATGCTCTAGTTGGAACAACATCCTCCCGTCCCTATCCCCCCATGTGTGCCATTGCAATATATTCCCACCTGTTAATTAGTTGAAATATGTCCTGCAATTGAGCATGGGCTCTGCCCTTCTCCCCCAGCTGATTGTGCAGCTGAGTGCTCCCAGTCATCAAGCTCCAGGCACCACATACTATTTTTCACCAACAACATGTCTGCAGTGAGTGAGGAACAAACCCTCACAGTCTGTCCTAGGCAGTGACTCCCACACCACCACTTTGAACGTGTCCCATTCCACATTGCTGTGAGATGTATTCTAGGCATTGAGGTGGAAATATCTGTGCACTGCATCTGCAAATGGCCTCTTGAATGTGAGTTCATTCTGCAGCTCGGTTTGGAGCATCATTTTCGTGTATAACAACACCATCTTTCATTTACAAGTTTCGTTTGGAAGCAAAAGTAAGTTAGCCTGAAGGCAATAATAAAGGGTAAGTCAGCAAATCACAATTTCATTTAGGCGCAATTGATTAGGATGGTATAGCTCTAACTGAACATAAAGGTACATGCAGATCATCAGGCCACTTTAACTGGGTTTTGGAGCAAATCTTGGCTATCTTATTCTTGAGTGGGGTATTGTACCTCTCCCATCCCTGTGTATTCTGGGTGGTAAGCACAGTGGAAGTTTGGCTTGATCCCAAAAGTGTTGCATATCTCCTGAACTTCTGGAAATAAGTGTCTTGCTCAATTACTAAAAATGCAAAGGAGAATTCCAAATGTAAGGATAAAATCCTAAGGATAATATCTTGAAAGAGCTGCTTCATCACTGTGATTGTATATGCTCTGGTGTAGGCATAGCCTTCCATCCAACCTGAAAGCAAGCATACAATATAAAACACATATGAGTATGAAGAGCATTTGGGGAACTCAATAAAGTCCCTTTGCTGCAAACAAATGGACCCCAAGGAGGGGGGCAGGCAGCAGAGGTGGTATGCGTACCCATACCTACATTGTTGGCTTGCTACGTGGTACTGAAATGGCAATATTTCCAGGCTAGAGACAGAAAGAAGGGTGCATGTCAATGGGCTGCAGCAATATATAACATTCCATACCTACCTACTTGGGCAATTGTGAGGAAAGGCCTCTTTTTGCAAGGTTATCCCCCCACTTTTTGCCTGGAAAACAATATGGTTTCAAACTGTAAGTGTCCTGGGCCCCTGCTAAACAAGTTCTAATGGCCAGATCTCTTTCCCCCAAAACTACATTATACATTGTCACTTCAGCGATCATTGTATGTCCCTAGTAATGGTACCCCTGGTGCCTAGGGTATGGGTGTTGAAGAGGATCCCTCAGAGCTGCAGCACCCATTGTGCTACTCTGAGAGACCCCACACCAGCCTCATGCAGACTGCCATTGCAGGTGCATGACAAGGTGTATTTAAAAAGTGTAAACTCGATATGGCACTCACCAAGGCTGCCCTGTCCACTAACACTGCACACACTATAAGTAAGTCACCCCTCTGGCTTGCCTTACAGCCCCAAGGCAGGGTGCACTACAATGCATGTGAGGACATATGTTTGCATAAGAAAATATGCTCCTACTGTGTCACTACAAAACCTGAAGACACAGTAAGTGAATAGGGAAGTCAAAGAAAAAATCTGCTGGACACTAGCCTTTACAAGTTTCCCAGTTATATGATGGTGTCTCTGAATACTGGGTTGTTTAGTTTCAAACAACTCAGAATAGTAAACCCACACTGATGCCAGTGTTGGATTTATTATAACATGTATCCATAGTGCACCTTAGTGGTGCTCCCTGAAAAAACCTAACAGCTCTGGCATGGTTGCTGATTGTTTTTTACCAGCCTGCCACCACAAGACACGATTCTAGATTCATGGGGTGAGAACCTCTAATCTCAGGAACCAGAGCACAAAGCCTTTCCTGGGTAGAGGTGTTACACCTCCTCCCCCAGACAGGCACCAGGCCCAGCGGTCAGCTTTAAAGGCTTTACTACCTTTGAAATCTGACCTCTGACTCTACTGCTAGCAGCTGATGGCCACCCAATTGTTTTCCCTCCAATTTGAGCAGGAAAACCATCACGAAAACATAGCCAGAGTAGGAGGAGTGACCACCCCCAGCCTGCACGACCCTCCTGGTGTGGTAGGCGAGGTGACCACTCCATTTAATTTTCCTCCATCTTGGATGGCATGAAAATAGCCTATCAGGGTTAGGGATGTGACCTCTTCCCACAGGAAAGCTGCAAGAAGAAAAAGATCGCAAACCCTGCCTGCTGCATCTAAGACGTGACAATCGCCGCTGAGGGGTCAAATGGACATCAGACAGACTCTAAGAAAGCCGCAAAGACCTCCAACCATTTAAAAATTGACAAGAATATCCCTCCAGAGTGAAGGTATCACTCCCTGTGCCCAGCAAGCCGGAACCAGTGAAGTCCAGTTCACTGACTGGCCGTTGACAAACAAACTGAACATAGCAGCTGGACCAAATTGCACCCAACTGACCCGGAGGCCAGTGTGCCAGGTTTGGTGGCACTGTATTCCCCAGTGGCTGAGACGTGCCATAGCCCGGTTACTGGGCCACCAACATCAGACACCCAGAAGAAAAGTCCCCTTCAGACTACCCGAGGACCAGAAGCAAGCTCCTGTCGAGGGACCAAGAACCAACCCCCCAGAGTGGTGCTGCTGACCTGCAATCCAACCTCAAAGTGACCTGCACCTGACTCCAAGGACCCTAGGACGCACGACCCTTGGCTGGCCTACCTGCACTGAACCCGGCCTCCTTAGCTGCTGCATCGGAAAACCAGCTAGGGTGTAGGGGTCCCTAACCTCTTGTGACCTCTACAGTCCATGGGGACCCACTGGACTTCACTTCTACATCTGAGCAAGATAACTGTGCTCTGCCTCTCTAAAAATTAGAGGCCGCACTCGGATGATTAAGTTCATGGGGAAGCAGGACTGGGGAGAAATGAGTGGAGGTCTGTGTTAGAACCTAACTTGACAGAAACAATATCAGTAATTGAAGGGTAACTGTAGGTTAGAGATGTCGTCTGCAGAAATGGACATGCCTGAGAAAGGAATAGAGGGAAACTCAAATATTTTTAAAGTGGAATGACTATTCCTCGTATCAATTAAACAAGTGTTAGGCCTACCGTTTATCACACAATCAATGTAGGGACCCTTCTGGTCTATGGGAATACAACCTTTAATGCACAGTCAGCTCCTCCCCGCCTGTCCAGTAGTCAAAATATGGGTTTAAAGGGCAGGTCTAGAATAGAGGTGTACAGAGTCTACAGCACAACCTGGGTTAACTTTTGGACACACTCACCTATATTACCTAAACTATCCATACGGTAAATGCAAACCTTAAGGGGCCCGCAGGCCACCCCATGCTCTTTCAAAGGTTCAACCACCATTTCCCTTCCACTTGGCTGCCACTTCTATTTCTCAAAGGACATATTCCCCGATCCTTTCCATTTTTGTGCATCATATTTACGTTCAGTGACTTCAGCTTCTGCTTTGTTGCCTCCTTCTTACATTCCTAAGTGGCAAGACAGTGATTTGCAACTGTGGCAAGTTTCGCTAAATTATTGGTCTGCCACTCACTGCAAATTGTCGTAAATTGGCTGTTGATACTAGGTGGCAGATCCTGTACAAAAGCAGCACCCAGCCGCTTGAGTTCCATAGGGCGAGAAACAGCTGGACTCAGACGAGTCCTTGAACTGATTTAAATGATCTGTGGGTGCATCACCTTTATTCGGTTTAGAATTCATTATCATTGTCCAATCTATTTTAATGGGGCAGACCTTTCAACAGAGTGTCTTCATAGGTGTTCATTGCGGCTCAGCATGTGGCTGGCTCAACTTTTCCTTCATTTGATCTCTTACTTCACTTGGCATAACAAGTCTCAGTAATTGATTTACATCAGCCTAATTCAGTCTGTGCAAATCAAACCCAATTTGAAGTTCTTTGCAACTATTTTGGCACTGATTTATACTTTTTGGTGCAAAACTGCACCAACTCAGTTTTGCACCAAAACGTTTAGCACCGGCTTGCACCGTTTCTGTGCACCAGCAGGGCACCATATTTATGGAATGGTGCAAGCCGGTGCAAAGGGTAGGCTAGTGGCAAAATAAATGACTTTAGCTGGGCTGGCGGTATGGAAGAAGGGTTTTTGCACCCAAAAAATGATGCTAGACAGGTTAGAGTAAAAAAAAATGACTCTAACCTGCCTACAGTCATTTTCTGATGCAAAACCATCCAAACCACATGACACCTGTCTTAGAAAAGACAGGAGTCATGCCCACCACCCCAATGGCCAGCACAGGGGACCAGGGTCCCCTGGGCATGGCTAATGCACCAATTGCCATGTAGGGGAGCCCATTTCAGGGCCCCAATGGCACTTTAAAAAATAAAATAAAATACTTACCTGTACTTACCTATACTTACCTGGGATGGGGTCCCCCATCCTCCGCTGTCCCTCTGGTGTGGGTGGAGGTGTCCCTGGAGCCTCGGGAGGGCACCTATGGGCTTATTGCATGGTTTGAGTGCTCTGACCCAGGTGTTAAAAAATGGGGCAAAGCAAGTTTTACCCCATTTTTTTACCCCTCCTCCCTCCCGTGCACCATTTTTGCATGGGAGTATAAATATGGCGTTAAGGCCATAGAGTCATTTTTTGCACAAGAACGCCTACCTTGCATCTCATTAAGGAAGCGGAGGTCTCCACTTCCAAAAAATGACTTTAACTCCATAAATTTAACGCTGGACGGGTCTAGCACCAAAGTATAAATATGGAGTTAGTTTTGCCCCGAATTAGAGTAAAAACAAATGACATTAATTTGGTGCAAACAGAGTATAAATATGCCCCTCAGTAGGGTTCTTTCGAAAAATTTGGGAATTGTTTTTCTTTATTCATTAAGTCCAAATGGGATCAGGGATCATGAACCGTAATTCTACCCTTGGAGTTAGGTAGTCTTTCAATGGTTATATCACTTGGGATGAAGACAGGACCTCCTCATCTGATTGGTCTTCCCATTCACACTCCTCCCCACTTATAAGTAGGACACCTCTCTGCGGTCACTGTGCATCCTTCCCCCTGGCAAGGCAGCTAGCGGTCATTCAAAGGCTTCTTTTGTTTATGGTGAGACTGCGTTTTGTCACCTTAAGGGCCTTTTCTTCAGGTAGACAGGAGTCAGTTTCAGTTTCAGTCCTCCTCACTGCTCTGGCCTGTCTCCTAGCTTCAGTTGCTTGTGCTAGAGTCTGTACCGTCACTTGCACATTATCTTGCAGTCATGAGGCCTGCAGGTCTGCTTGCACTTTTCTGTTTCCAGGCACACCTGCTGACACACCCTGTGTCACTTACCGGCACTGAAAAAGGGAGTACAAGCAACAAATCTTCATTCTGTGTTTCTTCAGTCTCCTACTCTTTTGGTGTTTTTTTAAATCTGCGGGTACTTATATGGAGGAGTCAGAGCAGTAGAAGTGCAAGCCTTAACCATGTCCGTCAAGTGATTCATCTGATAGTCTAATCTTTGCTCAGTCACCCATCTGCAGCGAGTTTGAGATTAATGATTCCTCTCATCTGCTTCATCAAACCAGTGTCAAGAGGCTGGCCATTCTTCGGCTTCGATTCTGCTTTAAGGATTCTTCACTTTTTCCTTAAATTGGTTAAACATTCAAGATCATAGGTACCATTTGTTGGAAAATGCATAACATTATCACTAGTGAGTTCAACCCTTTTTTTTCCAAGAAATTGTAAGTGCTTTCGCCATACCGTTGATACATAGTGTAGGCAGGAGTCCCTTTGGACGGGGCCCTTGAGATTTAGACTTCTCTGACCCCATGATATCTGTGGTTCACTCACATACGAGACCACAGGGTAAAGGGGTCTGATGACATCATGTTGCAGCTCATGCCCGTAGAGGGAGGAAAGGAAGCAGAACACAGGGAAGGATTCTTCAGTTACTGTTCTAATTGGTAACCATGAAGGGAGTTTAGAGGGTATCTTACGCTCACACTCTAAGACCCCATTGCTTTCGACCATCATGGCGTACCCAGAGGCGATCAGTGCAGCTGAGTCAAAAAGCTTTATTCTTGCACTCACTTTCATCTTTCAATAGTATGTGCTCAGGGTCCTAATATTCTTGCCTGTCTTCTCCTTCCTGTATTGTTTCTAGAGTCTGAACTGCTCCAAACCATTGAGAACATAAACTAAACCTCCTGACCTACCCAACCAGTACTGATCTTGCTATCTCCTTCCCAGACAACGATCTTTGTGCACTACGTTAGGACATCACATGTACTTTTGTTAATAGCATATCAACAATGAGCTTGAGCATACTGCAATGATTGTTCAAGCCACTAGCAAAGTGCTAAGACAGAGCTTAAAAATTACACAGACTTCACAATTTAGGCCTCAGCCCTAAAATCAACCTTGCCTCCTTTTACCTATACCCACTAAAATTAAAATCACCCTTAGCTCTCCTCCCCTCTACCGATCCAAGAACCCTAAAATTATGCTTACCTCCATTTACTTTTACCCACCCCTGAAATCACCTTTGCCTCCCTTTACCTCAACCCTCCTCAAACCCTAAGATTACTTTTACATCCCTTTACATCTACTCACCTTCAACTCTAAAATCACATTACCTCCCTTTACTTCTACTCATGCCCAAACCCTAACATAACTCAAACCTCCCTTTATCTCCACTCAGTACTTTCACACAAGTTTTATAGGTTTTTATTACATTGAAGTCAATGAAAGGAAAACATGTGATCAAATCAATGCAGTTATGCGTATCTTTGATACGGAGCAGCTCTCTCGTGAGAACTTAGCTGTGAGTTTTTGAGATGTTTCAAAACATGGGGCAGTAAGTGCTAGTTTCATAAATATAATGAGGTACCGCTCAAGTCAGTCAAGTTTGAAAACAAAGGGCCTCATTATGACTTTGGCAGTCCTTTTCCAGGACCACCGAAGCCACTGCAACCAACAGACCGCCAGGGCCGGCGTTCTGTTGGCCGCCATATTAGGAGTCCTTGGAGGACCTCTGCCCATTTATGGGCAGAAGTCCGACTCCGAAGTGGCGGTTGCATCGCCAGCATCGCAATGGCAGCAGGACTCTGCCCACTGTAATACAAGTCATAATACGGCATGACAGAGTCCTGCTGGCCTGGTGGTGCTAGTGGTGCAAGAATGCCAGGACCCATCCCCCTCCCAGATGTCCTCCTCAATGGAGAAGGTAAGTGGACATCCGAAAGGGGGGTGTGGAGAGGGAGTCTATGTGTGTGGGTACATGTCTATGGAGGGGGTGGTGAATGCATGCGTGTATGAAAGTGAATGTGAATGTGTGTGTGCATGTATGTGCGTGTGCATGGGAGTGTCTGAGTGCATGTTTGTGAGTGAGTGGAGGTGTCTATGTGCATGTTTGCGAGTGAGTGGTGGTGTCTGTGTGGATGTATGCATATGCTGAGGAGTGTGTATGTGAATGCATGCGTGCATGAAGGGGTGGGGGTTTTTGTGGGTGTGTGGACCGGTGGGTGTGTTTGTGCATGTGTGGAGACATGTGTGCATGTGTGTGCCGATGACAGGAATAGAGATTCCTGTCACCGGTTGCGTGACCTCCCGGGTTTTCGTGGTGGGGTGACCACCACAGAAGGCCTGGTGGTTTGTAGTTTTGAAATCCAGCCGGCAGGCTGAAGCCTGCTGTCGGGTTGGAGGTGCTAACCACCGGCCACAGTGGTGTGAACGCACCAGCGGGCCAGGCAGCGTTGTGGAGGCTTGGCATCTGCCAAGCCCCACAACTCGTCATGTGGCAGTCCTTACCGCCAGGGCCGCGGTGGAAGGACTGCCATGGCGAGGCTGGCGGTCTCATGACAGCCATTCTCGTAATGAGGCCCAAAGTCTTGCTTCTGAACCATGAGACCTAAAGTGCAATACAAAGAAATGGAAGACGAATCAGCATGCACAATTTAAATCTGTGTGAGTTGCAAGTTAGAATGTGCTTTTACGGGAGTTTAAGTTAAAAATAATGATATTTTACTTGTCCTTATTCAGACTCTGACTGGCTTGAGATAGGCTGACAATGAGCAGAAATGTGAACATTCTTACTGCCATTTCCCGGTCTGGTTGGAAACAAAGGATTAGGAAGTCTAGATAAGTCAATGAATTACTTCACATTCAAATCTGCAGTGATTTATAAAATAGAACCCTCACTTTCAAGCCTATAGATCAATTTATTCAACTTGAATTACACTTTTTCTGTTGACATGGAAAAATTGGTTTGCAGTTCACTTGCACTTTTCAAAAAGCACATTTTTGTATTTTATTCCTTCTTTGTGATTTTGGTACACGCCGACCTCTCTACCTTTTCCAATAGTATCTAGTGAATGCCACTTAATCAATAGCACCAATATATACTGGCTATATTAGAGTATCTAATTCATGTTAAATAATGCTGATCATTTGTTTGATACTAAGTTGCTGATTTAAGAAAAATGGTGCAGCACCGCTTTCCTTGCACCCCTTAGTGCACTCCTACCGCCACCATGCGTGCGCCGTATTTAAAATACGGCGCATCATGGCGTAGGGTAGGGGGCAATACCGTCAGAATTACTGACGCTATTGATGTATTCCGCAAGATATTGGTGCTACTCCTGCAGAGTACATAGGTGCCCATTGTATTCAATTGCATGCCCCCTTTTAATGCTTGCTCTGAGCAGGTGTTAAAAGTGCTGAAAAAAATGGTGCAAGGAAATCTTTTAGATTTACTTGCGCCATTTTTTTGTTACTCCTTACAGGTGAATGAACCGCATGCATACATTATGCCTGGCACAGGCACGCATTGTGCCACTTTGTAAATATGGCACGTCTAAAAGGCCACTTTAGCGCAAAAAAAATGATGCTATGGTCGCGCTTATGTGGCACTAGGGCCTCTTAAATCAGGCCCTAAGTAGTGCAGGCACCTGCAGTAACTTATTATATCCAGCAAATATGAGAGCCCTAACGAACGACCACAAGTCTATTTTTCAGTTCAAAGAGAACTGCATTCAGTCTCTTAGTTCCCATGCACGCTTTTAAAAATAAGGATACACTTAGGGAGGTTTTCAAATCCAAATAAATGTCTGTTTCAATTTTAAATAAGTAGCCTGTCTTCAATGTCTTATAAGAAGGTGACTGAGTTACTGTTACAGACTTGGACAATCTGTTCAGCAAATACCCTTGATCTTTGGTGAACTTTTACTGGACTGATACCCAGGAGCTGCGCTTGGTTGGCTCCCCTGATCCTGCTGCAGCGGTCTTCAGGGTCAGTGGCCCAAGAGCAATAGCCTATCTTTAGTGTACTGGGCCCTTACTCAACATCAACACCACCTTTTGGTAGAAAGTGGAGACTCTAACGGGAACTGAAATGCCTTCTCTGGTTGCATAACTACTGCCCTTATTTCCTGTGCAACTCAGCTGCTAGGGAAATACCACAAAAATAATGGTTAGAGTATGGGTCTACCTGGCAAGCGATGACTCAGTCGGGAAGAATGTGCACCTGAGCAACTCAGTGGGGAGCCACCACCATCACAAGTGAATTAATGGGCCATTTATGCAACATAGGACTCATTTGGGAAAGGCCTAGTTCACAATTAGTCATCAATGAGCTGCTTCAGCCACAACTGAATATGTATAGAAGTACCAGTGAACAGCCTCCCAGGATTCGGCAGTAGAATGTGCTAAAGTGCATGAAGATTCTCAGAATGTCCTCACCTAAGTATCAGATAATGTGATGGTGGCGGCAGTGGAGATATTTAAATCTGACTCTTGACTTTCACCTCTATCTCAAACACCCTATGTACAAGCCTCCTTGTCTATTTGAGACTTTAAGGTGTATGCTGTTCCTTTGCTTACAGAACTATCTTCTGTGGCATATCATCTTCCATGTCATTTTCTAGTGAATCGTCCTGTGTGTCCACTACAGTAAATGAGGTCTTGCTTTATGGCAGTGGATGAGCTGTGTATTTGCTGATGGCAACATGGCATCCTTATACACCTCCATGACACTTACTCTACATTCTTACTGCCGGGCTTCTCTGGTGATGAGGATGATTTGATAACAAGACCTCAGGGTGCTAAGAAAGGACAAGCAGTATTATTACCTAAAGGTCATAAGAACAGTGAGTCCCCTCCAGGACACCTTATTGTTTCAGGGTGTGGCTTTATACTTGAACCTTCAGGCCGTTATGTAGAGTTTGTTTATCAAAGAATTTGTTCAAATTACACAGTATTACGTCAGAGACTCTATTAACATGATTAATCAGATGGAACGTCTGCCTTTGACACTAGTATTCTTTGTACCATGGATGTGGAATCTTTATATAATAATATTCCACAGGAAGAGGGGATTAAGATCATCATGGATTTCCTTGAACACATAACACACCCACATCCTGTCCCCACATGGTTTCTAATTCATGGTTATAAATTCAACTTCTGGAAGTGTTCCTCACTCGTAACTTTTTCTTCTTTGACAGCACATTTAGCAACAAATTAAAGGAACATCGAAGGTGGCAGTTTTTGGCCCCAATTTTGCGATTCTGTTCATGGAGAATCTGGAGACACGTCAAATTCTCACTCACAATAACCCATATCAGGAAGATATTGGTGTTTTGAAACTGTATTTTGATGGTGTCTTTCTGATTTGGCATGATTCAGGAGAAACTCTTTTGGAATTTTACCAGTGGATTAATGACAATTATAAAGGGCTAAGATTTACACTGACACACAGCAGATTGGAAATTGTCTTCTTAGATTTGAAAATAAAATGTGTGGAGGGTGGGCTGGTTACACCTTTACATCACCAATCTGCTGAAAGGAATACCCTACTGGCATATGAAAGCAATCACCCCAGGGCTCTGAGAGATTCCTTACCATACTCACAATTCCTTCATATTTGTAGGAAATGTTTTTCAAGCATGATTTCTTTTCAGAGGCTATATTCCTGGCAAATAGATTGCATGCTAGGGGATATCCCTGTAAATTAGTAAAACAGGCCCTGAAGAGGACATGGTGTTGCCAAAGCGATGAACTTTTGATCCCTAAGAATAGGGCAAGAAATGACCGCCTAACATGTGCCACTAGCTTCTCTACAGTCTCCACTCAAATTAGGAAAAATAGCCTGAAATATTGGCCAGTGCTCAATGCGGGTGAATTGAATTTGGAATCTCCTTTGTTTGCATTCTGCAGGATTCAAAAATAATAAAGATCATTAGAACCAGTAGGCCATCTAAAACCACTAACTCTAGTCTCACTGACCTTTGGGGTCTACCTCCCTTGGTGGGACACTTTAAGTGTGGGAATTGTGTTGTATGTCATTTCACTATAGAGTCTATAGAATCTGCATATGGTAATATTAAAATTGAGATGAAGCAGTCTCTAATTGTAACTCTAAAAATTTTGATTATGCTAATTCTTGTCCATGCAACAAAAGCTACATTGGCCAAACAACGCAAAAGGTGCGCATTCGTATTTGTCAGCACCGCAGCGGTCTACGATGTCAGGTTGCTAATGCATCACTAGTGAACCACTTTATGGAGAAAGGGCATACTGAAAATGACATTCGCTGGCAGCTAATCGCCGCTGTCAGACCACCACAGAGGGGTGCGGATATAAGTGCGCTAATCAACAAGGAGGAACTGAAGTGAATACTACACACCAATAGCCTACTCTGGTTTGAATAAAATAGAGGACTAGACTGCACTCATTTGAGGCCTTTGAACTTGCCAGATAAAGAGATTCTGTGTCTTTCTGTTTCAGCAGCTCCTTGGTTTCGACTTACTTTGTTATAATGTACCACTCCAAGGGAGGGTATCTTCTAAATTGAACACTATGGATATGATATGGGTCTGTGTGTTTACATATCCTTGGGACTTGTTAGTTGGCTGCCCGCAGTGGCTACAGGACTATAAACAGTTTAAAAAATATATTTTTTCACATTTCATGAACAATGATCAGTATGAAATGTGATATGCTTTAGGGTCATTATACAAGTTTAACGGAACTCACAGTGATTATATTTTTGTGACAGTCATATGCACTAGTTTTAGATATAGAAGGAACTACTTTTACTACCCCTCTAAGATGGTCACCACGATTTTTACCTTCTTCTTTTCTAACCAGATATGCTGTTTCACTTTTCGCCACGCTTTTTCAGATGTACTCCCTGTTTTATATGCATCGAGTGCGATTTGAAAGCGAGACTATGAAATTGTGCTGTAATATTATGAAACATGTTATGGATTGAGCCATCTTATATGGTTATTTTCTAATTCAGGTTTTGTTATTTCGACACTCATCTATACATATGTAGCTTTTGATAGGGAGTTCCCTTTACTTCTTCGCCAAAATGTCCGCCACAGTTTCTTAAAACTTCCTACCTTATCCTCTTCAACATGGCCACCATACTATTCCATGAGCACTTTCTGTTTATAAATAACAGACACATAACACACCGCTGTTTGGGTGCCAGGCATTCTTTGCACAATTACTCTCTTGAATGCTGGGATATACAAACACCTTTATGTTGTTGCGGTGAGTGACAGAATTGATTTTACTTTGTTACAAAAAGCCATTTTTATCGTAATTATTAACTGGCATGCCCTGCCAATTTCTAGACTCCGTTGCTCTTGGTTGGGGACTACCGATACTCCATTACATCCTGTATCATGTTCTGCTTAAGGTCAGTTAGGATTTCACATGTTGCACAATTGACTCCATTTCTGGTATTGGCAATAATTGGATATTTGATTTTCAGCTATTATGGATATGTGCCTAGTGTGGGCCATGTTTGAGGATCAAGATGACCTCTTGAGGAAATCCGGTTGGATAGATGTCCAGATAAAGATTATTTCTGTTGGGCTGTACCACTAAACAACTCTTGTATGAGTAATGTTGTAATGCTTTGTCACCCAGTGAGTGGTTAGTTTGTTGAAGCATGGAATTAATTCACTGCTGTATGGCACATACTTTTGTATTGCTTGCCCACGGAACAAAAGCAATTAGTTTGTGCAGTCATGGAATGGGTTGACTTATTTGTGACACTGGGCAGCATGTGTATTGTTCCTGCTTTTTATTGCACCAGGACACACCTACGGAATGACTAGCTTCAATTATCATCCGGACCTATTTGATGGTAATAGCATGATGCCTTGCATGTCAAATTACTCTCACATGTGGTGCATGGTGTGGCAGGATATTATAATTGATATTTTTGACAGATAACGGTACCTAATTAGTTCTTTACATACTTCCTCTATTCTTCTTTTGCCCTCTCTCGTTCTTCCTGCCTCGCTTTTAACAGGTCTTGGTTACATAGCCGGTAACTACTTACGTGCATCTCAGGCTTAATTTTTATGTCCTAATGATGATCCCACTATTTAAATTAGGGATTGAAACATTGGCGACATTTAGTAGTTGGACTTTGAATGATAATATATAATAATTCGATATGAGCAAGAGTACTGTAAAATTTGTACTTTATCTGTATATATACTTTTTGTCACATGGGATATGCCTGAGCAGATCGAATTTGTTCTTGTTTATGAAGACATCTTTGCTTCCCCACTACATTGTTCTCTTAGTTTCACTTGGAATAAACATATTAATTTATTGAATATTTTCCCACAGATTTCATTGCAATTTCATGGTGTACTTAATCTACAGTCTCTTTATCTAGGGGACCCTTGTTCCTTTATAAAATCTTTTTCTTTTACTGCATAAACACAGCAGCCAGTAACACCAGTAAAAAACAAACACTACATTTCCATTGAGTCCAGTCCACCCTTTCTATGGCCCTCCAATCAGGTCCTAGCCACCTGTATATAGTCCTGCTAATACAAAGTCCTTCCTCTTTGCAAATATAAGAGACATCAATCAGGAAATAGTTGAAAACAAACTGAACTAATATCATCCACTTCAACTTGCAACTATGGATGATCCTGTATTTGCTCACATCCAATGAAGAACTGTGTGACTGGCACCACTCTGATCGACTTCCGAATCGAACGCCTTTCTGCTTACTCAAGGGTTTCAGCCAAAGGATCTCCAACATCTAAGAAGGTTTTGCATCTGAAAAAAGAAAGAATCATCAAAATATCTCAGTCCTTTTTGACTGACGTTCAACGGCATAATGAGTGGGAAACAAAGTAGTGACATATGTTAAATAAACAAGACAATATACATATATACTTATCAAGTATCTTTGGGTGGAATAATCCTATCCTCCGTGTCTTTAACAGAACTGAGAATTCTTGATGCGAATGCTAGAAAGTGTTTTATTCTATGTCAGGAACGGAGGCTTCAGATTAAGCTTGCTTAAAGCTGTGCTACCACTCCAGATGCCACATCAACAATGGGTTTAGATTGAACAACTTGAATGTAGAGTCTGATGGCCAATCAGCCACCTCCATAATGTCCTCCAATCTGGAGTCTGTAGTAAAGGCTTTAGAAGCTATGGCTTTCCTCACTGAATGAGCTCAAAACATAGAAACATCAATCCCAGCTTCTCCTAAAAGCCATCTGACCCAGTGAGTTAAAGGTCGCCAAAGACACTGGGACAAACATCTTCTGGTGAGACACTAATAATTGGCCAGCCTTGTCTCTACGCAATTCATGTGAAACATCCTCATACACTTTAATACATTAGACAACACAGAATTTTGAATTGTTTGGAAAACTTGGATAACTTATGCATTTCAAATGAGTCTTAGTACATTTGGAAATATGGAAGAAAACTCCAGTGGGACTGAATACTCTACTGGTTATATCCAGTGCCTTGACATCTGATACTCTCTGACAAGAAACTAACCAAACTAAGAGCGTCAACTTGGCAGACAATTGTTTTCTGGAGAGATCTTCATTAGAAGTCTGGGCCTGTACAAATTTTAATACCACATCAAAATCCCAAAGAACTGAGTATTTGGGAGTTGGAGGATGAACCATGCATACACCACGTAATAATTAACAAATCATGGGATGTTCACCGAATGGTTAACCATCTATCTGAGGATGGGCCGCAGAAATGGCTGATTGAAAATTGTTGACTGTTCTATAGGAGAAACCCTAGTTGGCTAAGTGGGACAAAAAATTTACAATCATTTGAATGGTGGTCCCCAAGGGATCCACACTCCATTGATGGCACTAACCAGCCCATCTTTTCCAGGCAGATGCCTCATGAGGCAAAGATATCTGTTCCACATAGGAAAGACCCTTGTGTAGATGAAGAATTTTTAGGCGCTAAAGGGCACGATAATGGAGTGGACCAGGAAAGATAGCTTGAATAGGTGAAGCTAAGAGTCGGGCAAGAACCCTCAAGGAAATCGAAGAAGCAGACAATGCCTTCTACAACTCTTTCTTGATGGCCAACCTCTTTGCAAAGAGAAGCTTGAGCTAAGCCGACACTGAGCCTATCTAAAAACCCAAGAAATCCATGTTTTGGGTTGGATTTAGATTGGACCTTTCATTGTTTATTACAAAACCCAAATCCTGAAGGAGGTGGACTGTCCAAGAGAGGTGCAGAAGAACCATTTGACGTAGTTGAGCCATGATGAGAATATTGTCTAAATAGATGATCAGATGAACAACTTTCTCCTTGTAGCACAAGAAACCCCTTCAAGGGCCCGACCAGATTTAATACCACCACTTGGCAGGACAGGGCTCTTTAGCAGAGGAGCCCAGGTTCTGGCAGATGAAGTCTTTGATGTCCCTGAGACTTCTTAACAGGAGGCAAGCTCAACTCAAGCCCTTGAAGAACCTTGGAAAGCAGGATGTAGAAAGCAAAGTCTAGTCCTTTCAGTCCCAGGGCAGAAGAAGCAGCAGCAGCAGGTCACCACGAAAAAGCAACAGGCAGAGTGGCAGTCCCTCCTACAGCATCTAGCTCTTCTTCCTGTGAGAATGTCCTCAGTCCAGACGTGTTCTAACTTTGTGGGGTCAGAGGTCCAGTACGTATACCCATTTCTGTCTTTGAAGTAGGGAAACGTCAAAGAAAAGTCTTTGTAGTGCACAAGACCCTGCCTTTAATGCCCTGGCTCTAGACATTTTCCAGGGGGTTGGAGACTGTTTTGTGTAAGGACAGACACAGTCCTATTGAGGTGCAAGTGTCAGCTCATCCCACCACACTACCTCAGGAAGACCCATCAGGATATGCAGGGCACACTTCAGCTCCCTTTGTGTGACTGTCTAGAGTGAATTCACAAACAGCCCAACTGTCATCCTGACCCAGACGTGTAATCCACAGATAGGCAGAGACACAGAATGAGTAAGCAAGAAACTGCCCACTTTCTAAAAGTGGCATTTTCAAACTTACGATGTAAAAAACAACTTCACCAAAAGATGTATTTTGAAATTGTGAGTTTGGAGACCCTAAACTCCTCATCTCTATCTGCTCCCAATAGGAAATTACACTTAAAATATATTTAAAGGCAATCCCCATGATACCCTTTGGGAGAGGTAGGTCTTAAAATAGTGAAAACAGTATTTAGCAGTATTTCACTATCAGGACATGCAAAACTCACAAGTGCATGTCTTAACTTTTAAATACACTGCCCATGGGGCTGCCTTGGACTTACCTTAGGGGTGATCTTGCCAGGTCAAAATGGCAGTTTAAAACTGCCCACAAAGACACTGCAGTGGCAGGTCTGAGACATGTTTACAGGGCTACTCATGTGGGTGGCACAATCATTTCATATAAAAGCCTGGGCACACATGATGCACTATGCTAGGGACTTACTAGCAAAGTAAATATGGCAATCATGGATAAACCAACCACCAATACCATTTAGACAGACAGCACTTGTACTTTAGCACTGGTCAGCAGTGGTAAAGGGCCAAGAGTCCTAGGGCCACATGTACAAAGCATGTTTCTAGTCGAAAATGGGCCGATTCACAGAATCGGCCTATTTGCGACTAGAAAAATGCTTTTTGGGATGTACCAAGCCCAAACTGCGATTCGGTACCTTGTTACCAAATCGCAATTTTGGTTTGGCGATACGGTATTAGGAAGGGGCGTGTCCAGGGCGACCTTTCCTAATACTGGATCTAAATGGTATATGATTTTTTTGTGAACGTGAATTCGGTCGCAAAACAATCGCAGTGAGCACCAATTTCAACTTGGTGATCACCCACTTGCAAAGGGGAAGGGGTCCGCAAGGGACCGGTTCCCCTTTGTGAATGTTTGCAAAAACATTTTTGAAGAGCAGGCAGTGGTTTCACGGACCACTGCCTATTCTTCAAAAATGAAACTGAAACGTTTAATTTTCTTTCTTTTTAAACACAGCCTGTTTTCCTTTTAGGAAAATGGGCTGCGTTTTTAAAAAAAACAGTGCTCTATTTAAAAGCAGTCACAGACATGGTGGTCTGCTGACACTAGCTGGCCACCATCCCTCTGATTTTTGAGAATTCCCAGTGGGTCGCAAATTGTGACCTACCTCATTAATATTAATAAGGCAGGTCTGTTTGCGACCCACCAGGAATGGCAAAATAAACTCAATGGAGTTTGTTACATTTGGAATAGCGGTTACCTAATTGTGATTCGCATGGAATTGCAATTAGGAAATCGCAAATCTAAATATTTGTACATGTGGCCCCTAAAGTCAGCAAAAACGTAATTCTCCACAGGATCAAAAATAGGTCAGAAGCAAAAAGGCAGGGGAATCCTCACCAAGAGCTGAAGAGGTCTAACAGACTCCAAGTTAACAATGAATGGCCAAGTAGACAAATTAGCAAGATCATGCTTTATCACCATGAAATAGGTGATAGGGAGTCTTTTTGAAAATATTTCTAAATATGTAGATTTTTTCTTACGTCCTTTTGTAGAAACACTACCTTCATACATTAAGGATACAAGAGATTTTTTGAGGATAATTGATGGAATCATGTGGGAAGAAGATTATCTTCTAATGAGTTTAGATGTTACCAGTTTATACACATGTATACCCCATGATAATGGCATAAAAGCATTAAGGTATTTTTTTAGAGCAAGGTCTCTATCGTATCTCTTACACACAGAGATGTTGTTGGAAATGGTGTATATGTGTCTAACAAATAATTTTTTTATTTTTGAGAATACACAGTGCCAAGGGACTGCGATGGGCACCTGTTTTGCCCCCAGCTATGCAGGTTTGTACCTGGGTTGGTGGAAGGAATGGGTGGTCAGAGTTATCAAAGGTTTTGAAGATCAGGCAGTTCTCTGGGTGAGATACATAGATGACATTTTCTGTATCTGGAAAGTGAGTAAAGAATCTGCCACGAAATTTGTGACAACACTGAATGATAATTCTCTAAATTTGAAATTCAGTATGAAATACATCATTTGGAGTAGATATTTCTGGATGTGAAAGTAAGTGTGATAAATAAAAAATTGGAATGTGAATTATTTAGAAAGGATACAGCTGGTAATAGTTTACTTCACGCCACTAGTAATCACCCAAAGAATTTAATCCAGAGTATTCCGTATTGTGAACTACTTAGGGCTAGAAGAAATTGTAGTGTGGATACTACTTTTGACAAAGAAGCTAGTCTTATGATTAAAAGATTTAGGGACAGAGGATATTCGGGTAGCAGTATAGAAAAGGCATTGAAGAAAGTTAAACAAGTGAAAAGGGAAGACTTATTAGTAACTACATCAAAGACTGATAAGCAAGATGAAAAACAAATGAGATTTATTATAACATATCATAATAAAACAGGAGAAATAAGAAGGATGTTTAATAAATATTGGCCAGCATTAAAAACGGATGAGAACTTAGAAAAGGTGATCAAAGACTACCTCACATTCACATTTAGAAGAAGTAGATCTTTAAAAGATACCTTAAGTCAATGTCTAATACCAGCAATGGAAAAGACAAAGCCTATTCACGGCTTCTTTATTTGCGGAAAATGTAAAGCCTTGAAACATAGTGCAAATTGTAAAGAATTCAAGTTTTCAGGGAATACAAGACTGTTTAAAATTAGGAAACATGTAACATGTCTTTCAGATTATTGTATATATGCTCTGAAATGCCCCATTAATAAATGTTATATAGGGAGCACTATACATATGGCAAAAAAAAGAGTATTAGAACATATGAGAGCAATAAGAAATGAGGATAAGTCATTTCCAGTAGCCAGACATTTTAAAGAATATCATAGTATTAATGTGAATGAACTAAAATTTGTGGTGCTGGATAGAATTATGATGAACATACGAGGAGGAAATAGAATATTGGAGTTGAGAAAATTGGAATTCCGTTTAATTATTGACTGTAACACCATGGAACTCGAAGGATTAAATAAGGATGAAGAATTACCTGTACATTTGATATATTGATTGACATTAAGTGAAAATTAAGTAATGCTGTTGGAAAAGTTTGCACAATGCAATGGAAAAGAGTTGGACTAATGTTCATAGTAGATAATGAAATAGATTTTAAGTTGTTTTTTTCACAGTTGGGTTTTTAACATAAAGTGTTTATTTTTATTTTTACTTTATAGATAAGAAGAAATAAATGTAAGTGGTCAAAGGAAAGCAAAGGAGCTAATCTATCGAATAGAGATCATGTGGTGATGTAAAGGTTGAACATTGTATCCCATTTTCTGCATGAATTAAGTTGGATTAATATGAATATGAATATAGTTAAAGAGATGAAGCAAGGATGAAAGAATAACAATAATAAAGTTAAAGATTTATGCCCACTTGGATAAAGCCAACGAGTACTAAATAGTAGGTTTGTAAAATAGACGGTAATGCTATATGAATGTGAAAATTGATAAATGAATTTAAAATTCATGTGTAGATATAAAAGGATTTAATATAACTTGAAATGGTGACAGAGAGCCATCGAGAAAATAGAGAGAATATTGGATAATATTTTGGAACTGTTTGATAACAGTTGAAATTCGTCTTTGCTAAAATTGAAATGATTGATAAATATCAATATTAGATGATTATAAGTGTTTTGAGATAGTGATAAAGTAGACTGACTGAAAGAGCGGATTATATGAGATATATATTTTTTTTTAAATCATAGAATAAAGGTATTATAGAATGAATGGTTTAAAGGTAATAGAAAACATGTTTAAAGATGGCCGCTGTATTGGATATGAGTTTTTAGACTGTTATTTTTGTTTGTGAAATGGTGAAGGGAACATATAGCAGTGGAAGTATGGACTAAAATTTCTCGTGATCAAGGGAGCTTTGACTCCCGAAACGCGTTGGGCGATATGTGGATTTGCCAAAATAAATTGATTATGTAAGACGACATTCAGTGACAGAGACGTTTTTTCCACAGGAAGAAACACGAGGACTTATATATATATATATATATATATATATATATATGTTTATGTATGTATGTATAAAAGCTGATGCCTAATATGTTCATAGGTCATTGAATACTTTCTATATAAGTTATAAGTTGCTCTTTTTAAATGCTTAAGAGTCTATTTTAGTTATCTATCACAATAGGTAAACATTATCTTAACTATTTATCTACAAGCATTTCACTATTGAAATATTGCGGAGAAGAAAAAAAATATTGTTATAAAAGTACACAAATAAATTACTGCAACACTTGAAAGACTGTGTTTATACAACTTTAAATCTCAATATGTTATCTTCCTTATACATATATTCCCATTCTATGTAATCATGAATCTATATATTTATTACTTCAACCCTACTGTACAAGAGAACAAAATGATTCTGCAGTGTTCAACTCTATCTCACCCTAAACATCTATCTCCACTCTCTGACTCACCACAAACCTCGTTCTACTACTATGATCTTCAACAATACCCTTCCTAGACTCTTCCCTCCTCTATCCCTCCTGGCTCACCCCAAACTTTAGTTTACTGCTGTGATCTCCCAAACAACCATACTAAATTTTTCCTCATCTACCTCTCCTTTGACTCACACCAAACCACATTTTACTACTATGATCTCCCTAAACCCTTTCTAAAGACTCTTCCCTCCTCCATCTCTCCTTTACTCATCCCAAACCTAAGCTTACTACTATGATCTCCCAATTAACACTTTCGGAATTCTTTCTTCTTCTATCCCTCTGTTATTCTATTCAATCCAACTAACAGACTCACATGTCCACCGCTCGAATTAAGTCATAGTTCTGTATGCTCAAACTAATACTATACTTATATTTCCCTATACTAATCCACCACTAAGTCTTTTGGGCTCAGGAGTAGCGTGCCACTCACGAAAAGCAGTTCAATGCCTGATCAGGGGTAGTAAGCGCCATATAAATACAATTGCAATTTTGACTGCCACCATATTTTTAAGGTATAACCGGATGTGGAATTAAGCATTGTAAATCTATACTTCCTGGTGTACGCAGTGGTGGCTGCCACTTAATGGGGGTGGTGAGGCGGGACGGGGTGGTGGGTGAAAAAAAAAAAAAAGTTTAAAGAACGCTTACCTTCGGGGGAGACGCGTTCATCTCCCCTCTGTCCTCATCCTCTTCCCCTTCTCAGCTGCATACAGGCTCCCAGCCAATCACAATGCTGCTGTCACCAGCATGACAGCAGCATTGTGACTGATCTGGTCTGAGCAGCCTGCTTCACCACTCAGACTGGGAATGGGAACCTAGCCATGTTCTCCACTTGGTTGTGCAACACAGCCGGTAGAGAACATAAAAAATGTGCATGTCTGTTTGGCCGGTCCAACACGGCCGGACAAGCAGACGTGCACACTTTGTGCTGTAAAATCCCTTGTACAGTCCTCCTCTGTACCCCTCCCTCAAGCCCTGCCCCGCCCCACCCCTTACTCTCAGGAAAATTAAAATGACAATAACATTGCATTATTATCATTTTATTTTTCCTTTCCCCACAAGCCAGTGGGGTGACACTCCTCTGCCTTAGCAGAGGAGCCGCTCCTGGGTGTACGCTTATCTTTACAACTTGTCAGTAGTTGTAAGTGAAGTTGATACATGTGCAGCAGTGTTGGATTGGGATGCAAAATAGGAAAGGGCACCATAAAAAAGTGGCCCACATTTGTGGATTGTGCCTTTATACAAAACACGGCTTCAGTGTTTCAAGTATTATGAAAAGATTGGAGGTGGGTTGTCTAAAAGAGGCATATCTTCTTAACTTCATTGAGCTAAAATAAAATGCAAATGCTGCCAGAACTGGGTGCACGGATAAGTTCACACTGGTGAACGACACCTGAATATAAGTAAGACTACTTCTGCTCAGGCCCTTTGCCCCTGCTTGTTCAATCTGTATACATTGATGAGCTGGCCCAGCAAGAGACTGGGAATGATACTTCTGCCCCCTTGGTAAAAGGGAGGCAATAGAGGCCAATCTGACTCCAACAAGTCAGCTCAGGCCCCCACTGGGCCGCTTGTGGCATCTAAAAAGCACAAGCACAGCCCAAATCGGCCTCCACGCTGCCCAGAAAGAGGCCCAAAGCTGCAATTTAGATACCAGCCCATTGCCCACTTTACCAATCGGACCCTGACGTGAAGGTCGATATATCTGACCGTGGTGTGAGGATATCCACCTACAATGTCTCATCCAAAGCTTAATGTAATGACTCTGACCCACATGAAATCACTGACCTACACTAAATCTCTCTAATGGTTTTAATTCTTATCTCATAACATTGTTGGGGTGTTGTTCACAAAGGTTAACAGTTGAATAAATGTCTTCGGGACATAATAGTCGACACTCACTTATTAGTGTAAAAGGCCATTTATTAGGACAGGATTGCAAACATAACATAACATTGATATCCACTGTAACTTCAACTTATCGACCTTTCAACCTCCCCCTTTGAACTCTCCCCATTCTTCCTTTTTACTTCATTCCTCCAATCTTGCCTCCGTTCCAGCATCCACATGCATTCCCCCACAAATCCCTCTTTTCCTTCCGTCCCCTGCCTGTCTCGGGCATCCCCCACTCTGTCATCCTTCACCTGTTTCTTCTTCTCCCCGTGGAAGGGTGGCCAGGCCCGCATCTGGCTCTCCACCCTCCCCCATCTACTGCTACCACTGTGCAAACCTGCCCCAACTCTGGCATGCTCCCCCCTTTGCTCTTGCCCCATCACCCTAGCCCCCATTCACTTTACCTTATTCCCTATGTAGGGCGGGTGGGTGGCCAACTTCATGACAGCGCGGCAGGCTGTCGCGGAAGAGGCCGTCCCCCTAATCCCATTCCTCCTATATACTCCCACCATTAGACCCTCCCCCCACCTAGCCCCAGCCAATCCCTGTCCTGGTGTGTCACTTCCTCTGTCCCGAATGCCCCCGTGGAGAGACTAGACTGCGTCTGCTCTCCACGGGTCCCTACATAATCTTCACAGCTCCCAGAACACCAGGCTGAAGCCATATCAAAATATCTCTCCTTCTCTGCAGCCAGTACTCCATGCTTCTCCATGCCTTTGCCACATTTCACCATGGTACTTATTGCTAAATATTCCTCTGCCTGCAGTCAGCACAGTATATTGACAGCTCGAATTTCGCCTACATCAAGCTGCTTCACCGTTCACTCCTGACTCCAGTGGCAAGCCTTGCAAGATTATTCTACAGTAATTTACAAAAGTGTACCTAATGCGGTTAGAACTGGTTGCCTTAGACCTCTTCTAGACGGCCATGACTTTCGGTTTGCTTCAAAGGCTGACAACTCCTGGATTTCTTCCTGTATTCATAGCTTTCAGATGTTTGCTGAGTGCAAAAACCAGGACTATACGGGGAATTCGATTTATATGGAAAAGCTCCAATTTTGCATGTTTCTCCACTGAATTGCAAAAACTCTGCCGACCTCTGCTGATGAGTGTGCGTGACGTTGATGTCAATAATAAGAAAAATATGACTTGCCTTTAGTCGAGAAGGAGGCATGCACGGGCTGCGGAGGCCTGGTTCCGTTTGACTCTTCATAGGGCATACTCGGGGGATGAAGCTGCTCTGCAGATGTGGTTAAAAATGGAGGCGGAGAGGAGGGGGGCAACAGGGATGGGCTGGTGGGTGTCATAGGCGAAGACGTTGTATTACGTTTTGCATCATGGCAAAACAATTCTATTTTCCGGACAGCTTGGCGGAATCTCCTTCAATTAGGAGGCATTAAAATGGATCAAACACAGAGGCATGTTGCGCGTTCCATAGGGAAGCTAGTGGGGGGTGACACGCTAAGCTAGTACAGAGTCTTTTGTGTGGGGCAGATGGAGGAGATGAAATGTGTTCACGAGTGAATCATTTTTTGCCAGACAAAACAAGGCCAACGAAACATGCTCGTTTGTTTTCCATTAATTTCTCCTTCTTTTTCTGGTTCGGGTTCAGCGCTCCGTGATCCTGCGAAGCACGATGGGAACTTTCTTTAACCACAAAACATGGTGTGCATAGACCTCCGGATTCGCGTGCGCATTTCATTGATTCAATTTGTTGAACTATGCAGTCGCCTGTTAACCAGCATGCTTTGCTTCTTGCTCCTCCGCATTGCCTTTGCCGCTCTTGAGGAACGACCGCCTCTTTCCTTCTGCAACATTTTTGGATTAGGGACCGCGCTCACCGCCCCTGTTTCAGGTTTTCATGAAAGTTCTGACCTTTCTTATTCATTCACTTGCGTTAGTTCCATATGAAGATTTTTTGATGCACTAAACGTGTAAACAGTCATTTTTTCTACGAAGCATCTGCAGCGCTTCAATGGACAATGTCACCTTGAGGCATTAAATCAATATCGTATTATTCAAATCCATGTTGTTGCTATTAATTTCCCAAGGTTCTTAAATTACATCAGATACTCATTGTCCAAAGAAATGCTATTCTTTATTTACTGAATAGGATTCATACACTGATGTCAATATTTTCGAGACAGTGAAAAATCACAGATTATTCAAACACCAAAATATGAAATTTGATTATTTTTTCCCTTGAAATGCGGATATTTTTTGCAACAATATGCGTATTCCACAAAAATAATACAGGATACTCACAGGATACTGGTTTAACTGTCTCCGCGATGAGAAAATGTAACTGGCGAAGACAAGTTCTACTTGAACCAGTTTCCAGGTGGAAAAAAACACACACAATGTTGCGTTATGCGAAATGGCGCACATTTTACATATTTTAGAGGACACAAAACGGGATGATTTAATAAAAGTGATGCTGCATCCAATACAGCTCCACTTTTCTTGTGCCCCTTAGCACCCCACTAACGCCACCATGTGTGCACTGTATTTAAGATACGGTGCACCATGGCGGTAGTTAGGGAAATAGCGTCAAAATATTTAACACTAGTTTGGCGCGTTGCAGGATTAGCGTAAAAAAATTTTGATGCTAATCCTGTAAAGCACATGGAGGCCCATTATAAATAATGGTGTGCCTCCTTTCAATGCCTGCTCTGTGCAGGCATTAAAAATGCAGTTAAAAATGGCGCAAAGAAATCTTTCAGATTTCTTTGTGCTATTTTTTTCCCTCCTCCCCCCCCCCCCATGGGGGAATGCCCCGTTTGCATACATTATGCCTGGCTCAAGCATAAAGTGGTGCAAGGGGTTACAAAGTGGCACAATGCATGCGTTGCACCATTTTGTAAATCTGGCGCGGCAATTGTGGCCTCGTTGGGCCACACTAGCATAAAAAAATTACACTAATGTGGAGCAAGGAGGCACTAGGCCCTCTTAAATCTGGGCTATAATGTTGGAATAACATGAGACTAGGTCTTTGTAAGAAAAAAATTGACTGCCCTATATCCTGTCTTGGTATATTTGTAATTATATTTCCCCTTTAAAGCAAACTAAAGTTGTACATTTTCATACTTTTTACATTGTTCCACTTGTTCAAACCATATACTCCCCACTTCTGGCCTTTAACGTCTTCATAATCTTAATAGCCATAAGCTTTAGAATGTGTATTTAGTGTAAGCAGAGGCCACCCTTTTGACTTCAACTCTATAATGGGTTAGGCTTTCCTTTGGCACCCAGCACCCACAATCATCCAGGGCAAAATAATAACTAAGAGGACTGTGATGCCAACTATAAAACTGACGCTAATAGAGAAGCAACTAAGAGCACACCTTCTGTAGCATTGGGGAGTATCTCTTAGGCAACATAAACTGTACTGCTTCTGGAAAAGGTTGCATGGATGGGAATAGCTCAATAGTTTTTTTTACTGAGATAATTTCACTACATTTCATAACTGTTTACACAATTTCAATATTTTTCTCTTTGAAGTCAAAACTTATTAGGGCATATGTACAAACACATTTTCCCATAGACACAGAATGAGTAAAACACTTCGATACATCTTGCCCATTGTTTTTTGTTTTACAGTTCCACTTCATATTGTTTCCCTTATGTTCCTGATGAGCAAAGAGGCATCCAAACTAAACAGTTTTTAGTCATCCCTGATCTGTCCTAGTAACCTCTCTTGTCCTTTCTCAGAGCGCTACAGAACACATCTTTTTTGTTCCATTCTGACTATTGCATACAGGGCTTCCATATTTGATTGTTCATTAGATTCTCCAAAATGCATCTGTCTGCTATACTTCTAGAGAACTCTGCTTCAGTGCCATTGATAACAGCCTTAGAGAATTTCTTCTCAAATGTGCCAATCAAAAATAGGAAAAGTCCTGGAAAAAAGGAGGTGAACTGAAATTAGACCTTGACAATGGGGAATGGTGTGAAACAGAGGTGCGGTGTTGATACATGGATGGGCTTATGATTAATGATTACTCTTAGGGTACATGTGTCTACAGCAGACTCTTATCCATGAGCACTGAAACTTCCCATCAATATGCAGTTTAGAATAAAGCCCTCCCATTGCTTGCCATTGGTTAGCTTTACCATCACTATCAGTAGGTTGCTTCTTATTCAATGTTGTGTCTTGTACTCTGTCTTTGCACTGGAGCAATGCTGCTTTACAATCCTTTTGTCTGCCTGACTGGTAGTCATCCACCCATCTTTTAGGTAAATTCTTTTTTTTTCTTTCAGCACTTGTAGGAGGCTGGCCTGGCTTATAGTAGGCACCTGTGGGTACTTACACCTTGTGCCAGGTCCAGTTATCCCTTATTAGTAGATTAGTAGTGTTCTAGCAGTTTAGGCTGATAGAGGTAGCTATAGCAGAGCAGCTTAGGCTGAACTAGGAGACCTGCAAAGCTCCTACTATACCATTTATATCATATAGAACTATATCATAAGAATCACAATACTCAGAGTTACTAAAAATAAAGGTACTTTATTTTAGTGACAATGTGCCAAAAATATCTCAGAGGATATTCTCCCTTAGGAAGTAAGTAAAATACACAAAATATACACACAAACTAAAATCAGGTAAGTAAACAGTTAGAAAAGTAGAGGAACACTGTAGATTACAATAGGATGCAATAGGCCTAGGGGCAACACAAACCATATACTAAGAACGTTGAATGCGAACCACTTAGGGACCCCTGGCCTAGTGTAGTGTGTAGAGGGTCACTGGGAGTGTAAGAAAACACTAAGGGTGTCCAAGATACCCCAACCCAAGACCCTGAAATGTAAGAGTAAAGTGACCCTACTTCCCAACAAACACACTAAAGTCGTGATAGGAGATTCTGCAAAGACCACAACATACTGCAAAGCACTGAAGACGGATTCCTGGACCTGAGGACCTGTAAAGGAAGAGGACCACATCCAAGAGTCACAAAAGTGTCCGGCGGGGGCAGGAGCCCATTAAACCCCAGATGAAGGTGCAAAATGGCTGCCTCTGGGTGGAAGAAGCTGAAGATTCTGCAACAACAAAAGGTGCCAGGGACTTCTCCTCTGCACAGAGGATGTCCTACGGAGTGCTGGAGGATGCAGAGTTGTTTTTTTGGAGAAAAACTGCAAACAAGCCTTGCTAGCTGCAAAGGTCACGGTTGAAGAAAAAGGGTGCTGCTTGGGCCCAGGAAGGACCAGGAGGTCGCCACTCGGGAGAGGAGACAGAAGGGGCCCTCAGCAATACAGAGAGGCCACGCACAAGAAGGCAGCATCCCCAGAAGCACTTGAACATGGGTTCAAGAAAACTGAGCACGGTGGTCATCTCAACACTACAAAAGAGGGTGCCACGAAGCCGGTGGTCAACTCAGCGAATTGAGCAATGCAGGACAGAGTGGTGGGGACCTGGGCTATGCTGTGCACAAAGGATTCCTTGCAAAAGTGCACAGAAGCCCTAGCAGCTGCAGTTCACACAGGACACAGGATTACTGTCTAGCAAGGGAAGGCAAGGACTTACCTTCTCCAAATTTGGACAGTTGGACCACTGGACAGTCTGGGTCACTTGGGTCCACCACCTGTGTTCCAGGGGCCAAACTCGTCAGGATGAGAGAGGTCCCAGAGTACCGGTGAGGTTGAATTTTGGTGCCTGCTGGAGCACGGGGAAGATTCCATCGACCAAAGGGAGATTTCCTCTTGGCTTCCAGTGCAGGGTGAAGGCAGATAGCCCTCAGAGCATGCACCACCAGGAAACAGTCGAGAAAGCTGGCAGGATTAGGCGCTACAATGTCACTGGTAGTCTTCTTGCTACTTTGTTGCAGTTTTGCAGGCGTCCTGGAGCAGTCAGCGGTTGATCCTTGGCAGAAGTCGAAGAGGGAGATGCAGAGGAACTCTGGTGAATTCTTGCAAATCATTATCTGAGGAAAAGCCCACAGGAGAGACCCTAAATAGCCCTTCGACGAGGATTGGCCACCTAGTGAGTTAAGCACCTATCAGGAGGGGTCTCTGACGTCACCTGCTGTCACTGGCCACTCAGAGGCCTCCATTGTGCCCTCACACCTCTGGATTCAAGATGGCAGAGGTCTGGGACACACTGGAGGAGCTCTGGGCACAACCCCTGGGGTGGTGATGGACAGGGGAGTCGTCACTCCCCTTTCCTTTGTCCAGTTTTGCTCCAGAGCAGGGCTGGGGGTTCCCTGAACCGGTGTAGACTGGTTTATGAAAGGAGAGCACCATCTGTGCCCTTCAAAGCATTTCCAGAGGCCTGGAGAGGCTACTCCTCTCAGGCCCTTAACACCTATTTCCAAAGGGAGAGGGAATAACACCCTCTCTCAGAGGAAATCCTTTGTTCTGCCTTCCTGGGTCTAGGCTGCCCAGACCCCAGGAGGGCAGAAGCCTGTCTGTGGGTTGGCAGCAACGGAAGCTGCAGTGAAAACCCCAGAGAGCTGGTTTGGCAGTACCCGGGGTCCATGCTGGAGCCCTGGGGATGCATGGGATTGGCACCCCAATGCCAGATATGGCATGGGGGACAATTCCATGATCTTAGACATGTTACATGGCCATATTCGGAGTTACCATTGTGAAGCTACATATAGGTATTGACCTATTTGTAGTGCATTCGTGTAATTGTATCCCCACACTCACAAAGTCCGGGGAAGGTGCCCTGAACTATGTGGGGGCACCTTGGCTAGTGCCATGGTGCCCTCACACTTAGTAATTTTGTACCTAACATTCACCAAGTGAGGGTTAGACATATAGGTGACTTATAAGTTACTTAAGTGCAGTGTAAAATGGCTGTGAAATAATGTGGACGTTATTTCACTCAGGCTGCAGTGGCAGTCCTGTGTAAGAATTGTCTGAGCTCCCTATGGGTGGCAAAAGAAATGCTGCAGCCCATAGGGATTTCCTGGAACCCCAATACTGGGTACCTAGGTACCATATACTAGGGAATTATAAGAGTGTTCCAGTGTCCCAATTAGAATTGGTGAAAACGGTCACTTGCCTATAGTGACAATTTTAAAGACAGAGAGAACATAGGCACTGAGGTTCTGATTAGCAGAGCCTCAGTGACACAGTTAGTCACTGCACAGGGACACACATTCAGGCCATAAACTATGAGCACTGTGGTCCTGGCTAGCAGGATCCCAGTGAGACAGGCAAAAACAAACTGACAAACATGTAAAAATGGGGGTAACATGCCAGCCAAGATGGTACTTTCCTACAGCACTCCATGAGAGTGCCTCTTATTTGTAGCTCTCTTTGAGCATTGTGTTGCTCCCCCAAACACCTGACCACCCTGCGCGCTCTGTATTCTCTACTTCCTTTGTGCTTCTTCCTCTGTGTGCTCTGTGTTGCTCTTCCATTGTGTGCTGCTTTTTCCTTCCTCCCCCACTGACTTTTATTTTTATTTTCTGTGCCCTCCCCATTGGTTCCCCCCACCCGTTCTTCCATTGCTCCCCTGCTGTTGGCGGATAGTTGTGTCTCTTTTCCATTTTTTTGAGAACGCAGCTGCAGCCATTTACTGGCAGGCATATTGCTATAAAAAGTCCTTTTTGCGTACTTTACATTTATTTAAATTTAGCATTCTATGTGTCTGTCATCTTAGAATGGTCAATTGAAATAAAACAGGTAGGCACTTTACAAAAAACAGCTGTTTTCTGTGATGTGTCCACGTTGTGTTTTGGGGCATATCCTGTCGCGGGCGCTAGGTCTACCCACACAAGTGAGGTACCATTTTTATCGGGAGACTTGGCGGAACGCTGAGTGGAAGGAAATTTGTGGCTCTTCTCAGATTCCAGAACTTTCTGTCACCGAAATGTGAGGAAAATGTGTTTTTTTAGCCAAATTTTGAGGTTTGCAAAGGATTCTAGGTAACAGAACCTGGTCAGAGCCCCACAAGTCACCCCATCTTGGATTCCCCTAGGTCTCTAGTTTTCAAAAATGCACAGGTTTGGTAGGTTTCCCTAGGTGCCGGCTGAGCTAGAGGACAAAATCTACAGGTAGGCACTTTGCAAAAAACAGCTCTGTTTTCTGTGATGTGCCCACGTTGTGTTTTGGGGCATATCCTGTTGCGGGCGCTAGGCCTACTCACACAAGTGAGGTACCATTTTTATCGGGATACTTTGGGGAACGCTGGGTGGAAGGAAATTTGTGGCTCCTCTCAGATTCCAGAACTTGCTGTCACTGAAATGTGAGGAAAATTTGTTTTTTTAGCCAAATATTTAGGTTTGCAAAGGGTTCTGGATAACAGAACCTGGTCAGAGCCCCACAAGTCACCCCATCTTGGATTCCCCTAGGTCTCTAGTTTTCAAAAATGCACAGGTTTGGTAGGTTTCCCTAGGTGCTGGCTGAGGTAGAGGCCAAAATCTACAGGTAGGCACTTTGCAAAAAACAGCTCTGTTTTCTGTGATGTGTCCACGTTGTGTTTTGGGGCATATTCTGTCGCGGGCGCTAGGTCTACCCACACAAGTGAGGTACCATTTTTATCGGGAGACTTGGGGGAACGCTGAGTGGAAGGAAATTTGTGGCTCCTCTCAGATTCCAGAGCTTTCTGTCACCGAAATGTGAGGAAAATGTGTTTTTTTAGCCAAATTGTGAGGTTTGCAAAGGATTCTGGGTAACAGAACCTGGTCAGAGCCCCACAAGTCACCCCATCTTGGATTTCCCTAGGTCTCTAGTTTTCAAAAATGCACAGGTTTGGTAGGTTTCCCTAGGTGCCGGCTGAGCTAGAGGCCAAAATCTACAGGTAGGCACTGTGCAAAAAAGAGCTCTGTTTTCTGTCAAAAAATGGGATGTGTCCACTTTGTGTTTTGGGACATTTCCTGTCGCGGGCGCTAGGACTACCCACACAAGTGAGGTATCATTTTTATCAGGAGACTTGGGGGAACGCTGGGTGGAAGGAAATTTGTGGCTCCTCTGAGATTCCAGAACTTTTTTTCACCGAAATGTGAGGAAAATGTGTTTTTTTAGCCAAATTTTGAGGTTTGCAAAGGATTCTAGGTAACAGAACCTGGTCAGAGCCCCACAAGTCACCCCATCTTGGATTCCCCTAGGTCTCTAGTTTTCAAAAATGCACAGGTTTGGTAGGTTTCCCTAGGTGCCGGCTGAGCTAGAGAACAAAATCTACAGGTAGGCACTTTGCAAAAAACAGCTCTGTTTTCTGTGATGTGCCCACGTTGTGTTTTGGGGCATATCCTGTCGCGTGCGCTAGGCCTACTCACACAAGTGAGGTACCATTTTTATCGGGAGACTTGGGGGAACGCTGGGTGGAAGGAAATTTGTGGCTCCTCTCAGATTCCAGAACTTGCTGTCACCGAAATGTGAGGAAAATTAGTTTTTTTAGCCAAATTTTACGTTTGCAAAGGATTCTGGGTAACAGAACCTGGTCAGAGCCCCACAAGTCACCTCAAATGGGATGTGTCCACTTTGTGTTTTGGGACATTTCCTGTCGCGGGCTCTAGGACTACCCACACAAGTGAGGTATCATTTTTATCGGGAGACTTGGGGGAACGCTGGTTGTAAGGAAATTTGTGCCTCCTCTCAGATTTCAGAACTTGCTGGGTGGAAGCGCAAGGAGGTCACTGGAGGCGTGTCGAGGGCAGGAGCCCTTTAAATTTCTAATCGCGCTCCCGCCGTCGCGGGAAGCGCAAGGAGGTCACTGGAGGCGTGTCGAGGGCAGGAGCCCTTTAAATTTCTAATCGCGCTCCCGCCGTCGCGGGAAGCGCAAGGAGGTCACTGGAGGCGTGTCGAGGGCAGGAGCCCTTTAAATTTCTAATCGCGCTCCCGCCGTCGCGTGACGCGCGCGTGACGCGCCCGGGCGAAGCCCGGGCCAAGGGCGGGCCCGTCCTTGCCCGTCCGTGCCAGGAAGAGGCAGGGCAGGGCCACCCCCCTGACATTCATCCAAAGTTGCATGGACATGCCAATCTACACGTATGGCTGCCTGAAGGTACTGTGTTGATACTTACTCCTAAATAGGTCCTTTTATAGAGGGCCTTTGGACCGTATTCTCCACCTATTGTTGCGACGCTTTTTCCATTACCCGATAAATACTGGAGTGGGGACAGGCTGGGCCTCTGCCTTTTTTTTTTCTTTTTCTCTAACTGGCAATAGGTCTGCTTAGTTCTATAGTGGCAGCTCAATCCATGGGAAAACGCAAGGCATCAGAACCCCCAAGGGGAAAGATGAATTCTGTAAAAAAACTTAGGAATGCGGGTGAGAACTGCATGATAGCTGAAATAGACGATCTTATTGAGGAGGTAGAGTCACTACTATGCAGTAGGACCACTATTCGGGAGGGCCCCGACAAAAAGATTACCTCCTATTACGTGAAGAAAATCAAACCAGTGGAAGATAAAGCGATAGAGATCGTTTCCCAGCAAGAGGGGGAGGCACCATCTGATGTCAGGACTGTTAGCCCTAGGGTTGCTGCAACTAGACTCTTGCACCTATGCACCATTGATAATGGTAGGAAGAAGAGCCATATCCAGGAGTGCGAAGTTAGGTGCTCCAATAAATATACAGTCTTGGCAGAACTTGATAGTAGTAACATACAGAATGCACAAGAGGGGGAACCCGTGGATGGATTACACCCATATATCCCAACTGTACAGCTAGATAGTGAAAGGATCACTCCTTTCAATTCAGAACCAGGGAACCCTCTAAAAAATAAAACAAGATCTATAGCAGATCTTTATGATCTAATCACCGGATTAATCCAGGAAGTTAGGGATTTGAAACTTGAAGTCAGAACCTTAACAGATATTGTGGAAAAGGAGGGGGGTAGGGGCACCAATAGAGGCCAATGCGAAAGGGAGTCCCCCCCCATATCACCCCATCTACAAGGTAGATCCACATATCCTCAAAATTCGATTACTAACCCTAACCTTACCCCAGCTACAGCCAAGATTGTACAACAACCACAGGGATGCACAATAGGGGTCAATGTGGAACATATTGGTTCACGCAATTCCCAGAGAAGAAATTATAGTAACTTATGCCAAGGAACAGGGAAACCACAAAGAGATCCCCGCTTGGTAAAAGGACCCCAAAAAGGAATTTTGGAACTTACTTTGAACTCCTATCCCCAAGCATCTAATGATTATAACAAAAACACCATATGGAACCCATACTCTGAGGAGGATAGGTCTCCTACTAGGATCAATGTTGTTCATCTGTTAAATGTTCCAAAATTACCCTTAAATAGCAGAGAAGATGAGGACTCCTTAAAAAATAAGCTTATACATTGGATCAGGGCTAAAAGACACTGTTTATCCATAATTCGATCAGATATTAGGGGGGCAGAAAGAATCCCTGGAGAGAGGGGGCAACCTGACGTTATTGCATTAACACTCAAGGATGGAAGATTAATCAGAGGTTTGATTGACATGGAACAGAGAACCCCCGCCCCTAATTCCAATGCCATGAGGTTTAGCTTGGATCCATTAACTACCAAACTTCGAGCACAAAGGCATAAACTTAACCACAATGAGGGACTGCAAAAGAGAAACTATGATCCAAACCTTGAGAGAGTAGATTGACTAATCCAGATAGATCAGGCACAAGTGGAACCCAATGGGGACCAAATAGTAGGGGAGCCCCATGAAGGGATTGATCTCCATGCTATAGGGGCAGGGAGCGCAGTGGAGCCTTTGTATGGTAGGAAAAATTTAACAACTCACCTGAGCCATACTCTCAATGCCACAAGCCTAAACGGAAGGGGTCCTATCACCATGATTTCATGGAATGTAGCTGGCTTAAAAAACAAGCTTATAGACCCCGAATGGCAGGACTATATTGATCGACACCATGTCTGTCTCTTCCAGGAGACGTGGCTTAAAGATCCACCGTATAAAGTAGGATATAAAACCTACTTTATCAGTGCAACTTCAGCTGCCAGAGGGAGACCGTCTGGGGGGTTGGTTGTATGGGCGAAGATCTCATTAAATGTTGAGATACGCATGCAAGCCACTGAGTCGGAGGACATTCTATGGTTGACAATGGGAAAAAAAAATAAGATAATAACCCACTTGTTTAATGTATATATAAGACCTAGAAAGTCAAACGTGGAGTCTCCTGAAATAACTCTACTAGACGAGCTGCTCAAAAAAATTCCAATAGGTGAGACAATTATGATAGGGGGTGACCTTAATTGTAACTATGAACCTATAATTGGATTCGAACATTTAGCAGAAGAGGAAGACCGAATGAGAACAATTCCTTACCTAACAATAGAAAAAACTGTCCCAGGCACAGCGGCCGCACTGCAAATCATGAGCCTTACATTAAACCATGGACTGAGGGCATGCAATGGCAGAGTGGGTGAAGTCGGCCTTAATCTGGTTACTTTCCAGAGAGGCAACTCAACTTCAAAAATAGATTACATTCTGCATAGTATAAGCACATGGGAAAGACTAGCGACCTTTAAAATTGATAAAAGAAGGGATAGCGATCACTTCCCGCTAATAATTGAATTCAAGGCACACTTCTTAGATTTGGACTCGAAATATATAGAACATGATAAAGTGAAGTTACAACCCACCCTCAGTAACAACAGAAGGGTTGTAAAATGGCCAGTAATACTTGGCAATCAGGTCACTTTGATAAACATTTACAACATATTTTCTGATCTCTTGGAGCCTTATGCAGAAAATAAACCTAGTGACATTCCTATTACGGCCATCCACCAGTCATTGAGCACTATGTTAAGACCTGTCCTGACTAAACAGTTACAGAATAAGCACATAAAGGAGAAGGCCCAAACCACCCCTAACAGTCCATGGTATACTATCAAATGTAGAGAGAGGAAAAGAGTACTGGTAGAGGCACTAAAGCAAAAAAATCAATTAGCCATACAGCAGGCAAGGGCCAGTTATAAGAAAACGCTGGCTATTGCCCAACGCAACTGGGAGGACCAAAAATGGCAAGACCTGCTGGTAGCAGCGAAAAGCAATGATGCAAGAACCTTTTGGAAAATAGTTACCCATGGTAGCAAAGAGGGGATATTTACTACAGACCATCACATAGACCCCGAAACATGGGTTAACTATTTTACATATCTTTACTCTGACCCTCCCACCTTCGATCTCTATCCCTCAAGACACAAAACCCCAGTGGCTTGGGGTATTTTACCCGAGTTACAGTTTAGTCTGGAGGAGACGGTGATTGCCATTGAAGCAATCAAGCCAGGAAAAGCCCCCGGTTTGGATAAGATCCCGGGGGATCTATTCAAACATAGCATAGAAATCTGGGCACCTTATCTAAACCTTTTAAGTAATGCTATAGCAAGGGGAGGCCCAATGCCCGAGACATGGACAGGGGCAGAAATAATCCCAATCCACAAAAAAGGATCCAGGGAAGACCCAGGGAACTATAGACCAATTAGCCTCATAGACGTCACACAAAAAATTTATGCTAGACAGATCCTGAATAGAATCAATATCTGGATAGAAGAGAACAGCATAATGTCTATATACCAAGCAGGCTTTAGACAACAGACCAGTACAGTTGACCAGGCCTTTAGGCTATTGACAATAATGTGGAAATACACTAGACTAAAGAAAGGCCACCTGTATATCGCGTTTGTGGACCTGCGCGCAGCCTTTGATCTGGTGCCGAGAGACTCCTTATGGGCAGCATTAGGAAAACAGGGCATGCCGGGGAACCTCCTGGGCCAGCTGGAGAGGCTACATGAAAATACATTTGCAAAGGTCCGGTGGGGGCCAAAAGGAGAGTTGACAGACCCAATACCTATCAAGAGGGGGGTGAGACAGGGCTGTGTGCTTGCCCCAACTCTTTTCTCTTTATACATCAATGATCTGGTTCATCATCTGAAACAAAGTAACCACGACTCACCAAGATTGAATGATGATCCAGTCCCCGCCCTCCTTTTTGCAGATGACACCATCCTATTGTCTCAAACTCCAATGGGCCTGCAAACTCTACTAGATAAATTCAGTGAGTATTGCAGCTTGAAGGGGTTAGAAATAAATGCAAACAAGACTAAATACTTAACTGTTAACCCTCACAAAGCACTCAAGAGAAACATTTGTATTAGAGGGCAGGCACTGGAACGAGTTAAAAATTTCAACTACCTAGGGATACTGCTTGATGCCAAATTGTCATGGGCGCCGCACATCAACAAAGCTGCTATCTCCTTAACTCATAGCTCTATGGCAATCAGTAAAAATTACAAATGTTCAAGGTCGAGTACTGTGTCACCAGTATTCAAGATCTACAGGTGCAAAGCACAGGCCGCTGCTCTGTATGGCGCAGAACTCTGGGGATTCACAAAACTAACTCCATTGGCCACTCAGGAAAATAATTTCATGAGGGGGATATTGGACCTCCCTCCATCGACTCCGCTGATTCCCTTAGCCCATGACACTAATATGAAACAAATAGGCAAATTGGCAGCCCTGAGGCCCCTGCTCTACTGGTGTAGACTTTGGACAACCCCTGAACTGATCCAATACAGGCAAGCCTTAATTGAGATCATGGGCTTGGACAAGACTATTTCCCTCCCGTGGCTTTATTATATCAGGCAAAGCTTTTACAATTTAGGGCTGAAAATCTACTGGGATGAACCGCATATACTCACAACCCAATCAAAGATCCGACTAAAGCAAGTATTTTGGGACTTCATCTTTAATAGCCCTCTTCATAGCAAGGATTCAGGTAGACTAACCTTAAGTTTTCTGGATTTTAAACCACTACCGAGCGCTGAGGAATGGATTGATACCATTCAACCTAGACGAGCAAAAGCTTTATTTATGAAGTATCGATATGGGATTCTCCAGGTCAAGGCTTTTACCTTCAAATGGGGTCTCCTGAATGGGAGTAATCATGAGGCGACCTGCGAGCTATGTAATATGGAGACTCCAGAAACGACGGATCATGTCCTTTTAAATTGCATTGCCTACGATAAACTAAGGAAGAAATGGATCCGACCCATCTGCAGGAACGTTGGAATCAGGAACTACAATGAAGCTGCCAGATTTTTTAGATCCAGCTCGATACCATATGTTGTTTTTGGTCTAAGCCGGTTCTTAATAGCAATTTCATTCATCAGAGACAAGGCGGGCCTGAGGTTGTAGGCGCTCTAATTCAGGCAAAACTCCCAAAGTCAACCTATGGGTCCTGAAATCGATAACTGGGAGTCACCCTCTGCAATTCAATGGCCTTGGGACCTATAATCGGCCAAGGATATATCTAGCTCAGGGGACACTGTCTATGCCCGGGAGGACCGTAGCTACTGGGAGGTTGATTAAGTTACCTAGAATGGTCATTGTCACCTATGAAACTTGTTCCTGGATTCTGATATTTATTTATCTTTTATCCCAAAAAATCTCCTCCTAGTTAGGCAAACAAGTGCCTGATGGCACGGGAGGTAAATTTTATGGGTTTTACAAATGAAATACTGTAATCGATTTTTACCTACTGTTTTTAAGATCAATATCAGATAACTTGTTTCTAGTAGATAAGTGAATATTTGCTGCTGCTAGAACAATGTGCCTTTTTGCATCACTCAATCGTATATGACCTCTAAGCAATATAGGCACGTAAGAAAGAAAGGAATCGTTGGGCCCTAGGGATTGTTAATCACTTTCTAAAAATTAGTCAAATAACCCCTCACGTGATGATGGTATCTATATTGCTAAGATTGTAGAGGCAACTTGAACCTACTGGAGGCAAATAGTCATTCAAAAGCATATATCCTACTTTCATAATGGTTACTTTTTGAGCTAGTCTATAGTTAATGATACTACTAGCAAGATAGCAATTTTAACTGTTTTTGTATTAAGGCTTATACTTTAGGGGTATTTTATAAAATTTTATAATATTTATATGGCGATCTGCATGATGATGTGTACTGTATATTTTATAGTGTTTTAGTGATTAATTGTTGATTTTTTAATAACATTTATACCCATAACTCGCCTATTTGTATTGTATGGCCCTGAGGGAGCTTTGGTCTCGATCAGTTTTTAGTGTTTCTTTGTCTTTTTTCTTTTAAAAAAGTGTCTTTGTTTCTTCTAGAAATGTAAGAATTTTGTCAGTATGCTTTTATGGTATTGTTTTACCGAAATAAAGCTGTAAAAAAAAAAGAAAGTGCCTGCCCCATTCACTAGGCATGCATAAGGGTAGAGATGCATGAAAGCACCTACCGAATGATGCAACCACCAACACAGCCATGTCATCACTCCTTTGTCTTTTTTGCTGATGCTGCACAACATTGGCCAGCAATCTTGTCAAAGCCAATCGTCCCAAAAGGCAAAACCTACTGTCTTTGTCACATCTTGTTTATTTACATCTATAAGCACACCGAATAAAATACAAATATGTTCTATTCAGTTTAAGCAGGTTATTTCGAGCAAGCGTTGTTTAGTCTATTATGTACGGATCATCTTCATATTTACTGACTTCCTCTGAAGACTGACCCACTATCTTGACCTGTCACAAACATCATTAACCTTTTCCACTGCTGTGCCTTCAGATCATCACGATTTCGAGGGATACGGTGCCTATCAGTTTGATGAATGTGAGTTTATTCACATTTTGCGGAGGCAGACTGGGCCTTTTGACCATGATGTATACCCCTGCTGCACTGAAAATTTACTTGCTGTATAAACTAGCTCAGTGATAGATATGTTATTGCCAGCCAGACACGTTCTGGCCACTGTTTCATTTTCCTATGGCAAAAGGTCAATGGTTCTTGATCTACTAGGAATTTGGTTTGGCTATCCAGGAACTCCTGTAACATCATATAGATGGTTATAGTTGACAATTTCTGCTCCTGTGTTTCCAGTAATTGTGCATGATGTAAATCGTGGGATTTCTGAAAACCACCTAAGTGCAGAGGGTGTTTCTAATAATTCCACTGGTGTTTATTTGGTTCTTTGACAGAATATTTAGAACAATATTGTGACACCATATTAGTGTGCCAGAAATATGTTCCACAAAAATACTGAATTTACTTCCTTTCCAGTAAACTACCAAAATATTGAGTCAAAAATATTGCGAAATAAAACTTTGTAAAAAAAAAAGTTAACATAAATATTCATATACATACCATTGTATGTAATGTATATAAAATATAAAAACACAAAATAGTAATATCTTTTAAAATAAATACTTTTAATTTGTATATAAAGTTTATAAATGTGTATATATATGTATATACATATATATACATATATATATATATATATATATATATATATCAATCAATCAATCAAGGATTTATAGAGCGCACTAATCACCCGTTAGGGTCTCAAGGCGCTGGAGGTGGAGCTATTGGTCGTAGAGCCATGTCTTGAATGTCAAGAGGTCTTGGGTCTGGCGAAGGTGGAGCGGTAGGGAGTTCCAGGTCATGGCGGCTAGGTGAGAAAAGGATCTTCCTCCGGCGGTGGTGCGGCGGATGCGGGGGATGGGGGCGAGGGCGAGGCTGGCGGAGCGAAGATTGCGGGTGGGGGTGTGGAAGGTGAGTCTGTCGTTGAGGTAGGCTGGGCATGTGTCGTGGAAGGCCTTGTGTGCATGGATGAGGAGTTTGAAGGTGATCCTCTTTGATACTGGTAGCCAGTGAAGGTCTCTGAGGTGGGGGGAAATGTGGTCGCGGTGTGGGATGTCCAGAATGAGGCGGGCAGATGCGTTCTGGATTCTTTACAGCTTTGTTAGGAGTTTGGTTGTTATTCCTGCATATAGGGCGTTTCCGTAGTCCAATCAGCTGCTGACCAGCGCGTGGGTGACAGTTTTCCTGGTTTCGACGGGAATCCACTTGAAGATTTTGCGGAGCATGCGGAGAGTGTTGTAGCAGGAAGAGGAGATGGCATTGACCTGCTGAGTCATGCTGAGTGTGGAGTCCAAGATGAAGCCTAGGTTGCGTGCATGGGTGGTGGGTGAGAGCGCGGTTCCTAGGGAGGTGGGCCACCAGGAGTCATTCCAAGCTGAGGGGTTGGTGCCAAAGATGAGGATTTCTGCCTTGTCTGTGTTTAACTTGAGGTGGCTTGATTCCATCCAGCTGGCGATGGCGTGAAGTGCGTTGTGGAGGTTGTTCTTTGCAGTTGTAGGGTCTTTTGTGAGAGAGAGGATGAGCAGGGTGTCGTCTGCGTAGGAAACTATGTTGATGTGGTGGGTTCGTGCGATGTTGGCGAGTGGAGCCATGTAAACATTGAAGTGCGTGGGGCTGAGCGAAGATCCTTGGGGGACGCCACAGATGATTATTAAGGCTTCTGACAGGAACGGTGGGAGGCGGACTCTCTGGGTTCTCCCTGAGAGAAATGACGAGATCCAGTCGAGTGGCCTGTCGTGGATTCCAGCTTCGTGGAGGCGTGTGTGGAGAGTGTGATGACATACCGTGTCGAAAGCTGCGGAGAGGTCCAGGAGGATGAGTGCTGCTATTTCTCCTATGTCGAGCATGGTCCTAATGTCGTCTGTGGCAGCAATGAGTGCAGTCTCGGTGCTATGGTTTCTGCGGAAACCGGATTGGGAGGTGTCGAGTACCTTGCTGTCTTCCAGGAACTGGGATATTTGGCTCTTTAGATTTTTTTGATGACCTTGGCTGGGAAGGGGAGGAGGGAGATTGGCCGGTAGTTCTTGGGGTCGTCTAGGTCTGCCTTTGGTTTCTTCAGCAGGGTGTTGATTTCTGCGTGCTTCCATCTTTCTGGGAAGGTGGCTGACTCGAAGGAGCTGTTGATGGTTTTGCAGAGGTGGGGGGCGATGATGATGTTTGCCTTATTGAAGATATGGTGTGGGCAGGGGTCGATGGTGATCCGGAGTGGATGGAGGCCATGGTGGTGTTGGTGTCCTCTATGTTGACGGGGGTCCAGGTGTGGAGGAGGTGGGTGTTGCTTGGAGCGTTGGGTTCTTCTGTGTTTGTAGTCAGCTGGTGGGTCTGGGGTTTGAAGCTATTGTAGATTTCTTCTATCTTTCGACGGAAGTGGGTTGCCAGTGAGTTGCAGAACTCCTGTGATGGCGGGGTTCGTTGGAGCAGGTCCTGGGGGTGGAGAGCTCATTGATGATGCCGAAGAGCTCTTTACTGCTGTGAGCATTGGCGTTGATGCGGTTTTTGAAGTGGGTCCTTTTTGTGGTGCGGATCAGTTGGTGATGTTTGCGTAGGGCATCCTTGAAAGTGATGTGGTTGGAGTTGGTAGGGTCAAGGTGCCAGTTTTTTTCCATTCTGCAACATAGCCGTTTGGATTCCTGTAGTTCTGGGGTGAACCAGCTGGCCTTGATTCTGTGGGAGGTGTTTTTTTTTTTTTTGAGCGGTGCAAGGGTGTTGGCGCAATCTTCTATCCAGCGATGCAGGTTGGTGGTGGCTGTGTTGGGGTCCAGGGTCCCAGGGGGTGGGGCCCGGGTGAGAGTGGAGATCAGTTGATCCGTTGATATTTTGCTCCAGTTGCGTCGGGGGGGTTGTGTGCAGTGGTGGTGAGTGACTGGTTTCTGGAAGGAGAAGTGGATGCAGCAGTGGTCTGTCCAGCTGACTTTGGCGGTGTGGCTGAAAGAGATGTGGTTACTGACTGAGAAGATGGGGTCGAGTGTGTGACCTGCGGAGTGGGTGGGTGAAGTGACGAGTTGCTTGAGGCTGAAGTTGGCGAGGTTGTCAATTAGGTTGGTGGTGTTGATATTGTTGTTATTTTCTAGGTTTAAGTCACCGAGGAGGATGTAGTCTGTTGAGGCGAGGGCTTGGGAGCTGATGGCGTCGGCGATGTCGTCGCAGAACTGCGGTCTGGGTCCAGGGGGTCTGTAGACTAGTGTTCCTCTGAGTGTGCTGTTGGTGTTGATGTGGATTTTGAAGTGGAGGTGCTCGGCGGAGTTGATGGTGTCGTGGGAGTTGGTGGAGACTCATATGATGTTTTTGTTGACTATAGCGATTCCTCATCCTGGTCTGTTGATTTGGTCTCTTCTGGTGATCTTGTAGTTTTACATATTTTATATATCTTACACACTTCTCTCCCGTAGATAAGGGAAAAAGGCAGCACTCCACGGACATAACGAGTTTAAATCATGTTTATTCGCCTACAGGGACGCGTTTCGGTGTTGCCGCCTTCCTCAACCTGTGAACCGCCATTTTGGCTCAGTTTATATACACTAATCACAATGTGCTCAATTACCATATTTCATGTAAGAACTGTTTTAGTTACAAATATTTGCTACATAAATCATATACATAATAGTTAAATACTTCATCTTAATAATAATGATATACATTTATTTTTCAAGTGTCAATTCTTAAATATTTGTGATTTAAGATCTTTAACCCAACGCAATGTGTTATACTATCCCTCACCAATAGTCCATAATGGCACCTCACACTATTTAATTAATCCAATAATATTGTAGCACGCGTAAACCAAACGAGATAAATTTAGAATAAATACTCACCCCCAACTACCCATAAAAACAAAAAAAACTTTAAACTATCATGCAAGTAAAACAATAAGAACATTACATGATAATCAAATTAAATCAAATTTGATTAAAACAAATAATAAATATATTATTAATTTAAAATGATTATTATTAAATTAACTTATCAACAAATAACAAATAGATGTGATCTTGGTTTCCCTCTTGGCCAATTTGAACCAATTAAAATTTTAATATGCCCACGTGATGAACCTCCCCACCAGAGCCTGCTTTATTTTACCTTTTTGTCAATTTTATTCTGTCTTCTCTAAAAGGTTCAATTACAATCATTAGGGAACAGGGAATTAGAAGATGCAGTGCAGCCCTGGTCTATTTGTAACAACTTAAACTCAGATTTACAAGAATCTGGTACCCCCCCTCTCAGCCACCACCTAACGACACCATGGGTGTGCTGTATTTAAAATATGGCGCACTATGGCGCATGTTAGGCCAATAGCGTCAACATTTTTGACACTATTGTGGCACTTTGCTCCACTAACGTCAAATATTTTGACGCTATTGGAGCAAAGAGCAAGGAGGCCCATTGATTTCAATGGGTGCGTTCTTTTAATGCTTGCTTTGAGCAGGCATTAAATATGACGCCAAAAATGGTGCAATAAAATCTTGTAGTTTTAATTGCACCATTTTTGCAGGCCTCCTAACACCAGAGCGCCCCCCGTTGAATACATCATGCCTGGTGCAGGCATAGTGTAACGCAAGGGGTTGCAAAGTGGCACCATGCATACATTTTGTAAATATGGCACAGTGACTTTTTCCTTGTTGAGATAACATTACCGTAAATAAAAATGATGCTAATGTGGCAGAAGGAGGCGCTAGGGCCTTGTAAATTTGGCCCTTAATTCCCTATCTAACTGTGTTAATATTTGTTCCTTTATAAAATGTGCTATTAACAAAAGACAATCCTGTTCTCATTAGTGGGACTTTTCTGCCGGGTGGGCACCCGTACTTTTGACATTCTGTGGAAGGATTTCTGTCTATGAAATGATTTTATGTAGGTTTTATGAATTTTTATGTCCTTGTTTTGTGTATACTCACAATTGCTCTTGGGGTCTTGTGTAATTTTGTGCTACCCACACTTTACTTGTTTCTATTTTAGTTGAACGTAGGAAGAAGTTAGGACTTGATAAGGTCTGGCTTGGCCTAAGCCAGATATGTTGTTGTTATTACAAGGTCTTCCATAATTACTTTGCTACTGAGCCCAAGTTTTGCATTATCTCAGTATTTTTAAATGCTGTATTTTGTACAATGGAATGTTATAAGTATATTATTGATGTGATTTTGATGTACTTTTATGGTTACTGGTGTAACCAAAATAACATTTATTGACTGACTGACATAACAAATAATCAAATACATATTTTATATAATAAATTTCCAATTAAATATCTACTTAAAATAAATAATAAAAACACAAATGTATAATTTAAATAACTTCCTGTCATACGCTCCCACAAACCCCACATCTTGCTTCTAAATGGTCAGTTAGTAATTGTAGTTGAATTACAGATTAAAATGTACAAACTATGCATAAATATTAAAATAATACTAATTCATAAAATTAATATAACAACTATATATTATATTATTACCAAGCAATATTTAATAGAACTATAATAAAATAAACCATGTTATATGCAACTATATTTAAAAATAATTATACTATATATGTACAAAACAATATTCTTATCTTGTTACTTAATATTATATTTTTGACTTTGCGATATTTTTGACACAACAGTCTTGCAGCTCAGTACTTTTGAAACAATATTTGTATCATTCACCAGTGCTTTTTTAGATGTGACTTAGAATGGTACCCGTAATATTGCTGTTGCTGCATCCCATGGGGGCCACCACCATGCTGTGCAACGGTTGTTGAAGACAGCATATCACTTCTTATTTACCCTAGAAGTAACAATCTTTCATCTAAAAATTTCTCAACTATCCAGATCTTATAAATTGAGTCAACCTCTTTTATATAGGTAGTGGCATCCCATGTTTGGACCACATACCTAGTATTGCGGCACAGATGTACTCTTCAGGGAGCACAATCTCTTGTTGTACCAATGGGGTAGCTTGACTCATTGTGCAATGTTCATTGCTGACTTCCTGTGTTGTCAAAATTGCAAAAGGGTGCAAGCATTGTGATCAGGCATTTTATTAGCTCTTATTTTGTCGCATCTACTGTATTCACACTGCTTTGACAATTGCATCTATTTTTTATTGTACAAAATAATCATTTATCAAATAGTAATTCTCAACAAATCATGTGTTTGTGTAGGCTGGAGGTCCAGTAGCTAGAACCGACTGAATTAGGGATTTTAAACAGCCTTCATAAACTCACTGAATGACCTCATGCTTTTACAGACTCTAAAAGTAATGACTAAAATATGTGCACATTCAAAGACAGGTGACCAATGTGCTGAGGACTACTTCTTCTTTTTTGAGGAAGTGATACACAATCATGTTGATGTGATCGACTAAAGAGAGTACAAATAAGTTTCTTCCATCTCATGGCTTTGCAAATTTACTGCCATTGTCAGTGACCACAAATCCAAACTTGAGAACCCTGGGTTTGTGTGGGGGCAAGGCTGTGTGTTCAGCACCACAGAATGAGTGGGATAACCACAGGCTTCAGGGGTGGTTGGTGTGCAGCAATGGTCCATGCTTGGTCCTCAGTGCAAGTGTAGTCTTTTTTTACTGACTTGTTTCAGGATATTTGCACTTGTGTGTGCTTTCTCCATTAAGGACATTGCAACTGTTGCATCCATGAAAAGCATTAGTGGTGGTGGCACTTAGTGATAGCCTTTTTCTCAACTCCCTTGAAGAGACCCAATCTACAGAGATACCTATACAGTCTGAGGCTTGATAAATGGTCCGCATGCAGCTGTGGACAGTGACAGTGTGAAAGTTGCCAAATAGATCTAGTTTGGAACCCCCCAGTTTAGACACTGGGTCAGCCCAAATTCCAGACACCACCCTGTTTCCCGAATAAAAAATGGGTGGTGAAGCACTAGTTGAAGTAGGCTGCAACCTAAATGCAATTTGAGGCTGCCCGCAATAGAGCGCAGGTCTGATACACCAACCATGTTCCTCCTAGTCAAAGATGTTACCTTCTGACTTAAGGCCTGACTTAGAGTTTGGTGGAGGAGTTACTCCATCACAGCGGTTACAGATATCCCGTCGGCTGAAATCTAAATCCCATAGGATATAACGGCATTTAGATTTTGGTGAACAGAATATCCATCACTGTTGTGACTGAGTAACTCCTCTGCCAAACTCCAAATCAGGCCCTTAGTGTAGGAAGGTAGTCTCTTTCTAGCCTTGTTACCCCCACTTTTGGCCTGTTTGTGAGTAGATGTCAGGGTGTTTTTACTGTCTCACTGGGATCCTGCTAGCCAGGGCCCAGTGCTCACAGTGAAAACTCTATGTTGTCCGTGTGTTTGATATGTGTCACTGGGATCCTGTTAGTCAGAACCCCAGTGCTCATAAGTTTGTGGCCTGTATCTGTTCCCTGTGTGGTGCCTAACTGTATCACGGAGGCTCTGCTAACCAGAACCTCAGTGTTTATGCTCTCTCTGCTTTTAAAATAGTCACTACAGGCTAGGGACTAATATTACCAATTCTCATTGGCACACTGGAACACCCTTATAATTCCCTCGTATATGGTGCCTAGGTGCCCAGGGTATTAGGGTTCCAGGAGGTCCCTATGGGCTGCAGCATTTCTTTGGCCACCCATAGGGAGCTCAGACAATTCTTACACATGACTGACACTGCAGCCTGAGTGAAATAACGTCCATGTTATTTCACAGCCATTTTTCACTGCACATAAGTAACTTATAAGTCACCTATATGCCTAACCCTCACTTGGTGAAGGTGAGGTGTCAAGTTACTTAGGCCCGTATTTATACTCCGTTTGCGCCGAATTTGCGTCGTTTTTTTCGACGCAAATTCGGCGCAAAACTAACGCCATATTTATACTTTGGCGTTAGACGCGTCTAGCGCCAAAGTATTGGCAAAGAGCGTCATTTTTTAGCGTGAACGCCTTCCTTGCGTTAATGAGATGCAAGGAAGGCGTTCCCGTCTAAAAAAATGACGGCGACGCAAATGCGTCGTATTTATACTCCCGGGCAAAAATCACGCCCGGGAGGTGGCGGGTCAAAAAACCCCGCATTTGCGCCACATTTTAACGCCTGGGTCAGGGTAGGCGTTAAGGGGCCTGTGGGCTCAAAATGAGCCCACAGGTGCCCTCCCCTGCCCCCAGGGACCCCCCCTGCCACCCCTGCCCACCCCAGGAGGACACCCAAGGATGGAGGGACCCACCCCAGGGACATTCAGGTAAGTTCACGTAAGTATAATTTTTTATATTTTTCAATTTTTTTTGGGTGGCATAGGGGGGCCTTATTTGTGCCCCCCTACATGCCACTATGCCCAATGACCATGCCCAGGGGACATAAGTCCCCTGGGCATGGCCATTGGGCAAGGGGGCATGACTCCTGTCTTTACTAAGACAGGAGTCATTTAAATGGCGTCTGGGCGTCGAAAAAATGGCGCAAATCGGGTTAAGACGATTTTTTAGCGTCAACCCGACTTGCGCCATTTTAAGACGCCCTAGCGCCATTTTCCCCCTACGCCGGCGCTGCCTGGTCTACGTGGTTTTTTTCCACGCACACCAGGCAGCGCCGGTCTGCTTGCGCCGGCTAACGCCATTCCATAAATACGGCGCCCGCATGGCGCTTCGGAATGGCGTTAGACGGCGCTAAATTTTTTGACGCTAAACTGCGTTAGCGCAGTTTAGCGTCAAAAAGTATAAATATGGGCCTTAGTGTGTGGGCACCCTGGCACTAGCCAAGGTGCCCCCACATTGTTCAGGGCAAACTCCCCGGACTTTGTAAGTGCGGGGACACCATTACACGCGTGCACTACATATAGGTCACTACCTATATGTAGCGTCACAATGGTAACTCCGAACATGGCCATGTAACATGTCTAGGATCATGGAATTGTCACCACAATACCATTCTGGTATTGGGGGGACAATTCCATGCATCCCTGGGTCTCTAGCACAGAACCCGAGTACTGCCAAACTGCCTTTCCGGGGTCTCCACTGCAGCTGCTGCAGCTGTCAACCCCTCACACAGGATTTTGCCCCCCTGGGGCCTGGACAGCCTGGTCCCAGGAAGGCAGAACAAAGGATTTCCTATGAGAGAGGGTGTTACACCCTCTCCCTTTGGAAATAGGTGTGAAGGGCTGGGGAGGAGTAGCCTTACCCAGCCTCTGGAAATGCTTTGAAGGGCACAGATAGTGCCCATCTCTGCATAAGCCAGTCTACACCGGTTCCGGGATCCCCCAGCCCTGCTCTGGCGTGAAGCTGGACAAAAGAAAGGGGAGTGACCCCTCCCCTGACCTGCCCTGCTCCTCCAGTGTGTCCCAGACCTCTGCCATCTTGGATTCAGAGGTGTTGGGGCATAATGGACAGCTCTGAGTGGCCAGTGCCAGCAGGTGACGTCAGAGACGCCTCCTGATAGGTACTTATCTCTTTCAGTAGCCAAGCCTCCTTTCTCAGTAGCCAAACCTCCTTTTCTGGCTATTTAGGGTGACAAATGCAAAAACAACAAGTGATGGACGGAATGCTGAACATTGTCAAACATTCACCCCCAGTCACAGATCTGGGTTTAATCCATCGTTTTTTTGCTGCCCATGCCATTCCAGTTTGGACCCAGCCATATGCAAATCAGTCTTGACCCTGTTCCCCATGGGAACAGTCCAGCCCGAACTGCTAGGCCAAGTCTTCCCTGGACTGGAAACAAGCATCCTGGGACCGGTTTCGGGGTTTCACCCCTCATCAGCCAGGCTAGCTTGAATCCAGTGGCATGGGAAGCACGGGACCCACGTCTGGGCATACCCTTCCCACTTAGGGCGACAAATGCAAAAACAACAAGTGATGGATGGAATGCTGAACATTGTCAAACATTCACCCCCAGTCACAGATCTGGGTTTAATCCATCGTTTTTTTGCTGTCCATGCCATTCCAGTTTGGGCCCAGCCATATGCAAATCAGTCTTGACCCTGTTCCACATGGGAACAGTCCAGCCCGAACTGCTAGGCCAGGTCTTCCCTGGACTGGAAACAAGCATCTTGGGACCGGTTTCGGGGTTTCACCCCTCATCAGCCAGGCTAGCTTGAATCCAGTGGCATGGGAAGCACGGGACCCACGTCTGGGCATACCCTTCCCACTTAGGGCGACAAATGCAAAAACAACAAGTGATGGACGGAATGCTGAACATTGTCAAACATTCACCCCCAGTCACAGATCTGGGTTTAATCCATCGTTTTTTTGCTGCCCATGCCATTCCAGTTTGGACCCAGCCATATGCAAATCAGTTTTGACCCTGTTCCCCATGGGAACAGTCCAGCCCGAACTGCTAGGCCAGGTCTTCCCTGGACTGGAAACAAGCATCCTGCGACCGGTTTCGGGGTTTCACCCCCCATCAGCCAGGCTAGCTTGAATCCAGTGGCATGGGAAGCACGGGACCCACGTCTGGGCATACCCTTCCCACTTAGGGCGACAAATGCAAAAACAACAAGTGATGGACGGAATGCTGAACATTGTCAAACATTCACCCCCAGTCACAGATCTGGGTTTAATCCATCGTTTTTTTGCTGCCCATGCCATTCCAGTTTGGACCCAGCCATATGCAAATCAGTCTTGACCCTGTTCCCCATTGGAACAGTCCAGCCCGAACTGCTAGGCCAGGTCTTCCCTGGACTGGAAACAAGCATCCTGGGACCGGTTTCGGGGTTTCACCCCTCATCAGCCAGGCTAGCTTGAATCCAGTGGCATGGGAAGCACAGGACCCACGTCTGGGCATACTCTTCCCACTTAGGGCGACAAATGCAAAAACAACAAGTGATGGATTCCTAAGATAACAAATGCAAGAGCTCACCAGAGTTCCTCTGCACTTCCCTCTTCGACTTCTGCCAAGGATCGACCGCTGACTGCTCCAGGACGCCTGCAAAACTGCAACAAAGTAGCAAGACGACTACCAGCAACATTGTAGTGCCTCATCCTGCCGGCTTTCTCGACTGTTTCCTGGTGGTGCATGCTCTGAGGGCTGTCTGCCTTCACCCTGCACTGGAAGCCAAGAAGAAATCTCCCGTGGGTCAACGGAATCTTCCCCCTGGCAACGCAGGCACCAAATTATTGCATCACCGGTCCTCTGGGTCCCCTCTCATCCTGACGAGCCTGGTCCCTGGAACACAGGAGCTGTGTCCAAGTGTCTCCCACAGTCCAGTGGCCCTTCTGTCCAAATTTGGTGAAGGTAAGTCCTTGCTTCCCCTCGCCAGGCAGTAATCCTGTGTACTGTGTGATCTGCAGCTGCTCCGGCTTCTGTGCACTTTTCCAAGGATTCCTTTGTGCACAGCTTAGCCTGGGTCCCCAGCACTCTGTCCTGCATTGCCCAACTTGCTGAGTTGAAATCCGACATCGTGGGACCCTCCTTTGTGACTCTGAGTCAACCACTGTACTCAGATCTTCTAAGTGCCTGTTCTGGTACTTCTATGGGTGCTGCCTGCTTCTGTGGGGGCTCTCTGAGTTGCTGAGCGCCCCCTCTGTCTCCTCCTCCAAGGGCCGACATCCTGGTCCTTTCTGGTCCCCAGCAGCACCCAAAATCCTCAACCGTGACTTTTGCAGCTAGCAAGGCTTGTTTCTGGTATTTCTGCGTGAAAACACCCCTGCAACCTCCAGCACGCCGTGGGACATCTTCTCACTAAAGGGTAAGTTCCTGGCAACTTCTGTTGTTGCAGAATCTTTGGCTTCTTCCACCTGGAGGCAGCCCTTCTGCACCTTCATCCGGGGTTCAGTGGGCTCCTGCCCCCGCCTGGACACTTGCGTGACTCTTGGACTTGGTCCCCTTCTTTTACAGATCCTCAGGTCCAGGATTCCATTTTCAGTGCTTTGGTAGCAGTTGTGGTTCTTGCAGAATCCCCTATCACGACTATACTGTCTTTCTGGGGTAGTGAGGTAACTCTACTCCTACTTTTCAGGGTCTTGGGGTGGGGTATTTTGGACCCCCTTACTGTTTTCTCACAGTCCAAGCGACCCTCTACAACCTCCCATAGGCCTGGGGTCCATTCGTGATTCGCATTCCACTTTTGGAGTATATGGTTTGTGTTGCCCCTAGGCGTATGCCCACCTATTGCATCATATTGTGATTCTACATTGTTTACACTACTGTTCTTACTGTTACTTACCTGTTTTGGATTTGTGTACATATAATTTGTGTGTATTACTTACCTCCTAAGTGAGGGTATCCTCTGAGATATTTTTGGCATATTTTCACCAAAATAAAGTACCTTTATTTTTAGTAACTCTGAGTATTGTGTTTTCTTGTGATATAGTGCTATATGATATAAGTGGTATAGTAGGAGCTTTGCATGTCTCCTAGTTCAGCCTAAGCTGCTTTGCCATAGCTACTTCTAACAGCCTAAGCTGCTAGAAACACCTCTATTCTACTAATAAGGGATAAATGGACCTGGCACAAGGTGTAAGTACCACAAGGTACCCGCTATAAGCCAGGCCAGCCTCCTACACTTAGGGCCAGATGTAGGAAACGTTTTGCATGGCGCAAACAGCGATTTTCGCTGTTTGCGCCATGCAAAACGTGCATAGCGATGCTCATTCCCATTTTGCGAGTCAGTAACTTGGTTACCGACACGCAATATGGGAATGCAACTCGCAAATAGAAAGGGGTGATCCCCTTCCTATTTGCGATTCGAATCGCGATGCAGAATTGCTTTGTGACCGCGAACGCGGTCGCAAAGCAATTCGTAGTTAGCACCCATGTGAAGTGGGTGTTAACCCATTTGCAAAAGGGAAGGGGTCCCATTGGGACACCTTCCGCTTTGTGAATGGCTCTAAAAATATTTTTTCAGAGCAGGCAGTGGTCCTATGGGCCACTGCCTACTCTGAAAAAAAGAAATCAAATGGTTTAATTTTCTTGAGTGTATTGCAACTCGTTTTTCTTTAAGGAAAACGGGCTGTAATGCCAAAAAAAAAAAAATGCTTTATTAACAAAGCAGTCACAGACATGGAGGTCTGCTGTCTCCAGCAGGCCACCATCCCTGTGAGTGCAGGGAATCGCAGGGGGGTCGCAAATTGCAACCCACCTCATTAATATTAATGAGATGGGTCTTTGCGACCCCCTTGCAATTCGCAGATGGTGTCAGGGACACCATTCTGCATATGGGATTGCGACTCGCAAATTGCGAGTCTCTCCGACTCGCAATTTGCGAGCCGCAATCCCATGTCTTCCTACATCTGGCCCTTAGTCCTTTAAGTTCCAATCCACCACAAGAGTATACTTCTAGAGCAAGCGAGAACTTAAGGGAAGCCACTTAGCAACTCACAGGGTGTCAGGCAGAGGCCAGCAGCAAGGTCGAGTCCAGGTCCAATTGCCAAGCGTCAGCTGGGCACTTCCAGGAACAGGCTTTTTACAGCGTGTTAATGCCCAGTAGCTTAAATAGAAGCTCAGCCAGCTGACTCTTGGAGTTCATGTAGTTGTACTGAGCACAAGGGGGAATAGGGCCTCTCTATCTGGGCTCCTCTCAGGACACAGACAGCAGGTCCAGTCCTCTTCTGTTCTTCCGCCAGTCCAGAAAGAGCTATGAAGTGGGTGCCTGGAAATGCAAAATTTATGCCTGGCATGAGGTAGTTGGTGAGGCGACTCCTCAATCAATGCAGTAAAGATTCCTGAAGCCAACCTCACCCTTGTTGGCAATTTTAAAGATGGCAAAAGCTTTCAGCCACACTAAACTTGGTCTTTGAGGCCTGGGTGTGTGTGGTAGGAGTGAACTATGGTAACCCTAGTGTCCTTCCTCATCTAACACGAAAATCCAGTTTAAGGCAGCAACTTTACCAACAGTAAACCCAAAGACAGATGTCTGCTAGGCCTAATGCAGAGTCAACAGCTATTTAGTGGATCCACATGAATTGTCCTTGCATCCTGTTCTCTCCCCTTTTAAGTGTTCGCCAAGGGTAATATGTAAACCCTGAAAAAGTATTTGGGTAGGGCAAAGGTGGAGTTCTTCAGCAACCAAACAGTGGAGCCACAAGAATTGTCTTGGCATTCTGTTCTCTCCTCTTTAAATGTGCCCAAAGTGTTATGTATGAACCTAGCAAATCTGTGAAGCAGGATTTGACACTCAAGCAGGATTTGAAACTGTAGTTTAAAAATGATGCCCACAGCCTCAAAATATATATTCTGTGCACTTCAGAGAAATAAATTCTGCTGACTCTGGTCACTTATTGCTTGCTCCTAGGAGGCATGTCATACATATTCACACCTATTCAAGGCTAATTGCTGTCTGGGGAAACTGGAAAACCATTGCAAATTAGATTTCAGGAACGTCAGCTGGAGAAAAGGTAACTTTTTAAAACGTAACTTTCCTTAATGTGTATTAAAAATCGAATTTCACAATTGAATTGGGATTCAATAATAACTGCTAAAAATAAATTGTGTAAATATTTTTCTAGCTGCCTCCATTCCAAGTTACAGGATTAGTATTTTAATCTACATTTTGGTTTTCTACACAGGAGAGCTAGGCCTACCAAAATGAAACTGACTTTGAAGAGCTAGTCACTGAAAGCACATGATAACATTAAACTTCTTCATGTTCTACTGTTAAATACCATGCACCCTGCCTTGTGGGATACAAAGTCCACATAGGGGTGACTTATTCATATTTAAAAAGAAGGTTTTTTTATGTGTCAAAAAGTTTATTTTGACAGTTGAATTGCAGTTTTTACACTGCTACATTCAGGCTGCAATAGTACGCCGGAGCCATGTTTGTACTGCCACTGTAATCGGTGGCACACTAGTTGCTTCAGTCATGGGTCCTAGGTTTGGTAGTGGCATTATCCAGGGGTAAACTCATTGTCTTCCTTCCCAGAAGAGGTTACAACAGGCACATCTCATTACACACCTTTGTGGAAAATAAAAGGGCTTAGTGCCAGTGCTCCATCCAGTTGTGACAGACTTCTTCTCCTCTCCATCTGCTTCAATTCTCATTAGTTAGCACTTAGCAGAGGGGTGCCTGGTCTCTGGTGGCAGCTAATTCACAGTCTTGCTTCCATCTCAGTCTTGTTCACCTGAAGGTAAAACAAAATAGGAAGGGAGAGTTACTGATATTTACATTGTAGTAATGCAGTACAAGGAATCATAATATATAGCAATAACACCCATATGCAAACTAATTATTAGACCAGGCCCTGAGTTAGATAAAAAAACACTTAATGGAATTCTGATATTTTAGAAATGTAAACAAATCAACACTAATAATGGTTTTGAAAATGGGGGCAAGACGGTGTGTTCAGCACCACAAAATGAGTGGCATCACCACAGGCTGCAGGGCTGGTTGGTGTGCAGCAATGGTCCATGCTTGGCCCTCAACTCAAGTAGAGGAGAGGATTGCTTCTGACAGAGGGTTTAATACACAATCTTTACACCCGGATTATGATTAAAAAGAAATACAGTCTGGGAAAAGAAAGCATATGTATGACATGGTGAAGGTATGGCATCAAGGGTGTCTCATACGCTCCTAGTGTATGACATGGTTAAGGTATGGCATCCTGGGTGTCTCATACGCTCCTAGTGTAAAGTGGGGTGACGGGTGGCCTGGCATTACCCAACATCTCCTTGTATTACGCAGCTTCCCAACTGAAAACGGCAGTGGAGTGGTCCATGGGGTAATCTGAAAAGAATTAGAGCCACATGGAGCATGCCATTGTCCAAATACACTTTTGGGGTCTGGGCTGGTGGACAACAAATTAAGGCCACCAAGTGCATACTTAAGCACTACAGAGGGCACAATATCTCGGGTTTAGGATACCTTCTAGAGGCTCAAGGGCTGGTGACTTGTCCTTCACCTTACACTCCCATTCACTATAGTAACGATTTTACCCCATCAGGAGCCTGGTCTAAGCTGCGCTGAACTTGAAACTTGAACTTGAAATAATGCTAAAAAATTACTTGTACATGGTGCTCCATCAGACAAATTAGGGATAGCTTTCCACCCGAATTGAGAAAACACTCCGCCATTCACCTAATGGTACCCCGGGCTTTGTACTATTCTAGCTCTCAAGAACTGGCCAATAATATGAACGGTATCTCGTGTTACTTTGAAACTAACTTGGAAGCCGGTACAAAAGATTATGTGTAAGGGTCTTCCAAGCACTTTGCTTCCTCCAATTAGGAAGCTTTAAATGTCCTTTATTGATGGTCCTGAAGCGAATGCGACCTCCTCACTTGGGGGCGGGGGAGAGGGGAGTGCACATTCCAGAGAATATGGCTGGGTAGGCCATCTTTTGCTTTGTGTTTTTTACTGATGTCGGAGAATATATACTGACTTCTTCAGTAAACAATTTTTTAAGTAGAAGTCTTTTTTAACTGGTCATTCAAAATGTGTTTATTCAAATTGCTAAAACCATTGAATTATTCACACATATTTTAAAAAAATGCATATAACAAATTACAAAAATACCAGTCTTATATTTAAAACTCAATACAATTAAAATATCAATTATCGTACTAAACATTCGGCATTTGCTTTGTATCCAAAATATCACACACAATAATTATATTATACTGTTCTTAGTCTGTTCTGTGTATTTTACTGCTATGTCGTGTAAATTTATATTATTTTACATTATAAACGTTATTTAGTTTTGGCGTAGAGTCCTTACAAGTACTATATGAACTGTGCTTTGCAGATAATGGCCATCTGTGAGGAATGAATCTAGCCATGACTAAGGCTTTAGTACCTGAAGTTAATCATCTGGCCAACCATGGGCATTATGGGATTCTGAAAACTAAAATGAGAATATGTCAAAAGCTATTGTTTCTTGAAATTGAATCTCGCATGGAGCAAACTGGGACTTCCTGTCTTTCATACCCAGCAATGTGACCACCTGACCCTCCAGTCCTGATCATTTCAGAAGAGTTACTCAAGGGCCTTTGGCTCCATGTCACCATGGATTTTGCCAGAATACTGGATGGACAGTCCCTGCTGATCACTTCAAATTAATTTAGCAAATATCCATAGTTGGGGTTTGTGCAATCAACCTCTACTGAAGCTGCCATACTAAAAATAGAAAAAATGTTTCCAACACATGGGGTTCCCTTCAAAATTAGCAACAATAACAGGCCTCTGTTTCAAGGTCTGGAATTCAGCAATACTTCAAATCAAGGGATGTCTTTGGAAAATAATGTCACAATGGCATAAAACTAATGGAGAGGTCATCCGTACAGTAAACAAAGTAATCTGCATACCAAAGCTAGAAAAAGATACCCTCTATACAAGTTTGTGAGAAAATACTGTACCATGGCACACATCATCACAAGATAAACACCTGTGCACCTGCTGCTTGTAAGGCAGGCCAAGAATGCTCTACCGTGCAATCTACATGGACCCCATTTGTTTTTGATGTGGCTGGTGTCAAGTTGATAAGAAAAGAAACAAACTGAGGATTAAGCCTCAGGAAAAGGGCAAAATACAAGGACATCAAGGTAGGGGAAGTGTTAAGCAGAGACAAACATGGGGAAGCAAGTCTCCGTTGGACCCCATACAATGGAGAGTAACTCTGTGAGAAGAACTTTGGTGTCAGAACTTCAGAGAAGAGACTGAGATAACTTGTAAAGTGTCTTAGTATAAGAAGCTTTGAGGAAACCCACTGACCACAAGACATAAACAGTGAGACAGTCTGGTGACTCAACAGTTGGAGTCACAAGCGTCATCCCCATTAGTCAGATCAATGAACGTTCAACTGACACCCAAGAAGGTGCCTTACCTCAGTACCCTGTGATCATGTAAGTAGTGACCCAAAAACCATCCGGACTGAAACCAGGCAGGGCAGCCAGTACTATGTGATGAGATCCAACCCTCCCTAATCTCAACAGTACTGTGACTTTATAGCCAAACAGATCGAAGACTGCTCGAGTGCTGGATTTAGTGACCCACCAACATCAGCAATGGTCGGATGTCATCATGTCTGTTTTTGAGATTGTTTTGCTTTAAAGTTTTTGAGAAATGTTGTGTACACAGACAAATCATTTGCTGCCGCTCAACGAGGCACTCCTGATACACTTCTCTGTGGTTGTCTTGCCCAGTGGTGCATCAGCAAAGTTTCTAAATAAAGTTGGGTCTGTGACATGGGTTCCGTCCCGTGTGGCCTGAGTAATCCACCATCGTGTGAGTGTGTACATCCTTGCCAGGGCCTTTCACCACACAGCTGGAGAACACAACAGTAATTTGTTGACCAGATGTACAAATTGCTCGTAATTCCTCTACACACCTTGGAAATGTAGCTTATATGCTAATAGTTTATGTTTTTCCCATTCAATTTGCACCAGGTTTGATCTGGTGTACAGTGGCAGGGTAAAAACACCCAATGTGTGCAATTTGCACCAGGGGTGAGGTACAAATAGAGTATATTGTCCTTGTTTCCTCTGCGTCACACCATGAAATTGGCACCCCAGGCACAAAGAGACACAGTGCACCCTATTAGTAATAATGATCTGCCCTCAGGGCAGATGCAAAACCTCACATTTCCTAGCGGCAGAGAATTAGTGATATGCGACGTGTATGCATGGAGCAGATTGAAGCTACCACGCCATATTTTGCAGTGAAAGTGCCATCTGTCTACACTTCAAAATTTGGGGGTCAGAGATCGCCCTGCAGGCGGTGTAGTGAGGGACTGAATGGGAACGTTTGGGGAGTCCATGGCACCCCTTTCCTCTCCCAAAGTGCTGTCCTCAGGGGGCGCATTAATTGTGCATCACTTCTTCATGGTGTACAATCAGTGTGCCTCCTGACAGTCTCTTTGCCTCTGCACCCGTATGCATAATATGGCAGGGTGCAGAGGCAAATTGTTCCCTGATTTGCATGGGGCCACTCTTTACGTCCCTGGATCATTTTCTGTAATGCAGCCCAAGGATTGCAAAACCTAGTTGTGCACAAATCTGTTATCTTCAGTGCTTACAAATAGAAATAAATGTGATATAAAAATATTAATAATGAACAGCACTCCCCATGAGCTATTTTGAAACAAATTAATGTTCTGATGGTTTCGCTCACTGTACATAGTTAGGCCCAGATTTAAGAGGACCTAGCGCCATTTTAACGACACATTAGTATCATTTTTTTAACGTTATTGTGGCGTTAAATGGCCAAAAACGCAGCATCATATTTACAAAGTAGTGCAATGTATGCATTGCGCCACTTTGTAACCTTTTGTGCTATATTATTTCTGACCAGGCATAATGGGGGTCATTCCAGCATTGGCGGAAGCGGGAACCGCCAGAAGACCGTACCGCGGTCTTTGTTTCCCACTGGGCTGGCGGGCGATCGCCAAAGGCCGCCCGCCAGCCCAGTGGGAAACACCCTTCCACGATGAAGCCGGCTCCGAATGGAGCCGGCGGAGTGGAAGGGGTGCGACGGGTGCAGTAGCACCCGTCGCAAATTTCAGTGTCCCCACGACACCCCATACCGCCATCCTGTTCCTGGCGGCCGAAACCGACAGGAACAGGATGGCGGTATGGGGGTCGGAATCCCCATGGCGGCGCAGCAAGCTGCGCCGCCATGGAGGATTCCCATAGGCAGCGGAAAGTCGGCGGTACACCGCCGACTTTCCGTTTCTGGCCACGGCTGTACCGCCGCGGTCAGAATGCCCAAAGGAGCACCGCCAGCCTGTTGGCGGTGCTCCCGCGGACCCCGGCCCTGGCGGTTTTTACCGCCAGGGTCGGAATCACCCCCAATGTGTGCAAAGGGCGCGTTCCCCCGTTGGGGTGGGAACTGGAAAAATGGCGCTAAGAAAATCTATGAGTTTTCTGTGCATCATTTTTTGGGGCACTTTTAATGCCTGCTCTGAGCAGGCATTATAAGGAGGCTCCCATTGTTTACAATGGGCCTTTAGGTGCTTTGCAGGATTAGTGTCAAAATGTTGGACGCTAATCCTGCAAAGCACCGAACTAGTGTCAAAAATTCTGATGCTAGTTCCCTAACTACCGCCATGGTGCGCCATATATTAAATGCTGCGCCCAACTGGTGGCGTTGAGGGGGGGCGCTAAGGGGGCGCAAGAAAAGTGGCGATGCCCTAGGTGCAGCGCCACTTTTCATTAATATGCGCCTTAAAACTTTTGTGCTCATGTTCTTCTTGTTACCTACCAGAACTGAAATATGTGGCATAAACTTGAAAATGAAAATATTTTCAAAAATTGGCGCTGGGCCTCATCTTTGTCTGAAGATGAAATTAGGAAACGACCACCGAATTAAAATGAAAAGCCCATCGACGTGCTGTCCATTCATGCATACAGGAGGCCATGCGAACGGAAAAAGGCAGTGAGGGTGTTGAATGAAGGGAGAGCGTCTCTTGGAGATGGGGCGTGAGGCAATACAAAGCGCAGGAAATATTTACAGACAATGGAGAGAGATTAGCTGCGGACTGAGGGGCCGCCCGGGAAGAGTACACATACTCGGCCAGTTGTTTAGAGAGGAAGAGAGAGGAACGTGGTCCAGTCAGAGGGGACGTCAGTCAGGAGGTGACGCAGGCAAGTAAATCAGTAGGCATTTTCAGCGAGCAGGGTACATTGTCTTAGTACCTCAGCAAACAAAACATTCGCCAGCCCTATCAGAAGTACCTGTTTTAGGGCATAGAGATAGCTTTAGTTGTCTCGTTAGCCTCACGTTTTCGAAAAAAATAGTGATGAAAACTCGTGCTGTATAGAGACGCACATGGGACTTCTGTCAGCATTCATCATTCTCTTTTTAATTCAAGTATCGTCCACATTTTCTTTCCACTCACCAGAGCCTACAGCATGGGGCAATGGGTCAACCCAGTTCAGACACTGACTCTGTTCACTGTGAGTGATGGTATAGTGCTCTTGGGCTTTTTCACATCTGCCCAGAAATAAGTCTACTTCAGAACAGAATTAGGGCAGATAGGTAACTCACTGCTTTCATGTCTGCTTTCACTTTTTATGTATCTGAAATAGGTCATTTTTTAACTGATCGTTTTTGTAGGCATATGCACGCTACCTATACATACTGGCATTTTAATGAATGTTTATCATCTCTTATTATTACATGTTTCCAAGTATATGATATATCGCGGCCCAAGTTCCAGGGAACAGCAAGACGCTGTAGAGACAGCCATGCGTGATTCACAGAAAAAGTAGTAAATCTGCACCTGTAAAAGTACTTAAACTACTGGGGCAGATTTACTGCCTTTTGAAATTCAGAAACATTTCCAGCGGTATGGCACAAAACCTGCTACTGCTCCTGCTCTGCTACGGGCGCCTTTGCTCTGGTGATTTTCCCCACGCCCACCCCTTGTTCCATGTTGGGGTGCTGTCCATTTTTCCACTTTGCGGAACTCCCCTGGCCCCTCACTCATCATTATATCTGCCCATTTTACGTTTCATAGCAAAGTGATGCATCAACGGTACTCATCATTGTCTTTCTCCTTCTGTGTTAGTTGCCACAAATTGGTAAACTTGCGCTATATCAGGTCAACATTCATTCACTCTAAAGAGATTACCCGGCCTTGTCTCAGTATCAGAATTCACAGAGCACTTACTAGTTAAATTAGTTATCACACTGAAATGTCTCTGGGCTATGGCAGAATGATAGCCATGGACGCCAATTCACCAAAATGCCAGGGGTGGCGGAAGTGACATCACGTGACATTTCATCTTTCTTTCGCTCACACACATATGCTTACACAAACACACATTCACACACTCTCTTTTACATAAGCACACTCTCACCTGCAAGCATGCGCACAACATACATGTAAAAGTGTTTTTTACTTACCGCAGCTACTGGGAAGGGTCATAGGCCAGCTAACTGTAGCCCATTTTTTATTAAGATATTATCCACTATTAGTGTTATTAAAACAAACTGATTGAAAACAAGGAAGTGGAGCCCCAACCAACGTACATAAGGACGAACTGCCCCTGTGCTCCTGGCACTGACTTTGCCACCGCTGAGGCCAGAGTCGCAGAAGTAGTGCAGGGGTAATCTGGTGGTCGCAGCTGCGACACCTGGTGACCCCTAAATGACGTCCATGATGACAGCTTTTTTTCCTCGTGTCGATCACCTGTTCTGATACCATCATACACTAAGTAGTATAACTAAGCAATGTAGAGCAGGGCTGAATCCGCTGAGTGTCAGGGAGCCACAGTGGAGGGCTCCACATCAGCTTCCACGAAAGAACGCCTCTGTTTGGCTCGGCCACAGTAATGTGGACTGTCTGTGGCGTATTCCCAAAATCTAATAGATGATTTATGTGTGTCATGTTAGGACCTTCTTGGGTCCCCTGTGAGATTAGTGTGCAGTTTAAGGCCCAGGACAGAATCCCGTGACGCACACAGCACGTCTCGTACCTTCAACCCACCACAGATGCTCCGTTTCAACCTGTCACTAAAGTTCAGCTGTGCTGGGGTAGAAACATTCAGATATCAAGTCTTTGGTAAGACCAAGGACAGCAGAAGAGCATTGAATTATGCAGCAAAGTTGAATTCATCAGACGGCAAGAAAAGGCAAAATATGCAACTCAATTGACCACTTTTTTTATAGTATTACTTCATTATTTTGTTATTTTTACACATGTAAAGCTGAGCAAAGATTTCACCTCATTAGTACCAGTTTAACAACCAAATACAGAAAAAAATAACTGAAAGATGACCAGTTAATCTTTGCAAAAGTCCTTCCACTCCGCACGAAGCCACATCGCCATGTTTTTAGTAACTTTTGATTCGTGTGAACTAGAAACAGCTCTTTAAATTAAAATCTCCAGATTATGGAGCTGGCATGGATTATATGGCAAATGTGGTCAATTCTTAACGAAAAAAAGCTACGAACTCACATAACTCTAGTAGCCCTGGGTAAGGCGTTGACTAACATATAACTGGCTCTTTCACCTTCCTCGTTAGCTTTTCTTAAACCAGATGCCACTTCTGCTACGAGGAATTTATAGGCCACTTAGCCTCAGTGGAAGAAGAGTGGAAATCGGAGGATTTAGCGCCGTGTGGTTGGAAGTGAAAGGGCAAATGAGAGGTATACAGCCCAGGAGGAGAGAACAGTGTTGGAGACACTGGAAAGAAAGTGAATAAGATGAGGATGGAGATAGCTGAGGACAGGAAAAGAAAACAAGATAAAACGGGGAGAGCATATGTAATGTAAAGAATAGAAAGTTAGGTAAATCAAGGGATTGAAAAAGATGAGGGGAAGGTAAAAGGGAAGAAGAAAAGGGGTTAAAAGTTAGTTGTAGAGAGAGAAGAAGAAAAGCCAGAAAAAAGCAGTGGAGAGAATTAAAAAGAGAGGCAAAGACCCATAAGAGAAGGGAATGGTAATGGCCTAGATATAAGTGGTGGACAGGGTTTACCGAAGGAAGGAAATAAGCCCAGGCACCAAAATAAAAGTGGTACCCATTAGTGAATCAAATATCTAAAAATGTTGCCCACATTGCCACAGTTTTAAAATTGTAAAGACACACTGTATAAGAGATTTTGCTATGTATTTATTCATAACTGTAAATGTTTGTGAAACTGCATACATTAGTGCTCACTGCAGGCAATGTTTGTGACACTATCACAGAAATCAACAGTACAAGCCACCCCCAGACCGTAAAATAGACCCACAAAAAGCCCCAAAAACTGGACCATACACTGGCCTATCAGACCAACCCATCAGGCACTGCAGGACTGGCCTATGAGCCAGTCCGATACTGGTGGAGGGGGAAGAAGAGGGATCTGATTCTGAGGGGATGAGAAGGAGGGACTGAGAAAGAAGACTCAGGTGATTAAACAGTAAGAGATCCTGAGGTAGACTGGCCTATGGGCTCCTTTTGAGGTTTTAGATTATATAAAAAGCAAGCAACATCATTACTGTTCTCCTTTTTTAGCTCAACATCTCTTTTAGGAATAGGCCTTTGCTTATGGCTGATTTTGTCCTATTAGCTTGTCAGACCAAGCACTGGCAAAGCCAATAAGTCTTGGAAATGAGCAACCTATTGCCTTTGGAAATGGGGGTGGGGGATGGTGAATGGTAGAGCAGTGGGAGTGGTGAACAGGAAGGCCGGTGGAGTGGTGAACGGGAGGGCGGCCAAAGTGGATTGTAAATGGAATACAATTTTACCAGCTTTAAACGTGTGCATGAAATTTAGAGTTTGACTTGGCTGAGAAAAATAAAAGGTGAGGGGCAGAGAAGAGGCAGGAAAACAGCCAAGATAAATGAACTCAAGACCGTGTCCCAGTTATTTTTGCGTCTTTTTTTAAAAGACATGCATGTTCGTGAAGAGCGCTCTTAAAGTGGAATAGCCACTGGGAACTGTGCAAGCAAAAACAGGGGAGCTTGTGAAAGACACTCTTCAAGAAATGAAAAAGTAGTCCCGAAACAATGCCATAAAATGGCCACTGCATAGATTTAGGAGTAGTTGGGCAGTGCACTGGGGGAGAGCTAAACCCTTTAGACCTATGACATATGCATGTCATGGACAAATGGGGAGAATGCATAATGGAGCGATGAGGGAGTCAGCAAATGGAAAGTCAATAAGTGGGCTGAAGCCCCCAAAGTAGATACAACATGTCTTGGTTTGAGACAGTTCACATGGCCGTCTACAGCAGAGACCTACAATAGGGCCTTGGTAGCTTTCCTATTGAGTGACATTAATGTAATGCATACATACTTAATGGAACAATTGAATATGGTTACTCACTTTATAAAACTGAGATGTGCAAGCAGAAGTGGCCACAGAGCAAGGACCATGTATTGAGATGATCAGAGAAAACCCTTTTTTGCTTTGAGAAAAACATCCTGGCCATATTTATGTAGGACAGCACAGTTTGAAATAATTATTATCATCATAGAAATGGAGTATGCATTGCATACTTACAGTGCAACTCAGGTTTTTTTGGAATGCTTTTTGCATCTCTAAATCTGTAATCTGAAAAAACATTCAGTATGCTCCTGATGAACTTTCATATCAACTTTCCCAGACCACATACTCTTGCACCTTGTACAAACGAAAAGCCAAAGTCAAAATTATTGAACAATCAGCTTCCCTACCAAAAAGCAATGCTGGCTTTGATGCAGCCCTGAAGCCATGCCAGAGTCGTCTCTGTCATGTCCCTGTGGCACACTTTGGAGAGATGTGCCTTGACAACCAGGCCATGACTTTGCCCCTTGGTGCAGGGAGATCTCCACCCTTCCATGAACAATAAGACAGAGTACCCACAAAGGGCTACAACCTCCCTATTGGCAACTGCCAGCCACCTGGCACCCAAGAACCTCCAATTGTGGACACCTGGGGTAAAGACAACCATTTTCTATTGAATTTGATGTGGGATGCAAAAGGTGCCTATCTGTATCTATGATAGTCACGAGCACATGCTTAAAGACTGGCCATGGTTCCCCTACGATTTGGGTAGATGTTGCATTTGTTGTTGCTTGGCAATAACTCATTGCCAAGTTGGGCCAAATAAACACTGTCAAAATGCAAAAACTGTTCTCTCTCAGGCAATCATGGGGATGGACTTTAGACATTGTATATTGAGATGTTTTGAAATATTACGGTCAAACCTTTGGCAGAATTGTCCAGGCCTCTCACAGAAGACACTCCAGACACTCAATGGTATAATATGTGACCAAGTGATAACTGTGCCAGGAACCTTCTGTGTTATAAAATGTCTGCCTTTAAGAGTTCCCTCCCTCCATGTTGGGCCATGTCATTCCATCCAGAGTATAAAAGCATTAGCACAGGCAGTGTAGCTGCCAGCTCAGCGTTCCCTTCTAAACATGCCTCTCCTGACCAATTCGTAGATCTCCAATGCTTAACCACAGGGTTCTGAGACCTGCTTCCAGCACTCGCCACTTCAGGCACCAGCATAGAATGTAGTAGCTGCCCACCTTACAGAAGAATGAGCAAATACACAGGTCTAGGAAAGAAAACACATGATTGCCACAAGATATGGCAAAAACTGGTCCTATGGTGTTCAAGACAAAAAGCTTAAATCACGTTTGGGCATATGTACGCTTATAACAATCAGACATCCTCTGGCCCTGATCTGATTACAGCCTCACTTTGTCATAGAGGTGACAGCCCCTGCCGTTAATATATGTGAAATTAAATTATCATCATCACTAACCCGGCATCTGAAGGGCCATCGACAATTTCTTGCTGAACAGGAACTTGGGCAGAGAGACAATGTTGGAGTGCACAAATGATGAAGTGATCCGGCACACCCACTACACACAAATAAATTCTGACAACACTGCCACTGAGCAGCAAGTGGGAGCTATTGTTTTGCCCAGGACTATATGGTCTCCTTTCCCTCTTCGTCAGTCATAGAAAATAGGATGAAGATTATTACAGAATTTCCAAACGACCGCACCTGGAAAGCTGCAACCTGCTAATCAAGTCAGATTTGGAACTGGCCACAAGCTCATAAAACCTAAGAGCCCTGTAAAAGTCTAGGCAGAAGACGGCCTTAAATAGGAGTGCCTCAAATGCAGAAGTGCTGATAGTCAAAAGATAGCGCACATTTTGTCTAATATTTCCATGTTGATGGGTCTCCTTGGATCCTGCATACTGTCCTTGAGTCTCTCCCATCCCATTAAATCCTTCTAAAAGAGTTGGTGTAAAACTGTGCCCAAACCACGTTGGCAAACAATCTGTGGCTGTAATATCTTTCCTAGCATAGGATGCAGACCTCTCTCGCCAAAGGTACATCAGGAAGATAACCCATAACAAAAGTTACAATTAGCTTCGCCTGTGCACCCAGAAACTCAAATAGCGCTAGAGAGCCCCCTCATAGGCTGACTCGTCCTGGGGCCTAGACTGGCTGAGATGAGTTCAGGCTGTGGGGTACGGAATAGCTATTCAAAAAATAGGATCATATTACCAGGTCTTTTCTCACTTTAGCTGAAAGTCTGGTTCTATGACATTTGTCCTTCAGACCTCGGCAATTGATCTTGAACAGGGGCAACTCCATGGTATGATATAGAGAATGTGGTCGATATCCAATCAAAACCTGAAGTTGATGTAAGGTAATATTGCGCGCATTTAACAATGATTGATGCCTTGAAAGCAGAGACCCTATGAAGTGGCAAATGGCTGACTTAATTTCTAGTGTCAATCTCAATACAGAAGAAAACCAAGGTGGTGGCTGGGCTAGTGGTTCTGCCCAGAGTAAAACTAGCTCTCCCCATCAGGCCAATAAAAATGGACTAAGAGGTCTTACACTTAGGAGCAGGGCCTGCTTTTGGGCGGTTCGAGCGGTGCAACCGCACCAGGCGCTGACTTCAGGGGGGTATTTAGCAATAACTTCCGAAACTTGCCATTTAAAAGCACCTGCTGAAAAGCTTCTTGTGCGTTTAGCTTTCAAGAAACAATTAAAATGTCAAGATACCTCTTTTGATTAATGTTCCTGCTAGAGAGAGGGAGATGGGAGTTTTGCCTAGTGGCAGCTTTGACTCAATATAAAGTAGCATAGAGGGTTTAAATGCCTGCTGCAAAAAGCAAAACTATAGGGCATATTTAAGAAAAGTGTCGCTGCACACAGTGCAGTGTCACTTTTCTTGCACCTCTGAGCACCTCCCTTATGCCACTATGTGTGCGCCATATTCAAAATACGGTGCACCATGGCAGTAGTAAGGGGACTAGCGTCAGAATTTTTTACGCTAGTCTGGCGCTTTGCAAAGCACCCAGAAACCCATTGTAACCAATGGAACCGTCCTTTTAATGCCTGCTCTGAGGAGGCGTTAAAATTGCCATAAAGGAATGATGCAAAGAAATCTATCAGATTTCTTTGCGTCATTTTTTTGGCCCCCCTAACGGGGGTATGCCCCCTTTGCATACATTATGCCTGGTGCAGGCATAATGTAGCGCAAAGGGTTACAAAGTGGCACAATGCAAGTATTGCGCCTCTTTGTAAATATGGCACAGTGTTTTTGGCCTTCTAACGCCACATTAGCGTAAAAAAAATGACGCTAATGTGGTGTTAGAATGGCGCTAGGGGCTCTTAAATATGCCCCTATATTTCATGTGGCTAGCTGAGTGGGTTAGTAAAGCTAGCCTTTACACGTGCTTTAAAACACACAAATGTATGTGAATGGGGAGCGATGGAGAGATGAGATGCACATTTGCAGGTGAAACCGAGGAGGAGGTCATGGGGTGGGTGTATGCCACAATAAACTGCCGCACAGTGCGCCACCAGTCCTAAAGCCGGCCCTGCTTAGGAGAACACTTGGACTAAGAAATAAGCAATCATCAGATAATGAATCACTAAGGCCCTCATTACGAACCTGGCGGTTGGCGGAGAAGTGGCGGTCTTACCGCCAACAGGCTGGCGGTATAAAAATTGGAATTATGACCATGGCGGTTACCGCCATGGTCATCCGCCACTTCTCCGATCCGACCGCCAGGGCGGAGATGACCGCTGGACTGGAGACTTGGGTCTCCAGCCCGGCGGCCGTCACAAGACCGCCGCCGGTATCACGACCCGGCTGACCGCCACGGATTTCATGGGGTTGGGAACCGCCATGAAATTCATGGCGGTAAGCAGCATCAGTACCAGGGAATTCCTTCCCTGGCACTGATAGGGGTCACCGCCACCCCCCACCCCCACCCCCGCTTCCCTCCCCCCACACCCTCCTCCTCCCTGCCACCCCCAAAGGTGGCAGGACCCCCCTCCCCACCCCTACCCCCAACATCGCAACCCAGACACACACCGTACACGCATGCATACACCAACACACATACCCGTACACATACCACCAAACATGCCAACAGCCACACACAGTAATTCACGCACACCCACATACAGACATACACGCCTACATCCATTTAGAGATACAGTCAGACACGCACACATTTCCAAACACAACACCCCCCCGCATGCATACACACACTCACACACCCCCTCTACATACTCACACGCACACCCCCATGCAAGCACAAAACACACAACACCTCCCCACCCCGTCCCCTAACGGACGATCAACTAACCTGGCCCATTGATCCTCCGGGAGGGGACGGGATCCATGGGGGCTGCTCTGCCGCCAGCATCCCGTCAACAGAACACTGCCACGCCGAATCACGGAATGTGATTTGGTGGGCGGTGTTCTGTTGACAGGGCAGTGGAGGTGGAGCAACCTCCATTTCCCCCCGACCGCCAGTATGGCTGCTGGCGGCTCTCCGTCCGGAAAAGGACGGAGGGCTGCCAGCAGTGATAATTCGCCGAGCGGAAAACCGCCTGCACTGGCGGTCTTCAGCACTGCGGTCCCTCGGCGGTCTTGCAAAAAGACCGCAGAGGTTGTAATGACCACCTAAGTATGTCTTTTGTGAAGACTCATTCAAGAAAAGTGCTGAACAGCTCAAAATAAACCCAAGACACCACACAAGTCATGGGTGTGCATTTATTTAGAAAGTATGAACTCAAATTGACAACCTAAGAGGCGAACGTTCTCCTGGAGGTGGAAGGCTGACTCAATATCAGCCTTCACTAGAAGCGCTTAAAATGGAAACATAGAAGCAAAGGTTCTTGCTATCCCAGAATACCTCCTTAAGACTGAGACATACCAGTATGCTTTATTTAAAATATTGCTCACCTGCAGAAAAGTCCTGCACTCTCCCTTTCAAAATAAAGAAGTGCAAATACTCGTTACTTGAAAGTATCTGCCCAATTAAAGCACTGACATTAGTAAATGAAGCAAGGTGCATAAAAGAGTGGCACTACAAATACACAACTTTTGCTTGAGGAGAGGATAGAGAACCATATGGAAAACAGTGCTAAATTTCTGGAAGTAGTTGCAGGTTGTCAGCACTGGCACTCATTTTGTAGACTCTATCTTACTTTTCATCATCAGACTTTGACCTTGAACAAGAATGAGAAGGGCTGAAAAAAGGAGGAAGAAAAATATAGGAATACAGTGAAAAAGTGAGAAAACAAGGATGAAAATGGACCTGCGAAAGCAACAAGGGCTGACATAAGTCTTACTAGGGTACCAATTAGTAATGTGAATTCATACATAACCCTGCTGGTGCTTATTGATACCATAACACCCCGTAGCCTGTGTGTCAATTCTACTTGAAACAGGTTACATAATAATTCTCTTATTGTGCTTTACCCTTTCACACTAATATAAACAGAACCCATACCAGTCATGTCCATCACCCAGTTCTGCACTAGTCTGCAGCAGTAAGGCTCCCATCACCAACTAAATAAATGAAGATATTTGCCACGTACAGCTGCCAAAGAAGGATTTTTATTTAGTCCACCACTGCAGGACCCAATTAACTATATACTGTAACTACTTGCTGATGTCTTACAATGGCAATCGTGTAAGGGATGATTCTAATAAAACCCACCCTACTAGATCTCCAGACCATCTATCCCTCAAACCTATGTCTGCTCAGGATCATAAAATTAAACAAAAATCTCGGAATGGACAGCCATATGCAATAACCAGCTCAGTGGACTGTAATCATACGAAATACAGTAAAAGGACCTACAGAGATGCTCAAAGCTGCCAGCTGACTGAAAACCATAAACTTCATGCCTGTCTCTCACACTTCTTCATCCATCACACTGCTAAGCCCTGTGTTCCATAACATGATAAGTGATCATCAAGCACAATATGAAAACACTTCTCAATTACCATAAAAACTGAGAGAATAACCTTTCAAGCATACACCCTACACAGTGTAGCATGCTACCCATGTAGGCCAGCGCTTCAGTGTCACACATGGGGTAGTAAGTGCTATATAAATAAAAATTTTCTGTGGCGCCAACAATCCTAATAGTTTGTGACTATGAAGATGTAAAATCTGCTTATTAGAAAAACAGTATATTCATAAAGATTAGAGTACTTAAGGTGAAGTAATCACAATAACAAGGGAGGTTTAAGGCAAACATTTTTTTAACAGGTTTGCGAATATAAGCAGTGAGATATAAAGAGTGTGATGTGCGGTTATGATTACATTTGCGGAACAAGTTGTATCTGTTTTTGTTTCATGCTCTATATTACATATGCTAGATATTCTTGTAAACTAACATGATGAGATTCGTGTGACTAGGCAGAGCAAGCACAAAGCCCTTTAAGAGCAACTCTAAGGACTTTATTTCTGGCACTTAATAATGATTCATGGAGGTTCTGGCTGTTGTCTAAAGTTGGCTATAAGTGATGGTGCGCCATCGTCAGCTTGAGATTACTTTACTCTGGGCCATGACATTTTTTTGGACTATGAATGCTTTAAAGGACACCAAAAGCAAACACAACATGGTCTGGAGAAAGGTCAATGGTGGAGCCGGAAGCTTAGGGGGAGTCTCAGGAAACCATATTGTAGCTGTGTAGATGAAAGCTTTAACTTAATAGTGTCAATGCCCACGCAGTGCAATACTGGGCACAGCAGCAGATAATTCTTGCTGCACGGCAGCACAGCATACAAGGGACACGCTTGTCAGGGACTATTGCCTTGTGTGTGCCAAGTTTCCAAGTTGATTCAGTCCTGATTTTTTTCTTGGAATTCTAGGACTTACAGTCTTATTTAGCGTAGTATAAAACCAGTACAACAAGTCATTGGCAGGGCTATTTTAAGGCACACCCAAGGGCAGTATTTGAATGACTGAAAAAGCAGCACTGTGGTTCTAGCAGGGCAGCATGAGATCACACTGACATGCAGCGGCAGCTCCTCCGCTAAGGCAGAGGTGCATCGCCCCACTGCTTTATGCAGTGGACGAAAGGGAAAAAATAAATGATAATAACGTATCATTATTAACATTTTATTTTTCCTCGGGGGCAGGGTTAGGGTGGAGTGGGGCTGGGCTGGGCTGGAGGAGTGCTATGTACACATAAGTGCACATTACATATCACATTCATCAGTCATGCGCACATTGCATATCTCCACCTGGCTCTATTGAACAGCTTGGAGAAGAAAGTGCACAGGGCCCTACTCCCTGTCTGAGAGCTGAAGCAGGGTGCATAGACCAATCATGATGCTGCTGTCATGCTGTTGACAGCAGCGTCATGATTGGATGAAAGTCTGGAAGCCTTGTGCTTCTGAGAGTCTGAGGAGGAAGGAGAGACTGAACCATCTTTCCCAACATAAAGGCAAGTTTTTTTCCTTTTATTATTTTTTTATACCCCCTGCCCCGCCTCCTCTGTTGACAAGTGGCCGCCACTGCTGACATGGCATCTTTGGGCACTCTTTCATGGCAGCTGTGGGGGCACACCAAAACAAAACGGTCGCATTACAGCACTGGAAGATACTTTCAGAGCAGCAGTAGAAACTGAAAATAATGCATCAACATTGGGAAAATGACAGGGCAATATGGAGACCCATTGGCAGGGCAGCATGGGGACACATTACCAATGAAGAATTTGGCACATTGTCATGGAAACATTGGATACAATGCCAAGTGATCAACTGGTTATTTGGGGCTGTATTAAACATAAACGACACTTTCCTTGTTTGCACCATGGTGCACCTTTCTAAAGGTACGCCTTGGACAAACAAGAAAAGTGCAATGTATTAGAATGAATGCACTGCCCTCAGGGCAGACGTCAACTCATGCTACCCTTGGAGCAGCATATTTAAGAGCAATACGAGCAGCTGTTTAAAAGCTGTTCCATATGTCTCTGTGCAGGCAGCACTCTGCCTGCACTTTTAAGGGTGATTAGAGATCCCCTTGCAGGCACGTGCAGTGAGTGACTGCATACACCTCTAAGGGGATGTCTTAGGGATCCATGGGATCCCATTCCTCCCCCCCCAGTGGGCTGCATTTAAAAGGTGCACAGAAAGTGCACCACCTTTTTGTGGCACAATTTCAGTACGCCTCCTAAAGATATGTTTGCCTCTGTGCCCACATTGGTAATACGGCACAAGCACAGAGGCAAAGTAATTCCCTCATTTGATTGGCACCAACACCCCGCTTGCAAATGATGCAATGATAGCGCTGATGCTATATTTGCGCCAGAGCTATGTGTATTACAGAAGGGGCCACACAAGCATTTGCGGCCCCTTCAGTAATACTAAAGTGTCCCAGGGGTGTGCAAATCAGGCGCAAACATCCATTGCGCCCCTGGGGCACTTCTGTAGGGCAGAGCACCACCTGTGGTGTGGCGTTTAGGACCCGTGTCACAGTGGCCCAGTCCTGGGTGCCATTGTGGCATAATGCTTGCCAAACTGCCTTTGTCCCCTCGCCTCAGGAGATGAAGGGGCAGAAGGAAGTAGATAGTCACATGAAGGTGTGTCACTTTTGACTGTGCTGGTGGGGGCATTTGGGTGCCCCATTCCCTGGCATCTGGCTTTTCTTGCGGCGTTTGCAACGATGGCGGGGGAGGAGATTGGCGTAGAAAGAAAAAATTTGGAAGGGGGAATTTGTGGATATATTTTCATTGATTAGGGTGAAGAGACGGGACTGTGAACAGAAAAATAAAAATAGTCACAGAAACCGCAGCACTCAAAGAGTTCGTACACAAACCAGGTCCTTCAATACAGTTCAAAGGTAGTAGGTTCTTTTATGTGGAGACATCAGCATCAAGTCCATCCAGTGATCATCAAGTCATAGCACAGCCATCGTATTCAAAATAGGAGAGCATCCTTGTAGAGGCATGGCAACACGTGTTTCATCACAAGGTGTCTTTCTCAAGGCTTAGTATAAGTAAGCAAAAGCTGAAAGGTAACTGGCGTCTATCCAAAGTAGACAGGTGCATCAAAGGGATGCAAGAGGAATCTTGTTAGTAGTAATAAAGTGTTAGGAGACCATGTTAAGTCTTCTATCTCGGAAATATGTGCCGAGGGAACTTCAAGTGTCTGAGCGTATGAAAAACTGAATATAAAAATGGTAAGGAAACATCAACAAGGGACACGAAACACAGGGTTGACGAGAACATAACACATTGGTTATTCAGGTTTAATCTGTATATGTCTGTGGTGTTAGAGAAGAAGCCGGAGTTGGCAACGTCCATAATATTTTATTCTAATAAGAAATTAAAAGAGCATCATGGTTATGGGGGTACTGCCTGGTTGGATCATGATCGTGATTTCAGGTGGCCAAAGTTGGAGGATCCTGACATATGCCGGAATCGAGCTGAGGTTAATGAATGGCTGGAGAGCGTTAATAAAAAAACACCTGTGAAGCAGCCTTTTCGTCAACAACAGGCAGGGGACAAGAGAGGTTCTTGCTGGGGCTTTAATAGGAAGGTCTGCAGACACCCAGAAGGGTCCTGCAAGTATCGGCATGCTTGCTCCTTTTGCGTCCATCCATCTCACCCGAGTTCAAGTGCAAAAAAAGTCCAAAGACAAAAGTAAAGAAGGAATTAAGACCCCCAGGTAATCATGACTTGTCCACCCCAGTTGATAATGTCTTGCCCTCTCCAGTCCAAACTGATCCAGTGGGTGCACGCATACCCCGCAAAATTATTGAATCTAGGTTTTAGGATCCCTGAATCTGGAGTGGCTCCCATTTGTGATTGTAGCAATTTATTGTCTGCTTGCAGGCATCAGGAGCTGGTCTCCTTCCCCACCCCTCCTCTGAGAAACTTTGTGTGTTACCCTCTGGGGGTGGTTCCCAAAAAGGATCTGGGGCAAGTTAGGCTTATTCATAGTCTCTCTGCAGCCAAAGGCTCATCAGTGAATAAGGCGATCGACCCACAGCTATGCTCTGTGCAGTATGCATCTGTAGACCAGGTGCTCGCGAAGCTAATTAAACTCGGGCAGGGGCACTCGTGGAGAAGACTGACAGAGGCTGCCTTCCCTTTACTGCTGGTGCAACCTGATGATTATCGCCTTTTGGGGTTCCAATTGGCAGGCTCCTATTATTACGATAAATGCATGCCGATGGGGTGTAGTGTGTTATGTACTTACTTTGAGCAATTTAGCTCCCTGCTGCTATGGATACTTACCATATGCACAGGGCATAAAGAAGTTATTCACTACCTTGATGATTTTCAGTGTTGGGCCCTCCGGATTCGGGGACATGCTCCTGGGCATTGACCGCTTCGACCTCCATGTTTAATTATCTGGGGGTTCTCTTGGCCCCAGACAAGACAGTAGGCCCTCAACTTGCCTTAAACTTCTTGGTATTGAAATTTATACAGTTGCTGGCAAATGCCACCTTCCTTTGATAAGGTCTGGGCTTTGAGGCAATCAGTTGACACAGTGTTAGCACAGAAGAAAATCACTTTGCACCAACTACACGTTCTAGTGGGTCAGCTGAACTTCACCCTCAGGATTATCCCTATGGCTCGCCCCTTTTCTTGGTCCATTGCTAAGGCACTGGCAGGCCTCAAAGCAAAACATCACCATACCCGCCTGTCTTGGGAGGTTAGAGAGGTCTTGAAGGTTTGGTCAATCTTTTTACAGCAATTTAATGGTGCTGTTTTGTGGCCTTCCCATCTGGTCTCTAGTTCAGCCATGGGTCTTATCAGTGATGCAGCAGGCAGCATAGGGTTTGGAGAAATATTGGGCCCTGAATGGTGCCGGGGAAACTGTCCGGCAGCCTGGCACGGTAGCGGCATTACCAGGAATAGTGCTTTCTTGGAATTGTTCCCCATTGTAGTGACAATAACTGAATGGTACAGGTGCTGAGGGACAGCTGTGTTATTTTCTGGTCAGACAATATGTCTGTGGTGGAAGACATCAACAAGCAAGGTGCATCATTCAGGTTTGTTTTTAGGCTACTAAAGCATTTGGTCCTATTGTGTATACATTTTAATATTCTGTTTCGAGCTAAACACGTTCCTGGCATTCATAATAATGCTGCTGATGCCTTATTTCCCTCCATGCAGGAGTTTTCAGGAATATCATCCATGGGCAGCAGCGGAAATGACAGAGTTTCCATCACATCTGTAACGGATTGGAGTCCCTCCTTACCGGATTTAGTGACAGCACCACTGGTGATGCGCACACAAGTGTCTTATGAAAAGTAATTCACCCAATATAGATCTTTTCTGCAGGCGTGAAGGGTGGCGGATGCTTTCTCTGCGCAGGACATTTGCATGTTTTTGGGTAACATTAGAGAGCAAGGCAAGCCAGCATCATGTGCAAGGGCTTACCTCGTTGTGATCAGATTATTTTGTAATCAAAATTACAAGGCATGGAGGGCAGGATTAATTCCTTCGTAATCAATAGAACAGTAGCTGGCTGGGCAAGACTCAATAGCAGTGGAAAAAGACAGCAGACGTCCAATTAATCCACATATTTTGGGTCTCTTTCCCTCCAACCTACAAGTGGCTTACTCCTCTTCATACGAGGTTACCTTAGTCGCCGTAGCATTTTGCCATGGCCTTTTATGACGCCTTCCGGGTTAGTGAGCTGGTGGGGGTCTTTAAAGACTGATTTCACAGGGGGCTTATAGTGGGCAGATGTTCGTTTAGGTGTGAACTGGCTGTTGATTTGGTTGAGAAGGTCCAAGACCAACCAGGTGAGAAAGGGGACAGCAATTACCCTCAGGGAGGCACCGGGCTCCCCACTTTGTTCAGTTGATCGCTTGGGGTCCTACATAGCGGTTCGGCCGGATACACAATCCCCAACCTTATTTATCCATTTGAATGGGGACTGCTTATCATGCTATTCGTTCTCAGCAGTCTTGTCCACCACACTTCGGGCAGCCGAGGTCAATCGGACTGGCTACTCTTCACATTCTTTCAGAATATGTGTTGCCACTGTGGCTGCGGGTGCAGGCATGTCAACTGAGGAGGTCCAAAAACTAGGCCGCTGGTCATCAATGTCTTACAAACTATACATATACCCTGACTTGCAATGACTGTACAATCTCACCTCATTATTTTGTACTCATGCTTGTGTCTTTTCTGTGTTAGTTGAATGCCGTCTCATGTAGTCTGGGTTCTTGGTCACTCCTTTGTCTGGCGCATGGCCTACAGGTTCCAACTGCTCAGTAAGCCCACGCCGGCGCCTCTACGTGATGTGTCCTTCCGGTGATGTGGAATCAGATGCCTGCACATCACACAGTTACAGAGGCTGATCAAGGTAGCAAAGAGTTGTGAGGGACTTTAGTTCCCAGACCTTATCATTGTGCATCTTGGTGGAAATGACCTAGTAAACCTGGGCCATCTTGAAGGAACCTGCCCAGCTTGCAAAACGCTTCCCAGAGGCGGCTATTGCATGCTCGCACATGGTCCCCCACCGCAACTGGGGCAGAGACATTAGGTCCCGTACAATCAATGTATCTGTGCGGTGATTGAACTCTGAGTTGGCTTAGCTGTGCCCTGGAATATCCCACACAAATTGTTGAAGGGTGACGACATGTTTCACAAGGATGGCATACACCTATCTGATGCTGGTACAGATATGTTTAATGCAGACATTTGTCCTTTGCTAAGAGCATCTTTGGGGGTGGGTAGGGCGAAGGACTTCTTGGCCCCCGGTTGCCCTTGTGGCGGGATCTCAACTACTAACTTTATCCCTAGGCAGCAGTGGGACCCCCAAACCAGGATCCCCTGGACAACACTAAGGGTAGGGTCATCAGTCCTGAACCAACCAGTTTATCTACACACCAGCTTGAGGGCTAGGGTACCCAGATCACGGAGGTGGGCACTGGGCTTCAGCTCCTGGCCCCCTCATCACAGCCCCTATGGGAGCTTGGTGTTTGGGGGAACGGAGCCTCTGGCATGAGGACAATGGACAGATAGGTGGGGACCACCCCCAAAAGATGCAGGTGGGTGGTTTCACCTGTGTGGTCCAATGGCATTTAAGAATGCAGGCAGTGCCTTGGTGCTGTTAGGGGTATGGTATGTTCAGTCTGATTTATTCACCTGTCTGATGTTGCTCTCACTTTTTTATTTACCTGTCTGTTTTAATGATGGTTCCATGACATTTCATTTATAGTTGACTGAATAGCCTCACACATGATAATGTTTATTTTGTTTGTTTAATAAAATGTTCCACTCACAATCACGGTATAATTTGTCAGTGTTTTGTTTGGGTTGTGCTGGAACTGGGGCTAAAGTGGCGGCATCCGGGTCCTAAATACAGCCCGAGGGCACATATTATAGATAGGGTGCACTTTCCATGTTTGCGCCATGGCACACCTTAAAGCAGGTCGCTAAGGGCAGCCTCAAACTCGCACTTCACCCAGGGCAGTGCATTCAAGAGAAATACGGAGCAGCTGTTTAAAAGCTGCTCCGTGTTTCCCCGTTGGCACTTTTAAAAGGGATTAGAGATCCCCTTACAGGCGGGTGGAGTGAGTGCCTGCACCTGCCGGCAAGGGGATGTTTGGGGAGTTCATGGGACCCCCTTATATCCCTTTAGAGGGCTGCATTTAGTAGGCTCACTGAAAGTGCACCAGCTTTTTATGGCACACCACAATTTGTCTCCTAAAGGCATGTTTGCCTCTGCGCCTGCATCAGTAATACAGCGCAGATACAGAGGCAAAGTGATTGCCTTATTTGCATGTGACTACGTCCCCATGCAAATGAGTGAACCCACTCTAATGAAAGCGCTGACACTATATGTGTGCCAGCACCATCATTATCACAGAAAGGGCTGCACAAGCACTTGCATCCCCTTCTGTAATACCAAAGTGCACCGGGGGCACACATAGGCCCTCATTCTGACCCTGGCGGTCTTTGACCGCCAGGGCGGAGGACCGCGGGAGCACCGCCGACAAGCCGGCGGTGCTTCAATGGGGATTCCGACCGCGGCGGTAAAGCCGCGGTCGGACCGGCACCACTGGCGGGGTCCCGCCAGTGTACCGCGGCCCCATTGAATCCTCCGCGGCGGCGCAGCTTGCTGCACCGCCGCGGGGATTCTGACCCCCCCTACCGCCATCCAGATCCCGGCGGTCGGACCGCCGAGATCCGGATGGCGGTAGGGGGGGTCGCGGGGCCCCTGGGGGCCCCTGCAGTGCCCATGCCACTGGCATGGGCATTGCAGGGGCCCCCGTAAGAGGGCCCCTAAATGTATTTCACTGTCTGCTGCGCAGACAGTGAAATACGCGACGGGTGCAACTGCACCCGTCGCACAGCTTCCACTCCGCCGGCTCGATTCCGAGCCGGCTTCATCGTGGAAGCCTCTTTCCCGCTGGGCTGGCTGGCAGTCTGAAGGAGACCGCCCGCCAGCCCAGCGGGAAAGTCAGAATTACCGCCGCGGTCTTTCGACCGCGGAACGGTAACCTGACGGCGGGACTTTGGCGGGCGGCCTCCGCCGCCCGCCAAGGTCAGAATGAGGGCCATAGTGTGTGCAAACGCCTGTTGCACCCCCAGGGCACTTGTGTAATACAACCTGAGGATGGCACAGTTCCAAGCACCCTGTCAGGGAAGAGTTGAGATACACTACTTAACTACATAGCAGGGCCACACTGGGCACATTGAAAGGGGTATAATTCCAGGGTGGATAGGAGAGCATTTGAGTGCATATGCGTTGACCTTTGTGGCTCACTGACAGGGTTCGCTTTAGAATGAATGGGGCGTGAAGCATTCAGGCAAACTGTTAAGAAAATATTAGAATAAACTCTTGGGGAAGGTGTGATGCTTAGAATTGCCTACATGGTTTTTGGCATATATAGACTGGACTGCCAACCTTCACTGGCATAGCAGCATTGGGCACATCATTGCAGAATATTAATGTGGAACAAACTGCTCCAGTCCAGGATTTTTTTCTCATTGCATTCTGAGATTTGTAGCCCTGCTTTTATAATGGCATAAGCAAGACTATGAGTATCACAATGCAAATTAAAAGCTGGACTGGAGAAGATAGTGAAGGCATACGGGTGTCACTGTGGGACTGGGGCAGTGTCCCTCCCTTCACCTTCCCCATTCTCCATGCAGATTATACAGCGCATGTGTGGAGAACTTCAATTTCCAACCAAGACGTCCTCCTTAAAAGAAACATGAGCTGCTTTAAAGTTTACAAGTGTTCCCAGTCGTTTGGTACTGGCTCTTGCAGGCAGTCAGTCTCAAGGAAGAGTACATTCCAACGCAGGCCTAGACAGTGACAGGCAATAAATGTGCTGTGGGTGGACAGCAGGAAGTCATCGAGATAAATGCAGCAGTTACTCGCACTTTCACAGCAATTGGCTAATTGTGGGGTGTGCACTTGAGATAAACCGACCCTGGTCTCCTAACCCCTGACACCCGTTCCAGGGCGGCGAAGCTGTGTTAACGTGATCCAGAAGGCGATAACAGTCCTCCTGAAGCCTGACTCCGCTTCAGGCCAAGCCGGAATTAGTTTCTGTTCCGAAGTCTTTTTCCAGATGAGATGGGCTCTTTCTGTTGCTGGCCCAAGAGCAACCTGTATGAGGCGGCCAACTCGCAGCGATCAAGTTAAACACAAAGACAGATTCACACAAAAATGTATATAAATGCACTGTAGAGTTTTGTCTCTACATTGCTAGAGATTTATGACTTTGTCATATTCTAACACAAAACGTCGAAAAACTGTACCTTTTGCAGCCTTCCAGACTAACTACTTTAGAAGTCATGTGGCATGCGTATCGCAGCTAGACGCTTTAGTGTTTAGAAAAGGGCTCGGAGCCCTGTCGACGTCACGTCAGTGTTTTTCATTGGTTCGTGGGCTTGCTTAATAAAATCTGCTTGCTTTCATTAGTCGAAGGCATGCATACGTCATGCCTTTTCCGGTGGCTAACCCTCCTCGAGCGCAGCGACCAAGTACAGAAAACATGCGAGGCTCGCTGTTTTCCATCGGGCACGTGGACTACTTTTTCTCTAATTTACTAGTGCGATCTCGCTTGGCAGAAGTCGAGCGCTTTACATAGTTAATTGCACTTTTTCGGGTTACGTATATAAATACACTTTTGCCGATAGGTGAAAAGTCGGGTTAGGAGTTTACAACGCTATCAGATCTTACATGAGCAAACGCGAGACCCGTTGCATTGCTAATGCTTGTTACATTTGCCACACATGCACCACCTAGTTGCACTTAGAGGCGAATGGACTGTGATTGTGCTCCCGGAATGACTCCTCAAGTGTCCTAGCACATTGTTGCTATGCAGGGTGAAGACATCTTCCACAGGAAAGCAAAAGGTGAACACGCATTTGAAATGTAATAGGTCTCTCCTTTGTGAGAGTTAGAGCTATTGGCATTGTAAATGACAATGTCTTTGACCTATTTGTTTTGGTTTGTAATGTAGTGGATGTATGCCACGTGCCACAGCAACCTTCCCAGGCCTGTCGCTGCAGGAGAGAGAACAAGACAAGGCCGGCATCTTGGGAGTGTTTTTGCCTCATTCCTACAGACTGGCTGTGATACCATAGAGATGCAACCCTTTCTAGTGTGTTTACCTAAACTTTTATAACACCAAACAAGCCACAAAGAGACACCTTCATGGCATATAACCCAGAGAATGAGGGGTTCAAAAGAATTAGGAGCAAAAAAAAGGGGGCAGCCATATATTTCTGTGTTAAACTTTTAAAGGAATTATTTGTCTCTAATGGCAATACCAGCCTAACTTTTAAAAACATTGACTGTATGCAAAGGGAATATCAGAGAGTGAGCTTAACCGAACAGGAGGCTTCAAGTGTGTGCAGATTGGTGAAATAGAGCTTCAGTGGCAGATGGGATGACAGAATAGGTTCCAGAGGTGCAACAGCTGTGACCTTGGGCCAGTGTTTTAAATGGAAATACCGAAGGGCTGGTACTCTGTATTCATTTAAAGAACTGCCTTTGGTTAATACTCTTATGACAGCCCTTGGCTCAAGACTGGACTATGTAGAACAGATATATGTACCTGAATCTCCTGGGCCATGACGGTGCCTTCTCAGTGCATACATTTGTTCACTGGCTGATGGTTCTGAAGTCAGAATTATCTCTGTTGGGGTGACTACTCAAAAGTTGAATTATTAGCCTTGCCATCTGGACCACTCAGAGTAGAGTGGGAAGCCTGGGTTGGGACGATAGAGTGTTTGCCTAGACCAGTGGTGCCCAGTCAGGCTCCTACAGGGCTGGTTCATTGGCATTTTTTCAGGCTATGAAAAGGGTTCAAATGTAAGGTTTTTTTGGAGGGTCCAAGGTAAGTCCAGAACCATGTCAGGGTTTCTTGATACCACATAAGATAAATTATGTCAAAATAATTTATATGAAACTTATATACACAATGGTTACCCTGCAAGCCTGAATGGATCCTGCCTGTATGTTGTCTCATACAAAAAATGACTTCAGTCCAACAACACATTTGGGTTACATAAGTACAAGCAGTGGCTGGTCCTGGTGGCCACAATTTGTGAAACAATAGTTCTCCTGTCTCCTGCCCATGAAGTCTTTACTGTTACTGTACAGGATTGACTTTGAGATGTAGTCCTTGAGGATTGTACCCATATAAACAAACACATGTATATTCCTGGTGAAGCATTGAGAGGAACAGTAGAAGCAGGAGTGAGAAAATGGCAAATTGATAGGGTCAGAAAGATATTTTCTTGACATTGATTTTCTATGTATTTGCTAACCACGGCACTCAGAAATAATGCATAGAGTTTACATCAAATGAGGCATTGGAACTGAGTGGAGTGGTTACATGAAGCCTGGGGTTAAAAAAGAGGATAGCAGGCTAAACATTAATGGACTGTGACAGATGGTGTGTAGATCACAATACACAGGAGTCCAGAGGGTGATGGGAAAGCACTCTGCCCCTGTGACAGCAACTGACGCGGGTATTCAAGGTGGTGCCTCAAACAAATAGGAAGCAGTGCTATTCAAGCGCTGTTTTAGACAGCACTTCCGGAAGTGGCATCTGGAAGGTCGCAGTAGCTGTGAGGGGACTGTCATCAAAGCCATGACACTAGTGAATTCTGAGAGGAGGAAGTGATGATGACATTTGCTCAATTTGTGCCCTAAGATACGCTGCTCCTCTCACTGTGGCACCCTTTGCACTTCTTTGCACTACAGGGTTAGGAAAATGGCTGCCTCTACGACCTAAACTATATTTGAACAGGCCCAATTTGCATCCAAAGGCCAGATGTTTTTTGCTATCAAGGTTGAGGCTTGAAGTGCTTGGGCCTGGAGTCATGACTCCTTTTCCACAATTTTGGAGACAACATCCTTTGCCATCTTCTTGCCTAGAACAAACCTATGCACTTGGTTGGTGACCCACCAGAGGTTATCAAGAGCATGTGCTATTGCCTAGTGTTAAGCTCTACTCAAGTCAGTTGGTTAATGCACCCACTGCAGAGGTCTTGACAGAACGAGAATGTCACAGATTACAATTCTGACATAGCTTTTTCGAATCTTCATCTCTGCAAGGTTGATGCAAAGGAATTGTAGTGATTTTGTTAAGAATGGCACCTAGTTTGCAACGCTATGAAATGTAAGAACCTGTATTACCAGGCACTATATTTAAAAAAAAGTTACTCCCAGACTGCCCCAACAAGCTCCAGATAAAGAACCCTACGGGACAGGATGTGGTATAAGGGCTGGAGCTGCCGACTTTGGAGCTAAGGAACATGGCTTGAGTCTTGGTAGCAGCTAAACATCCTGTGATTCTGGGCAAATCACATAATTTCCACTTTCTAACCAAAAATTAATGTGCTCTTGTGTAATGCAACCAGTGCTTACGTAAAGCGCTGTAATACCTTTGTATTAAGTTTGCGCTATATAAAACTGCAAAAAAATGCTCCAATACCTTAGTGTCAAGTTCATGCTACATAAAGCTGTAAAAAATAAAAAATAAAACAGACCCCACAGAAATCGCAAAGACACAGCAAGATGCCCGAAAACAAGGAAGAGGAAGAAAAAACATACCACCATAAGTGCGAAACGGCGAGGCAAAAAAACCAAGGTGGTACACGGCAAGTGACCATGGTGGCACAGGAATTATAAAGGGGAGGAGGGTGATTGAGTGGCGGGAAAAGCAAGAGTACGGCGTGGAGGAGTACAATTTAAGCACTATGGACAAAGCAGTAGGGTGCGTGTACATTGCCACCGAGCTCAGCATTGGAAGCACACATTGACTCACCAAGAAAACAACAGCCCCAAAGAACAGATAAACACGACAAAGCGTAATTATACAATAGTTAGACCCTGTTCCCAAAGAGAAAAAGGAGGAACAACGAGGCTTGACTGACCACTAGCAAGTAAGGATTTTTAAATGACCCTGGAACAAACAAATGAAATGGCTTTAAGGTCACAGAAGTAAGTATACTAAAAATATACAAGAGGCCGTACATATACACTCGTCCTAAAAATTAAGTTCTCCTTGTTAGCCTTTCTAGCAAGGATGAAAAAAGGAAACATGCATTGGCATTGCCAAACGGTCTTCATGTAAAGAAATGTTGTGTTGTAATTTGTAGAATTACAATTACATACCATGGGAATAAATATGTATTTGTGTTGAAGCAAAGAACTGTAGAATAAAATTAGTGTAGGTTAAAATGTTAGGTGACAGTTGTACTGTCAAGCCAGACCTAAAAATCATTGGTTAATGACTGGTCTCCCCTCTGTGCAACATAAATTATCTAGTTACATAAGACACTTAAGTAGCATTACAATGTCATGTGTGTGCCTCTGAAAGTTCAACCACGGGCAGCTGCACAAATAACCAAAATCATCACAGCTGTGTGAAAGGAAAGCACTTTTTTTGTAGATGCACACAACTTTTATCCAATTAAAACATGTACTTCTGCCTCCTGGCTCCCAACATGTGGGCGGAATCAAAGCTCCTCTCTAGTGATGCTCACATAATTATTTGGTGACAGCTGTGCTGTCAAGCCAGACCATAACACAGAAACAATTCTATTCCAAACCTTCTCCCACCGGAAGGAAGCATCCTCCAAAAGCTGCCCATGCCAGCCTCTACCACATACCCGCAGTCTCCGCCATGGTAATCTTTACCATTTGACCTCTCCTCCTTCTCCCTCAAGATGCTTCCATTTGCTCCCTTCCACCAAAGATTCCTGCTTCCTTCTGGACACAGGGTCACTCCATTTGCCTCTCCATTCTCCTAAAATTGCCATTGAAGAGCAAGGACGGGCATTATGAAGTGGGGATTGGGGAATCGGCAGCCTGGAGCACCAAAAGAAGATTGAATTGAGTTGTTGTTAGGAAGGCTTTAATCAGTGGTGTTTTATGACTAATACACCAGTTTTGGGTGCACAGAATGTTATACAGTGTCTATTGTTATTTGTAAGCAAATTTACCCTTCTGTGTTGCAGATGATTTGGGTAAACACCAAGTAGGTGTATGGTTTGTATTTGGCATCCTGAGTGCATGATTTTATAGCATGTTGTGCACACTATAAAGCAAAGTAAGGAGTGATCTCAGGGAGTGAGATTCACGAGCCTCACAAAAGCCACAGCGAAGGGTGGCAGATGCATGTAGACCAAGTTCAGAAAGGGAAGCAGGGTCAATACACCAGAGCAAACTTGACAATTCTATTTTTCCATATTTTAACCATGCTGACTGGGGGATTAAATAAAACACAGTTTCCTATCAGGCAGGTATTTGTTAAACCTAAAGGAACCCCTCCAACTCATATTCTCCATTATTCTGTAGTTTGATACTATACAGTACTCCCCTGTAATACACAGGTAAGTAGCATGCCCCATTCCGCAGTGGTAGAGGAAGAATCCAGTGAAGAAGCTTGCAACCAAAGAGTAACCCTGTTGGGTGAGGCTTGGACTACAAAAAGCTTTTTGCTTTTTTCAAAGGGAGGATTAGCCCATACATTTGAGTAGGGCTCCCAATGTTATGTTGTATTATTCATAGTAAGAAGGATGAGCATCTTTTGCCACCCCTCTCTTTTTTGATGTCAGCTGTTTGTTTGTACCCAAGTACATGTGTGTGTGTATGTGAGTGTGTGTGTGTGCATGCATTCTTACCAAAGAGTTCATTGTCTGTGTGCAGCTGCGTATCTGTTTATGAGTATGTGTGAGGAATGTACAGGTACTGTATGCACTGTCCATTCTGATAAAATGCTGCCCCTGGGGCAATTAGGGTAATTCCTGGCAATTTGATTGTGACTGTGGGATTGTATCCATTGCGCTTCACTGGTAAAATGTGGACCCTTACACTGGCAACGTGTGGGCATCCTTGAGATGATGCCCATTGCCCATACTGGAAAAAGCTAGTATATGGCACAATAATGGTAATTCTTGGTTCATATTGAAATGGTTGGCAGCTTGAGAATATTTATAGTACGATGTCTAACTCTGGTGAATACTGGCCATAGCACAGTAATAGTAATTCTTAGCCACTTGTGAAAATTCATGTCATGTTGTTAGTTGCCACCCTTTTAAAATGATGTTCCTGGCACATCTGTAACTCTTGGTGACTTGTGGCATCCAAGGGTGGATACCTATCGTTCACTTTGTGTAAAATGTTAGCTCTTGCATAATGGGTGTTTTTTTGGCAACTAGAATGCATCTTTTAGGCATCCTTGGCATAATACCCACCCTGGTATAACTCTTGACCTGCACAAAGGTTGTAATTAATGGCAACTAGTTGACATCAGTGGCTTGGTGCTCACCACTGGTAAAAAGCTGAGCTGGCATAATCATGGTAATTCCTGGCACATTTGGGAATCCATAGTGTAATGGCATCTATCTGTGGCGTGTTGCTGTATTAATATATGGGAGTGTTGGAAATGGTCTTTTCTGGTTATCCCCAAACTTTTTGACTTTCTCCTCCTCTTTTTCTTACCCTCTTTTTTTTGGTGTTAGGACTCTGGGCACTTTGCCACTGCTAATCAGTGCTAAAGTGCATGTACTGTCGCCCCTAAAACTTGGTATGATTGCCTTACACCTATTTGTCTTATTTAATTTACCTGTGAGTCCCTTGTAAACTGGTATCCCATATACCTAGAGCCTGCAAATGAAATGCTAATAGTGGGCCTGCAGTGCAGATTGCGCCATCCTCAGAAGTAGCCTTTCAATCTTGTCTCAGGCCTTCCACTGCAGTGCCTGTGTGCACAATTTACTGCCACATTGACTTGGCAAGTGAAACTATCTGCTATGGCCTGAACTCTCTTTTACTACACCTAAGTCACCCCAAAGGTAGGCCCTCGATAGCCCTTGTGGCAGGGTGCTGTGTATGTAAAAGGTAGGACATATATTTGTATGTGTTGTATTTCCTAGTAGTGAAAAGCAGTCTAATTCGTTTTTCACTACAGTGGGTGCTGTTCCTCCCATAGGTTTGAACTGTGAATTTCCTTTATATGTCTAAGTGGTAATTTCTGATCTATGAGGAGTCGCATGGGCATGTTTGGAATGTTTGAAATGGTAGTGAAAAATTGTGCTTACTGGTGTAGATGGATTTTACGTTACTATTTCAGAAATGCCACTTTTAGAAAGTACGCATCTCTCTGTGCTTATAACTCCGGTGCTTTGCAGCAGGACTCCAATACACGTCAGGGCAGAGTGACAGCTCCACTATGTGCATACTCCCCAGACAGCCATCCATCAGGGAGGGTTAGGCGTGCCAGGGTGAAATGGTCTTCCTGGGCTGCGAGAGAGGGAGACCGGGCACACTTTACACTTGAATAGGCTGGGTCCTGCCCTCACACAAAGGGCTTGTTTACCCCCTACTGATGTCTGGATCCAGGGTGGAGGAGAAGCAAAACTCATGGAACTGGTCGGATCTCGCTGGAAGCTTCTCCCACCTTCTAGAAGCTGGGCATTTTGAGGATAAGTAGAGGGGCTTGAGCCTCCTGATTTTTAGAGCACTTTTTTAGGACTCTGCTGGGACAAGGACACTCTGCCAGGAAGAGAGCTACTGGGCTGTCAGGAGGTCCTGCCACTCTGCACTACATCGTCGTGTTGGCCTACTGCTGCTGTGTGCTGATTGGTAGGAAGGACTGGCACAGTGTTGCTGCTCCCTACTGTGCCTACCCTGCAAGGAGAAGGACGGGATCCTTGTAACTGACTTTGGCCCCAAGAGTCTCCCAGGGCTTGGTGGCCTGCCCTGTGCTTTCATCAATGCGTGGAGAACGCTGTTTATGGCGCCTTGCCTACCTCGCTGGCACGTGATGAGTGCTTAGCAATTATTTCTTAAGCCACCCCTGCTTTTTGCCAGGTCGGGTTGAGCGCTTCATTTTTTCCTTCTGCCGCCTCAGTGCAAGGAGGCCAGATGAGGTCACCTCATCATCAAAAAGGGGTTTGCTGAGTGCCGCACTGACTGAGGGGGACCAGCGTGGGCTGAAAGCTTTCCAGGAATCTACCCCAGTGCTCGTTTTTCCATAAACCATTGCAGGAGCGGGACATCACCATCCCTGTCAGAGCCTGAATCTGGGACTGGAGAGCGGCCCAGCACTGTGAACATCCTTCCCCAATGGAGCACCAACCTAGATGGCGCAGGCCCACTGCAGAGGACCGCTGACCGGGTAAAAGGTAGTTTGGGATCCCCAAGATGCCCAGACCCACGCTAAGGGAACCAGCCAAGGCCACTGTATAATGTTGAATAGGTGCGTGGAGGACAATGGGCCCCCCGTTGTTGTGCGAATAGCACACATGAAAAAAGGGGAATCTCTGCATTTACCGTACAAATACAAATCGGGGCACCAGTACACTGGGCCCTAGGGTGGCATGATATATGTGCTGGGTTTCTGAATACTCATTACCAATAAGCTTACAGCCATTTACTTACCTTTGGAATTCAAGTCAACAACTGGTAAATTACGCACATTTTCGTATCCAGATTTGCATACTCATCCTCATGCAATGAATTGAATAACTTGCAGATCATGGTCCAAGGGCCTACAGGTGTTCACTAATGTGGTGATATTATGTGCCTCCGTAACTATATCTGGCTGCATTTCATGATGTAACGTGTCTTTTTGGCATGCATTAGTAGGATATTAGTGACTGTTTTGTAACTGCACAAACTGCGTCATAATCATGACCTATGAGTTTTTATAACCTAGGTTTTTATAACCTAATAATACAATTGAAACATAAGGCATATATTTTTATAAACCTGTGTGGAGTTTCTTTTGTGGTGTACATATTTTGTCACTGGTGTGAGTGTAGTACGCAAACACTTTACACAAGACGTCTGTAGTTAGGCCTGACTGCTCTGTGCTAAGCTACCAGGGGTGAGCACAGGTTATCTTTGGTGTGTAACTTACTTGACCTGACTACAGTAGTGGGTTCTGCCTGGCTGAGGTGCATACGCTACCCAACCAGAAACCCCATTTCTAACAGGGAGTAAAAGGATTAAAGTCTGTGTTAGTTTTGTTTTTTACTGTACCATTAGTACCCATTAAAAATGGATCCACAATCCCTTAGAATGTTATCACGAGTACCTAGCCCAGCTTACTGATGATCACACTAGGGAATGTGGATGAGGGAGACAGCAAAGAGATATCCTCTTACAGTTAGTGTTTGTTTACATTTCTGTTCCAATAGTCAATGCCTATAATAAAAGAAATGGGAAGAAATTGTTTTATCTTAGTATGCTTATGATGAAGTTAAGTGGATAATTAAGCTGAGTTGCTATTGAGGGTCTAGTTAGGCTTACTATAGACACAACATCAGTTCTCACACAGCAGGAGCTGAGTGTCAATTGACACCAACATAATACAACACTTCCACTGTTCCATGACGCAGCATGATGTGTGCTCAGTATCGCGGAACGCGAAACACGATAACTCCTCCTCAACAGAAAAGATAATTCAACAATTAACTGATCAAGAATTGTAACAAAACGAAAAAGTATGAATATTCAACAATAATTAGAGTGAATGTGAACAAATTAACCATAAAACTGCAAGAATTGGAGAAAACAGCAAACCTCAACATATGTTTTGAAATGAGACGAGAATAGATCCTCAGAAAACCTATAGGGCCTGATTTAGATCTTTGCGGAATCGGTTCCGCCGTCGGTTTTCTGTTGGACAAACCGTACGCCGACTAGGCTGTCCGCATACTCGATTTGGATGCTGGCAGGACCATAGACGAACGTCCATTGGCAAACCAACATCACCACCAGGATTTCCCACCTGCATTGTCCATGCCATAGGCATAAGCGGCAGTGCATTAATCAGTTTTTCCGCCGGGCCAATCAAGATGTGCCTTTCTGCTAACGTAACTGTGGCAGCTAAACCTCCGCACCTGAGATGGCGAAATGGATGGAATAAAAGCATGAAATTTACATTTTCTTCTTCTTTTCACTTCCTTAGTCACCATGGACCCAATCGCACAAGTCCTGCCTTTGCTGCTGATACTGGACCATAATACATATCTACCCATCGTCACCGGAACCAAAGATAAGTGACTGTCAGATATGAAAAAAAGTTAATGTGACACACATTTGTATTAATTACTGTCATCATTGAATTACTAATAATTTAAAAATAATTCCAGGACAAAGTTACTGAAAATAAATGAAAATGTATTCAAATAATGAGATACATCTCTCTTCATGAAATAGAAAAAAAAGGTAATTGTCCATTGAGTCCAGAAATGAAAAGGACTTGCCTCCGAAGTGCACTGCCAAGTACAACCTCCTCAGGACGTGGCATCTAGGGGGCAGAGCAGGCCCCTCAATGATCTTTCCTGGGAGGGGTGAGTTTGGATTTATTTAGGTACAGGGCTAGGTAAACAGGAAACGTAGGTGAAGGAGAAGGGGTAGAAGGGATGGGAGAGGATGGGGTTTGGAAAGGAGCAGGAGCTGGGGTGGGTGTTGTGTGTGTGCCTGTCTGTTTTGCAGGTGCATGTGGGTCTGGTGTATGTGGTGCATGTTTGGGTGTGTGTGTCTAGGATGGTGTGTAGTGTTTGGGTAAGTGTGTGGGTAAGCTTTTGGTGGATGTTGGGGTGTGTGCCTTTCTGTGAGTATGTATGTTTGAATGTGTGTGGTTTTGTAGGTGTTTTGTGAGAATGTTCGTATTGTGGATGTTGCCTTGCATGTAGGTGTGTGTGGGACTGTATGTCTTTTGGATGAGTGAGATAGAGAGATTGATGTTGTGGTTGTGGTGCTTGTGGATATGCTGCTGATTGTTGGTGTGGTGACGGTTGTTTTTTTTTTGATGGTGGTGTTGTGCATGTGTCTGTGGTGGTGGGTGGTGGAGTTGTAGGTGTGGTTGTTGTGTCTGTGGTGGTGGGTGTAGTGGCTGTGGGTGTGGTGGTTGTGTCTGTGGTCGTGGGTGTTGTGGTGGCAGTTGTGGTTGTGTCTGTGGTGGTGGGTGTTGTGGTGCCTGTGTGTGGAGTGTCAGTAGTGTGTCTGTTGGATGGGTGTATGTTTGTATGTATTGGTGTGTTTGTGTTTATGTGTGGGTGTACCGCTTTTCTCTGTTGGAGTGGGTGTGTGTAAAGAAGTGAGTGTGCTTGGGATTTGGATGGGATGTGGGATGAGCAAGGGACCGGAGTAGGGTCACAAGGGAGGACCCGCTGGGGGGGATGCCGTCAGTGCAGAGGCTATCTTTTCAAGCAATCTCTGCATCAGGACATCAAAGTATGAATGGCATCCAGGAATGCAACCATCTGTTGCATATGGTAACTAAGCCCCTGGATGCCATTAATAATCACTGTCTGGCTTACAGAGATGCTGCGTAGGAGGTCAATAGCCTCTTCACTTAGCACAGCTCAGGCGACAGGGGCAGCAGTTGAGGTGCCTACGGCCAAGGAGACCGTTTTAGGGGGGTGTGAATGGCCAACTGGAGTGGAGAGCAAAAGGGAGGGTGGCGATGAGACTATGGTTGGCAGACAAGGATGCTGATGGAACAGAACCTTTCAGGTCGGCCCCACTAGGGATTAGTCTTCTGTGGAGGCCTCTGAAGAAGATGTAGAGCTGTTGGCCTCCATGCTAGTCCCCTCACCCTCCATGCTGCTGTATCTATCAGTGTGTGATATTTCTCCATCCAACACTTAGTGGTCAGCTGCTTCCCCACCTTCATGGCCAACATCTCCTTCACCCACTGCTAAGGATGCTAAAAAGACACAGACAACATTTTAATCACATCTTTGCGAATCACACCTCCCTGATTCCTTAATTGGGCCTGTTGGTACAATTGTTCCTCATCACAGACAAAATCCAGGCACCTCTTATTCTCTTATGCAGGCATGTGTCTGCTCTAAACAGTCCTTGGGTTGTGGTAAGTAATCAAGTGGCAACCTTTAATCAAAAATCAATACAGAAAATACATCATCATATACCTTGTGCAAAACATACACCTTCCAGAAATCCTCTTGTGCTTTGAATGCACGCTAACCTTATATAGATGCCATAAATCACTAATGTAACAAAAAAAAGTTAACTAACAATAAGAACTCAAAAAAAGCAACTCAGCCCCTTGATGCTGTAGTTGGGCTTTCAACTGCCCATCAAGGTCTGGATAGGCCATCACAAGTATGCGGGCCATTGGGGGGGTCAGGGTGAGGCGCACACGTTTCCCACTTTGGGAGGGCTGGCTGAGCTGGACTTTGGATGATTTGCAAGTCCAGCATCATAGGTCCTACCACCTTTTGCGACAATGGATGCTGTGCCACATATAGACCCCTACGGTCCACACCTTCTTGGCGATGGTCTTCCATATCGCCTTCTTCTGATGGGCTTTGACCTGTATGGATAAGATTAATATATATATATATATATATATATATATATATATATATATATATATATATATATATATGTGTTTTTTGGAGGTTTTGTTTGTCTTTATTGCTGTGACACAATTGTTTTATATCGCTCGCATTTCTAAAAAGTTAGCACAAATTATTTACCAACATGTTATTTTTCCTAGGAAATACTAATTTGTAGTGACCTGTTGAGTACTCAGTACTTTCAATGCTCTCATGTTATAAAACCAAGCTACAAACATCATCTAGGCCAGGGGTCTGAAAAATTCCTGTAGTGAAACCCACTTCTGAGCAATACAAATCATTGTGAGCTACTAAAGCCTAAACAACTTGTACATTATTAGCGCAAAGCCCCATGCACAGCTACACTGGCTTAAAACCTAATGTCTTTAGAGCTAGATAACATAGTTTGAAACTCATACAATGACTAAGGGCAGTATGCAAGGACTGTCATGTGTGTCAGTGAGAGCATTGTTTTGGTGATGTATGAGCAAGTGTGTGTAGGATTGGAATATTCTTATATGGGTGATAGAGGGCCTGTGTCCTATGTTCTTGCAGCACAGGATATACCTTTTCCCATATGTGGCACCATTACATGGGTAGAACATATAGATTCTCATTCATCTGAAAATGGGCTATATTTAAAGTGAAATAAATTCAGACAAGCCTTGAAAGTTTTTTCTTGCGTTTTACATTTTTTTCATTTTTAAACCTGGCTGTATTTTTCACTTATGCTTATGTCTACTAGCCACTAGAAGTAAGGGACATGCAGTTTGTAAATTGGAATGTTGTTTTGTGAGTAAATTGAAATTACAACTCACCTTATTCATTCAGATGACTTTTCATTTACATTTACAGACATTTCAAAATCGCTAAACATCGTTATGTCTTCTGCCAAATCATTGAGTTGACTACACTCCAATCACAACACTTTACTCAGGAGCTAAAGGGGCAAATTAGCCTGTGTATTAAAAAGTTAAAAGTTACGTAGAAATACATTTTCCATGTAAACATGTATCAGTTCCTCTGGGTACCCATACAGCTGGCTGTACAGGGATAGGACCTCCATGGTGTGCAGTTACAGCTACTGACTGGAAAAGTTAGAGACCATGTCACCTGCTTTGCGTGGCATCGTGGCTCCCAAAGGTGGATAACAGCAGCAAAACTGGAGGAGGTGTTGTTGGCTGCAATGTTAGGAGGCAAGTGAGATTTTTTCCTGAAGCTGTTTACATGTGCAGGAAGTACACGATCCATGATGGAGACAGATACAGACATTGGGTTTTGCGCATAGATGTCACACATGTTAGCCTAAGACTGTCTCCGTCATGGAGTATTACACCTACTACACGGTCAAGATCCGCCAATGGCCATCGGATTGCCAGTGTCCTGCTGGCAAGGTTAGATGGACACCTTTTTAGGATGTGACCCAATTTATTTTTAAATGTTAAGTGTGTCACCACCTCTCAAAATGGTGGCTTGTTTGTTTACCAATGTACAATACGTACAACAATGTTGTTTGATAAATTTGACACTTTATAATGTAATGCATTACTGGGTTTTATATCAATAGTGACACAGTGTATTTTACACTTCCGTTGACCACATTTTAGAAAAAGAGTTAAAAAAAAAAAAAGAATGTGGAAATAATACATTTCAAATGCATTATTTAAACATTATTTTAAAACAAATATCGGACATGTAAAAAAAGTTATTCTAAGTTGCAACATGAATGAAAAATGATGTGTACATATGTGTCACAAAAACATATGTAATTTAACAAAGACATGAGATGTGTGTTGATTATCAAAGAATAGCTTGATCATTTTAAATGATGATTTATTTTTCTTAAATGCAGACATAAGAACCCAGGGAGAGGTAGAACATCTCAGTCTCAAGTGTTCAGACTTTTTTCAGACTTTGACACTGTGGAAGAAAGGGACATTATGAAAAATTCCGATTGAATAGGCAAACTATTCTGAATTTATGTCATCAGCTGGAGCCAGATCTACTGCTTCACAATAGTAATCGGACAGCAATAACACCAATAGTGAAAATCAAGGCAGTACTCCATTTTATGGCCACAGGAGCCTTCCAATTCACTGTGGCAGTATCTGGAGGCATGTCATAACCAACTTTCAGTGGTATGCTGCAAGAACTCCTTTCTTCAATGATGAGATACATCAACAGCTTCATCCAGTTTCCACGACATGAGGATTTTGCAAATGTGAAGGGAGATTTTTAAGCATTGGGTGACATATCACATGTGGTTGGAGCAATTAATGGCACACCTTTTGCCTTTGTGCTACCACACACCAGGGAACAGGCCTATCACAATCTGAAGAACTTTCCTTGTATCAATGTACAAGTTGTCTACTTACCTAATTTGTACATCTCACATGTGTGTGCCAGTTTTCAAGGGTCAACACATGATTCCTTTGTACTACGGAACAGGAGCATAACCCTCCAATTGTCACAACTTGGACTTGAGAGGGCCTGGCTTGTTGGTAAGTATAATATGACAATAGGATAATTTGCTTTATTTATAGTTTAGGAATGCACTACATAGCCCTGCAATGGAACATCCCATAGATTGCAGTGGATGGAGACCATGAAGAGCCACTGGGTGAGTATGCTGAAATGTCAAATGAAGATGTTAGTGGTGAAGAGGAAGGAACTGATGTACCTCAGAGTTTTATTGACAACTTCTTTACATGGGTATAAGTTTAACTTTATATGTTGATAAATTAAATGTAAAAACAACTTGTGACATAATGAGCATGTCAGTCTGTGCTGGAATTTTTAGGAATGGTTAGTTCAGGAAATTCCAGGGCAATGATGTTTGTTATTAAACGTTTTGACACATTGACTATTGTGTTTCTTGACATTGATTATCTCTGATTGTTCTAAGTAAATGTGTCGACATAACTTATCATTTGAGTCTATTTTGCCATGTCAAATAAATATATTCTTCTTGATTTTCTTTTTTGGGATCCTTCACCATGCCTTCTGCATATGGACATTAAAAAGTTGTGACATTTGCAGTTATATGCCGCTGTTGAAACGCACAAGGGTACATGGGTTGATCCTGAAGAAGACACATACTTTGGCTGTACATATCTTGTACAAAGACAACTTGCACAGTAATTGAATTGATGCCCTTGAGATTGCATTAGACCTGTTTTCTGTTGAATGTTGCCAAAAAGGCAATATGTGCTGCTTAACTTGCGCTAACCACATGTGTTTGTCGACCCAAAGAATACTAATCCTCCTTTACATTGGCAAACTCTTCATTTTGGGTTAAATGTATGAAGCTGTTGATATGTCTCATCATTGTATAAATAACGTTTTGTAGCACACAACTTAAAGGTGTTTGTGACATTCCACCAGATACTGCCAGAGTGCATTTAAATGATCTGTGGCCACAGATTGTAGTCGTATCATGATTTTCACTATTGGTGTTATTGATGTGGGTTTCCTATAGTGAGACCGGATATCTGGGTCCAGCTGATGACATGAATCAATAATAGTTTGCTTATTGAGTATATTTATTAGGGTTATGTCTCGTTCTTCTATGGTGTAAAGGTTTGGAATAGTAAAAATGCAACTTACACAGACTATTTTTGTTGTGCATTGGTTGTGAGTATTTTCAGATTTATTACAGATGTATGTAATCAATACATTGAGATTTGTGTATGGCTTTCCCAGAAATGGGATAAACATTGCTTAACTGTAACTTGTTTTAATGATTTTTTTTTTATTGTTTGCTTTTTTAACATAATGATGGAAGGAAGAACTAAAGAAAGGAACTAACAAAATAAATACAATCCAGTGACATTGTGTTATTTGGATGTATTAATCGAACAGAAATAAAATTAAGCATGTTGAAAACCAAAAGAAAAATGAAAGACCCAAACAAAACAGACAGTCATGGTGGATAAAACTGTTTTTGTAGAGGCTAAATTGTTTGAAGTTCAATGAACAAAATATAACTGTCCTCAACAAAAGGTAAATGAGTCCAGAAAATAGTCCACAGAGTGAATGCTAGTCACACACTGAAGGAACTTTGGTTCTGCATTCCTTGCTGGTGGAGGTCTTGCCATCCTCTCCTGGTGGTCCGGATGAATGTCCCGTCAGTGGCATGGAGGGGGAGTAACAGATCCACAGTTGCAGGGACTATGGTGGTTGGAGCTGTTTACTGTTGTGGCTGGCTCTCCCTGTCGGTGGCTGAGACGGATGTATTTTGTCGAGAGATTGAAGAACCACAGACGGGGGAAGATGTTACTGGAAAAGCACTGCAAATATAGTGATAAATGTCAAACATTATCCCAGTCAGGGAGCACAAATTTGAGTTGTGAGTCTGCATCTCTAAATTGTGCTCTCTCTGCTCCTGCTTAAGATCCCAGAGCTCTGAAAGGACCTGGTCAATCATGTCTTGGGACAGATGTAAGGCTTCCAAGACTTGGTTGATGGTGGTTTGGGTGGCAGTGTACTCAGTGTCATCACTTTGCTGGCTAACAGGTTCCCTCCCACAACCCCTATCCCCACTACCCTGTGCCGTTGAGGCAGTGTGCCCCATCCTGCTGGATCCAGGCTGAACTAGAGGTGGACATGGTGTTGGCGCACCAGCAACCAGGACTGAGGACACAAGATGGGTGTTATTTTCCTTTTAAGACAGTAATGGAGGTATCCTGAGGCTGAATGTTGTTACAGCTGGGGTAGGGGGCGTAGGTGTGGGCTGAGAATGACTCACTAGAGCTGTCCATCGAGAAAGACTGAGACAGACTGCCTTCAGTGGCAGACAGTGGTCCGCTGGCTCCAAGTGTGGGACCTAATGATTAAACAATCATAAATTGAAAGTCTGGATTGTACATCATATTTGTTATTAGGTACAATGAAGCAACCTAACAGTTACAAAATGATTAAAGGAATGATTAGACCTTTCTGTGTTTTATTCTGAAATACACACACAAGTTAATTTACACACATGTAAACTTCAGGAATCCCGGTGAAGAGATGTCCTGAAAAGAAAAAGGTTGTTTAGATTGTGTACAGTACATATACCAAACATCCAATCCTATAACCTAGAGAGAAAAATGCAGATCTAAAGAAGGCTAAGGCCTAGCAGGCTCAAAATCAGACTATTCTACACCTTAGCAGAATTAATGGTCATCATACGAACATTACAAAGTAAATTGTTTATCAATACCACATATATTCAGCATGCAACAGGACATGATTGGCAATTTGTAAGTCAGCATACTATGATTTGCAAAACCAATTACACCAATTCGATCATCAAATGACAAGAAGGTGACAATATACTAGATATAATAAAAAAATGGCATTTTCATTGATAGCATAAAGTGGTGATTGTCAAATGCATGGCGCTTTGACATATTTTTTCAAATTGATGAAAAGAGAGAATGAGCAACATCACATTGCAATATTATTTTCCAGGGACAAAAACAGGACATCCTCATAGTTGTAGCCATTTCTATTCACCAATAAAAACACTTATAAAAATGCGAGTTAAACAAACCTAGTAAAATATCTACAGTGAAAATGAACACAGATATATAAAATGTAAACACATATGTGAATTATGTAAATAGGTGGAATGGACACTTAAGTGCACTATTCATTAATGTGGAAACAGATGGAATTTGGAACCTGTTTTTTGAGGACATCACCATACAATGAAACAAACTAGGCAAACGTAAGGGATGGTTCATGGAGAACAGCACACATTATGACAACACATATTGATCGTTGATAAAAAGAGAAAAGCAGCCATAATGCTTTAAACTTGAAGATTACAATAGATTTGTGATTTTTAAAATTGTACTTCTCCGTTTTACAAAGGTGAAAAACGCATTGTCAACAGCTAACGTAAAGGCAAAAATGACATTTATGTTTAGTGAGACAAACATAAGTGTGACTTATCAGTCTCCACTCCACCAGGGATTCCTGTCAAGCCTTCAGGATGTAGAATCTGCAAAACTTTCTCCTCCCAGGGAAAAACTTGTAAATGGGGTGGGGGGGTGGGCTGGAAGAACCACCACCAGTCCTCTGGGCCTCCAGGTGACACTTGGAGGCCAAGGGATGCACTCTCCCCCACAGGTTGTTTCTCTTCCTAATTTCCTCCATTGTTCGCATGTTGTTTGCTACAGCATTCACTCTGTCAACTATTCCAGCCCACATTTGCCTTTTCTGCGATAAGGTAGTATTTTGTACTTGGGCGCCAAACAATTGTGGTTATACTATGATGATTTCATCCACATGACTGACAATTCTCCCTCTGTAAAATGTGGATTCCTCCTTACTCCCATTTTTGGAAAATAGAAATCAATGAAATAGTGGCTCACAAGTTGATCAAAACTTTAAAAATGGAACAAATGAAAAATGGACAGAGGGTGAAAAAAAAAAATAACCTTCCTCCTGAGCTGCAACTTCAGAAGCAAAATGGTGTTCTGCAGTGGAATGGCAAAGGGTCATGGTCTGAAATGGAGTGTTCTATAGTATGGTTTGCAGGTGTTTGCAATTGGCCAAAGTACATCAGGTGAGTGCTGCCAGCATCCATCTAATAACCACAGCCATTGCACAGTGTTGAGCGGATGCAGCGATGGACTCTCGCCATCATGAATCTGCTGCCAGAACAACACCAGAATGGCTGTGAGACCTACATATGCTTGGCGCAATTTTATCGCCCTAATGGTAACAGCAGCAGTATACCGCTGACATGGAAGACTCCACTCTGTTGATGCAGACGAAGGTTCAGCAGCCATGCATCTAAATACAGAAGTAAGAACTCCGTCACCTTGACAAAGTACTTGGAAACGTCGTCACAGCAGGATTGCAGAACTCCAGTCAAGATCTAAATCAGGCCCCTAGTCCCAGAAGTTTCATGGTTTCCTTTTGTTATATGAACTCTCTCTAACTTATTTCTATCTCTCAAAGGGTAGAAAACCAATATCCAGTCTCAAAATGTTCTCCCCCTGTGCAAACTGCACAAGCCCAATGCTGCCACATTGCACACAAATTGGGGCAGTACAATTTCTACATTCTTCCCAGTATCTAATTTCATGGGCGAAACATTCCACCAACAACTTTCTTACAACTTTGCAGTTTCCTCAAACCTTTTTTGATCAACACAGTATTCTTTACCCTTATCCAGTCACCAACGTTCATTCTGCAATCCCTGTCACGCATCACATTGCACCCCAACCTCTTCCTGGTCACTATATGTTTCTTCGCCTTAGCAACTTTCCAGAGACTGCTGCCCCCTCCTCTCTCGTAAACATCTTCATTACCTGAGATAGCCACAACTCATATATAAGTCTTTCGGCATGTATCAACTAAAAATGGATCTTGTCAGTAGCAGTTTGAGGAGTGGTGCAGTACAAGTACACCAGGGGGCATATTTCTAATCCCCTAGCACCACCTTGCACCACATTAGCGTCATTATTTTGATCTTAATGTGGCCCAACGAGGCTGAAATCGCACGCAGTATATACAGAGTGGCCACTCTGAAACCCTTTGCGCTACATTATGCCTGTGGCAGGCATAACGTGTGCAGAGGGGGCATTCCCCCGTTAGAGGGGTTGAAAAAATGGCACAAGGAAATCGATGATGTTTCCTTGTGCCATTTTTTACGACACTTTTAACGCCTGCTCAGAGCAGGCATTAAAAGGGGGCTTCCATTTTTAGGGTTGAGTCTGCGTTGCAAGCGCTCGTGCATGCCTATCGCAGCGAGACTCTTTAGTTATTAGAAAAGGGCTCGGAGCCCTGTTGACGTCACGTCAGTGTGTTTCATTGGTTCGTGGGCTTGCCTAGTAAAATCTGCTTGCTTTCATTAGTGGAAGGCATGCACACGTCATTCCTTTTCCGGTGGTTAGCCCTCCTCGAGCGCAGTGACCAAGTACAGAAAACATGCGAGGCTCGCTGTTTTCTGTCAGATCGTGGACTACTTTTTCTCTATTTTCCTAACGCGATTTCGCTTGGCAGAAGTCGAGCGCTTTAAACAGTTAATTTCACTTTTTCGGGTTAAGTACATAAATGCACTTTTGCCGATAGATGAAAAGTCGGGTTAAGAGTTTACAACGCGATCAGCTCTAACATGAGCAAACGCGAGACCCGTTGCATTGCAAATGCTTGTTTAGAATGGGCTTCTATGAACTCTGCAGGAGTAGCACCAACATTTTGACACTAGTCCTGCAGAGTACATCAAAAGCATCACATTGAATGACGTTCTTGCCCCCCTCGCGCCATGGGGCGCCGTATTTTAAATACGGTGCACACATGGTGGCGGTACGGGGGTGCTAAGGGGCACAGGGAAAGTGGCGCTGCACTCGCGCAGCACCACTTTCCATAAATTTACCCTAAAGTCTTTTATATACATCCATTCTGCCATGGTGTGCAGCATGGATACACTCCACGGACATCTTGTTGAAAAGCTCCACCTTCTATTGTTTGGAGGGTGATATAGTGCAGTCTTGGTTTGTTTGACCCAGTTATCCAGGAATTTTCTCATCTCAGGTGACACAAACGGCACCACATTATCCACAATCATTTCTTCTTAAATACCTCCCTCATAAATACCTCCAGGAATACCTCAACTATGCCTCCTGTCATAGGTACCATGAAAGACTTGGCTTGTACTCACCTAGTTAATTGGTCAGTGATCGCCATGAAATACCACACCTGTGATGGCAGACTCTGGTAATGTCCCTAAAAATCAACTTGTTATTATCAGATGGGAAAGACAGGAGTGGTCAGTCTCGGGATTCTATCCTCTGTCACGGTAGGTAACCAAAATGAACAATCTGGGTAGAAGAATGTTTACCTAATCCTTTAACAGTTTATAAATATTCTTAATGAGGAAGTATGGATTCCTTGTCTCTATTTGTTTGAGGAATCCACACCTCATTGAGAATAGTTGCAAACTGTGAAAAGATTAGGTAGGCATTCTTCTGTCTGGATTGTTCATTTGGATTTGTGGTTATTCCAAAAAAACAACACCACTTACATCCCACAGTGTTGCTGGGCACAGAACCACAATCTTCACAGTCATGTGAGTTACTACCCTTTTGTCGCTAACACTGTGTCCAACTTCTGACCATCCAGTTTATGTCATCATCCAAGCCTAGCCACAGTACAGCATTTCGGACCATTGTTTTGGTAACAGTAGAGCCAATATGTCCACTGTGCGCAACCTCTATTATCTCCATTATCCTGGAAACAGACAGAAGGTACCAGTTAGGGGGTTATTCTAACTTTGGAGGAGTGTTAATCCGTCCCAAAAGTGACGGTAAAGTGACGGATATACCACCAGCCGTATTACGAGTTCCATAGGATATAATGGACTCGTAATACGGCTGGTGGTAAATCCGTCACTTTTCCGTCACTTTTGGGACGGATTAACACCTCCTCCAAAGTTAGAATAACCCCCTTAGTGTACATGCACTACTTTATTGTTCTTGAGGGACAGTTTCTCTTCCAACTTTCAATAAGTCTATAACTCCCTTTTCAGGTCCCTTTCTCTAGGCCACCAACCTGTTACACATTTTATAATTTCATAAAAAATACAACCTTGTTCAATTCGTGCTCCCACTTACTCTGCTTCTCAAAACCCAACATGTCTCCTACCAGGGGTGAGTCACGGGAGGGAAAAGGAACGAGGTGGCATGGCGCGTGTCATGGGGAGGGGATGAGAAGAAAAAAAAGTATATTTTGTTTTAAAATGTACCTTCTGCGGCGCTCCGATCCGCTCCTCGGTTCTCCACTGCAGGTACAGGCTCCCTTGCCTCCCCTGCATCCAATCCTAAACCTGCTTTCATGCTGCTGGCAGCATGAAAGCAGCATTAGGCTTGGGCAGAGCACCCAGCCAGGGCGCTTTGAGGCAGAGGGTGAGTCTCTGCCTACTGTCTCCAAACCAGCAACACAGTGCCGGGTTGGAGAGAGCTTAGTGTGCATGTGTGTTTGGCCGGCCAGAGACGGTCGGCCATACATACATGTGCACTGAGGGGGAGTGCTGTACACTCCCCCTGTCCATATCATCTCCTGTGGCCGGGCCCTTTTTACATGAAAACGATAATAAACCATGTGTCCGTGAAACTTGTTGCCAAATCATTTTTTCACATTATGGGGAACATAAATAACTGAATTTACCCACTGCTCAACTTAATAGTGTGCACAAACATTTTGACCTTCCCTAGTTTGATCTCGAATATGTTAAAGAACCTATCTACCAAGTTTCTAGAAGTTTTTACACTTGGGGCACTTAGGCCTAGATTTAAGAGGGTTTTGCGCCTTCTTGCGCACATTTGCATCACTTTTCTTATGCTAATATGGCCCGAGGCCAAAATCACCACACTAGATTTACAAAGTGGCACCTTTTGTAACCCCTCCGCCACATTATCCCCGTGTCAGGCATAATGAATGCAAGGGGGCGTTCCCCATTAGGGGTTCTGAACAATGGCGCAAAGAAATCTACAAGATTTCTTTGCGCCATTTTTTGCAGCATTTTTAACGTCTTCTCAAAGCAGGCATTAAAAGGGGGCAAACCATTGGGGGCAAATGGGCCCCTAAGTACTGTTCAGGGTTAGTGCTAAAGGTTTGCTGCTCACCCTGTATAGTACATCAATAGCATCAAAAATGTTGACACTATTGCCCCTTACCCGGAGCCATGGTGCACCGTATTCTAAATGTGGCGCACACATAGTGGCGGTAGGGGGGCGCTAAGGGGCGCAGAGAAAGTGACTCTGCACAAGGTTCAGCGCCACATTTTTATAAAATCTGCCCCTTATTGCGGCATTTAGAATCTTGTTTCCTTCAATGAAGGTAGGATTTACAAGCCCAGGTTTAATAGTAATGCTAAACATATCATGGTGCCACCAACCCAAAACATTGATTCAATTTCCGGTCACCTACACCTTGCCCTTGATTTTGTTGCTGAGTATCTCTATCTTCGCCTACAGAGTATCTTGGCTGGGCTGCCTGACAGGATGTGAGATACCCTTTTTTTAATTCTGTGTATTCCTAAATCCAGCCATGTGCTCTCTGAATCCGATGTGCGAATGCAAGTGGCTTTCCGAATCTAACCACGTATCTTCGATCTGCCATAACATTTGCAAGCTATCAAATATTTTAGTTCATTTTCTGAGTTTTGAATTTTGTCCTTAGGTCTGCAAAATCATATGAAACTGCTCAATCCCATCCACTGACCCAAGCCTATCTTAGGGTCGAGGTAACGTGAAAAATACTCAAGTGTTTTCATTGTTAGGCTAAGAGTTACAAGGCACAACAATACAACAGCTTCAAACTATAAATAGTAAAGAATAGGAAAGAATTGAGGAATAAGACAACATGCAGGTGGAATTTGTCCAATGCATGATGTGCTTGTGAAAAGTTTAGGCTATTGGGGTGATTCTAACATTGGCGGGCGGCGGAGCCCGCCCGCCAATGTTCCCCCGTCAAAATACCGCTCCGCGGTCACAAGACCGCTGAGGGTATTTTGAGATTTGCCCTGGGCTGGCGGGCGGCCGCCAAAAGGCCGCCCGCCAGCCCAGGGCAAATCTACCTTCCCACGAGGACGCCGGCTCCGAATGGAGCCGGCGTAGTGGGAAGGTGCGACAGGTGCAGTTGCACCTGTCGCGTATTTCAGTGTCTGCTTTGCAGACACTGAAATACTTTGTGGGGCCCTCTTACGGGGGCCCCTGCAGTGCCCATGCCATTGGCATGGGCACTGCAGGGGCCCCCAGGGGCCCCGCGGCACCCCCTACCGCCATCCTGTTCCTGGCAGGAGACCCGCCAGGAACAGGATGGCGGTAGGGGGTGTCAGAATCCCCATGGCGGCGGAGCGCGCTCCGCCGCCATGGAGGATTCTCAAGGGCAGTGGTAAACCGGCGGGAGACCGCCGGTTTACCCTTTCTGGCCGCGGCTGAACCGCAGCGGTCAGAATGCCCTTGGGAGCACCGCCAGCCTGTTGGCGGTGCTCCCGTGGTCGGTGACCCTGGCGGTCACCGGCCGCCAGGGTCAGAATGACCCCCTATGTGTGTCTGAAAAGTGCCTCTACATATAACATGCTGTACACAAGTTTAAATCCTTCTTATACTGCTAAAATGAGGATCACTTAGGTGACTAAGTTAATATACTCTTTGTTACTGAAAATGTCGTGATTGAGAGGGAGTTTTTCAAAAATTGTCTGTGTGGGCACTCAAAATGGGAAGCCAAACTGTTGTAAAATTCAATTGAAGTTCCCAAACTGCCCCTGATAAAAGAGGTATCCTTAATTCATGTGCAGGCCTATTGCTCTGAAAGAAAAATTAAATAATGCCACCAAGCCAAATCTGAGATGTGGAAAAATTCAAACCTCTGTCATGTCAGATGGCAGCAGTGTTCGGATCCAAGGTCAGCTGGCACCCAGTGGACCATACTAAACTCAGGTCTTTTTTAGAACTAAAGACTCTGCGGTATCCAGAGTGGTGTAGCATATGTGGATATGTTAGCGCGTCTGTCCTTATTTGGGGGGTTATTCTAACTTTGGAGGAGTGTTAATCCGTCCCAAAAGTGACGGTAAAGTGACGGATATACCACCAGCCGTATTACGAGTTCCATAGGATATAATGGACTCGTAATACGGCTGGTGGTAAATCCGTCACTTTTCCGTCACTTTTGGGACGGATTAACACCTCCTCCAAAGTTAGAATAACCCCCTTGGTCTTTTATTATTAATTTATGAGGGGCGTCTTAGAGGTTCGATGGCCCTTTTGACGGCGCTTAGAGTGATTCTGCAGTAAATCTCAAATACAACGTAACTACACCAACAACATCAATAAACAACATCACATACCTTTGGAGTCAGAAATCTTCATGCACCATGACGTACTTGGCCACAAATAACAATACCTTTATGTAATGTTAGAATGTTTATTTCCCTAGATTAACAATGCTAATATCACGTAAAGTAGTCTCAAAATCAACTGGTAAACATATAAGAACAACACTGGTTGATCAAATCTTCTAAAGAATCTCAATTTAACTAGGGCATTGATTACTAGACATTTGAGAATCACAGTACATATCAAAAGTAAGAACAATTGTGTAATGGAAACAGCATACATCTAGGTTCAGCAAGTGAACAATTTCAATCCTTGGTTAATAGCAATTTGTTAACAGCTCTGGGTTTCCCTAACTAACCTTCCGATTAGAATCGCATGTTTTGACTTCTTGCAAAACAATTTAGTCAAAGATAATTTGGAAAACATCTAGCTATGGCTCTTTCAAAATAGTGGTTCGTATCTAGAACAAAGAACATATCCTACAACTATAACAAAAGCATTTTGTTATACCTCTCCTCTTATGGATCAGCAGGCTGCGATTATCTTCTTCAGTTGGACATCAGTTTGGTCAGCATCAGCAACAGACCATGGAAGGGAATGGTTCAGAAACAGGGGCTCTAAGCTTACCAAACCATTAAAAAGGAATATCAAAGGGATCAGCATTCAGCATTAAAAGTTTGGCAATATAGTTAAAGATAGAAATATATCACCAGGAACTGTTCAGCTCCTCAGACAGAATAGAATGAGCACGCTTCTCCTCTGTGCAGTCGGGATAAGTTAAAATCGCCTAAAGAACTTCCCACGTTGTCATTGGTCAAAGAATCACACGTTTACTATTAGTCCAATAAGGATAAAACTTCAAATCTAAGATACAACTAAACTGTCTTTCACATGTTGATGATAGGCTCCTCTTCTCCTGTTCCCATCACCAGGCTTGTCAGGTAACATTTTTGCTATCCATCTCTACACCAGTCAGTGCATCCATTGTTAACTCCTGAGAACATGGCTGTCTCACGCATCAAACTATACAATGTAGCAATTACTAATACAAGATTTTCTAGCAGGCAGTTCTCATGAGAAAGTTAAAGACATCTGCTAACGTGTGGTCAACACAGTGAAAAACAATACATGAACTGATTTCTCTAGACATACATTCCCACGATTTTATTAAACAGTGCAGCTTAATTTTAACGTGAGACTGTGCAAACTAGGCCCAAACTTCGCTAACTTAAGGCCTATAATTCATAAAGCAAATACATAATGCAAATCATTAATACAACACATTACTATGATAACCTAAATGCAGACACTTCAATTAATATTAATATGCATTTATTATTGACACTTCGCACTTTAATGACGGCCACTCAATTGGGCACATTTTCAAATTGCACATTGTTTTCTAAGTTAATCAAATTCTACTCAGATTCATAATCCAAAATACATGAAAATCATTAGTAATAAATTGAGTGTTCACAGATCCCATCTTGTTACCCTATCCAGAACGTGTGCTCAAGGATACCATAGATTCCAGGAAAATGTATCTATTCTGGAGGTGCACCAACAGTTTTATGATAGGCTTCTTGACCAGTAAATGAGGTTCTACTACAATTGCAGAGCAGGATTTTTAAGAGGGGTATCATTTGAAAAGTGAAGCGTATTGGGGCTATTACTTTGTGATCCATCGCATTGAGACACCAGGAATTACTCTGGGTCGAGTGAAAACTAAAATTGGAAGAAAACATGGTTTCCTGTTGCACTCTGACTGCAGTACACTCACCATTTGCATTTCAGCTGCTGATTCCAGGGGTGTTACTCCAGATCTGCCTGTCTTGGGGGACCTTAAACGCCTCATGGGGACTAGGGCTCATTTATGGTCAGGTGACAAAATATAAATGGAGTGGGGAGCTGGGATTTTTGGCAATCCAACTTGCCTGTCTTTGGTTTTTATCCACCATCTTGTGTTCATATTCCCTATTGTAGCAGTTGAGAGTTGTTATTTTCCCACCTGCCTCCATGAGGACACGAAATGCCCGAACTCATATATGCTGAAAGAAAAAAATAGAACCGAGTGGAAGGAAGAGCTTTCAGACACACAAGATGCCTCTCCCGTTAGCCTTCACCTGCATTTCAGCTCCCTTAAAGGAACATGTGGGAGTGTTTTCAAAGATTTCCCCCACAGAAGACCCGAAATACCCTATGCACAATGGGTCGTTTTTAAGTCTATTTAAAAAATAAAAAACGGAGTGGAGAGCTGGTCTTCCGTCACAAGGCATGCCACTCTCTGGCTACACCCACTACCCGAGTTACAACACTGCTGGGGTGTAGATGTGGGATTGTTACCTATATTCTCCACCCCTCAAGCAGGTGAAATAACTCCTGTGCAGAAGGGATCATTTCTGGTCAAGGAAAAAATAGAACAGCTAAGGTTCTTGGTTCAAGACGTGCTTTTCTCTGGCCTCTACACACAATCTGCATTTAGGCTTCATCAGCAGCACAGAAGGAGGTATTGCCCTCCATCTGCCTTTATGCAGAAGGCCTAAAATGCCCGCTGGGTATCAGGTATCATGTCGTGCTGTTCCATAATATAGAAACTGAGTGAAGAGCTTGGCTTCCTGGCACAAGGCGTACTTTCCCCCAGCCTCTGTTCACCATCCCCCAGGCTTTTTTTTAGTTCCAGGTAAGAAAATCTAGGGGAAATCGTCCAATCCGCCCCACCCCTCTTTTAAGTGATAGACTCCCAGGGCCTTATGGGGAGTTTGGGTGAAGACATGCCTGTGCCCTAGTAAGTTGAAAGCTATCGAGTTATGCTGTGCCATGAGGAGTCATGTCCTATGCGAGGGGCTGCTCCCACATTTCATTCTTCTTTTGTGTCTGGTTGTCTGTTGCCGTTGACGTAGGCATCACCCTGAGTGGGACACCCCACTGACTGGAAACTCTGAGAGTGACTGTGCACCATTGTAAGTCAGACTTGCTGTGCCTAGGTCTAACTTCCCTAGAGTCCAGTGTGTTTTTTCTGCCTTTAGGGGGAATGTCAAGGGAGGTAATAATTTCCAGATCCCGCCCAGGGGGCATAAATGTCTAAGGATGATTAGGGGAATTCAGACACTATCCCCTGGGGAAGGTCTCACACAATATCTATAACCTGTGATGTATAGCTGTCTCTTCTGTCCCCTTTTGGGTTGTCTGGTGGCTAATTCCCAATAAGCCCAGGAAGGGCACATGTGCACTCAGTCCATTTCCATTCCTTGAAAAGTCCTGTTGATGAAAATAACCTGAATTCATTCAGGAGAGGCACCATTGAAAAGTGGAGAGCCTTCCCTCTTCAATAATGATTCACCCATTGAGATCAGTATTCAGGAGGCATAGCTACAATCTATGGATCTGCCATTGTATGATCATGCTTTCACAATCATCAGCCGTATCTTCAGATTTCCTGGCTGGGGATGGTGTTGTATGTAAGAAGCACATCTTTTCTATAAGCTTGATAATGTTACTTTAGTCACTATACACAACTCCTCTCTACACCATTCCACTGTATGCCACTCTCCTATACACTATACACTATTCCTTTGTACACCACTCCACTGTATGACACTCCACTCTACTCCATTCTAGACTACCACATTCCACTGTACACTACTCTGCTCTATGCCACTCCAGTCCATATGCTATTACAGTATACACTGCTCCACTCTATGCTATTCTACGGTATGCCTCTACACTGTACCTCACTACACTGTGCACCACTCAACTCTATGCCACTGCACTCTATGGTACTCCACTGTACAGTATTTCACAGATACACACTGCAAGCTACACCACTCCACTCTTCATCACTCCACTGTATGGTATTCTACCCTATCAATCAATTAATCAATCAATCAGGGTTTATAAAGTGCGGCTATTCACCTGAAAGGGTATCCAGGCACTCGCAGGTCACAGAGGCTCATTCGAACAGCCAGGTCTTCAGGGCCCTTTGGAATACTGAAAGTGAGGCAACAGTCTGGAGTTGCGTGGGGAGACTGTTCCAGGTGTTTGCTGCAATGTGAGAGAAGGAGAGCCCTTCACTTCTGCTTAGTTAGATGTGGGGAGTATGGGCAAGTGAAAGGGAAGCAGAGTGTAGTCTTCTTGACGGTTGATGGAAGTTCAGGTGGTGGTTAATGTAGATGGGCCCATGGTTGTAAAAAGCCTTGTATGTGTGGGTCAGCAGCTTAAATTGGCATCTCTTCTGTACACGGAACCAGTGGAGTTGCCTAAAGTAGGGTGTGATATGGGTTTGTCAGGGAAGGTCAAAGATGAGTCTGGCTGCAGCATTCTGTGTACTCTGAAGTCTCTGTAGAAGGTGTGCAGCAATTCCTATGTAGACGTGCCGGAGTCCAGTTGGCTGGGTATGAGGGCCTGTGTCACGGTGTGTCTTGTGTAGAGGGGTAGCCACTTAAAGATTTTAAGTAGCATGTGCTGAGTGAGGAAGCAGGTGGAGGAGGCAGTCTTGATCTGTGATTCATTGGTGAGCTTGCTGTCAATGACGATTCTGAGGTTTCTGGCGTGGTCAGAGGTAGTGGGTGCGGGTCCTAGGTCTGATGGCCACCAGGAGTCATTCCAAGTGTTGCAGTTGTTACAGATCAGTACTTCTGTCTTGTCTGTGTTCAGCTGCAAGCAGTTGCGCTTGGTATGGATGGTGCTGTCTGCGCAATTGGTGATCCAGGCGTTGAAGTTCTTCATTCCCTGTTTGAGGTTGGTGGTGGTAGTGGGATTGGAGGTATTGAGGGCATCAGTCCAGCTGGTCTCTGAATTTTTTTTCCACCCCAGTTGGAGGGTACTGGTCATCTTGGAAGTGGAGGTGCGGCGGCTGAAGATGCTGAAGTGGACTTGGAGTGGTCGGTCCATGTGAGCTCTGAGACGTGGCAGTATTTGATGAAGTTGTTGGAGGTGAAGATGGGGGTCTGGCATGTGTTTTGCAGTGTCTGTAGGGTTGTGTATGCCCTGGGTCAGTCTGAGGCTGCTCATACTGTCGAGGAGGTGTGCGGTTTAGTTGTCATTGAGGCCGTCAAGACATCTGCAATGGTGTTGCTGAAGCTGGAGTGCCGGCCTGGAGGTTGGTATGCAAGGGTGTCTCTGATGGTTGTCCTGTCATCCCTGTGGAGCTTGAAGTTGAGATGTTCCAGGGTGGTGGTGATGTTGTCGGTGGTAGTGGTGCACTGTAGGTCTCTTTGTGGATGATGGCTGTTCCTCCTCCTGGCTTGTTGGTGCAGTCCTAGTGAGTAATTTTATATCTGTCGGGGATTGTTGTGGCAATATCTGGGGCGGGTGAAGGGTTCAGCCAGGTCTTGGTGAGGAAGACGATGTCGGGTGCCAGGGTGGCAATGAGGTCCCATAATTCAGTGCAGTACTCACACATTGATGCCACTCCACTCTACTGCACTACACTCTACAACACTCCACTGTACGCTACTCCACTGTATGCCACTTCACTCTATGCCGCTCCACTCTACCCCACTCGTCTGTACGTCACTACACTCTACGCTATTCAACTCTATGCCACTACATGCTACCCCCCTCCACTGTACACTATTACACTCTATGCTACTCCACTGTACCCCACTCAACTCTATGCAACAGCATTGTACTCTATTCCATTGTACATCACTTCATTCTATCACAATCCACTGTACCCTACTACACTGTCCCCTATTTCACTATACCACACTCCATTCTATGTCACTGTACTGTACACTGTTCCACTATATGCCACTCCACTCTACGTTACTACACTGTACACCAGTAATACTCAATGTTATTGCACTCTACACCACTCCAGTGTACCCTACTCCACTGTACACCACTCTGCTCTATACCACTACACTCTATGCTATTACACTGTATGCCACTCCAATGTACAACACTACACTCTGTGCCACTCCACAGTATGCTATTACACTGCATACCACTACACTCTACCCTGCTTCACTCTAAAACACTTCACTCTACAGTATTCCCCACTGTAGCACTCCACTGTATACATCTACACTGTACACCACTCTACTCTATGCCACTCCAATCTACTCTGTTCCACTGTGCACCACTACGCTGTACCTCATTCCACTCTATGCCACTCTACTGTACTCTACTCCACTGTAAGCAACTCCACTCTATGACACTACTCTCTATGCTATTCTACTGTACACTACTCCAGTCTACAATACTACACTCTGGGGGTCATTCTGACCCTGGCGGCCGGTGACCGCCAGGGTCACCGACCACGGGAGCACCGCCAACAGGCTGGCGGTGCTCCCAAGGGCATTCTGACCGCGGCGGTTCAGCCGCGGCCAGAAAGGGTAAACCGGCAGTCTCCCGCCGGTTTACCACTGCCCTACAGAATCCTCCATGGCGGCGGAGCGCGCTCCGCCGCCATGGGGATTCTGACACCCCCTACCGCCATCCTGTTCCTGGCGGGTCTCCCGCCAGGAACAGGATGGCGGTAGGGGGTGCCGCGGGGCCCCCGTAAGAGGGCCCCACAAAGTATTTCAGTGTCTGCAATGCAGACACTGAAATACGCGACGGGTGCCACTGCACCCGTCGCACCCCTGCAACTCCGCCGGCTCCATTCGGAGCCGGCATCCTCGTTGCAGGGGCATTTCCGCTGGGCCGGCGGGCGCTCTTTTGGAGAGCGCCCGCCGGCCCAGCGGAAATGTAAGAATGGCCGCTGCGGTCTTTTGACCGCGGTGCGGTCATTTGTCGGCGGGACTTTGGCGGGCGGCCTCCGCCGCCCGCCAAAGTCGGAATCAGGCCCTCTGTCACTCCACAGTATCCTGTTACACTCTATGCTACTACACTCTATACTGCTCCACTCTACAACATTCCACTCTACGATATTCCACTCTACAACACTCCACTATACATCACTACATTGTACCTCACTCCACTCCGTGCCACTATACAGTACCCCACCCCACTGTACGCCACACCCTCTACCCCACTCTAGTATGCACTATTCCACTTTATGCCACCCCAGTATACGTCACTTCACCCTATACCACTCCACTCTGCACTATTCAATTGTATGCCACTCCATTCTAGCACACTCCAGAGTACACCACTATACTGTATGCCAATCCATTTTACACTATGCCACTGTACAGCATTCCACTCTGTTATTCCACTCTATGCAACTCCATTGTATGTCACTCAACTGTACATTACTGTAATATATGGTATCCCACTGTATGCCACTCCACTGTACGCCACTGTAGTCTACCACACAACACTCTATGCCACTTTATTCTTTGCCACTCCAGTATATGCCAGTGCACTCTATTTCCCTGTACGCACCTCTACTCTCCCCACTGCACTCTGCTATTCCGCTGTAAGCCACGCCATTGTACGCCACTGCACTGTATGCCACTCCACTATACGCTTATCCACTTAACACCAGTACACTCTATGACACTTCACTGTACTACACTCCACTACACACTATTCCACTCTACATCACTCCACTCTAAGTTATTATACTGTATGCCCCTACACTGTAACTGACTCCACTCCACTCTATGCCACTGCACTCTACGTTACTCCAATGTATGCTAATATGCTAAACCACACTAAACTTTAAGCCACTTCACTCTTCATCCCTCCACAGTATGCTATTCTACTGTGCAAACCTCCACTCTTGACATTCCACTCTACAATACTCCACTCTATGCCACTGCAATTTACACCAATCCACTATACTCTGCTCCACTGTACTGCACTCCTCTGTACAACACTCCACTCTACACCACTCCAGTCCACACCACTACACTGTACCCTAATCCACTGTACGCCACTCCACTGTACCACATTCTACTCTGCTGCACTCCATTCTATGACACTATACTCTCCGACAGTACACTTTATAACACTTTCCTCTATTCTTCTGTACCACACTCTACTTAATTGACACACCACTTGACAACAGTAAACTTTACAATTTCCAAAACATTTTTATTAAAAATAAAAAAATAAAAATTCAGTGAAAGACACCAAGGATAAACCTTTGTTATAGTAAGGAACAAGTTTTTCTTTCTATACAAATCAAACTTAAACTATACAAACATTAGAAATTCTAAAGTTATAGTTATAATTTGCATTTAGAATTAAAGCAATACTGTCCCATTACTACAAAGTCTTCTTGCTTCACTCTCTACACTATATTAACTACAACTCACCCCTTCTCCATGCACTAGTAATATTCAGGCGTATTGCATCACTTATACAACGTGATTTATAAGAACACAGTGCATGGTACAATGGTGAGAAAAGGGACTAAAATGCAAGAACATTTGTTTTTAAAGTTTTTAAGTTTTGTGGAGATTTACCTAGTAGCACCAAAGTTATAAGCAGATCAAAAAATGCTTTATTCAAACAGAACCATAACTGCACCAATGTATTTCGACCCTCGTGCTCTTTTTCACAGTAGGTGAGTCCTTTTACTATGTTGCCCTGCATGCACATGTCAAGATAGTTTATAATTAGGTATGTTGGATCTGGTAGTGCATATCAAAGAAGATGCATGAATATAACTGGAAACTTAAAAATACCTCTGAAAAATCAAATAAAACAACATATGGTACCAGATTGTCCGCATTATCAAAATAAAATATCAACAAGTTATTCTTATTTGGTCATTTTGAAACACAATTTAAAAAAATATGTTCACGATTGCCTGTCAAAGGTATTTAGCCATTGCTCCTCAAATTTAAATTTGAATCACCTCCACCACAATAATCATTCAACAAACTTAAACAATTCTTGAATAATGTGATAGTTCAAGACTAGTACTCTTCACAATTGTCCCATATTTCTCTTATTCATGAATATAGCGGTATAGTAGCCAATGACTTCTGCAATACTAAAGACATGCAAATATCAGTTATGTCAACAAGGCAATATGATCAACATAATATCAAAACTATTGCACTAGTTCCATATTGTGAAATTATGTTAGGTCAATCATCTCTAATCATCAAGACCAGAAAAAGCAAAAATACAATTCATAAATGAACATGCAACTCCTTGTCATTATTCAGCCCAAAAGGAGTTCTAGTTCGTAGTTGTAGAATGTACTTGGATTCCAGCTGATGTCAGTTTTTTTACTCAATCCCCTACACTTTATGTTCTGGAACATGGTCAATCCCATGCTAATGTAAGGATTCCCAGTAAATGTCTCCATGCAGTTGTATGTGTTTTGCTACAGCATATGTTTGATCGTTATTTTTCACTGCCTTGATGTGTTCCAAAATGTTCTTTTTGAGCATACATGTTGTGCTTCCGATGTATTTCATACCACATTGGCACTGGATGTATACTATGTATCTAGAGTTACAGGCATCTTACGCCTGATTAGAACTGGTTGATTGTCAATGTTCATAAAAGTTTTAGTAGTTCTGCCAATGTTGCATGCTTTACAACTGGAACATTTGATTAAATCTTGATGGTTTACTTAATCAGTTCTCATCCTTCTTCCCTGAGAAATGAATTCTCACTAATTTGTATTTTAACAATGGAGCTTTTCGAAAAGATAAGCAAGGTTTCTCACCAAGAAGTGAGCCGATGTCAGGATCAATAGATATCAAGTCCCAATGTTTGTGTAAGACTCTACAGATGGTTTCACTTTCATTGCTGTATCTAGTAATAAATCTCAATTGATGTGCATTATTCTGTTTCACGTTTGATCTATTATCTGTGATTAAAGCCTCATTACATGATTTCAACTTCTCCTTTTTCAAGTTATTCACCAAGACATTGTGTTAGTAGCCTCTTGCTTTGAATCTTTGTACAGTCTCATTATACTTGGAGTGAGCATCTTTATCATTAGAGCAGTTTCTCTGCATGCATAACAGTTCCCCACATGGTATGCTATTTAACAGAGCCTTGGGGTGGAAGCTGCTTCTGTGTAGTACGCTATCAGTAGCTGTTTCCTTGCAGAAAAGAGTTGTTTCTATTTGCCATTTTCCACGTAAACTGTGAGATCTAGGAAGTACACTCTACTCTGACTCATGTTACAAGTGAATTGAAGCACCACATTGTTTGTCTTTAGGAATGCGAAATAGGTCATAAATTCCTCACTGGCTCTGTGCCAGATTGTGAAGAGATTGTCTGTATCTCACTCATAGGATAATCTTTTCTGGGAATTTATCATTCTGATGGCTGCATGCAACTTCCCTCTCCCACCAATGTTCCATTGCTTGAGAAAGTATTTGCATGCTGAAAGGCCCATCTCATGTCTTATGCACGTAAGCAAGGGGACTACATTAATTTTCACAAATAAGTATTCTTCTTTCAAACTTGTATTTGCCAATATTCTTAAGAAATCTCCCGTCTTTATTGTAAGAGCTAAGCATTTTGACGATGGGGACAAGATAATAATCTACGTCCTCCCCGCAGCCCAAGGACCGCCAACCTCCCCGAGGCTAAATATGCAATTCATGCAGGGGGCACCTGGAACTCCTCCCCCCTCTCCCTCCCCTACAGCCCTCGAGACGTCCACTTCCCTGGGGCTGAAATAAAATAAGGTAGGGGGTTATCATGAAACCCTGGCCCGGGGACCACCACCTCCCTGGGGCTAAGTTAAAAATTGGAGGAGGGCCCCACAGCCCCCCTCAAGGAGCTGGCTCCTGCTATGTCCTGGGGTGCCCACCCCCAGGACATAGCTGTTTGCTCTGACTTTGCAGGAGCTTTCACAGCTTCCACCAAGTCATAGCAAACACACTGCTTTCAGTGGGCGAGAGCTGTCAAAGTGCTCTTGCCGCCTGGAAGTGGTGGTTTCATCTATTTCCCTGGCCGCAGAGAGCTGGGTAGGGTAAGAGATGAAACTATTGCTCTGGCACACATGGAGCTGCATGTTTAGCAGCTCCCTGTGTGCAAGAGCAATGACAAGTCCCACAGGAGGCAGGAGACGGGTGGGACTGTGGAGGCCTTAGGCCTCCCCGTGATCCCATTGCACACTAGGTGCCCTGTGGGCACCCAGGAGATATGGCTAGGCCCAGGTGTCAAAATCAGTCCAGGCAAGGTGGCTTCCTCCCCTATTGAACGAAGGCATGGCCCTAGGGGATGGGGTAACCGGGCCAAACTCGTCCCAGGGAGGGATGCCGCATGGTCCAACTCCTCCATTTGTTTATGGCCAGGCACTGCGGGATGAAGTCCCCGGGCCACATGGCCCCTGTCCTAGAGTCCATGGTTCTCCCTTTAAATTGCTACAAGTATGCAAATGTGCAAATTAGCTGGAAGCTCCACCTGCTTGTCCCGCACTGTCCACCTTTGTAGAATGCAAAGGTCTTCCCACATTTTGCCAGGATGATGGACAGCTTACCAAAGGGCCCCCAAGCGCATTTGCCATTCATTTGGGTGGCGCTTTCTTGATACTGAGGAACATGAGGTCATCTCCACAAAACAGAAAAGCACTTACCTCATATAGTAAAAGGAAGGACCCTTGTTTGGTGGAGATTTACGTCTTTATAGTCTTGTTGGCCTCTCTATGAGAGGATTCATGTTATCACAAAATTCTAGAGAAAAACGAAACAGGAAGAAACATTGCCAAAAAGCACACAAGGTCACTTGTGATATTTTCTTGTGCTACTTTACAAAGGTGTAGTGTAGAATACATACTGGGTATTTAACCAAGGAGGCAGAAAGAACTCTACTTGGGTAGATATTTTGTACAAAGCTAAGGATAAAGGGCAGGTGAGGTTCCTTTGTGGCTGAGTCACTCACACAGCTACTGACACACACACACAGACGCTCACACACCCACTCACAGGGGCACTTAGACACTCTCTCAGACACTCATGCACCCACTCACAGACTCATGCACCCACTCACAGACCGACTCAGACACTCACACACCCACTCACAGACCCATGTAGACACTCATGCACCCACTCACAGATCCACTCAGAAATTCGCATACCCACTCACAGACCCTCTCAAACATTCATGCACCCACTCACAGATGTACTCAGGCTCAGGCTCCCACTCACAGACCCACTCAGAGACTCAGGCACTCACTCATAGACCTACTCAGAATCTCATGCACTCACTCACAGCTGCACTCAGAGTCTCATGTACCCACTCACAGATCTACTCAGACGTTCAGGCACCCACTTACAGACCCACTTAGACACTCACGCACCCACTCACAAAGATACTCACACACCTGCTCACAGACCCACTCAGAGACTCACGCACCCACTCACAGACCTACTGAGAGACTCATGCACTCACTCACAGACCCACTCAGAGACTCACAGACCCACTCAGACATACACATTTACTCCCAAACCCACTTAGACACTGATACAACCACTCACAGACCCACTCAAACATTCACGCACCCACTTACAGACCCACTCAGACTCATACACACACACTCAAAGTACCCACACAGATACTCACACACCCACTCACAGAGACCCTCTCACACCCACTCTCACACTCAGACAGACTCACACCCGCTCTCACACCAAGAGACACCCTCTCACACCTATGCTCACTCCCAGAGAACCAGGACCTGCTGCCAACCCCCACGACGCACCACCAGGGGCCGTGCGCGGTTGTGGTTGGATTAAAATATAGTAATTAAAATATGTTTATGTTTACAAATCCATAGAAATTCCCTCTGAAAAACAAAGGTGACAGGTAGGAAATAGATTTTTTTTTAAAACATAGAAATTTACTGAAAAAAAACAGCGGTTACAGGGACGGTATAGTTAGGTTCTGAATTTACTGGCACAAAACAATAGAAATTCAACAGTTATAGTTTGAGTTATTTCAAGTAACTATAACTCGTGCCCTAAGGTAACTGTAACTTGCGTCCTTGAACTGCACTGCTAATTACCCTAGATATTACAGAATTCATGACAAATTTCATATCTTCAATAAAAATATCATTGAAACATTTGCAGTCAAATTAATGAAGAAAACTGTGCATGGCGGGGGCCTGAGTTATAGTTACATGAAATAACTCTGAATGCTGTAATATCTCCAATTTCAAAGCCAGGGACCCATTTTGATTGTATATGGGTCTGTGGTTTTGAAATTGGAGAATTAACCATTACTGAGCGCTCAAGAGATAAAATTAGATTTGGACAAATCTTGCATTATATGAAATGCCAATTGGAGGGCCATGACTGCAATAATTTTAGCCCACTGGGGTAAGAATGGTACTATGAGCCTCAGCATGCCCTGGTATTACTAACTCACTTGAGATGCAATTCACAGTGCTTATGAACAGCTGTGAGGGCTTGTTTTATTTACCTGTGAACAAGGACGTCAGTCTGAAACGCGTCAGGAAAGGAGATTGCAATGAGGATTTGTTCCTGTTCTTATGAATAAAATGGCTGAACCCTTTGGGCAAACTTTGGAGTGATATACGTGTGTGTGTGTTTATGTATACATATATGTATATATTCACTTAAAAAACAAAGGGTACAGGGATGTTATAGTTAGGTTCTAAATTTACTGCACAAAACCAATTAGAGTTATTTCAAGTAACTATAACTCACACCCTAAGGTAACTCACTTGAGACGCAATTCACAGTGCTTATGAACAGCTGTAAGGGCTCGTTTTATTTACCTGTGAACAAGGACGTCAGTCCAAAACGCGTCAGGAAAGGAGATTGCAATGAGGATTTGTTCCTGTTGTTATGAAAATAATGCCTGAACCCTTTGGGCAAACTTTGGAGTGATATATATATGTGTGTGTGTGTGTGTGTGTGTGCGCGCACATGTCTATGTATACATATATATGTATATATTCACCTAAAAAACAAAGGTTACAGGGATGTTATAGTTAGGTTCTGAATTTACTGCACAATATCAGTTAGAGTTAGAGTTATTTCAAGTACCTATAACTCGCACCCTAAGGTAAGTATAACACACAGACACACACACACTGACAGTTACGAGCAGTGATGAGATTTTATGGACATATTTGTATATGTGGAAAAATGCAAACTGTTAACAACATTATTCTGAAAGGCAACATAATTTAATAATGTTCTCCATGCCAAGGGCCATCATCACTGGAGAAATAGAGTATACCATATGGAGAGATGTTAGGGCTTAAGAGAATTTGCTCCAGAGAGAATGAGTGGGAAAAAACCTCCAAAATATGGAAAGAAGATTCCTGTCTAGGGGATATCATAATAACATTCCAGAAAAGGCTGAAGCATCCACTAAGTCAATGACAAAAATTTAACTTTCGAGTACAAACAAAAGAAAGGAGCTACAGGATCATGACAACATTATGTTGATTGCATCCTACAATAAATAAGTCAATTTGATAGGAGGAATCTTGAGAAAGCATTGCCATCATAATGATGTAAAGGACAGAATGGGCCCATTTTCCCAGACTGGCTTTTAAAAAAGCCCCTTCACTAGCCAGGGATCTGACAGCAATATTTATTGTGAAGTAGAAGCCAAGGAAAAATTGTGTTTGGTACTAGAACGAAGAAAGGGCTTCTGGAAATGTGCCACATGTAAAGCTTGCAAACACAGGATCTCTTTTACGTAACACACAGTAAATAGAAGCATGTTTTCAATCAATAAGATGATTATCTGCAAGAGCTCCTTTGTTGTATCTGTTCTTGAGTGTCCATGGGGAATGCTGTACATACGCAGCACAGCGTGTCAATTGCAGAAAACGGATATTGGAACACATATGAGCGATTAACAACAAGGAGGGCAATTATCCCGTGGCGAGACATTACAAACAAAAGCATGCTGCGGAGTGTGGGGCATAGATCAAGAACAAAAACCAATACCTGGAGGAGAAAGAGTATGCAACTAGAGACAATATGAATTGAAAAACATCCTCAGATATAAGACAAAGACCCCATGGGGGCATGAGAAGAATGAAGAACTTCATGTCTATCTGTGAACTATTAATGTCTAAGACGGTACATTTTATTTGTCAGAGAGGGGGGAAGCCTGAGCTCGGAATATAAGCAATATAAGGATATTTGGGACTGCATAGTTGAGGATAACACAACTAATAAAGAATCGTATGATTTGATATATATATTTTTTTATCTTTTATTTTTCGTTCCAATGTATTTTTCTCTGGCTTTAAAAGGTTTACACGCAAACAATGCAAAATAGTAGACAGTCCTTTAAAGGGTAGGATTGAGAGGCACATCATATCTCCACTAGAGGGCGGGATTTGTGAGTGAAATTATGAGTGTGCAGTGTAGATTAATTGAAAATAACAGAATTGATGAGATCCTCTCCATTTTACTATTTGTCACAATGCAGACATATTTTTTGTGTATGACAAATGGCTAGGAAATGAGGAAATCTATTTTCTTTGGCAATCAAATGATGTTGGGACATGATCTTTGTGCGCTACAAATACCATAATGCTATGCTCGTTGTTGGACATGGAAAAGGGACACTATATATATAGTGAAAAGAAAATGGCTTTCTGTAGAAGTTATCAAGACTGTCAGTACACAACAGAATCCACTTTAATGTCCTATGTTTAAGTGCCTACCTAATAAGGCCGAAAGTATATCACACGTTAGGGAAGATGGTTCTTTAAACTCCACACAAAAAACTCGTCGGTCCCAGGATTCGTAACAGGCAGCATGTATACTCTAAACAGAGTAGTTCTTTAGTGCTGTGAATAAACGCCATAGGACTCAACCCATACCCTACAGAACATGCCTAAATAGGCCGAAACCACTCAGGAGTTGCGTTGGTGGCCTTTGAAGAGAGCTTTGTGGTGGCCTCTGGAGAGTGCCTCGCCTGGCAGTACTGGTTGGACTGTTCACATGAGTCACAATGCTATTGTTGATCTAAATAAAGTGGGGTTTTGTCTAGAGTGGCAGGGCTAGGAAAATACGAAAGTCTAGAACAAGAATGATTACCAGTGACTGAAATAAGTCAAGCATTATATTAATTAGTTTTTTGCAGTCGTTTATTCATAAAATTCACCCATGCCAGCCTAAAATAGGTATTGTACACTCCTGGCAATACTGCCAGGGACGGAGGTGGTTTCTGTCCCTATGGCGAAAGAGAGAAGAAATGTCTAACCAGTGCATGTGAGCTTCAAGGGCTTGAGTGTTCGAGGTGCTTTCTGACTTATTGCAAATTTCCCCAAGTGAGTGTAGATATACCTGGCGTTTCGAAAGTTCACCATTGTATATATTTGGGATTTTACCACGCTATAGCAACGGCTTGTACATGAACGTCGGGAGTAAGCCACCCACCTAGCAATTTGTAATGTGTGTTTTTCATGTCTGTGGCGCTTTCTTTGAACCCATTATCAAGATGAAGGCACTGCATATATTATTCTATGATAACGCCTTATCTCCTTATCATACATAAATCTGAACGAACCAGGACATGAACCCACACTCGAACAAGTGCGCGCCAAGCCGTTTAAAAGAGGGGTGCGGCCTAAGCGGGATGGGGGGGGGGGGGGAAACTGGTGGGGTCATATTGCCCTTGAAAGTAAACCAGCGCTATATAATAATGGGCACAGACACTTTAACGTCACGATAAGGGTAAACAAAAGCACTCTCAGATCTCCTCAAAGTGACGACTGTGTTTGTGTACCTCTTCAGTAAACTCAGCATATGATAGAATATATGTCAAGAATTTACATTCCTCTATGGTCACACTCATCTAGTTTCGAGCCCTAATCAGCGCGATCAGAGCACCTCACTATCAGTCATGGAAGCCTGCTTTTAAACTCTGTACCTCAGCAGAGCCTCCACTGTGTGATGTGTCCCTTTCACCTCCGTGGCTCACCTAGCACTACCTGTAGGTGGCCACATGGTTAAAAGCCAAGAGATATGGATCTGCAGCGAAAACAAAAGACAGATATCTAACTCATTCACTGAAGTGAGAAAAGGCACTCTGGGCTCTTCTGTTACGAAATCTAAGCAATCACAGAAGAAGTAATTTACTAGGATGAAAGTACCTCTTGTTTTTAGTCCCTTGCACAATATGAACCTGGAATTATCACTCTTACGTCATGTGGGACTAGAAACTAGGGGCCAGATTTACAAGGCCCTAGTACCTCCTTGCGCCACACTAGCGTCATTTTTTTTATGCTAATGTGGCTCAAGGAGGCATTTTCCGCAGCACCATATTTACAAAGTGCGCAATGCATGCATTGCACCACTTTGCGACCCCTTGCGCAACATTATGCCTGCTTCTGGCATAATGTATGCAGGGGTGTACCAGTGTTAGGAGGCCCACAAAAATGGTGCAGTGAAATCTACAAGATTTCACTACATCATTTTTGGCATCATTTTTAACGCCTGGTCAAAGCAGGCATCAAAGTGACGCACCCATTGTAATCAATGGGCCTCCTTGCTCTCTGCTGCACTAGTGTTGAAATGTTTGATGTTAGTGCAGCAAAGTGCCACAATAGCATAAAAAATGTTGACACTATTGGCCTAACGTGCACCACGGTGCGCCGTATTGTAAATACAGCACACACATGGTGTCGTTAAGTGGGGTAGGGATGAGGGAAGAAAACTGGCACATCAGCACTGATGCGCCAGTTTCTTCTAAATATGCCCCTAATTATAAAGCTTATCTAGAGCACCTAAAATACCTGGGCCAAAAAAGCCTTTTTATGTGTTAAGCTCTCACATATCCCAATGTTGCAGTTTGAGAAGTGTTAGAATAAGACAGGGACTAATAACAGGCAAGGCAGCTTGTGTAAGCTATTTCCTGACAATATAGAAGATGTTTATTGCCTATGTCCTTGTGTACAGGACATGAGAAATAGATTTCTAAAATTACTCTCTCAATAAGCGGATATTAGGACACCTAAAGATGATGTGCAGTTCTATTTTGCCAGGACTTGTAACAAATCCATTGGCTGTTTAACTTGGGTCCAGGTGGACAAAGCTATTTTGCGGTCACAAAGTGAGAAATTTGCCTCTGGCAACCACAAAATGGCCTTGTTGCATGTACTATCCCTGTTTTGCGAGTCGATATCCTGTTGCCTACTCGCAAAATAGGGATTGCAAGTCGCAATTAGGAAGTGGCGTTCCAAGGGCGTCCCTTCCTAATTGTGACTCGCAGGCACATGTATGACTGTTTTGTGACCATGAATGTGTTCCCAAAACAATCACAGTTACCATCAATTTCAAATTGCTGGTAACCCATGCGCAAATGGGAAGGGGTCCTTTAAGTCTTTAGTTGCATGATGCAACTCCTCCACGTTCGTCGGCGAACGAAGAAAGATGCTGGTGCTTGAAACAGCTGGTGCCAGAGTTGCACAGTCCTTGCTAATGACCAACCTTTGCACCTGACATTTGCCCTATCTACAAGACTGAGTAAAACTAAACAGTGAGTACTCATGCTACGCAAAAACCACACTTTCCTGTTTTTGGATAGATTTCCTATTGTAAACCTGCTCCACTTCAGGGGAGAAACAATTAGCATGAGCAGAAGAAAGATGCAATTTGCTATTCCCTGGTTACTACATATATAAATTCTTATCTCATTTAGAAAACTAAGGGCCAGATGTAGCAAAATCCGAAATGGGATGCAAAAATCACATTTCCGAAGTGCAAATTGCGATGCGAGCCATTTGTGACTCGCAAAAATAGCGACCTGATTTTGCGACCCACAAAGAGGAAGTCTCAATTTGCGAGTCGCAAACCATAAGGAAAAGGCAGTCGCAAATTGCGACTAGTCGCAAAAGCCCATTTTGCACACCCAAATTACCACTAAGTCAGAGCAGGTGGTAACCAGAACCAAAGTATAAAAGGAGACCCAAAAAGCATCTGGGTTACTCAAAATGGCTGAACTGTATGTGATAGCATGGAGGAGGAGAGTCCACGCCGCCCAGCAGAGGAGGAGGAGGAGCCAGAGACAGGAGAGGATATATCGAACCAGGCAGACACTTTTCCAACAAACTGAGGAGGAGATTTATGACAAATATAGAGTGAGCAGTGCAGCAATATTAGAATTAATTGAAATACTCAATCCGCAGCTTCAACGACAGACAATGTGCGGCAGCGCCATCCCCACACATGTGCAAGTGCTATGCTCACTGCACCTTTTGGCCTCGGGTAGCTATCGGGGGTGATTGCTGTGGCAGGTGGGGTATCCCAAAGTGCACTCTCACGATTCTTCCGATGTTTCCTAGATGCCATACTCACAATCATGTCCAGATACATATACCTACCCAGGAATGAGGCAGAAATTAACAGCACCAAGTTGGAGGGGGACCGGCCCAGGGAACCCACTCTCCAAGAGGCCCTCACCACCATCATGGGAGCATACCACCACTCCCAGGAGACGATGGCGACGGTACTGGCCAGGTTCCAGGAGATCCAGGCACAGCAGGAGGAACGGTACATGGGGTTCAGAGACGAACTCAGGAACATCGGTTCCGCAATGGGGACCATCGTCATGACCCTCAACCAGATAGTGACCACATTGCGGGACCATGTGGCACCCCAAAGGGCCCCTGTCACTAGCCCGGACCACAAACAGCCTGCCACCTCCGCCGGCGCTAGTGGACAGGAGGCCCCCACACAACGACAGGCCACTAGAACCCCACCTCCTGCTGAAGATCAACCACCCCGCAAGCGGTACCTGAGATCACACAAGAAGACAGAGTAGGATGCCAAGACCCCCGCCAGCATAAGATACCCCCTGATGTCATCCCACTGTCCCACCTTGTCACCCTGTCAAACCTTAAACAGCCCCTGCTCCATCCTTCCACAGGCATATGGACAATGCACCTGTGAGACTGAGAACTGGACTCTGCCATGGACATTACTCCACCCCCACCCATCACCGTTTTACTATCATGGACCTATATGCAGCACTTAAAATAAATCACCAATTGCACTTCAAAAATCAGGAGTCTGCTTGTATTCTTAACAAATGTATTACACATAACGGTGCAATAACGTTCAGTTACATTGTGATGACAACATACCAATGTCAATAAGCATTAGTCCATGGGCAAACAAAGCAGAAGTCACGCTGTGGGTCATACAGCTCTGAAAAGGGAAGGGAAAGTCAAAAATCAGTTAAAAGGAACTGGGGGGAAACACAGAAAGTAGAGATGCAGGAGGCCAGAAGTAAATGTAAAATGGCGTGGGGGATTCTTACCTGTGTGCTACTGAAAATACTGTTGTATAACTGTGTCCCTGTTGTCCGTGTCGTCCCCGTCGTCTTCCTCCTCTTCACTCTCCACAGGCTCCACAGCTGCTACAACACCACCATCTGGACCATCCTCCTGCAGGAAAGGCACCTGGCGTCGCAATGCAAGATTGTGAAGCATACAGCAGGCCACAATGATATGACACACCTTCTTTGGTGAGTACATTAGGGATCCACCTGTCATATGCAGGCACCTAAACCTGGCCTTCAGGACCCCGAAGGTCCGTTCTATAATCCTCCTAGTTCGCCCATGTGCCTCATTGTACCGTTCCTCTGCCCTGGTCCGGGGATTCCTCACTGGGGTCAATAGCCAAGGCAGGTTGGGGTAACCAGAGTCACCAATTAGCCACACACGGTGTCTCTGTAGCTGTTCCACCACATAAGGGATGCTGCTATTTCGCATGACATACGCGTCATACACTGACCCAGGGAACTTGGCATTTAGATGGGAGATGTACTGGTCAGCCAAACAGACCACCTGGACATTCATCGAATGGTAATTTTTTCTATTTCTGTACACCTGCTCATTGTCTTTTGGGGGTACTAAAGCCACATGGGTCCCATCAATGGCACCAATGATGCTGGGGATATGTCCAAGGGCATAGAAATCACCCTTCACAGTGGCCAAATCACCCTCCTCAGGGAAAACAATGTAGCTCTGCATGTATTTCATCAGGGCAGACAACACTCTGGACAAAACCTTAGAAAACATAGGCTGAGACATCCCTGATGACATGGCCACTGTTGTCTGAAAAGACCCACTTGCCAAAAAATGGAGTACTGACAGAAGCTGCACCAGAGGGGGAATTCCTGTGGGTTGGCGGATGGGGGACATCAGGTCTGGCTCCAGCTGGGCACACCGTTCATGTATAGTGGCTCGGTCAAGTCGGTATCGAAGTATAATATGTCGTTCTTCCATTGTCGACAGGTCCACCAGCGGTCGGTACACGGGAGGATTCATCCTTCTCCTCGCAAGTCCCAGCGGGCGGTGCCTAGGAAGGACAACATGGAGTACAGAGTCAAGCAACCCACAGGTACGTTCACCCAGCTTGCACAGTACACGAATCGCTATGCATTGAAAGGCTTGTATGAGTGGCACTGCAAGGCCTAGGCCTGTGTGACGCAGTAGTAATTAAGCCATGTGGGCCCTTGTAATGGCGGCTGCCTGACCTGAGAAGTGTGACAGTGGGATGTGAGGTCAACGCGCTGGCGTGGCACACCGTGGCGGTAGGCTGTCGAAGACCGCTGCGCGAAGGCGCATTGGTTAACATTGCACTCTATGGGTCTCAGGAGCCAATGACGATGTGCGCCGGCGGTTGCGGTACGCACCGCGGCGGTACGCACAGCCGCGGGCGTGACCGCCATTTTCTATCTGCTTAATCACTCGAGACCTGATCATCCACAGGAGAGGACCTATACTGCAAGTGCTGCTGTGACCTCGGTCTGGAAGAGACAATGGCTGCTGCGACTGGGGAAAGGGCCCCTGCCTTCACTTCAGAAGAGTTGGAGAAACTTGTGGATGGGGTCCTGCCCCAGTATGCGCTACTCTACGGTCCTCCAGACCAACAGGTAAGTACACTGGGTGGACGTTGAATGGGATATGCCTGTGTGGAGTGGGGTGGATGTAAGTTGGTGGGGTGGGGAGCGAATGAGGAGTGCAAGGCACGACAGATGAGAGCATGTGCCACATGGCAAGGTTGGGGAGGGGGGGGGCAATCACATCTAACATGCAGAAAAATGTTGAAATTTCCTTTCCCACCCTGTACATGTCAAATAGGTCAGCGCCCATCAGAAAGTCGACATTTGGCGTGCCATCGCCAAGGAAGTCCGGGCCCTGGGGGTCCACAACAGACGGGGCACCCACTGCCGAAAGAGGTGGGAGGACATCCGCCGCGGGACCAGGAAGACCGCCGAGTCACTGCTGGGGATGGCCTCCCAACGTAGGAGGGGTGCCAGTCGTACCTTGACCCCCCTGATGTCCCGGATCCTGGTGGTGGCCTACCCCGATTTGGATGGGCGCGTGAGGACATCACAGCAGACACAAGGGGGTGAGTACCAGCACATTCTGCTATCTTTACGCGCAGTGGAGGTGTCTGGGTGTGGGAGGAGGGCTGTGGGTGACATTAGGCCAGGGCGCTTTCTGTAGTGTAGTCCCCTCCTTTAGGCATGGCCCTGTGCCCCCGCCCCCCACCTCTGTAGGGTGCCAAGTACAGCAATCCATGGTCCAGCATCACCCATGTGTGCATTTGTTGTCCATAGACCTGTAGGCCTAGTCACAAGTACTGAGTAGTGTACCCCGATTGCGCGGCGTAGTGCTGGAGGCTCCTGTGTCTGTCCTCTCCGACAACGGTGTTGACAATGCATGCACTCAACCTGTCTTTATTTCTCCCCCCACCCTTTTTCTTTATCTTCTTGTGCATGTGTGCATTAGCATCATCAGGCGGAGGAGAATTGGCATCGGAGCACGAGGGAGCTGCAACTCACAAGGCCCCGGTGGGCCATGCTACAGACACCGAGTTCACCAGTGATACGGAGGGCGAGGGGAGCTCCACAACGGGGACCCGTGGTGACACCAGCGACACTGACACATCCTCGGAAGGGAGCTCCCTAGCGGTGGCGGCAACATCCGTGCCCCCCGCCTCAACAGGTACAGCCGCCACCCAGCGCACCAGCTCCGCCCTCCCAGCAGCCCCTCAGCCTTCGCTCCGTGCCCGCTCGCCCAAGAAGGCGGGCATCTCCTTCGCCCCAGGCCCTGCCCCAGTTATCCCTGCTGCCCTCAGTGAGGAGGTCATTGACCTCCTACAGACCATCATTGTTGGGCAGTCTACCCTTTTGAATGCCATCCAGAGGGTAGAGAGGGAGGTGCATCGGAGCAATGCATACCTGGAGGGCATTCATTCGGGTCAGGCTGCCCATCAACGATCGTTCAATGCTCTGGCCTCAGCACTGACGGCAGCCATTGTCCCTGTTTCCAGCCTCCCTCTTCTAACTGCCTCCACCGTCTCCCAGTCTCCTGTTCCTCAGCCTATCCCATCCACACCATCAGACCAGCCTGCACACACCTCAACACCCAAGGGCAGCTCATCCAGACATAAGCACCACAGATCCCACAAGCATTCACCCAAGCAACATCCAGATGCAGCCATGGCAACAGTCACTATCACCTCTGTGTCCCCCTCCTCCTCGTCTCCCTCCTCCCTCCCTGTGACGTCTCCACTCACACCTGCATGCACACCACCATCAGCCAGTACTTCCATCACCACCACACCCTCCAGTACAGTCCGCACACGTGCAGTCACCACCCCCACTGCCATTTACACGTCCCCTGTGTCCTCTCCCACTGTGTCTGTCAACCCCTCTTCCAAAACACACAAACGCAGGCAGCCACCCACACAACAGCCAACCACCACACGACAGCCTACGTCACAAGCACCTGCACCCATAGACAGCACACCTGACTCTCCTACAACCACATCCTCTCCCTCCACTCCCATACCCACTGCACCTACCCTTCCCATTGCTCCTAAAAAACTTTTCCTCTCCAAAGTTGACCTCTTTGCACCACCTGACCCGCCCCCTCCATCTGGTAAGAGTCCGAAGAGCACCTCAGCCACCACCAGCCCTGCATCAAGTCTGACCATTGTGCACGGGTTTTGGAGTCCACCCTTTCCCAGCACAGATACATCGGCCAGCAGCAAGGGGACAGCCAGCCCCCCCCCCTGGAAAGAGAACCCGTAAAACCAAGGCCCGCCGTGAGAAGGCTGACACGGCTGCCCCCAAGGAGCAAAGTCGTGGCCCGTCACCTGCCACAACATCAAGGGGAGGCAAGGGCCAGAGAGCCTCATCGAAGGAGGGCAAGGGCAGCAGGGCGGAGAAGTCAGCCAGCAGGGGCGCGGACCAGGAGGGCCCCACAAGCCCCATCCCAGGTGTGACGGAGGACACCCACGGGCCCAGGACTCCGTCACAGGAGGGTCCAGCAACTGCACGGTCGGAGGGCGACTAAGCAGGGAGTCCTGGCCAGGTCTGGCTCCCTTGATAGACAAGAAAGGCACCGCTGAACAGGGCCCCGCCGTGAAGACAGGCACCGCTGAACAGGGCCCTGCCGTGAAGACAGGCACCGCTGAACAGGGCCCCGCCGAGAAGAAAGGCACTGCTGAACAGGGCCCCGCCGTGAAGACAGGCATCGCTGAACAGGGCCCCGCCGTGAAGACAGGCACCGCTGAACAGGGCCCCGCCGTGAAGACAGGCACCGCTGAACAGGGCCCCGCCGTGAAGACAGGCACCGCTGAACAGGGCCCCGCCGAGAAGAAAGGCACCGCTGAACAGGCCCCGCCGTGAAGACAGGCACCGCTGAACAGGGCCCCGCCGTGAAGACAGGCACCGCTGAACAGGGCCCCGCCGTCTCAAGCACCGCTCCGCTGGGCTCTTTCTGTCAAGCACCGCTCCGCTGGGCCCCGCCGTCTCAAGCACCGCTCCGCTGGGCCCTTCCTGTCAAGCACCGCTCCGCTGGGCCCTTCCTGTCAAGCACCGCTCCGCTGGGCCCTTCCTGTCAAGCACCGCTCCGCTGGGCCCCGCCGTCTCAAGCACCGCTCTGCTGGGCCCTTCCTGTCAAGCACCGCTCCGCTGGGCCCTTCCTGTCAAGCACCGCTCCGCTGGGATCCGCCGTCTCAAGCACCGCTCCGCTGGGCCCTTCCTGTCAAGCACCGATCCGCTGGGCCCTTCCTGTCAAGCACCGCTCCGCTGGGCCCCGCCGTCTCAAGCACCGCTCCGCTGGGCCCTTCCTGTCAAGCACCGCTCCGCTGGGCCCCGCCGTCTCAAGCACCGCTCCGCTGGGCCCTTCCTGTTAAGCACCGCTCCGCTGGGCTCTTTCTGTCAAGCACCGCTCCGCTGGGCCCCGCCGTCTCAAGCACCGCTCCGCTGGGCCCTTCCTGTCAAGCACCGCTCTGCTGGGCCCTTCCTGTCAAGCACCGCTCCGCTGGGCCCCGCCGTCTCAAGCACCGCTCCGCTGGGCCCTTCCTGTCAAGCACCGCTCCGCTGGGCCCTTCCTGTCAAGCACCGCTCCGCTGGGCCCCGCCGTCTCAAGCACCGCTCCGCTGGGCCCTTCCTGTCAAGCACCGATCCGCTGGGCCCTTCCTGTCAAGCACCGCTCCGCTGGGCCCCGCCGTCTCAAGCACCGCTCCGCTGGGCCCTTCCTGTAAAGCACCGCTCCGCTGTGCCCTTCCTGTCATGCACCGCTCCGCTGGGCCCTTCCTGTCAAGCACCGCTCCGCTGGGCCCCGCCGTCTCAAGCACCGCTCCGCTGGGCCCTTCCTGTCAAGCACCGCTCCGCTGGGCCCCGCCGTCTCAAGCACCGCTCCGCTGGGCCCTTCCTGTCAAGCACCGCTACGCTGGGCCCTTCCTGTCAAGCACCGCTCCGCTGGGCCCCGCCGTCTCAAGCACCGCTCCGCTGGGCCCTTCCTGTCAAGCACCGCTACGCTGGGCCCTTCCTGTCAAGCACCGCTCCGCTGGGCCCCGCCGTCTCAAGCACCGCTCCGCTGGGCCCTTCCTGTCAAGCACCGCTCCGCTGGGCTCTTCCTGTCAAGCACCGCTCTGCTGGGCCCTTCCTGTCAAGCACCGCACCGCTCCGCTGGGCTCTTCCTGTCAAGCACCGCTCCGCTGGGCCCCGCCGTCTCAAGCACCGCTCCGCTGGGCCCTTCCTGTCAGGCACCGCTCCGCTGGGCCCTTCCTGTCAAGCACCGCTCCGCTGGGCCCTTCCTGTCATGCACCGCTCCGCTGGGCCCTTCCCGTCAAGCACCGCTCCGCTGGGCCCCACCGTCTCAAGCACCGCTCCGCTGGGCCCTTCCTGTCACGCTCCGCTGGCCCATTGACAGTGCCGGTTCTGTGTTGAGCTAGTGTTCACGCTGCACTCTGAGCACCCTGCCTCCTCCATGACCAGTGGAGTCTGTAATCCACCTGATGGACTGTGGCTTTGCACTCCCCAGGATGGCACAGTGGGCAACCCACCCACTGTAGAGACTTGAGAGACTGTGGCTTTGCACTCCCCAGGATGGCAGAGTGGGCATGGTGGCCCCTTCGTGGTTCTGGCGTCGTGGACTCCTGTGGCTGAGGTGCCCCCCCTTCCCTTCCCCCTGAGGTGCCTGTAGTTTTGTGATCTGATTCCCCAGCAGTGTTCTCTCCAACGGACTCAGGTCTCCTGTGTGGGCTTTTCCCATGTGTTTGGTAGACATTAGCCCACGGACTGTGGATATTTGACACACTGAGCAGGACTTATTGACTATGTACATAGCTTTCGCACTGTTCATTATTTTTGCTTTGATATTTCATAACGATAATTTTCCATGACTTCAATGAACCTAATTTATACATAAATTTAAATTAACATTTTTATTATGTCTTTGTATTTTTCAGGGGGCTTTGGGGGGTGTCACTCAGTTGTTGCTCTGCATTGGTATGTTGATAGTTGGGGGGGGGGCGTATGTGTGTGCCCGTAACCTTTCGTCCTCCCCCCTCCCCTGTGTCGTAGGTGCAGTACTCACCGTTGTCTTCTGCGCCGGAGTTCGTACTCGTGGTAGATGAGTAGGTAGACAAGAGCTGGTAGGATGTTTAATTCGGGTTCCATGCTGTCCTCCGTCCTCGTGGAGTGTATAGAGGTGAGCGTTTTCCCATTCGTAGTCTGTTTCCGCCGTGTTTTTATCGGCGGGGCTCCCGCCCCGGAAAAGGTGGCGGATTGGTGAGTTGTGATACTGTGGGCGGTACATTGTCTGCCGCCTGCCTGTTGGCGGTGACCGCCGCGCTGTTTGTCTGTCCCGCCGTGGCGGTCGGAGTGTTAAAGTGGCGGGCTGTGTTGGCGGTTCCCGCCAGGGTCAGAATTCCATTTTTTTGACCGCCTGCCTGTTGGCGGGTTGGCCGCCGCTTTATCACCGACTGCCAGGGTCGGAATGACCCCCTTAATCTTACTATTTTCCCCTTCAAATTTTGAGCCCGTAGAGATGCTTCTGGGGCACGCTCTTGTGCTCCTGTCTTCTGGAGGGTTGATGAATTAAAAGTGACCTGGTGATGAGAAGACCCTTGAAGGGAACACAAGAATTATATGCTTTCTGTCTCCCCACCTCATACAATGTAGTAGTAGGGTTGCCATTGTCCCACTGGAAGGAGAATGCATTTTGTATCTTCTGCTGAAGACAGACACTGACTAACTTCAGTTGAGAATGGGGATCTGGAGCCCGTGCAAGAGATTCTGATTGTTTAAATAAAGTAAGAGGCATTATGGTAACTGTCTTGGATTTATTCTTTATATATACACTAATTAAATTTTGGAAGCTATGCTTTACTAATTTTTTTTATGTAATTTTTGTTTGTGTAATGGCCATATTTGTAAATAAAAGTAAGGACGTGGACACGTGAACAAGGAAAGCTTTGCTTGAAGTTTTTTATGCCTTCTGTTTTCTGGCACTGTCAAGGGCATCTTGGGCTGAATTCCCTCAATGTGTATTTAATGCAAAAAGGTTTTTGGTGTTGTTTGCGCCTCGTAGCTTGTAGGATGCGAAAACACACCCAGAAGAAGCACTACTCTTCACCTCCTTCTCCTGTGAGGGCCTGGACACATCGTAGTAGAAGATGACATTCTTCAAGAGATTACTAGTCTTCTGCTCCTCCCACGTCTCATCAGCAGTCACAGACCTCGATGAGGTCCTTACCTGATCCTTTTAGCAGACAGGTGTGAGAAAGTAGCCTCTTTCTAGCCTTGTTACCCCCACTTTTCGCCTGTTTGTGAGTGTATGTCAGGGTGTTTTCACTGTCTCACTGGGATCCTGCTAGCCAGGGCCCAGTGCTCATAGTGAAATCCCTGTTTTCAGTATGTTTGTTATGTGTCACTGGGACCCTGCTAGCCAGGACCCCAGTGCTCATAAGTTTGTGGCCTATATGTATGTGTTCCCTGTGTGATGCCTAACTGTGTCACTGAGGCTCTGCTAACCAGAACCTCAGTGGTTATGCTCTCTCTGTACAAATTGTCACTAACAGGCTAGTGACCAATTTCACCAATTTACATTGGCATACTGGAACACCCTTATAATTCCCTAGTATATGGTACTGAGGTACCCAGGGTATTGGGGTTCCAGGAGATCCCTGTGGGCTGCAGCATTTCTTTTGCCACCCACAGGGAGCTCTGACAATTCTTACACAGGCCTGCCACTGCAGCCTGAGTGAAATAATGTCCACGTTATTTCACGGCCATTTACCACACCACTTAAGTAACTTATAAGTCACCTATATGTCTAACCTTTACCTGGTAAAGGTTGGGTGCTAAGTTACTTAGTGTGGGCACCCTGGCACTAGCCAAGGTGCCCCCACATTGTTCAGGGCAAATTCCCCGGACTTTGTGAGTGCGGGGACACCATTACACGCGTGCACTACACATAGGTGACTACCTATGTGTAGCTTCACAATGGTAACTCCGAACATGGCCATGTTACATGTCTAAGATCATGGAATTGCCCCCCCAATGCCATCCTGGTATTGGGGAGACAATCCCATGATTCCCCGGGTCTCCAGCACAGACCCGGGTACTGCCAAACTGCCTTTTCTGGGGTTTCACTGCAGCTGCTGCCAACCCCTCAGACAGGTTTCTGCCCTCCTGGGGTCCAGCCAGGCTTGGCCCAGGAAGGCAGAACAAAGGACTTCCTCAGAGAGAGGGTGTTACACCCTCTCCCTTTGGAAAAAGGTGTTAAGGCAGGGGAGGAGTAGCCTCCCCCAGCCTCTGGAAATGCTTTGATGGGCACAGATGGTGCCCATCTTTGCATAAGCCAGTCTACACCGGTTCAGGGATCCCCCTGCCCTGCTCTGGCGCGAAACTGGACAAAGGAAAGGGGAGTGACCACTCCCCTGACCTGCACCTCCCCTGGGAGGTGCCCAGAGCTCCTCCAGTGTGTTCCAGACCTCTGCCATCTTGGAAACAGAGGTGCTGCTGGCACACTGGACTGCTCTGAGTGGCCAGGGCCAGCAGGTGACGTCAGAGACCTCTTCTGATAGGCTCCTCCAGGTGTTGCTAGCCTACCCTCTCTCCTAAGTAGCCAAACCTCCTTTTCTGGCTATTTAGGGTCTCTGCTTTGGGGAATTCTTTAGATAACGAATGCAAGAGCTCATCAGAGTTCCTCTGCATCTCTCTCTTCACCTTCTGCCAAGGAATCGACTGCTGACCGCGCTGGAAGCCTGCAAAACTGCAACAAAGTAGCAAAGAAGACTACATCGACCTTGTAACGCTGATCCTGCCGCCTTCTCGACTGTTTTCCTGGTGGTGCATGCTGTGGGGGTAGTCTGCCTCCTCTCTGCACTAGAAGCTCCGAAGAAATCTCCTGTGGGTCGACGGAATCTTCCCCCTGCAACCGCAGGCACCAAAGAACTGCTTCACCGGTCCTCTGGGTCTCCTCTTAGCACGACGAGCGAGGTCCCTTGAACTCAGCAACTCTGTCCAAGTGACTCCCACCGTCCAGTGACTCTTCAGTCCAAGTTTGGTGGAGGTAAGTCCTTGCCTCCCCACGCCAGACTGCATTGCGGGGAACCGCGTGTTTTGCAGCTAATCCGGCTCCTGTGCACTCTTCCAGGATTTCCTTTGTGCACAGCCAAGCCTGAGTCCCCGGCACTCTAACCTGCAGTGCACGACCTCCTGAGTTGTCCTCCGGCATCGTGGGACCCTCTTTCGTGACTTCGGGTGAGCTCCGGTTCACTCCACTTCGTAGTGCCTGTTCTGGCACTTCTGCGGGTGCTGCTTGCTTCTGAGAGGGCTCCTTGTCTTGCTGGGCGCCCCCTCTGTCCCCTCACGCAATTGGCGACATCCTGGTCCCTCCTGGGCCACAGCAGCATCCAAAAACCCTAACCGCGACCCTTGCAGCTAGCAAGGCTTGTTTGCAGTCTTTCTAAACGGAAAAACATCTGCATGACTCTTCACGACGTGGGACATCCATCCTCCAAAGGGGAAGTTTCTAGCCCTTGTCGTTCTTGCAGAATCCACAGCTTCTACCATCTGGTGGCAGCTTCTTTGCACCCACAGCTGGCATTTCCTGGGCATCTGCCCACTCCCGACTTCATCGTGACTCTTGGACTTGGTCCCCTTGTTCCACAGGTACTCTCGTCAGGAAATCCATCGTTGTTGCATTGCTGGTGTTGTTGTTTCTGGCAGAATTCCCCTATCACGACTTCTGTGCTCTTTGGGGAACTTAGGTGCACTTTGCACCCACTTTTCAGGGTCTTGGGGTGGGCTATTTTTCTAACCCTCACTGTTTTCTTACAAGGTCACATAGGTTTGGGGTCCATTTGTGGTTCGCATTCCACTTCTAGAGTATATGGTTTGTGTTGCCCCTATCCCTATGTGCTCCCATTGCATTCTATTGTGACTATACATTGTTTGCACTGTTTTCTATTGCTATTACTGCATATTTTGGTATTGTGTACATATATCTTGTGTATATTTGATATCCTCATACTGAGGGTACTCACTGAGATACTTTTGGCATATTGTCATAAAAATAAAGTACCTTTATTTTTAGTGTATCTGTGTATTGTGTTTTCTTATGATATTGTGCAAGTGACACTAGTGGTACTGTAGGAGCTTCACTCGTCTCCTAGTTCAGCCTAAGCTGCTCTGCTAAGCTACCATTTTCTATCAGCCTAAGCTGCTAGACACCCCTCTACACTAATAAGGGATACCTGGGCCTGGTGCAAGGTGTAAGTACCCCTTGGTACCCACTACAAGCCAGTCCAGCCTCCTACATTGGTTGTGCAGCGGTGGGATAAGTACTTCCAACTACTTACCACTTTGTCATATTGTACTTTTCATAAGAGAAAAATATACAAAACAAGTTCAGTGTATGTACACCTAACCAAAAAGTTTTGCTTTTCTTCTCTTACTCTACTTGCTAAGTGCTGAAAAGTACCTCTAAACTTTCAAAAAATTATTAAAAAGTTTTAAAAGTTTTTTTCTGTTCCTTAAAAAGTTCTGAAAACTTTTTATTTCTTTTTCTGTCCCTTAAACCTTTTCTATCATGTCTGGTACAGGCCAAACTCTTGATTTGGCCAGCATAGCTTATGACAACCTTAGCTGGAAAGAAGCAAGGAGTCTCTGTGTAGATAGAGGTTTAGGGGAAGGGAAGAATCCCTCAAGACAACTGTTAGTTAATATGCTCATTGATCAAGATAAGACCTTAGTTGGCACTTCTGGTGAGAAATTAGCTGATGGTTCCCACTCGGATTCTGGGGCACCCCTAGGAAAAGGGTTAGAAGGAAACCTTCCCAACCTGCCCCTTAGCAGGCCACCTAGCATGGCTGGTACTTATGTGAGATCCCATCACAGTAGGAGTGTTACTTCTGTAGGCCAGAATGTTAGAGTGCCATCTGTTAGGGACATGTCTCCCTCTGTTCATTCACACCATTCTTCTGTGTCAAGGCATGCCCAACCCACCCTCCCTGAAGACAGATTGTTAGAAAGGGAACTCAATAGATTGAGAGTTGAAGAGTCCAGGCTGAAGCTTAAAAAGCAACAGCTGGATCTAGACAGGAAAGCATTTGATTTAGAAAAAGAAAGACAGAGGTTGGGGTTTGGACCCCATGGTGGCAGCAGCAGTATTCCAAATAGTCATCCTGTAAAAGAGCATGATTCTAGGAATCTGCACAAAATAGTTCCCCCTTACAAGGAGGGGGATGACATTAACAAGTGGTTTGCTGCACTTGAGAGGGCCTGTGTTGTACAGGAGGTCCCTCAAAGGCAGTGGGCTGCTATCCTATGGCTATCTTTCAGTGGAAAGGGTAGGGATAGGCTCCTTACTGTAAAGGAAAGTGATGCCAATATTTTTACAGTTCTTAAGAATGCACTCCTAGATGGTTATGGCTTAACCACTGAACAGTACAGGATCAAGTTCAGAGATACCAAAAAGGAGTCTTCACAAGACTGGGTACACTTTGTTGACCATTCAGTGAAGGCCTTGGAGGGGTGGTTACATGGCAGTAAAGTTTCTGACTATGAAAGCCTGTATAACTTAATCCTGAGAGAGCATATACTTAATAATTGTGTGTCTGATTTGTTGCACCAGTACCTGGTAGACTCTGATCTGACCTCTCCCCAAGAATTGGGAAAGAAGGCAGACAAATGGGTCAGAACAAGGGTGAACAGAAAAGTTCATACAGGGGGTGACAAGGATGACAAGAAGAAAGATGGTGAGAAATCTCAAGATAAGCATGGGGATAAGGGTAAAACCAAAGATCCCACTTCAAATCTTAAACACTCTTCAGGGGGTGGGGATAAAACAAATTCTTCCTCTTCTTCTCAAACCACACACATTAAAAAGCCTTGGTGCTTTGTGTGTAAAAACAGAGGCCATAGGCCAGGGGATAAGTCCTGTCCAGGTAAACCCCCTGAGCCTACCACCACTAATACATCAAGCTCTAGTGCCCCTAGCAGTAGTGGTACTAGTGGTGGGACTGCTGGCAACAGTAAAGTTAAGGGTGTAGTTGGGTTCACTTATGGGTCCATCATAGAAACTGGGGTAGTCAGTCCCAAGACAGTTTCTGTCACACCTAGTGGCATTGGCCTTGCCACACTGGCTGCTTGTCCCCTTACAATGAATAAGTACAGGCAGAAAGTTTCAATAAATGGTGTTGAGGCCTTGGCCTACAGGGACACAGGTGCCAGTATCCCTTTGGTGACTGAAAACCTAGTGCATCCTGAACAACACATCATTGGACAACAGTATAAGATTATTGATGTCCATAACTCCACTAAGTTTCTTCCCTTAGCTATAATTCAGTTTAGTTGGGGTGGAGTTACTGGCCCTAAGCAGGTGGTGGTATCACCTAGCTTACCTGTAGACTGTCTCTTAGGTAATGACCTAGAGGCCTCAGGTTGGGCTGAGGTAGAGTTTTATGCCCATGCAGCCATGCTGGGCATCCCAGAGGAATTGTTCCCTCTCATTTCTACTGAAATGAAAAAGCAAAGGAGAGAAGGCCTGAAAACTCAGGATCCCTCTCCATCAGCAGGTAAAACGGGTATCACAGTATCCCCTAACCACCCTGCCATTCAGGATACCATTCCTGTGGTGGGAGAAACCTCTCCTGGGGTGGCACCTGTTCCAAGGGAATCATCAGCTGGCATAGCTGTACTCCCTGAGGTGGAAGTACCTCTCTGTGAGATAACTAACATTGGTGAGGAAAAGAGCACCATTTTAGTTAACATGGAGCATCCCTCCAACCCTCCCAGAGAAACTTTAGTGCAGAAACCCTGCACTGCCTCAAAACACTTAGGACAGCATTCCTGCCCTAGTGTGGAGCTAATAGGACAGCATTCCTGCCCTGCTCCAAATCAAGAGAAACAGCATCCCTGTTCTCTCTTCCAGCCATATGGATAAAGTTTTTGCCCAGCTATGGCTTTACTGAGACAGCATCCCTGTCTGGCATTTTCATCACTACAAATAGATTCAGTGGACAATTCCCACTGCTCTAAACTAAACCTTACTGATAGAAACTCTGAAAACACATCTTCACATTGTTGCTTAGCTAAAAAACTTCAAACAGGGTGGTTTACATTCCCAAAGGGAAGTAACCATATAGTGGATGATAAAGGGAGTAACCAGTCTATTGCAGAGCTACTCTCTACTTATCACCACTTAGACAATAAAGTCTCAACTGGCCAAGGTTAGCCTTATTGTCCTTCGTTTGGGGGGGGGGGGGGGGGTTGTGTGAGAAAGTAGCCTCTTTCTAGCCTTGTTACCCCCACTTTTGGCCTGTTTGTGAGTGTATGTCAGGGTGTTTTCACTGTCTCACTGGGATCCTGCTAGCCAGGGCCCAGTGCTCATAGTGAAAACTCTATGTTTTCAGTATGTTTGTTATGTGTCACTGGGACCCTGCTAGCCAGGACCCCAGTGCTCATAAGTTTGTGGCCTATATGTATGTGTTCCCTGTGTGATGCCTAACTGTCTCACTGAGGCTCTGCTAACCAGAACCTCAGTGGTTATGCTCTCTCTGTACAAATTGTCACTAACAGGCTAGTGACCAATTTCACCAATTTACATTTGCATACTGGAACACCCTTATAATTCCCTAGTATATGGTACTGAAGTACCCAGGGTATTGGGGTTCCAGGAGATCCCTGTGGGCTGCAGCATTTCTTTTGCCACCCACAGGGAGCTCTGACAATTCTTACACAGGCCTGCCACTGCAGCCTGAGTGAAATAACGTCCACGTTATTTCACAGCCATTTACCACTGCACTTAAGTAACTTATAAGTCACCTATATGTCTAACCTTTACCTGGTAAAGGTTGGGTGCTAAGTTACTTAGTGTGTGGGCACCCTGGCACTAGCCAAGGTGCCCCCACATTGTTCAGGGCAAATTCCCCGGACTTTGTGAGTGCGGGGACACCATTACACGCGTGCACTACCCCTAGGTCACTACCTATGTGTAGCTTCACAATGGTAACTCCGAACATGGCCATGTAACATGTCTAAGATCATGGAATTGCCCCCCAATGCCATCCTGGTATTGGGGAGACAATCCCATGATTCCCCGGGTCTCTAGCACAGACCCGGGTACTGCCAAACTGCCTTTTCTGGGGTTTCACTGCAGCTGCTGCTGCTGCCAACCCCTCAGACAGGTTTCTGCCCTCCTGGGGTCCAGCCAGGCTTGGCCCAGGAAGGCAGAACAAAGGACTTCCTCAGAGAGAGGGTGTTACACCCTCTCCCTTTGGAAAAAGGTGTTAAGGCAGGGGAGGAGTAGCCTCCCCCAGCCTCTGGAAATGCTTTGATGGGCACAGATGGTGCCCATCTCTGCATAAGCCAGTCTACACCGGTTCAGGGATCCTCCAGCCCTGCTCTGGCGCGAAACTGGACAAAGGAAAGGGGAGTGACCACTCCCCTGACCTGCACCTCCCCTGGGAGGTGCCCAGAGCTCCTCCAGTGTGCTCCAGACCTCTGCCATCTTGGAAACAAAGGTGCTGCTGGCACACTAGACTGCTCTGAGTGGCCAGGGCCAGCAGGTGACGTCAGAGACTCCTTCTGATAGGCTCCTCCAGGTGTTGCTAGCTTATCCTCTCTCCTAAGTAGCCAAACCTCCTTTTCTGGCTATTTAGGGTCTCTGCTTTGGGGAATTCTTTAGATAACGAATGCAAGAGCTCATCAGAGTTCCTCTGCATTTCTCTCTTCACCTTCTGCCAAGGAATCGACTGCTGACCGCGCTGGAAGCCTGCAAAACTGCAACAAAGTAGCAAAGACGGCTACTGCGACCTTGTAACGCTGATCCTGCCGCCTTCTCAACTGTTTTCCTGGTGGTGCATGCTGTGGGGGTAGTCTGCCTCCTATCTGCACTAGAAGCTCTGAAGAAATCTCCCGTGGGTCGACGGAATCTTCCCCCTGCAACCGCAGGCACCAAAGAACTGCTTCACCGGTCCTCTGGGTCTCCTCTCAGCACGACGAGCGAGGTCCCTTGAACTCAGCAACTCTGTCCAAGTGACTCCCACTGTCCAGTGACTCCTCAGTCCAAGTTTGGTGGAGGTAAGTCCTTGCCTCCCCACGCCAGACTGCATTGCTGGGAACCGCGTGTTTTGCAGCTACTCCGGCTCCTGTGCACTCTTCCAGGATTTCCTTTGTGCACAGCCAATCCTGGGTCCCCGGCACTCTCACCTGCAGTGCACGACCTCCTGAGTTGTCCTCCGGCGTCGTGGGACCCTCTTTCGTGACTTCGGGTGAGCTCCGGTTCACTCCACTTCGTAGTGCCTGTTCCGGCACTTCTGTGGGTGCTGCTTGCTTCTGAGAGGGCTCCTTGTCTTGCTGGGCGCCCCCTCTGTCCCCTCACGCAATTGGCGACATCCTGGTCCCTCCTGGGCCACAGCAGCATCCAAAAACCCTAACCGCGACCCTTGCAGCTAGCAAGGCTTGTTTGCGGTCTTTCTGCACGGAAACACTTCTGCACGACTCTTCACGACGTGGGACATCCATCCTCCAAAGGGGAAGTTTCTAGCCCCTGTCGTTCTTGCAGAATCCACAGCTTCTACCATCCAGTGGCAGCTTCTTTGCACCCACAGCTGGCCTTTCCTGGGCATCTGCCCACTGCCGACTTCATCGTGACTCTTGGACTTGGTCCCCTTGTTCCACAGGTACTCTCGTCAGGAAATCCATTGTTGTTGCATTGCTAGTGTTGTTGTTTCTGGCAGAATTCCCCTATCACGACTTCTGTTCTCTTTGGGGAACTTAGGTGCACTTTGCACCCACTTTTCAGGGTCTTGGGGTGGGCTATTTTTCTAACCCTCACTGTTTTCTTACAGTCCCAGCGACCCTCTACAAGGTCACATAGGTTTGGGGTCCATTTGTGGTTCGCATTCCACTTTTAGAGTATATGGTTTATGTTGCCCCTATCCCTATGTGCTCCCAATGCATTCTATTGTGACTATACATTGTTTGCACTGTTTTCTATTGCTATTACTGCATATTTTGGTATTGTGTACATATATCTTGTGTATATTTGCTATCCTCATACTGAGGGTACTCACTGAGATACTTTAGGCATATTGTCATAAAAATAAAGTACCTTTATTTTTAGTATATCTGTGTATTGTGTTTACTTATGATATTGTGCAAGTGACACTAGTGGTACTGTAGGAGCTTCACTCGTCTCCTAGTTCAGCCTAAGCTGCTCTGCTAAGCTACCATTTTCTATCAGCCTAAGCTGCTAGACACCCCTCTACACTAATAAGGGATACCTGGGCCTGGTGCAAGGTGTAAGTACCACTTGGTACCCACTACAAGCCAGTCCAGCCTCCTACAACAGGGATTGTAGGAAAGTACCATCTTGCCTGGCATGTTACCCCCATATTTCACTGTATATATGTTGTTTTAGTCTGTGTCACTGGGACCCTGCCAGGCAGGGTCCCAGTGCTCATAAGTATGTGCCCTGTATGTGTTCCCTGTGTGATGCCTAACTGTCTCACTGTGGCTCTGCTAACCAGAACCTCAGTGGTTATGCTCTCTCTGCTCTCCAAATTTGTCACTAACAGGCTAGTGACTAAATTTACCAATTCACAGGGGCATACTGGTACACCCATATAATTCCGTAGTATATGGTACTGAGGTACCCAGGGTATTGGGGTTCCAGGAGATCCCTATTGGCTGCAGCATTTCTTTTGCCACCCATGGGGAGCTCTGACAATTCTTACACAGGCCTGCCAGTGCAGCCTGAGTGAAATAACGTGGCCCCCCCAGCCTCTGGAAATGCTTTGATGGGCACAGATGGTGCCCATCTCTGCATAAGCCAGTCTACACCGGTTTAGGGATCCCCCAACCCTGCTCTGGCACGAAACTGGACAAAGGAAAGGGGAGTGACCACTCCCCTGACCTGCACCTCCCAGGGGAGGTGCCCAGAGCTCCTCCAGTGTGTCCCAGACCTCTGCCATCTTGGAAACAGAGGTGTCTGTGGCACACTGGACTGCTCTGAGTGGCCAGTGCCAGCAGGTGACGTCAGAGGCTCCTTCTGATAGGCTCTTACCTCTCTTGGTAGCCAATCCTCCTTCTTAGGTAGCCAAACCTCTTTTTCTGGCTATTTAGGGTCTCTGCTTTGGGGATCTCACCAGATAACGAATGCAAGAGCTCACCAGAGTTCCTCTGCATTTCCTTCTTCACCTTCTGCCAAAGGATTGACTGCTGACTGCTCAGGACGCCTGCAAAACTGCAACAAAGTAGCAAGACGACTACTAGCAACCTTGTATCGCTTCATCCTGCCGGCTTTCTCGACTGTTTCCAGGTGGTGCATGCTCTGGAGGTAGCCTGCCTCCTCTCTGCACCAGGAGCTCTGAAGAAATCTCCCGTGCGTCGACGGAATCTTCCCCCTGCAACCGCAGGCAACAAAAGACTGCATCACCGGTCCTCTGGGTCCCCTCTCAGCATGACGAGCGTGGCCCCTGGAACTCAGCAACTCAGCCCAAGTGACTCGCATAGTCCAGTGACTCTTCAGTCCAAGTTTGGTGGAGGTAAGTCCTTGCCTCCCCACGCTAGACTGCATTGCTGGGTACTGCGTGATTTGCAACTGCTCCGGCTCCTGTGCACTCTTCCAGGATTTCCTTCATGCACAGCCAAGCCTGGGTCCCCGACACTCTAACCTGCAGTGCACAACCTTCTGAGTTGTCCTCCGGCGTTGTGGGACTCCCTTTTGTGACTTCGGGTGGACTCCGGTTCACTTTTCTTCTAAGTGCCTGTTCAGGTACTTCTGCGGGTGCTGCCTGGTTCTGTGATTGCTCCCTGACTTGCTGGGTGCCCCCTCTGTCTCCTCATCCAAGCGGCGACATCCTGGTCCCTCCTAGGCCACAGCAGCATCCAAAAACCCTAACCGCGACCCTTGCAGCTAGCAAGGCTTGTTTGCGGTCTTCCTGCGTGGGAACACCTCTGCAAGCTTCTTCACGACGTGGGACATCCATCCTCCAAAGGGGAACTTCGTAGTCCTCTTCGTTCTTGCAGAACACTAAGCTTCTTCCAACAGGTGGCAGCTTCCTTGCACCCTCAGCTGGCATTTCTTGGGCTCCTGCCCACTCTCGACACTGTCGCGACTCTTGGACTTGGTCCCCTTGTCTTACAGGTACTCAGGTCCGGAAATCCACTGTTGTTGCATTGCTGGTGTTTGTTCTCCTTGCAGAATCCCCCTATCACGACTTCTGTGCTCTCTGGGGGTAGTAGGTGCACTTTACACCTACCTTTCAGGGTCTTGGGGTGGGCTATTTTTCTAACCCTCACTGTTTTCTTACAGTCCCAGCGACCCTCTACAAGCCCACATAGGTTTGGGGTCCATTTGTGGTTCGCATTCCATTTTTGGAGTATATGGTTTGTGTTGTCCCTATACCTATGTGCTCCTATTGCAATCTACTGTAACTTTACATTGCTTGCATTACTTCCTTTTGCTATTATCTGCATAATTTTGGTTTGTGTACATATATCTTGTGTATATTTCTTATCCTCATACTGAGGGTACTCACTGAGATACTTTTGGCATATTGTCATAAAAATAAAGTACCTTTATTTTTAGTATATCTGTGTATTGTGTTTTCCTATGATATTGTGCATATGACACCAGTGGTATAGTAGGAGCTTTACATGTCTCCTAGTTCAGCCTAAGCTACTTTGCCATAGCTACCTTCTATCAGTCTAAGCTGCTAGGAACACCTCTTCTACACTAATAAGGGATAACTGGACCTGGCACAAGGTGTAAGTACCTCTGGTACCCACTACAAGCCAGGCCAGCCTCCTACAGGGATGAATTGCTTCTTCTCCTTATTGCACTCATGATTACTCAGCTATTTTGCAACTTTCTGTACCATCTTTTATTTATCTACTGATCATGAAAAGGAGGCGGTGGAATACATGGGGATTGTTTCTACACCTAATGGAAAATATACAGAAAAAAAGAATTGCATGGAGTTGACTCATACCTGTCTTCCAATCTAAAATTGCCCCTTGAGGAAGAGCAGTTTGTTAAAAATGGTGAGTGATTTTGCCGATTCCACAGACCTGTGGTTCTGGAACTGCTTATAAATGCTGCAGTCTAGGGTTTTAAAAGAGAGAGTAGAACGACCTAGACAGATCTTCAGCTCATTTTTGTGGGTAGGCATTATCCCTCAGCAAAAGGGAATTTAGACTAGCCTCAGTCTTTGATAGTGGATTTAGTGCTTGCAAGGTTGACATACTAAATGGCCATATTAAAAAGGGATATGGTATTTTCAGATACATTGGACAGGAAGGCTGTAAGCTCGTTAATGAGGGCTTTTGCTGGTTTCATTTTGTTTAAAAGGATTGAATGTACGCAGTGTATATTTCATAGTCTCTGGTTAAAGAGTTTAAGTTACTGGGTACATTCCCTCAAGAAGGTGAAGACTCTTCCCTGTTATTGGCACCAATGGAAAGTCAAGTAAATTCTAACTGGGTGATACCTTTTATAACCTAAGACGTCAGAAATTCCATCAGGAGGGGTTGTGCAGCATTTCATAATTTGCACCTTAGAGGATAGAAATGAACTTAGGTTAAATGGCTAGTCCCTTGGAAATTCTTGTAGCCAATAGGCTTTTTAGAGAAGATCAAGAATCTGTAGACATAAACTATTTAAGAATCAAAAACATGCTCAGTCTATTTTTGCCAGATCCAAAATCTTTGAAAAGAGCAGAAAGCAATACGAACGATGTACTTATAAAAGATTTCATCCAATCAATCTATCTATTTTTTTTGACCGGTGTCTTTCAAGACGTTTTCCCTCCGTCTCATTTTGAAGAATATGCCAGAATCTTATGGAAGTTAGGCCTGGTAGGAGGATGCCTAGCTCTGTTTCAGGAGGCATGGACAATCATTTTCAGGCAAAGGAGTTTTCCAAATAAATTTCAAAAGCGTACTTGTAAAACTTGTTTTCAGTTCTTCCAGTTTTGGTTGTATTCCAGCTCTCTGACCCTAGAACTTATTGAAGAGAAAGGTGTTCCAAGATAATATAAACTCATGATAATTTAAAAAAAGCTGTCATTCCAGTATGAAACCAGGAGCTAGGACAGTGGTAGTATTCTATATTATTCCTAGTAAGAAAGTCATCTCAGGAATACAGAATGGCGATAGATTGAAGATCAGCAAGTTTGAATTTGAAAACTTTTTTACGTTATTCTTTAATAAGATATTATCATTTAAGAGACAAATGTATAAACAGAAAGGTTATCACCCTCCTTTCGCCCCTTCATACCCACTGGAGGAACAAGGTGCAGGGTAACTGATCTAGAATTGTTCACAAAGAAGTCCAGCAACATTCCCCACATCAAGTCCCTGTCAACAATTAACTTCAAGACATATTCTTTTCAACAGTTTCTAACATTCCAGTACTAGGGGGTCCTGCTGACAGCCATAGACTTACCAAACACTTAAATTCATGTTCGAATTGGAGAATGCCATCAAAATGATATCATATTTTGTGTGGGGAGGAATCACTAGCCATTTCAAAGTATCCCCTTTGGTCTAAAGTCTACTGACCCAGTATACATAAAGGGGGTCATTCTAACCCTGGCGGTCCGAGACCGCCAGGGCTAAAATGACGAAAGCACCGCCAACAGGCTGGCGGTGCTTCCTGGGCCATTCTGACCGGTCAGAAAACCGGGTCCGGCGGTTTCCCGCCTGATTTCCCCCGGTTGCCCAAATCCGCCATGGCGGCGCTGCAAGGAGCACCGCCATGGGGATTCTGACCCCCTTCCCGCCAGCCTGTTTCTGGCGGTTTTTACCACCAGGAACAGGCTGGCGGGAACAGCAGACAGTGAAAAGCACGACGGGTGCAACTGCACCCGTCGCACACCTGAACACCATCGGCTCCATTCGGAGCCGGCTTCAGTGTTGCAGGCCCCTTTCCCGCTGGGCCGGCGGGCGCTATATTGGCTAGCGCCCGCTGGCCCAGCAGGAAAGTCAGAATGGCCCCAGCGGTCTTTCGACCGCAGAGCTGCCATATGGCGGTTCCCGCCAGGCGGGTGGCGACCGCCGCCCGCCAATGTTAGAATGAGGGCCAAAGTCTTTACTTATATGATGGCAATGGGAAACGGTCTGTTGTACACGACCGGAGCAACGCGAAGCGTAGCCACCCAAGCGTTACCAGGCGTGCCTGAACCACGCATGTGCATGAACCATGCAAATGTGTAGTTAAGGCACCATGCATATGCGCGGTTCAGGCCCACAGCAGAAGCAACCGCGAGAGGAACACGGCGGCCGAGTAAGTGGGGCTGGGGCGGGTGGGAGAATATTTAATGACAGGGTGGGGTAGGTTTTAGACTTATAGTTTTTAGGACAGGGTGGGGTAGGTTTTAGGGTTCAGGGTGGGGTTGGGGTAGTTTTTAGGACAGAGTGTGGTAGGTTTTAGGGTTCAGGGCAGGGACAGGGGGCCAGGGTCGTTTTTATGGTTCAGGGCAGGGACAGGGGGCCGGGGTAGTTTTTAGGAATGGGTGGGGTAGGTTTTAGGGATTAAGGCAGGGGCGAGAGGTAGTTTTTGGGACAGGTGGGGTAGGTTTTAGGGTTTAGGGCGGGGGTGGTGGGTCCGGGTAATTTTTAGGACGGGGCAGGGTAGGTATTAGGGTTTAGGGCTGGGGTAGTTTATAGGAGAGGGTGGGGTTGGTTTTAGGGTTTAGGGCAGGGACGGGGTCAGGGTCGTTTTTAGGACAGAGCAGGGTAGGTTTTAGGGTGGGGGCTGGTGGTCAGGGTGGCTTTTAGGACAGGGTGGGGTAGTTTTTAGGACAGGACAGGTTTAAGAGTTTAGGGTGCGAACGAGGGGGACAAATAGTTTTTAGGAGAGGGCAGGGTAGGTTTTAGGGTTTAGGGTGGGGGTCTGGGTAGTTTTTAGGACAGGCGGGGTAGGTTTTAGGGTTTAGGGTGAGGGTGGGGGTCTGGGTAGTTTGTAGGACAGGCAGGGTAAGTTTTAGGGTTGAGGATGGGGCGGGCATTGTAGATTTTAGGACAGGGCAGGGTAGTTTTTAGAACACTAGGTTTTATGGGTCAGATTGGGGGCAGGAGGTCTGGGTGGTTTTCAGGACAGGGCAGTGTAGGCTTTTGGGTTCAGGGCAGGAGAGGGGGGTCGGGGTAGTTTTTAGGACAGAGCAGGGTAGTTTTTAGGTCAGGGTAGATTTTAGGGTTCAGGGCGGGGAGCCAGGGTAGTTTTTAGGGCAGGGCAGGGCGGGGTAAGTTTTAGGGTTCAGGGCGGGGTCGGGATAGTGTTTAGGACCGGGTTTGGGTCAGGTTTAGGACAGAGTAGGTTTTATTGCGAGGGGGGCTGTATCACACAATCATGCATGGCGTTACCACATATACCTTGACTAAGCATGCTTTTACAACGAAATTCGTTGTAAAAGCATGCTTGGTAAAGACGCGGTCATGGTTCTGACGACGTTGTTAAGCCATGCGTGGTTCTGCCATGCGTGGTTCTTTCATACAACCGTCAGACTTCTGAAATCTTTCATTGTATAGTTCAGATTGACCAACAGGTCGAAATCCCATTTTCAACTATCTCAGAGTCTAGGGTAAATGGGAGCTTGACTCAGAACTGATTTGGTAAAGGCCTTTTTTCTAAAATCTAGACAGACCAGTTTGTCTCACCCTTTATGTAAATTACTATTGGAGGATCAAGCCAACGAATTCCTTTGAGTTCAAGAGGACATGGTAAGTACTTCTGTTGCGGATGTAAAAAGTTATTTTTTTCCCCTTCTTTTTGAAGAAATTGCTGTAAGATCTTTTCTGTTGTTCTCTTTCTGTTCTAGTTAGGCTACATCCCTTTGTGTATTCCATTTTGGCTCAATTGCATCTTCATTTCCTGGTTCTTCATATCCTTCATCATTGATCACCAGCATCTGAAGACTAGAAAGCCCTTAATCCAGTAAGTGTGGTTATTCAGGGGCAACTTCGGTGGTGGTTACTTCTGTCCAGCCTGGATTCAGGCCTATCCTTGTTCTCCTCAGATCAGTGATCCTTACAGCAGATTCCAGCAGTTTGGGATAGGGAGCAACATTGGATTCTGGATGAACTCAATTTGGTGGTCCATTTAGAAAAGAAGCATTGAGGGCAGGACGTAGCTCCCAGGAAATTAGCAGCCCTCCCTTTGAGCTCAGTTTTAGCCACACACTCAACAACCTCATGCAGCACCCTCTGGACAAGAAGTGAGGATCCTACCAGGTGAAAGGCAGAGGGGAGTGAGTGGCCCCTGCCAATGCCCCCAGAACAGGAAGGACGGCTTTGTGGTTAAGAGCTGGGAATACCATGCAGAGTGGACCTGCCTGTCCCTATCAGAGGCATGACTGGGGCAGATTGGGGCAGATTGGGGCTCCTGATGAGTAGGCACACTGAGCCAAAACCAGTGAGTACCAGATGGAGATCCTGGCCTCGAGAGGCACTCGGACAAAAGAAGTGTGGTTGGTGGGCTCTGCAGAACACCTACAGACAGCCAGGAGAGAGACATCATAGAATGAAGACTGGTGTTGGCCATCATCCGTAGGCCAGGCAATGGAAGAGAAAACCTAGGACAGCAGATCAAGTGCTCCCCCAACAGAACAGAGACAGTGGAAGAGCGAAATCCTTTCAGTAAAGCCACAGAATTGTCAATGAGGCAGAAGTGTGGTCAAAGCAATAGGGGCACAGATTATTATAATTGACCACATTGTGCTCCTATCGACACCTTTTTCAGCAGATACAACTCCACCTCGCCAGCACATCACCTTCAAGACATACCACAGAAAAGGGTCCATTACAACAGGGATGCTCCCCTTTAAAAAGAACCCAGGTGACTCTTCATAAATGGTTCAGTGACCCCCAACTGCTTGCATGAAAAGCGAAGGCCTGCCTCTTGCAGTAGACCAGTATACGAATCCTCCCAGAAAAACAACAGCACGCATTCAGACTAACTCTCTCGGCTGACAAATACCCTAATCTGCTCTGTATCTACCCAGTCGCACGCTGAATGATGCAGACTAAAGAGGCAACAGTAACAACACTTAATGTAACGATTTCTGCTAAACCAACCACAATGCCCAAACCAGCAAGACAACATCTATTAAAATTAATCCATGTCTGGAAAGGTTTTCAGAACTAACACCAAACAATGAGCTATGCCACAAGACACTACCTTACAATCTACCCTAAAGGAATTGACAGCCCTGAGGACATCAATGGCCACAGTTAAAGACAGTGCAATAAAAACGTCAGCAGATATCTTCTCTGAACATTTGGATATTGCCTCCTGCAATACACATCTTCAGGGCACTGAAGATAGACTCACCCAAGAGGAACAAAGGATATCAACCTCTATAGACTAGGAAACCCTGTCTGAAAAAGCTAAGCATCCCTTACAGTTTATTTGACCCTGCAACCATGGTAATCACCCATGAAAACAAAACCACAGAATATGAAGACCCTGGCCAGCTGGTAGGATTTCTGGACTCAATCGATGATTCTAAAATGGATATAGCACAGAGATTTAAGGACCCAGACCCTATCCATCTCATAAGGAGGCATGCCATTCTGAGCCACAAATAGAGGAAAGTAAAAGGCTGAAAGAAGTGACTAGGCAATGGTTCACAGAGCTGAAAATAAAAAACATCTAAATAAGTTCCTCCCTGCAAGAGACAAGTGGAGATCACCACTGAAACCCTCTTGAAGCCATCTCACAGACACACCTCACAAATAAGACACGTTACATTAATACCGTAAGGACCCAAATTACCACTGTTTATCTCAGCAATAAGAACTCTGGGAGAGTACCTGGCAATGGTATGACCCTTTGCTGCGCATTAAAGCAACCGGACCCCAAGATAGCATTGCCATCCTTCATAAACATGTACTACCTCTCAGGGTTCAGAAATCATGACATGGCCCCCATGGCCACTTTATCTTCATTAAAGCAACAATAAAGAAACAACCAAAACTTATAGGATCAATTTACGCACCACTGCACAATAAACCTGAGACACTGGTTGAGATATTTTGAATGCTACTTCACCAGGCTAGACCTGAAGTGCTCCTCGGGAGTGACTAGAACTTGGTCCTGGACCCATCATTTAGATAAATCTGAACCTCCACTGACATGACGACACCACACAGAAAAAGGCATGCTAGGCGACTTAACTACTGACTTCTCTCTAATAGACCCGTGGTGATTAATGCACCCGACGGATGGATGGAGATTATACATACACATCTTGTGCCCAGCACTCATATACGTTACTTTTGAGGTCAGCTTCACTTCTGAGCTGAGTGACTGACAAGGACATACTGCCAAATAGACCACAACGCAATCCAGCTCGGAGCTTCCTGAAACCCCCAACAGGGCAATGGAGAATTAATATGTCCAGGCACAGACTCCCAAAGAAAAAAAGAAAAAACCTCAAAGAAACCTGTGAACATACCTAGAGGCAAATGAGAACACAATATCGTCTGTCCAGTCTGTGTGGCCAGTGTGTAAGTCATACATACTGGGAAAGGCAATGCGGGACTTAGCTTGTTACAACAACACAACAACATTACAAACAAGCATTGGTAAATGCATTAGGTTTCACCTATGCAATTAATATTATTTTTGTAAGATTTAGCATGGTGAGCATTTTTAGTGCTAGGAGGTCACAACCTGTGACAAACCTGTGACAGAAAGCACTATGAATATGTAATTCCTTATTTGAAACTTGAATTACACACAGTATAAAATAGACTGCTACAAAATGCGTAAAATGTTTAAAGATAAAATGTTGCTTCCAAAATATAGATTTTAGTAACACCCCGAGTGTACAGGAGGCATTTTTTTTACATTACGGACCCTTCAACACCTTCAGGTGTAGTAAGCATGATACCACTAGCAAGTGAGAAATAAGTAACTGATGGGACTGCTGCACAATTGGATCCCCTGCTGTGAGTTCTGAAACAACCCAAAGGTCAGATGGATGTTATCCATGTACACATAGAAGCAAGCCCTGGCGTCATGGGTTAATTTTGTAAGGGACCTGTGACCGGGTATTCCCGGCACAGAGAGCCACAAGTGACGTATCGGACGGTGCCGATACGTCACTTCCGCGTCTCCCCGTTGCCGGGGAAACGCGGCGAGAGCGAGGCAGGCAGGACGCCGTTGCCTGGGGAACCAGGACGGTTTCCCGGGACGGCAGCAGTAAAAGGGGAGAGACGCCGAGACGAGGAGACCGGAAGGAGAAGGAAGACGGGAGGAGAGAGGAGCGCGACTGGCAGAAAGAGGACGGGAGGAGAGAGGAGCACGAGTGGCAGAAGGAGGAAGGGAGGAGAGAGGAGCACGAGTGGCAGAAGGAGGACGGAAGAAGAGAGGAGCGCGAACACCAGAGCCTGGAGGAAGGAGACAAACAGGAGGAACACTACGACGCCAGCCACGACCCTGGAGGGTCGTGGCTAAGCAAGGTACAGTCCTTGTGGACACAGAAAAGGGGTATAAGTAAAAAAGGGACTGGGGAGGGGATATAAAGGAGGGGAGGGAAGGGAGGAATAGAAAAGGGCACCGCGACCAGCACATCTGTGACACTTATTTCACACTAAAATTAGATGTGGTCACGTCATTCCCCAACTCCTCACTGGCACCAACCCCCTCCATTTTGTGTTTACCTTTTCCCCAGTCAGCAATAGTTGAGAGAATAAAAAACCCCAATTATAGACCCAATACTTACCTCAGTGTTTTTTCCTTCTGTTTCCGGTATCTTCCTGGATTCACCTGAGTGGGCAAGGCCATACTTCGACCTGAAAGAGACAACAAGATCAACATAAGAAATCACCAAACGGGGAAAAGACAAAGAACAAGGACAGAATTACGGGAACATCCAATCATACCTTTGTTAAAAACACTTTATTTCACTCTATTACTTAGAATAAACCACTTAAAAGCACTAACAACGCCTCTCCGTTGTCTTTATACTGTTCGAACTGTCACAGGACCCTTATTGATATTAAATTAAAACTGGGGCAGAATTGAGGATTTATGGACTCCACTGGTGATTTCCCTCTGTGCAAAAGGAGGCACTGTAACTGACTGCTTATGATCTTCCAAGAAGTGGAACTTTTTTTGTTGTTGATACTGTATTGTGGTAAGCCACCAAATTTGGTAATTTCCGGAGAAAAGGTGGAATCCTAGAATGGACCTGTTTCAAAATCTTTGGTGCCACAGCTTGTGTGTGCATTCTTAAAAATCCGAAAATGACAAAGATAGGAACTTTGGATGCTGGTGTAACCGTGTCAGCCTTATTGGTTAACTACTTTGAAGAGAGCAGTGGAAGGACACTAACCATATGCTAGTATGTGCGTTCTTAAAATATCTCATAACGACTTAAAGATAGAAAAGATAGAAACTTGGGGTTTTGGTATAACTGGATGAGCCATATTGTGGGTCAAACAAACCAGCTGATAAAAATTGTTTTTGTAGTAAGTTCCTGTTTTTTTGTAAGGGGAAAGGTGATATAATAACAATGAGCCAGCTCGTGATTTGTTATGTTTTTTGAGCTGCACTCTGCTTTCTGATGTGTATGTGGTGGGCTCCTCATGTCATGTTCATTGTCTTAATAACGTGCCTGAGAGTTACACCTGCTTCGTGCTCATCTGTTTCCACAGCAGTATCCGGAACACATCCGTCAAAGGATTCAAATGTGACCTCAATAGAGAGGGGCTTCATATTCAGATTGGGTGTTAAATTGCATGTCCTGCCAAGGTCCTGATGTTGCAAGGGGTGGGGACTTGGCATGTGACTGGCATACATGAAACAATGAGTAGAGGCTTTCCTTACATTTTGGCTAAAGACACTGGAAAATAATTGGATGGAATAGTAAGGAAAGAGAATATATTGCAATATAGGAAACAGATGGAAGAAGAAAAACTTAAAGGAAAAAAGAAAGAAATCAAGAAAAACAATGACTAAGTGCTCCCAAGTCATGTGCGGCACACTTATTTTGGCCACATATTTTGGCCACACTTTCTATTCCGGGTAGTTTTCCATTTGCCACCTTAAGCGTGGAATAAAAATTTAGGCATTGTTAGTGTGATTGACTGAAAAGCCAACACTGGTGAAAGGTGCCCCACATACCAACTATGAAGTGAGTCACAAATATAAAAGTGAGGTTTAACAGATCAACAAATAGAAACAAGCATTTGCAATGCAATGGGTCTCGCGTTTGCTCGAATTAGAGCTATTAGCGTTTTAAACTCCTAACCGGACTTTTCTTGTCACATAAACTGAAAAGTAAAACAGTTTCACATAAGCGAGCCGACAGCCGCCATGAGCGCAAAGCAGACACACAAAAGGAAACAGAAGTTTTCTTGCAGTGAAACGTATCTGCAAAAGTGCAAATATCCATGTAACCGGCAAAAGTGCAATTATTCATGTAACAGGATCGATGTCATGCAAAGCGATCAATTACTGCCCAGCGAGATCGCGCTCCCTACGAAATAAAAAGTAGTCCAGAAACCATACTGAAAACATCGAGCCTTGTATGTTTTCAGTAGTGGTCCGGTGCGCTCGAGGAGGGCTAAACACCAGAAAAGGCATGACGTGTACATGCCTTTCACAAATGAAATCAAGCAAATTTTAAAAGGCAAGCCCACAAACCAACCAAACTGATGGGCATGGTTAAAAGCCTATAGAGAGATTACACCAGGGACAGAGCGCTTTGCGCGCTCGACCCTAAAAAAGTCAACAGAATAAAAGAAAAGCAACAAAATGACATAAAGCCTGAGAAATGAACAGGAAGAAGAAAAATAGAGGAGACAACATTGAGGCAAATGAACAGTTTAACAGTCAAATGATTTAATATGATAAAACAGAAAGATATACAATATGATGAAAACAGATGGTTTTAGAAATCGATGAAGATAACATAAGTAACAAGCATTTGCACTGCAATAGGTCTTGCGTTTGCTCGAGTTAGAGCTATTAGCATTGTAAATTTCTAACTGGAACTTTCTTGCCAGACAAACTGAAAATAAAAAGTAAAACAGTTGGCATAGGCGAGCCAATTCAAAGCGCCGCCGTGAGCACGAAGGATAGAGACAAAAGGAAAAAGAAGTTTGCTCACAGTCATCAGTTATAGTGCAATTATCCATGTAACAGGGTCGACAGTAACAAAACCGCCCTGAGGAGGTACAAATGTAAAGCAGTTACTCACGAAAACAAAGGATTTTTGAAAGGCAAGGCCATGAATGAGTGATAGTGATGGGCGTGCGGTGGGTGTGGTTAAAAGCCCTGATACAAACCAACACGTCGGAAAAGCATCGCTTGCACGCTGCTATGCTTAGCCTAAAAAGGCACAGAATAAAGATATGCGCAGCCTGCAATTACAATTCCCCACACTTGACTGTACGTGTTATCTACAATCCATTGTGAAATGTATCTTGACTACTACCAAACGCTGCACATGTAACAACGACAACAGGACCGAATCTTCCAGGAGGTTTGCGAATGGAGATTTACCTCACTTCTTCGGCAAAACTAAAAGCATGGACAGCAATCGGAAAGCTAGTTTACAGTGACTAACAAGCAGGCGAAACAACTGGGGACGAGCTAGAAAGCAGTAACGCTTATGACAGTCTTAAAAAGAGGAGGAACTGTCTCCTGGACAATATGCAATAGTTACACTGGAAGTGATCCTGTAAAGTCCCGGAAATGAGAAAGCCGGAAGTCAGCGTCCGGACTCTGTAAACTAGTGTAGGTGCCTGCTTCGACCCCAGGGGATTAGTGAGTGTACGTTGCCCAGGGGGGACTGGTGAGTGCCGCTGCTATCAGGGTTCGAGTCTCTGTGTGAGGCACAACTTCCAATGTTTCTGTGCAAATCACTTAATCGCTCTGTGCCTGTGAAGCACCCCAATACCTTATTTGGGGGTTGTGCTATGAGTAAAGTAGCAAATCAATTAAGAAAAAAAGTTTAGAAACCAAAGTGGATGAACACAGTAGTTGGTCCTCAGGACACTGATAAGAGTAAACACAGGAGGACAAGCATTGGTAAATGCAAGTAATAGTGCTGCAGCCAATAGAAACAGAGGAAAAGTAAGTGGCAAGCACAGGAACCAATGGAAAGCAAGGGGACACCATGTAAGCCCCTTTTAAGAGTTATATTAAATACATTAGATTTCATGCTTCACGTTTCATTCAAAATCTAAAAAGAGGAGAAAGCAAGACCCTTACTGGCCCTACAATTAAGACAAGCAAAAGCCCACAACTCTAATCCAGTTATTCGGGATACCCTAGGTGATATAATCACACGCATTAACACATTCAGTGAGTTCCGTATAGCCTTATACTACAAGAATGGCACACCAAGAGAGTCAAGTTTATGTCCACTGTTCAGTTAGTGAAACTGGCACTCCATCAAGCGGATAGCTGGTATGATGACATCACAGAAAACGAATTAGAATAGTTAATAAATTCCCAAGGGCCAACAGACACGTTCAGAATTCTATAGAGGTAATACGCTGTTAATAGTACCCTTGTAATGTAAAGTTTTCAGAACCATCTGGGATGGTTTCACCCCACAAAGGAATCAAATAAAACCAGCATATCCCTCATTCTCAAACTCGGTAAAGATCACTATCTCTACTTAGTGTAGATGCCAATCTATTCTCCAAAGTGCTGGCCAACTGGCTAAGGCACGTGTTGCAACCCCTTGTCACCAGGATCAGATGGGTTTCGTTCCACATTGCTCCTCGCCGTCCCATCTGAGATCACTGGTTCTGGTCCCCTGGAAACAATTAAGATGAAATAATAGTGATCCCACTGGATGCGAGAAAACCTTTCACAGAGTGGAATGGGAGTATCTGTGCCGGGAGTAAAGGAGTGGATGGGGATAGGGGTAAAATACTTACCAAAGGTAGTTGTCTACTGCAACAACAGCAGTAGTAAACTGTTAGGGTGATACATCTTTGGAATTTGAAATCAGGGAAGGCATCAGCCAAGCGTGACCCTTCCCCTCTTGCTTTTTATTTGAGTGCTAGGTCCCCTGACAATTGCCATCTGTCATTACAGAGACATTGAAGGGGTCGTGACACCTGTAGAATACAAAGTCACATTTTATGCTGACAATATCTGGGTTACGTTATCTAAACCAGCATTATCCCAGGTAGTTGCTCACTTCTTGACTCTGACTTCTTGGAAACAGGCAAGACACTTCCACTCACAAGACATGCTACAGTGATTGGAGATCACCCATATAGGTGGAAAGCTTCTCATTTAAAATACTTAGGGGTTAATCTAATTATAGGCCTAGATAGCTAGTAGATGTCAACAGATAACCCCTGCTCACAACGATCCAATCTGACCTGCATTCAACATATCACTGTGGGGTAAGGTACAAGTGATGAAAATGATTACAATGTCCAACCTAAATTATATCTGTATATTCCTCCCAGTTCGCACTCCAATACCCCTGATAAATAAGATGACCAAATGTCTCAAAATATGCATATGGGGATCGTGAAAACGGCGCTTTAAGATGTCCAAAATCCACACTGAAAGCTTCGGACTATCTCAAGTTATACTGGCTAGAGACAGCACAAATAAGGCACATGCACATGCTACATCACACCTTAGATATTCCTACTCGGTAAGGCGGGATGCTTCAAAACACTTTACACAGAAGACAATGACGAGTGATAACTGACAACCCTGTTTTTTCTGGGGTGACCAACGCTTGGCACAGAGCACACATCATCCTGGGGGAGAACAAGGGACTACACACAAACACCAACTGGTGAAGCAATAGCAAGATAAGGACAGAAGGAGTGGAACTGACTTGGGAACTCTTTGAATCCAAAGGCATACAATGGAAAATCGTTTATTAAAGAAAGAGAAAAGGAAAGTGAAAGCTCTGCAGAAATACAAGCAGGATTTAATGTGCAACCTCCCCACTTCTGGTACTAGCAGCTTCCCACTCACTAGCTACATAAAGTATTGGCCTCTCTCCTGGTCCTTTCGTCATGCCCACTAGAACTACAAGGCCCCTCCATTCTTTAGTATTTCAGTAGCCGGGGAACATATAATAGCCCATATTTATACTTTTTTGGCGCTGCATTTGCGTAATTTTTTTACGCAAAAGCGGCGCAAACCTTTGAAATACAATTGTATTTTGTAAGTTTGCGCCACTTTTGAGTCAAAAAATGACAGTAATGCGGTGCAAAAAAAGTATAAATCAGGGCCTGAGTATCGCAGGGCTATTCTCCAGGGAATGCTGTAGAGGCGCACACCTGAAAGCTGATGTATTCCACCTGATTTGGGAATGTTCAGACTCGTACCACAATTGGAATGAAGTGTGGAAGTTAATGAGAAAAATCATTGACGTAGCGGGGCCCTGACATGCCAGGCAGTTCTTTCACGTCACCCATTTCTATACCCAGAGATCACCCAACAATGGACGTGATGGTTCACAATTGACATGGCATCGGCAAAACTATGCCTACCTAGACTATGGAGATCCAAACAGAGCCCCAATATTGAAATGGTAATATATTGTCTGAGTGACCAGTTAGAAAGATAAAAAAATTAGAAGTATGGGGCAGATATATTAAAGAGCTAGTAACTCAGAAATATCTGAAACCTCCAAAGGGTCAGGCTTTCTCATGCATTTGGGACTGGGCCTAACTGGGCCTAGAGGGCTGTGAAAACTTGGACTGTAACGAGATATGACTAGACTAAACCACCCTATCTCTGTCTTAGAAGAGTATGCAACCACTATTAATGCTAGAAATTAGAGTTAAGGGGCCAGATGTAGCAAAGGATTTGCGCGTCGCAAACTGCGAAAATCGCCGTTTGCGAGGCGCAAATGCCTCTTTGCCATGCAGAAATGCATATTGCGAGTCGGGACCGACTCGCAATATGCATTTCAGAATCGCAAATAGGAAGGGGTGTTCCCTTCCTATTTGCGATTCGGAGTGGTATGCAATACCATTTGCGACCGCATATGCGGTCGCAAATGGTGTCGCAGTTACCATCCACTTCAAGTGGATGGTAACCCACTCGCAAATTGGAAGGGGTCCCCATGGGACCCCTTCCCCTTTGTGAATTGACCACAAATTATTTTTTCAGTTTAGGTAGTGGTCCAAGGGACCACTACCTGCCCTGATAAAATACCGAAACTAAAGGTTTAGTTTTTTTTTTTTAAGTGCATCTCGTTTTCCTTTAAGGAAAATGGGCTACACTTAAAAAAAAAAACTGCTTTATTGAAAAGCAGTCACGAACATGGAGGTTTGCTGACTACAGCAGGCCTCCATGTTAGCGAGTGCCTATAGTCGCTATGGGGCTGCAATTTGCGACCCACCTCGTTAATATTAATGAGGTGGGTCTTTGCGACCCCATAGCGACTCGCAGACGGTGTCTGAGACACCGTTCTGCATTGGAAATTGCGACTTGCAATTTGCGAGTCGCTCCGACTCGCAAATTGCAAGTCGCTCCGACTCGCAAATTGCAAGTCGCAATTTCCAACTTTGCTACATCTGGCCCTAAGGCCCGTATTTATACTTTTTTTAGCGCCGCATTTGCGCCGCTTTTTGACGCAAAACGGCGCAAACCTACAAAATACACTGGTATTTTGCAAGTTTGCGCCGTTTTTGCGTAAAAAAACGACGCAAATTCGGCGCAAAAAAAGTATAAATACGGGCCTAAATGTCTCTGGGGGATTTACAATGCTGAATGTCTACTATTTTTTTTTTACACATTTCATTATATCTGGAACCGTACACAGCTGAATGCTATTGTGGTACGCACGGTCATAAACAAAACAGACATGCTCATAAAGGAAGTCGAGTGAGGATATACCTTTCTAGTCACAGGACTGTTTGGAGAAGGGATTAGCAGGAAGGGAGTAAAGTTAAGGGTTGGTGAAAAAGTCACGATACTCTGAATTCTTTAAAACATGACCATTGAGGGGGAGTGTTGTTTGATGCGCTGCAAGATGGCGGCTCGTCACTGAGCTCCGGCAATCCTCCAGTGTGTTTTCAGTCTAAAACGCCACGAAAATCCTTATGAGCAATCAGACTGTATGAGAGGCCCCACTGGTACCTCGCTGGTACTCTCTTGGACCCCCATAGAGGTGCCTGGTTACTCCCTCCGATCCTCCCTAAGCAGTACTGCAGCCTTGTGTCATCTCAAAATGGCATACTCTACCGGAGTCTCTGATCAGAACATATAGGTCCCAGATACTTAAGGGAGTACTGATACAGTGAAAACGCACTCAAGTGACGTGGACCTGACTTCTCATGCAACAAGGTGCATAGCTATGAACACTACCCATTGCACCAGTGCTAACTCACAACTCTGAGCCCTACTTTGATCTCCTGGATCTACCTTTGTGAAAGTGATTACAGGCCCAACAAGGTGTTATCTATTCACGCATCAAAGGCGCTTACTATAGAATATGCCCCTCCGTCTCAGCACCCTCTCACCAATACCCCCGACTGAGTACATGCTCATGCAAGCTTAATTGGGGCAATAAGTTATTGTAAGATACCAAGACCCCCGTCTCTCTGATCTCCTGGGACTCCCCCACCGGCTACGGGCATGACTTTCACACACATCACAACACTTTCCCAGGAACATTATTCACTGCCTTAGCGCTACCTTTCAACTATGCACCCTGCTTTGATCTCCAGGGGCTCCCTTTGTGAAAGAGGCCATGGGACCGATAAAGTCTTACCTGTTCATGTGACAGGGGTGCATACTAACTAATATGATCCTCCATCTTAGTGCGCTTTCACCAGTATCCCTGGCCGATTATATACTCACATAAACACGACCCTACTCTGGGCTTTATATGAGGTATTTACCTCAAAATGGCAGCATAGGCAGCAGCACAGACTAACTTAAAGAACAGAACACACTGTGACCACAACACTTTAGCGAGCATCTGCCCTAAGTGCTTTCGTGTAGTACAGCCAGCAGTTACCTCCTTTCAGAAAGGATAAGGTGCCTCAAGATCGAATAACAAGGCCTACACATCTACTTTCACTCAAGCGCATTAAATCAATTCTGTTTGCACTTGTAGCAAAGCTTCTCTTTCAGTAATTGAAGACCATTCATAAGCAATCTGTTGGAAATGGCCCTTTTTGCAGGGTCATCTCCAGTCTTTTTATCTCCTTCCTCCTATTTTTTCTGACCTGTTTTGGTTGGCTTTAGGATTCTGGGCCCTTTACCACTGCTAACCAGTGCTAAAGTGCATATGCTCTCTGTGTAAAGGGTACGGTTGATTGGTTTGTCCATGATTGGCATTTTAGATTTACTGGTAAGTCCCTAGTAAAGTGCACTAGAGGTGCCCAGGGCCTGTAAATCAAATGCTACTAGTGGGACTGCAGCACTGGTTGTGCCACCAACATTAGTAGTCCTGTAAACATGACTCAGACCAGCCATTGCAGTGTCTGTGTGTGCAGTTGTAAACTGCCAATTCGACTTGGCAAGTGTACCCACTTGCCAGGCCTCATCCTTCCCTTTTATTACATTTAAGGCACCCCTAAGTTAGGCCCTAGGTAGCCCCATGGGCAGGGTGCAGTGTATGTTTTAAGGTAGGACATATACTAGTGTGTTTTATATGTCCTAACAGTGAAATACTGCCAAATTCGTTTTTCACTGTGCAAGGCCTATCTCTCTCATAGGTTAACATGGGGAGTGCCTTTAAATATCATTAAAGCGCAAATTTTCTCTTTGAGAGCAGATAAAAATGTGGAGTTTAGGGTCTCTGAGCTCACAATTTGAAAATACATATTTTAGTGAAGTTGGTTTTTAGATTGTTAGTTTGAAAATGCCACTTTTAGAAAGGAGGCATTTTCTTGCTTAATCTATTCTGTGATTCTGCCTGTTTGTGGACTCCCCGTCTGGGTCATTTTGACAGTTGGGCTGTTCACACCTCCCCTCTAGACAGTGTCATAAAGGGGGCTGGGGTGTAGCCTGCATATCTTGATTAGCCATCTGTGCTGGAGGGGAGGGGAGGAGTGGTCACTCACACCTGAAAGGACTGTGCTTGCCCTCACACAATGCTGTCTCCGACCCCGTGGTGAGTGTCTGGAGCCTGGCCTGGACAAGGAAGGATCTTGCAAACCCTTGAGGCTTTGCTTTGAAGTTTGCCAACTTCAAAGGCAGAACTGGGTATAATAAGAAGACCCAAAACTCCAGACTTTTATAATCTTTCTGAAATCAAGAGGAACCTCTGCCAAGGAGAAGAGCTGAAGAGCTGGAGGAGGTGTACTGTCCCTTTGCTGTGTTGCTTTGCTGGACTGGCCTGAAGTTGTTGCTTCTGCCTTAAAAGAGTGCAAAGGCTGAACTTTACTGTGTGTCCTGCTTGAGAAAGTTCTCCAAGGGCTTGGAGTAGAGCCTGCCTCCTGTTGGAAGTCTCAGGGACCACAAAGACTTCAGTTTCCTCGACCTGCAGCACTGGGAACTGTGTGTTTTGTGCTGTTCAGAAGGAGAAACCACTGCGCCGCCGCCAACTAAGCCGCTGGCCATACCGTGACCTGCTAACACCACACGGAGTCACACTGCCGCACTTTGCACCGCAACCCTGGTCTCCCCGAAGCCGTCATTGGACGACTTCACTGAGCAGCTGCTCGCACCGCAACCTGTGGGCCCCGTACTCCAGCATCGCCTGCTCACACCACAGCCTGGGCATCCCCGACGACGATGCTCCTGCTGACACCAGCGCCCCTGCCTGCACCGTGGCCTGTGGACACCGCTCATGAGGTACACAAAGCACCATCCCGTCCCTCACCGCAGCCCCGGTCCACCGAAGCCAGCACCATATACTCCTGTGTCGTCATCAGGCATCCTGCCTACACCGTGGCCTGTGGACACCGCTCATGAGGGTCACGAAGCACCGCCCTGTCCCGCACTGCTGGCTTGGGCCTACAACAACAGCGCTTCAGCAACGACAACACCGCTGCCTGCACCGAGACCTGTGGACACCGCATGTCGCATTGCCCAGCTTCACACTGCAGCCCTGGTCTCACCGACGCCGCTGGACGCCATCACCGAGCCGCTGCTTGCACCGTGACCTGTGGGCACCGCACATCGCATCAGTCACCTTCGCACCGCAGCCCGGACTCCATCCACGCCAGCGCACCTAACTTCATCAGCCTGGAGTTCGAACCGCAATGCGTGTGACCTCAAGGACCCAACGACTCCAGAACCGACTCCGGAACCGACACTGCAACATCAGGGATGCTGCTCTCTAGAGCTCACTGCAAGGATCACAACGCCCTGCAAATCCAAGGTACTGTTTGCGGGTCTTCCCGACACCGTAGCTGGGCCGCAACACCGCGGCCGGCCTGAACTGTTGGTTTTGCTGATCACTACGCCGTGATAGCCCCAGGTGGAGCTATCCGCTTCAAGGAACTGCATTTTTGAGTAAATCTTGCAGAATTCCTATTTTTATTATTGTATGTTGGATTTTCATTGTATTTGGTCTTGTTTTATATAGATAAATATTATCTATTTTTCTAAAACTGATGTGGTGTCCTTTTGTAGTGTTTTCACCTGTTACTGTGGGTTGTGTGTCGGAACAACGCAGGCATTTACGACGCCTGCCTTAAGAACGTGGCCCAAACCACAAATGCGTCCCTACAATGCCTTTCTTTACCACGCAAGTCATTACAACGACTTGCCTTGGGGAAAGCGCTGGAGTTTGGAATAGTATAATTTTCTATTCCAACTCCAGTCTGCGCCACAGTAGGGAAAGTGTTGGACATAAAGTCCAACATCAGTCCAACAACACTTTCCCTAAGGCAAGTCATTGTAATGACTTGCGTGGTTAAGGAATGTGTTGTAAAGACATATTCGTGGTTCGGGCCTCTCTTTAAAGGCATAGAGTGGTTTGAGCCACATTGTTAAGGCTGTTTCCCATTACTGTGTGGTATGTGCAAATACCTTACACATTGCTTCTGATAAGCCTGCCTGCTCATGCCAAGCTACCAAGAGTGGGAGCAGGGGTCATCTGAGTGGGTATCTCCCTTATCCTGACTAGAGTGAGGGTCTCTACTTGGACAGGGTGCAAACCGATGGCAACTAGAGACCCCATATCTAACACAATCCAAGACCTGCAGAGGTCTAACACATTGCTTGAAACACTGCAAGGGCTAACAATAAACCAACTCAACAAGTTTTGCTTTCCATAGACTGCAAAGCCATCTTTCCATCTGCCAAAAAATCAGAAAAATCTCAAGTGTTCAGCCTCAACTCTGATTTCTTACTACAATTGGCTAGGTTGAAATTGAGTAACTAACATACTATGTTGAATAACAGAAATTCAAGCAAGAAGAAGAGAGACTCTAAAGCAAGCTTAAAGCGCAAAAAACAGTCCCCACCTATTCCGGACTCGTCTGTCAAGGAAAAAAACAGGCTCATCCTCTACACTTGACACCATCTTGCAAAAGCTAAATACAGTTAATGACATTGTGCAAAGCACCAAGACAAACACAGATCTGCTCCAAGTCAAAGCTGTCGGGATAAGAAAAGACTTCAGAGACTTAACAATAAGGATATCTAATGCAGAATCAAGAATTAACACGATTGAAGACTATATCAATGCCCAATCTAAAAACCTTTTTTGAATGGAATGTTCGGTCTCTGCCTTAAAACAACAACTAGCAGAACAAGAAAACAGCAATCAAGGAGAAACCTCCGTATTTGTGGCCTCCGCAAAGGCACTGAAAAGTCACAAAAATCTGTTGCTGACTTCCTTATTGCCTGGATACCAGAGGCCTTACAGATATCCTTCACCAAAGACTGAAATTGAAGGAGCCCACAGTGTTCCGACATACAAACCAAAGAATTCATCCTTTTCGAGCTCATTGATCTTCAAACCGCTATGGCATCAACACACAGAACACACCCTGGCTCAAATGAGGAAGATCAAAATGGTCATTTGGCAGAACCAAAGAATCTCCATTTCACAAAATTACGCCAAAGAAACAGTTCTTAGGAGGAAAGGTTTCCTGGTTACGGATATGGAAATTCTGTTATCTTTCTCTGGGCCCTCAAAATTTAGCAACATCCTTAGAGACTAGATGTTAGAAATGGGGTTTGTAGTTGGCAGAGGTATACACCCTTGTACAAATAGGGACCACAATCATAGTCAGAGTAAGTCACACACAATCCAAATTATCCTGTGCCCACCCTCTGGTAGCTTGGCACTGAGCTGTCAGGCTTAACTTAGAAGGCAATGTGTAAAGTATTTGTGCAATAAATCATACAGTAACACAGTGAAAACACCACAAAAATACCCGACACAGGTTTAGAAATATATAGGATAATAATCTGGTTAAAATAAGGTCAAAACAATAAAGATTCAATAAGTGCAAGTTGAGATATCAATTTTGTAAGTTGAAAAAGAGTCTTTAAAAATTAGAAATCAACAATTGTCTCTTGATTACACAAAGTACCTGGTTTGCATAAAAATAACACGCACGGAGACAGCTGAGGCGGAGACACATGGAAAAATAGGGTGTTCTTCGGATTTTCTGGTGCGGCAGAGACAATGTGTTGTTTCCTTCCATGCTGCAACGGGCTTTGCGTCATTTGTTGGCACGCAGTCTTGGTTCCTCACTGTGTTGCGGGGATCTCTTTGGAGCCCAGGGACGATGCAGGGAAATCCTGGGCGTGCAGGAAGAAGTTACAGGCATTGCATTGATCCAGTATAGCGATGTGCTGAAGTTTCTGTTGCACGGCAGGCGCTGCATCGCTTTTCCACACTGGGAATCGGCTGCGTCGTTCCAGTTCGGCTGTGCGTCAATCCGGTAGGGCTGTGCTTTGAATTTCCGGTTGCAAGGCAGGCGCTGTGTTGAATTTTCACTCGGGAAGTCGGGCTGCATCGTTCAGCTCAGCTGTGTGGCAATTTCTCTGTCGCAAAACGGCTGTGCGTCGTTTCGGGCAGGCTGAGCGTCGATTTTCAGCACACAAGGAGTGTCCTGAAGAGATGAAGTCAATTGGCCTTGAGACTTCAGAAAACAGGAGGCAAGCTCAATCCAAGCCCTTGGCGAGCACTTCTCCGCAAAGTCAGAGGGCAGTAGGCCAGCAGGGCAACAGCTGGGCAGCTGCCCTTCTCAGCAAAGCAGTCCAGATGAGTCTTTTAGGCAGCCAGGCAGTTCCTCTTGACAGGTTGCAGGTTCAGGTCCAGAAGTGTCTGAGGTGGTGGGGTGAGGGGCTGAGTTTATATACCCAAAAGGCCTTTGAAGTGGGGGGGAGACTTCAAAGAGTGGTTTTGAAGTGCACAAGTTCCCCTTTCAGTACATGTCTATCTGCTAGGGTCCCAATAGGGGGTTTGGCAGTCCATTGTGTGAGGTGAGGCCACTAGCTTTTGAAATGTAAGTGTCAGGCCTTTACCCTTCCAGCCCAGGAAAACCCATTAAGTATGCAGATTAATGCAGCTGTGAATGAGTGTCCTGTGTTTGTGGTTGTCTGGGTGAAATGCACAAGGAAGTTGTCAACCAGCCCAGCCCAGGCATTGATTGGAGACAGGCTGGTAGGCACAGGTGGATTTTAAGTGCAGAGAAATGCTCACTTTCTAAAAGAGGCATTTCCAAAATAGTAATATAAAATCCAACCTCACCAATAAGCAGGATTTCTATTACTATTCTGGCCATACTAAATACGACCTGGTTACCCCTTTCTGATCAGTATCTACCACTCAAACAGTATATGAGGGTAGTCCTAATGCTATTCTATAAAAGTAGAAGGCCTTGCAGTGGTGGAAAACAAATTTATGAGTTTTCCCCTACCATGGCATAAAAACACACATGTACATGTCCTGCCTTTTACCTACATAGCAACCTGCCCTATGGGCTTCCTAGGGCCTACCTTAGAGGTGGGTGACATATGTGGAAAAATGGGATTTTAAGGCTTGGCAAGTACTTTTAAATGCCAAGTCGAAGTGGCAGTGAAACTGCACATGGGCCTTGCAGTGGCAGGCCTGAGACATGGTTAAGGGCCTAATTATGTGGGTGACACAATCAGTGCTGCAGGCCCAATAGTTGCATTTAATTTACAGGCACTTTACTAGCATAAAATTTTACCATGTTTTTAGGGAGAGAGCACATGCAATTTAGCACTGGTTTAGCAGTGGCAAAGTGTCCAGAGTCCTAAAGCCAGCAAAAATGAAGTCAGAAAAAAAGAGGAGGAAGGCAAAAAGTTTTGGGGTAACCCTTCAGAGAGGCCATTTCCAACACCAGACAAAAATCTTCATGGACCCTACAGACCTGTGTTGGAGCTTAACTTTTAGTAATGTTTTAGTGAACCAGACAGCAGAAGGTGACAGTTTATGGTTCATGTTTAACAGCCTAACATAAAAAGCTGCATTGACACATATTTTAGAACTGCTGATGTTTTTGATTTGTGGTGGTCACAATTGTGCTTACTGGATTTAACAAAGGGCTAATAAGATTTAAATAATGCCCAAGTGTGTTTTAGCCTCTAGATTGACTGCTAGTATTAAAATGAATTTGGTTTTCTGTTTAGTGTGTGATTTTTTAGTTTAAATAGACATGTGCATAAACTTAAATACACTTCTTTGTTATATCTCATGTGATACAATAACACATTTTTACAAGTTATAATGTGATGTTTTATTCTTTCTGATGATATGTTAATGCTGAATTTGCAAGTGTGCCTACTATGTGTGTTTTTATTAACAAGAATTCTGATTCATTTATATTTCTTGTTAGCATAACTAGGTCTTCAGAGCTTGAATTTGCAGTCATATATAGTAATCAGTCATTGATCTTTCTAACATGAAATTTTCCTCTAGGTTCCGTTCTCATGAGTGGCAATAGGTTATTTGTTCAATTGCAAAGGGGCTTTTAGTTTAGTAACCTTGGAATAGGAGCATCCAGGCCTATGGACATATGTGAAATAATGTATTTCAACTGTCATAGGGATTCAAATGAAACTGATACAAGTGTTTTATAAACCCATGTGAATAAACTGAACTGTTGCAATAGAATGCAATTGTTTCCATTGTTTGGAGTCACACGTAAAGAGGAGACGATCTCAAACTGGACATGGGAAATTAACAGACTGTTTCGACCTGACATTTTAAAGACTTTTTTTTGCATGATGTGAGGCCACTAAACTGACAAATCATAGCAATTTCTGTGTTTCTATTAGGGATAGACTGAATAAGTTTAACTCAGTATTTCCTCGACTCTCTCTGAAGTTCGTCAGCCCCCTTGGCCCCAGATTCTTTCTCTGCACCTTTTCTGGTGACATGCCTGACTGGCCTTTGCTGCTGATTTAATGCTTTGTTGATGAAGAATCCTTGAAAGCTATCCCTTGAAAAGGTATATCTCCCTGCTGATTGCCATTTCCTTTGACATGTTCTTCTGTTTCTAGCATAGAAGCTAGCATGCTGACATTCACTCTTTTTTAATTTTTCTAGTTAGTATTATGTAGCCCTAGACATATACTTTCTCAAATTATGTTTGTCTTCTTTTTGCCTGCATGTGTTTGTCCACCCACATGCATTTCCTAATTTGGTTAGCTGTAGGGCAAACTCTGTTCAGCCCAAAATTGGCATGCTCTGTTTAATTGAGCTTGACTAATGTTGATAGAATCTGACCTAAGATATGTTTAAAATAATTTCCTTAATGATATGTATTATTGTTCTTGAATGCTTAATTGTGTTAATGCTAACTTGATTAAACTTGTTTCGCTGTTTTGGGCAGCCGGTGGTGTTGATATATCTTTACAATCTGATTTTGTGCACAGTCTTCATGACATTAGCTTTGTGGCTGTAAAATAAAGCTTTGAAACTTTTCATTAATTGGAGTATCCTTCCATGGCCACATTGGTCATGGTGTCTAAATTGTTTGGGTGGTGTTAATATAAATTTGTGTATGGTTCACCTCACTCTTTCTGGGTCAAAAGGTCTTCGACTTCGGTGAAGCGTTTCATTCCTATGAAGGATCAAAAACAGGCTTGCACCTGGCAACCTTCCTCGATAATAATTCTGAGTCTCAGACGGATGCTGATTCACATGCTAATAACCCAATAAGAGGAGCTCCTACCTGACCCTCTCTTAGGTGACACCAGCAAGACTTATAACAGCACCATATCCTTTTTTTTGCGACATCATGTTGCCCTTGCTCTTGTTGTTCTCGTTCTGAATGTTTGTTTATGACATAAGTATGCAACTTAAAAAAGACGTATAGTTGTTACATTGTTATATCTTTGATAACACCACCACACATATAATGACATCAGGGGACCATACCCCAGCCCTCTTTACAGTCCCGATCTCTATCCCCCACATTTGCCCCAAATTCTTCCCATTGGAGATTGTTCCACTGGCTTCGTTTCAAGTTTGAGTACTTTGCTTGTAGAATGCTTATCATCTCCTCTTCAGAGACTTCCTCCTTTCAGGGGATGATGACTTCAATATGTGATAGATACCTGTTTACTGCTTTCATTGAAATATTGTTATGCATAGATCTATCTTTTTTCTCCATGATCATACGATTATACCATTTGTGATCATGTTAGTTGTGCCCTGTGTAACACACAAAATAAGATTTGGCATTAGACGCCCCTCAAAACTTAAATCGTTACTCCTCATTTACTCACCAAGTCCATTCTATACCCTGGCCATAGTCACTCTACACCTTATCCCACAGCTTTACAGAACCCACAAAGCCTCTTGGCGACACCTGATCCTTCACCAAACTCACTGTCTAACAGTCGCTCATGGGTCACCCTCTATTCTCATGTCCTAAAGACCGTTCTCATGCTGGACATGCTGGCATGTTGTACCTCTCCATCTCTATTCCAATGTATTCGGTCTTTTACAGCCCTCCCTCAGTGGGATGGGGCTCAACTTAAGCCCTTGTCACAGCCATAATACATGGTTGTTTGTATTGTTGTTTGCCACCCTATACCACACCCTCAACCTCTCCTCTTTTCTTATCCTTCTTCCACCAGTGGGACCCCTAAGTCTTCGCCATGCCATAGTGGAAGTTCTTCAATCTTCTACAGTTGTTACAATACATGTTTTAACCATTCTTAACACTCACAAGTGGCTTACCTAAATATACACTCCTTAAACACCAAAGGGCTAAATCATCCAGTGAAAAGTACCAAAATCCTAGACTACTTCAAAAGCTTGTCAGATGCCATTGTGCTCCTCCAAGAAACTAAGATAGGCTACAATGAGGTTCTCTCAAGGAGAAGAGGATGGGTGTCCGATATTGTATGCGCTGAAACACAGGGGAAGAAGAATGGTGCCCTTACTCTCATCTCGAAAACTTTTGGCTTCTCCGTAATATCCTCTGAACATGACAATATCAGTAGAAGGCTTCTTTTTTAGTTTAAACGCTGGAGACCAAGATCTCTATGTGATGAACATACACACCGCTATTGCCGATTAACCTATGTTTTGGCGCTCTATTAACAAAAAGTTGTCTGACATTCCGCTAAACTCTAAAATAATGATCAGAGGTGACTTCAACCTCCCAATGGACCCATAAACACATGCTTAGCCTCTGCACCACACATAGGCCCTAATTTCGACCTCAGCGGTCTTTTTTCAAGGTACTGCCGTGCTGAAGACTGCCAGTGGAGGAGGTTTTCCGTACAGTGTATTATGACTGTTGGCAGCCCTCTGCCCTTTTCCGGACGGAGAGCCGCCAGCAGCCATACTGGCGGTCGGCAGTGAAGTGGAGGCTGCTCCAACTCCACCGGCACGTCATCAGAACACCGCCCACCGAATCACAACCCAGGATACGGCGTGGCGGTGTTGTGGTGACGGGGTTCTGGCGGCGGAGCAGCCCCCATGAATCCCGTTCCCTCCCGGAGGATCACCGGACCAGGTAAGGTGATCGCCCGTTAAGGGAAGAGGGTGGGAGGGTGTTGTGTGCGTGCATGTGCATGTGTAGAGGGGGGTGTGAGTGCGTGTATGCATGCGGGGGTATGTTGTGTGTATGGGCAAAGTGTGCGTTTATGTCTGTGTGTATGTGTGCGTGTATGTGTGCATGTATGTGTAGTAGTTGTGTGAGTGTGCGTGTAGTGGGGTGTGTGTGTCAATGTTAGAGGGGAGGGGGGTCCTACTACCTTTGGAGGGTGGTAGGGGTGTCGTGGGTTTGGGGGGAGGACTCTGGGGAGGGGGGTGGGGGAGACCCCTATCAGTGCCAGGGAACTAATTCCCTGGCACTGATAGTGCCTACCGTCATGGATTTCTTGGAGGTACAGAGCCCCACAAAATCCATGGCGGTATGTGGGGTCATGATGCCGCCGGCGGTGTAGTGACGGCCACTGGGCAGGCCATCGGTCCTTACCACCCTGGTGGTCGGAGTGGAGAAGTGGCAGTTTAGCATGGTGGTCACTGCCATGCTTGTAATTTCATTTTTTTTACCGCCAGCCTGTTCGCGGTATTACCACCACTTCTCCACCGACCGCCAGGGTTGTAATAAGGGACACAGTCTTAGAGATATCTAGAGACTTCACAGTCCAACATCTAATTACCTTCTTCTCCCCTCCACAGTCGACTTTTCCAGCATTTATAATATACTGGTAACTGACTCATTACTACAGCTTTCATCTAGGGCCAAAATTCACCCTATTCTGATTGCTGACCATGCAGCAATTTCCGTATCCATTACGAATAACCCCAGCAAGAGAGAGAACAAAAGCTAGCGATTAAACACTAAAATCTTGAATAATCCTGAAGACATAAAATACCTAAAATGAGAAATCGACTTATTGTTTAATGAAAACACACACTCTGTGTCTGCACTCGTAGTCCTCTGGGACATGTTTAAATGTGTTATGAGGAGGCATATCACTGAATATATGTCCAAAAAAACTCATGAACTCAAAGAGAGCCTACAGAAATTAGGCCTGGAAATTAAAGAAAAAGAAACTGCTTTCAGACAATTCAAAAATGAAAATACACTCAACGAAATCAAACAACTGAAATACAAATACAACTCTATTGTCAGCAGAAGGGCCTACCTCTGGGTTCTTTCTCAAAAATCAAGATGACTCATCCCCAAACAAGGCAGGCAAAGCCTTAGTAGCCACCCTTAAAAAGAGACACAGCTCTAACAACAGTACTCATATTAAAGCTGTAGATGGTTCCAGTGGAGAGATTCTAAGTGTTTTTAAAGATTTCTATGCTAATCTCTACACTCCTAAAGCATCTTATGAAAAATCTGAATGAGCCGAGTTCCTCCACTCATTAAATATCTCCATACTCTCGGACCGCGATAAACCTCAGCTAAACCAACCAATTGAAACAGCAGAAGTCCTGAAAGATATTAATTACATCTATTCTGGGAAAGACCCGGGCCCTGATGGCTTCCTCATTCTTTTTTACAAACCCTTTCAACACTCTATTGCTCACCGTAAAAATACTCGTTACCACTTTACCAAATATGGTAAGGTCTGTGGCACTACGGCTGAAGCAACAATTGTAGTCATCCCTAAAGAGGGTAAAGACCACTCAGACCCCAATATTTTCACCCCATTTCCCTTTGAAATATGAAGTTCAAAATATTTCCAAAAATATTGTCAAAAAGATTAGAAACACTTATCCCTAAACTCATCCATAATTCCCAAACGGGTTTCATCAAAGGCAGGCTTGCCAAGGACAATTTACGTATCTTCTTCCATATCAGAGAGAAAGAGAGGTTTTCTAGACTACCTTCTGTGGCGATTGCACTCGATGCCGAAAAGGCCTTTGGTAAAGTCTATTTCTCCAGGTAGTCTTGGAAGCACATCATCCCGGAGACACATTTATCAAAATGACCATGGCCATTTATGCCAACAGTAAAGCATATATTGGAATTAATGGGCAATTATCAGAATCCTTTGACCTTCACTAGGGCACCAGACAGGGATTCCCCTTATCCCCCCCATTGCTTCTTCTTGTCATCAACCCCTTGCTAGTTTTGACTGACTCCTCCTCAGAAATTAGGGGCTTTCAATTTGTTCCAAAAATGTATAAATCAGCAGCCTATGCAGGTGACATCCTTATTTTTTCTGAAGATGTTGAAAGTATGACACCCTTGCTAACCGATATATTAATAGATTCTCTTGGGTCTCTGGATATAAGGAATACCTGGATATACCTTAAATAAAGATAAAACAGAAGTATCTCTGCTTACCCCCCTCTGCTTCTTGGTCCACCTTGGAGACTCTGGGCTTAAATGGCACCCGAAACACCTCAAATATTTGGGCATCTGGTTCACTAACTGTTCCATGCAAGCCACTCACAGAAATTCCAGGCACTCCAACGGGGTGATGACGATTCCCCAATCCCGGTAAGGACCAGTGTGACCGGGTTAAAGAGTACATTACCCTCTTGCAAGTCCTCAAGGGGATGGGGGTTTGGGAAGAGAAAAAGAGAAAATATCAGCTTCTGCTTCATGGACTGCAGAATTGAAATGCTGGACCTTAGACTGAGTGTCATGTCGGGCGTCAGGACTTCTGATTTCTCAAAATACTGGTTTCTTGGTTTTTCAGATTCTGGGCTGCAAAAGAATTACTTCATTAATACATTGTTGCATAAACTATTGTACGTTTTTGTTGACACATTGTGCATACGTTTCTATAAGGCAGAACAAGTATCTATGTCTTTTTACAATACGTTCGGAGCATCTGAACCAATGTCCAAACTCAAAAGCAATCAACTTGACTAAAGGGCTTCTTTGTGTCCTGACATAGGGGGTCATTCTGACCCTGGCAGTCACCGACCGCCAGGGCCAACGACCGCGGAAGCACCGCCAACAGGCTGGCGGTGCTTCCTGGGCCATTCTGACTGCGGCGGTAAAGCCGCGGTCAGAAAAGGGGAACCAGCGGTGGCGGGAACGGGTGTCGTGGGGCCCCCTAACAGGGCCCCACAAAGATTTTCAGTGTCTGCTTTGCAGACACTGAAAATCGCAACGCGTGCCACTGCACCCGTCGCACCCCTGCAAATCCGCCGGCTCCATTCGGAGCCGGCTTCCTCTTTGCAGGGGCTTTCCCGCTGGGCCGGCCGGCGATCTTTTGGAGATCGCCCGCCGGCCCAGCGGGAAAGTCAGAATGACCGCCGCGGTCATTTGACCGCGGTGCGGTCTTTTGGCGGTCTCCGCCCGGCGGGCACCAGACAGGGATTCCCCTTATCCCCCCCATTGCTTCTTCTTGTCATCAACCCCTTGCTAGTTTTGATTGACTCCTCCTCAGAAATTAGGGGCTTTCAATTTGTTCCAAAAATGTATAAATCAGCAGCCTATGCAGGTGACATCCTTATTTTTTCTGAAGATGTTGAAAGTATGACACCCTTGCTAACCGATATATTAATAGATTCTCTTGGGTCTCTGGATATAAGGAATACCTGGATATACCTTAAATAAAGATAAAACAGAAGTATCTCTGCTTACCCCCCTCTGCTTCTTGGTCCACCTTGGAGACTCTGGGCTTAAATGGCACCCGAAACACCTCAAATATTTGGGCATCTGGTTCACTAACTGTTCCATGCAAGCCACTCACAGAAATTCCAGGCACTCCAACGGGGTGATGACGATTCCCCAATCCCGGTAAGGACCAGTGTGACCGGGTTAAAGAGTACATTACCCTCTTGCAAGTCCTCAAGGGGATGGGGGTTTGGGAAGAGAAAAAGAGAAAATATCAGCTTCTGCTTCATGGACTGCAGAATTGAAATGCTGGACCTTAGACTGAGTGTCATGTCGGGCGTCAGGACTTCTGATTTCTCAAAATACTGGTTTCTTGGTTTTTCAGATTCTGGGCTGCAAAAGAATTACTTCATTAATACATTGTTGCATAAACTATTGTACGTTTTTGTTGACACATTGTGCATACGTTTCTATAAGGCAGAACAAGTATCTATGTCTTTTTACAATACGTTCGGAGCATATGAACCAATGTCCAAACTCAAAAGCAATCAACTTGACTAAAGGGCTTCTTTGTGTCCTGACATAGGGGGTCATTCTGACCCTGGCAGTCACCGACCGCCAGGGCCAACGACCGCGGAAGCACCGCCAACAGGCTGGCGGTGCCTCCTGGGCCATTCTGACTGCGGCGGTAAAGCCGCGGTCAGAAAAGGGGAACCAGCGGTGGCGGGAACGGGTGTCGTGGGGCCCCCTAACAGGGCCCCACAAAGATTTTCAGTGTCTGCTTTGCAGACACTGAAAATCGCAACGCGTGCCACTGCACCCGTCGCACCCCTGCAAATCCGCCGGCTCCATTCGGAGCCGGCTTCCTCTTTGCAGGGGCTTTCCCGCTGGGCCGGCCGGCGATCTTTTGGAGATCACCCGCCGGCCCAGCGGGAAAGTCAGAATGACCGCCGCGGTCATTTGACCGCGGTGCGGTCTTTTGGTGGTCTCCGCCCGGCGGGCACCAGACAGGGATTCCCCTTATCCCCCCCATTGCTTCTTCTTGTCATCAACCCCTTGCTAGTTTTGATTGACTCCTCCTCAGAAATTAGGGGCTTTCAATTTGTTCCAAAAATGTATAAATCAGCAGCCTATGCAGGTGACATCCTTATTTTTTCTGAAGATGTTGAAAGTATGACACCCTTGCTAACCGATATATTAATAGATTCTCTTGGGTCTCTGGATATAAGGAATACCTGGATATACCTTAAATAAAGATAAAACAGAAGTATCTCTGCTTACCCCCCTCTGCTTCTTGGTCCACCTTGGAGACTCTGGGCTTAAATGGCACCCGAAACACCTCAAATATTTGGGCATCTGGTTCACTAACTGTTCCATGCAAGCCACTCACAGAAATTCCAGGCACTCCAACGGGGTGATGACGATTCCCCAATCCCGGTAAGGACCAGTGTGACCGGGTTAAAGAGTACATTACCCTTTTGCAAGTCCTCAAGGGGATGGGGGTTTGGGAAGAGAAAAAGAGAAAATATCAGCTTCTGCTTCATGGACTGCAGAATTGAAATGCTGGACCTTAGACTGAGTGTCATGTCGGGCGTCAGGACTTCTGATTTCTCAAAATACTGGTTTCTTGGTTTTTCAGATTCTGGGCTGCAAAAGAATTACTTCATTAATACATTGTTGCATAAACTATTGTACGTTTTTGTTGACACATTGTGCATACGTTTCTATAAGGCAGAACAAGTATCTATGTCTTTTTACAATACGTTCGGAGCATCTGAACCAATGTCCAAACTCAAAAGCAATCAACTTGACTAAAGGGCTTCTTTGTGTCCTGACATAGGGGGTCATTCTGACCCTGGCAGTCACCGACCGGCAGGGCCAACGACCGCGGAAGCACCGCCAACAGGCTGGCGGTGCTTCCTGGGCCATTCTGACTGCGGCGGTAAAGCCGCGGTCAGAAAAGGGGAACCAGCGGTGGCGGGAACGGGTGTCGTGGGGCCCCCTAACAGGGCCCCACAAAGATTTTCAGTGTCTGCTTTGCAGACACTGAAAATCGCAACGGGTGCCACTGCACCCGTCGCACCCCTGCAAATCCGCCGGCTCCATTCGGAGCCGGCTTCCTCTTTGCAGGGGCTTTCCCGCTGGGCCGGCGGGCGATCTTTTGGAGATGGCCCAGCGGGAAAGTCAAAATGACCGCCGCGGTCATTTGACCGCGGTGCGGTCTTTTGGCGGTCGCCGCCCGCCGGGGTCGGAATGACCCCCATAATCTCTTGCCAATAATAGTTTTGATAAACTTGCTCTATTTCCAAACTCCTAATTCTCAGGGGAGTTCTTGTTACAAGAAATGTGTCTTTCCTTAATGTCTGTTTAGCGGTATCTTGGATTTCCACCCAAGCGATGTCACGCTAGTTCTTATTGTCAGAAATTATTTAAAAGGCAGAGCTCTGGTTTGTTTCTTTTAAACGATTAATCTTTCTTTACCTTGAAATGAACTTACTTGCTTGAAAATTTCAGAAGACCTCAAACCTTTCTTATTTTCTCTCCTTTACCGGAAATATGGGATCGTCGGAAGAAGATGGAAGAGGAAGAGCCGGGACTCCGCAGGAAGCAAGTCGGAGGGCGAGGATCACCAGAAATTGACTGGAGACTAACCGGAGGATAAGAAATGCTGGAACATGACTGGAAACTGGTAGGATAACGAGGAACACTGGAATTTGACTGGAGGGAGGCTGGAGAACAAGGAATTTGACTTGCACTGGAACTCGACAGAAGGCAGGCTGGAGTACAAGGAACTTAACTTGACTGGAAACAGCTGAGCAGAGCAATAGGTACGAAGCCAAGCAAGGCCTCAGACTCACAAGCATCCTTAAATAAACAAATGTGCACATGTGCCTTTTGGCAGTTGGTTCATTATTAAGGAAACTAGCAATTATCCTCTTGGTTGTGGCACATGTTCAATACAGATAACTGTGTGAAGATTACGTCTTGGCAGTTACAGTTGGAGCAGGTGGAAAGGCAGTCGGTTGCTTGTTAAAGAAAAAGCAATTATCCTCCTGATTGTGACACACGTTCAATACAGATCACATTGTAAAGAGCATATGGTTTGCTAGTTACAGTTGGCACAAGTTTAGCAGGTGGGAAACAATGTGCACATTCAACAAGCATTAGTTATAATAAATGAGACATTCAGAAAGCATTGGTTATTGCAAACTTGAAATTCAGGGATGTAAGGAATATACGCGAATAAGACTGAGTGTTGCAAGCAATAGCATCTTACTGTAATCGTGCTCCTGGATGTGCTAGTGTACCCACAAAAACTAATGATCTTCCAGAAGCTGTACAATTAAACCAATTCAAAACCATCAGTAAGGTTAAAAATCTGTTTTTCTCTTGGTCCCACAAATACAACTCTTAGTGGAGTAGACCTCAAACTCTGAAAATGATGATCACACCGATCATCAATTTCACCTCCACCATGCTTCCAATGAAACTCTTGCACACATTTTTCCATGCAATAGACAAATCAACTTCCAAATGTTTATGCAATTGCAAAAAAGCTAGGATCTCTTATAGGGTTTTAAAACACAAATTTGCATAGGGTGGATGCAATCTCCCAGACTGGAACCTATACCAATCCTCCTTTCTAGTGGCCCAAGGAGACCTCTGGCTCCTACCTGACCCAGTAGACCACCCTTGGTGGCTCAATATCGAACTCACGCTATGCTCCCCCTTTAGTCTCACAGTCTACACCACCATGTCAAAATTTAAATCCCCTCACACATAGTAGATCCTAGTAGATATTGCGAACATTATTAAACTTTCAATAAACAAGTGCAAATGTCCATTCAAAAATCTAAAATGGCTTCACTACTGCATAATTCTAAATTAACTTTGTTAAGTATCTGCCCTTCTAGGGTATTCCCAGGCCTGAAAAGATGTTAACCTAATTAGAGATCTGTATGCCAACAACTTAGACCCTCACTCCTTTGCCTTCCCAACATTGATTTTTATAGCTTTTTTAAACCTCAAAAACCTTTAAATGCCACCACTCCAGTGAAGCTTCTATCCTCCAATATCTGAAATTCAGCCAGGCAACAGGTCACATTGCCTCCAAAATTTACAAAACAATTGCCTCCCCCCTGACACCTTCTACATCGGTTTTACTCGCTAAATGGGCCAAACACTGCAAACATGACTACATCTCACAAAGTTATGAGAAGGACTGGTTAAATGTTGGAAAATATGACCTATGCAATAAAATTGCCCCATCCTTGACGCAATCCAAATTATTCACAATAAACCTCATATATTGGACCCCATATAGACTCCACAAGATGAACCTAAAAGATGAAGACACCTGTTGGAGTTGTGGATCTGCACCAGGAACATACAACCCGATGCTTTTCAACGGCCCTCCTCTGGGTCCCTGCTGGTCTGCCATATAGAAATAACTTTCTTTAACCTTTGGCACACCCATCTGTTTGACCTTCCCCATGATAGCATTGGGCCCTGGATCTCAGCTGATACATTACATCTCTCCTACAATGATTTGACACTGCTAGACCTCCTAATAACGATTGCCATGAAAGTAATTCTCTCAGAATGGAAATCCTTTAAACATATCTCCTACCAAACATGGTGGGCTTGAGTCTCATACCTTAGAGAGAACACATCCTCAACAATGCTAACTCACTCTCTCCCATGATTTCCACCTCTCTTTGGGAGACAGCCGGCCAAACACACATGCGCTCTGAGGGGAGTGCTATGGCACTCACCTCAAGTGCTTGTCACCCCAATGCCCCCACCCCTTTTCCAGAAAACGATAATAAACACTGTTTATTATAGATTTCTTGAAAAGGTATTGCAGTTGCAGCTGCTGGCAAGGGTGGCATTTCTCCGCCCTCATAGAGGAGCCGCCCCTGATCAAACTGGAGAAAAGGACAGCTGTAGTGTGAGCTCTTTAAGTACATGTTCAGACGCTTCAGGGTTCGGACTGACAGTATGGTAATAAAGTCTTGCTTAAATCTCCACTGACGTATTAAACCATTAAACATCTCAGAATACTTCCCTGGACAGGGAAACCTCCACTTGAACAGAGGAGTTCATATTCGGAGTTTTCATCTCTGACGTGCAAGGATTTCGCATTACATTCATCTTACATTATAAACTTGATGTTGCCAAAGGAAATGAGGTGGCTTTTGGTAAGTTATTCTGTCAGAGCGTCCTGTGCCATAAATTGGTTGAACTTTCAATAGTGTTTCTCTTGGGGATTTGTTGCAATAAAAATGGGTGCTGCACTACCCTTATTTTTGTGATGTGTCTTCTTCCAGATATCATGACATCGCAGTTATGACATACAGCTTTTGTGCATCCTCATTTCAAAAAGCAATGGGACAAGGAGAGGAGGGGGAGGACTTAGGCCCATATTTAGTAGAAAATGAGGGATCGCGACGCTTCGTCAAAATTAGCAGCACTGCACTCCGTCATTTTGACAACACAGGGATGCGCTGTATTTAATAGAAAATGGTGCACCCCTAGGTTGTCCTCTATGCTGGTGCTAAATTGAGCTACATAGCGCCAACGCAGGCTGCCTTGCGCCATTGTGCAAGGATGTCTGAGTTGAGGGATTTGATTGTTTATGTGGAGGAAGGTGTCCCTTCCTGCACATAAACAATCACTAAATGGTGATTTGACAATTCTGTGTCTGCTGCAGAACACAGAAGTGCCAAATCGTCATTTTGAAATTATTGTTGATGTGCAGGAAGGGACACCTTCCTGCATATAAACAATCATGTCTTGCATTTTGCTCCTTCTATGCGTGCTGCAAAATGCAGCACCCATAGACAAAAGCAAAAAACTTTAAAAAATGAAAGCATTTCTCCTTGTTGTGCCACTCGAACGCCACCCCTGGAGTGGGGTTAGATTTTGGTGCTGCCTCAGGTTTACAAAATCTCGTAAAATTGAGGCAGTGTCAAAATGCAATAGGTGCTGCTGTGGCACACCCACAGCAACACCCATTGCACACCCCTTCAATGCGAAGGTCTACGTGTAAAGTAGCTTAACACCACCTTATAAATAAGGCGCAGGGCATAGCGTCACCCGAGCATCACTGAAAGTGACACTTCGGTGGTGCTTGGGGCTCTTAAATATGCCCCTTAATGTCTGGATTACTTACTGGGAATTTTAAACTCAACTCTACAATACTCACCCCTGTACTTATGTATGCCAGCCTTTCCACATTTTCCTTCATCGATTATACACCTATAAGCTTTGGAATAGAAGGGCGCAAAAGCACTTTTTATCAGAGACAGCTCCTCCGCTAAGGTGGAGGAGAGACTCCCCACTGCTCTGAGCAGTGTGAAAAAAGGAAAACTAAAATGATATTAACACAATGTTATTATCATTTTATTTTTCAGTGCGGAATCAGGTTAGGGTGGGGTGGGGCTGGGCTGTATCACCAGGAGGCGGAGTGGTATGGGTATGTGCACCGTAAGTTGACAGATGGTTTGGCCGGCTGGCTTGGGCTGGCCAGACAGGCATGGGCAGTTAGCACTTGTCCACCCAGCTGTTTTGCACAGCTGTGTGGAGAACATGCAGAGGCTCTGACTCCCTGTCTGAGCTCTGAACCAGAACGCTCAGACCAATCACGACGCTGCTGTCATGTTGGTGACAGCATCCGTGTGATTGCCTTAGGGAAGTCTGCGAGCCTGTATGCGTCTGTGCTGCCAGAAGTCAGGAAGAGAAGAAGACGGAGGAGAGACGGCAGCCATATACAGGTAAGCTTTTTTTTATCCCCATCAACACCCCACCTTTTGTAGCAGCCGCTACTGCTTTTTATGTTGAAAACAAAGGGAAGACCAAGGGGTGGGATGGTGGATAGATATAGAAAAGAGGCAGTTTAAGTAAAAGGAGTTGAACTGAAGGGGTAGAGCCTTATTTGCTCATTTTAGCAGAATAATGAATAGAGAGTCGGAGTAATGAAGATTACCATTGAGCGATCTAAACATTATAAATTTGAGACTACAAGACTAATCTCACAAAATGTTGTTGTTAAAAATAAATTCCAGAATCGCTAAGAGCACTTTATTGGCATGACTAAGTATACAAGTATTGCAAAAACATGGTTATTTGAAGTGATTCGTTCACAGACTCTTAAGTAATACATTAAGGAATAGCACTGGGGCAGATTTATCAAAATGTTGCACGGCACAGCACAACAAGACAACTTGCTGTGCCTCTATCCATGACAGGGAAAGGGCAGAAATGTGCCATATCTACTAACATATTATGCATTCCTTGTCTCTCCCTGCTCTGGTGCACTGAGTGCTGCCTAGCGCCAATGCACACACCCTTGCACCATGGCGCTAGGGTGCCTGTGTTGGAGGCAGGATTGTTTTTATGCAGGAATGGACGCTTTCCTGCACAAAAACAATCCTTTGAGGCGTTTTCCCCTTTCTACGTTTGCTGCAGAATGCAGCACTTGTAGAAAGAGGAAATAATGAGGACAAATAAAGATATTTCTCCTTGTGATGCCTCTGTTGGGAAGGTGTACCTTTTTGATGCAACTGCGGTTTACTAATCTGGTAATGCCTAATTTTGGTTGCACCATTATGTGCTATAGAAGTGGCATAACAATGTAATCGACAATATATATATATTGTATGTCTTAATGTTGTTGATGTAAATGGAGCATCTAAATTCAATTACTGAAGGTGCATTTACAGCAGAGGATTAGAAAATCATATATATGTGTGTTCTAATATTTGATTTTAACACGCTCAAATGTAGTACTAATAGACATTTATACTAATGTACTCTATTTATGGCGAAACTGCATATAATCCATATAATCACATTTCATTTGTAATTCTTGTTTCCATTTATAATTACAAAATGCACTTATAATCATGTATTTCAAATGTGCGTTCAATGCCTTATTAAATTAGTATAACCAAGGGCCTGAAACATTTGATTTCTTGTGTTTAACCATCAATTTGGAGTTTTGTTTGCATTGCAATATTCCTTCTTTGCAGGTGCATTCGTGTGAGTCTACAGTTAATTTAAAGGCATGAGTGTGTGTATTGAAGATGGTGGAGTACGGGAGGAAATTTTGTCAAGGACAAGAAGCACTAACAAACTAAGAAGAAAAGGCTCCTGTTTGTGTACCAGACACAATGAGACATTCAAGTCCGTCCTATGGTCTGATTCGTGGGATGCGAGGTTTGATGGGAATTGCCAATTTCAACTGTGCATGGAAAATGGAAAATAGCTGATGTTGATGATGTGGACTTCTCAAAGGTTCTGTAGGTTTAATTGGTATTCACCTAGTTAGACGAGAGGAGATTCCTTTGAAAATTGGAGGGGGTACAGACCTCTCTACTCTTTTTTCCTTTGTGTGGCTTTTTCCATGCATTACCACGCTATCAGAGCTTCTGCTGAGGTTTCTGCTATGCTGACAGTTTCCTATATTTCCTGAGACTTAATTAGGATTTCCCTATAGCTTAGTTTATGGTACTTAGATTATTTCAGATTCTCCAATAATTTGGTAAGAGTACTGCGACCTATATGAAGATGATCAGATTTTGTTTCTTATGTTTTGTATTGTTGCAACTGAAATTCTCCAATGGTATACTTACACAATTTAAATTAATTCAAAGCTTTACTTTACCTTTGGTGATATTGTTCTTATATAGCATGTTCTTGAGATTCATTTACATCAGTTTGGCTCATAATTTGTAATAACATTTTTAACATTATTTTCTGCCTCCTGGATTTAATGTGTGACCAAATAAGTTACACTGTCAATTAAATCAAAAGGTTGATTTTAACTCTCCTTTACTTCTCAAGCATCCTAAAAAGGTCAGTAAGAAGAAGAAAAATAAGAATTTGAGCCCATGCGTCATCAAACCCTACATCCATGCTTCACCCATGAAATGCCATCCCAACGCAGAGTAATACAAAGCAGCGATTTGCGTTACATTATGTCACTGGATTTACAAAGCCAAGCAGAATCATACAAGGTGGCTTTGCATGGCTAAATAAATCCCACTAAAGGGCTTGTGTTGTTTTGCACCACCTTGCATGACGCAAGGGCATAAAGCCCTTTGCAAATCTGGGCCCCCATCTTCACTGTGTAGTATTTGTGGCCCAGGCAGTGTTTGGCAGAGTAATGTATCCTGTAGTTTCATATTCATGCAATTGTAAACTTAATGTGATACCAAGTCTGTCAAGTTGCCTGCATTCAAGGTTTAACACCCACATACCTGCAAAATCAGGCTCACACCTGCTGATGCACCGACTTTCTGCTGTCTGTAATTTCTGGGGAATCAATCTTCTTCCCTTTCAGCTGGATGCCTGACAAAGACGATCATCACTTCACAGTTGCATGTTGAAGGGGGTGGGCAATTGTCACCGAAACAGAGCCACTGAGTGTGATTTGCGGTACAACCTCTCACACAGTGACAGGTTGACCAGGAGAGGCTTGGCTCCCACTGAGTGATGAGTTTCCCTCTGTAGATATTTCTGTTACAGCTATGCAATCCACATGTTTCAGCACAAGCCCTCTGCTCATTTGGCTGATTACTCAACGATTGGGGGTTGCATTCTGAAGCCAGCTTGAAGAGGAGGTTTGAATATACTTTCTTTACAGTTTAGTTCTCAGAGATGACCAAAAACTAAATTATAGTGAGATAACATTTCAATGTGAACAGTGCTGATGATGTGTAAAGCCAATTTCTCACTCTGTACGTCATCATCATCATCATAGACTTTTCACTGGGTTATAAAAAGGAATAACCATAAAAGAACAGTAAAGGCACAACCATATAATCTTACAATTATAAAACAAATACATACAATTGGTAAGGTTAAAGCTGAATTAATCTAGAAGCAATAAGAGCGAATCAATCAGGTCCAGAGACAAAAACAGCTCATAGGAAACTTAAAACAAGTAGGAAATGTTAATTTGAGAGCACCTGCAGCTGTATATGTGCAGAGGCACTTGGGAAAAAATCAACCTCTTCAATAAAGGAACAATAAAGTGCTTTCTAGGCAAACTGAAATATTGACAGAACATAACAAGATGCAAAATGCGGAGACCTATTGTTGCAGTGGCAGGGCAATATAGGACAAGAGTAAACTCAACCCTTAGGTGATGCCAGTGAATAATGTAAAAGCTTAACTCTAAACCTGGTCAAAAAAATCTATCCCTCCTGTTAAATATGGCTCCAACCCCTCAACCATTTTCAATAATGTCAACTCTGCCCATTCACTAGCTAACATGGTGAGCTCTTAAAACTGGGACTGCACCCTTTTCAGTTCCAAGAGTGACAGCGAAGGTGGGTTGGGAAATATTTCCACTGTCCCTATCTTAGCAAATGATTCCTTCACATAAACAATCTAGGGAATTCTAAATGTGTGGTCAATGGACATGGAGTCCTGAAGAATCTGTCTATTAAGTTTAAGTTCCTCCCTAGGCCAGATCCTAATGCAAAACAGGAGGGGGCTAAAGGCAGCTGGGTCTGCTAAATATTGTGTCCCTAGCTCCTCGTGGACCGAATGAGCCGGTGTACTATAAGGTACCTCCACCAACAGTGTAAAAAATTGTTTTTCAACGGTCTGGGTATTATCAATCCTCGCATACATTTAGCCTGATAGATCTTAAGAAAGTCACCGCCTTAACTAATGCTGACCTTCTACCTTCAATCAGGGGTTTCTAATTTCTGGTCCCATCGAATAACACCCCCAGATAGGGAAAGGCTGGTACTTTAGTCAGAGTATGATTAGCCACCCTAAAAATCTTAGAGCTAGTGGTACGCAGGTCTATGACCATGACATACAATTTGGTGAAATTAACTGCCAGGTCCAAAGACCTCATGAAAGCTACAAACTTGTCCAGGAGTAGTTTGAATTCTACAGCCGTATGCACCATAAGGACCGCATCATCAGCATAAGGCAATACTGGTAACAATCTCAACCCCATTCTTGGATAGTCTGCCTGGACAGAAAGAAGGGCTTGCTCAAGACCATTGAGATAAAGGTTGAACAGAAAGGCAGCAAAAATGCACCCTTGACGGACATCCATACTAGTGGGAAAAAGGATGAGAGTGGCCAACTCCTTCAGTAAACTGCACAGACGCTGAGGTACCACAGTGCAGAACCGTTTGAAGGGCCACTATGATCGGATCAACCCCTAACCGAAGGATCAAACCCCACAGCTTTGCACAATTAATGAAAGTGGACAGGAGGACCATAAATGCCAGGTGGAGGGATTCCCACCAAGCCACTGCATACTTATTCATGATTAAATAAAGATTCAAACACTAGTTAACAGTCAACCTCCCTGGCCTGAAGCCATATTAAATCTCTGTAAAGATGTTATTGGCATCAGTCCACTCAGTGATCTACTTAAAATTATTCTCCCTAGGACCTTAACTACCGCGTCAATCAGTGAGATAGGGTGATAGTCCTTATCCCACTTTTTGAATACTGGTACAATCACCAAAGTGTACCATGAAGGCAACACTCCCACCCACGCAGCTGCTTTCAAGTCCAAGGTCAAAATTGTGCCCCAGATAGATCTCAATGTTATCCAAAAATAAATCTGGGGGAATCTCATGAGGCCCAGGGTCCTTGTTTCAGGATAACGCATTAATACCCTGGGTAACGTCCTCTAATCTGAGAACCATACTGGTCTCACTACTCTCCAATTCTCCCCTGTCTTCTCTACCATCAGGAACCCCAAAGTTATAAACCCCGTCATAGTGGTTAATCCATTACTGCTCTGAAATGTGGTGGAATATTGCCAGACCATTACCTTCCGCAAAGCAGGGCCAACTAATCACCTTCCAGAAAAGAGAGATGTCTCTAAATTCACACACCCGGTCAAGCTCCTCCCATGCGGACACTTACAATTAAGGTTTTTGATTGGTTAGGGTCTTTTTATATGCCTGCTGTCATGAAGGAACAAGGTTCCTATCTCTAGGAACCCGCTCAAGGGACACCTTTAGACACCAAAGATACCATGAACAATCCCTATCAAACCACTTGGGGTCCTGCTATGCCAGCCTTGACTCCAGAATCCACAATAACTCTAGAACTGTCTGGGCGATATCTGTGAATGGTTGCAGAATGCCCCTCTTTGGAGCGTTCAGATCTAGACAAGTAGAGATCTCATGCTGACAGCCAGAGAAAAGTGAAAATTTGAATTGTGAGGGTTCCACCCGGGTCCATTTAAATCTCCACCCCTGATCAACAAAGGAAAGCCCCTCATCACACAACCTATGAACGTGTGCACTAGCAATAGCTAGGGACAAGGGATTATGATCACTGAAGGGGCTGTGAATAATATTATGATTGGAGATTTGCAAAAACAAGGGGGATGAGACAAATACATAATCTATATTAGACCTACAACCCCTTCCTTTAAGTGTAGGCAAAATGTCTGTGTTCAGGGAATTAACGGGCTTCTCTAGAGCAAACAAAGGTTGTTAGAATCTATAATAGAAGTGAACTCTAGGTCCTCCCTTGTATGAGCCATGGTGACCCCCTTTTTCAGTGTACATTTAGGCACAGTTGCACCTAATGCTAGAAGGCAATCACATGAATTACAGTTAAAATCTCCAACAAGCACTACCATCTCCCTCTTTGGGTCCTGCTTCGACAGTGAGTCCATAATAGATTGCTAACAGTGAAAACTGGAAACCACACATTGCCCAGCCTGAGCATTATTAAAATGAATCAGTACTATCAGGGGAATGCCAGGGACCACCCTCCTCAACCCTTGCAAAACACCCACGTCCCATTCAAGGATGATCAACACCCTGCCCCCGAGGGAAATGCTGGAGAAAAAGAGGTCTTTTAGCAATTTAAAATAAAGGAGTTATGTACCTCCCAGGTTTCTTGAAAACAAATATTATAAGAACACCTGACAAATTGCAACCACGTCCAATCATAAAACTTTCCAGACAGACTCACAATATTCCCAGACAACAACTTCAGGACCTTCGGGTTGGCAACCAGAATATTCACCGGAAAAGAAGCAGAACTGAGAGGTGATAAAGGTGAGCCAGGGGTACTCAGTCAATCACTGGACTCAAGATTGCTTGGAGGGGCAAACCTTTTTGAAAGACTCAGGGCTGAAGGGTGGAATGAATCTGAACGAAAACTGCCTTGGGGATTCCTCCTATGCTATACCTGATCCCATAAAGGACAGCAAACTATTTTTGGCTTACAGAAAAAACCCAATGGGAGGTTGGTGGACCCAAAAGGACTCAGGGTGGCCAGGACATGTGCGGTGATATTAGGTTGACTGGAATTTATCACCATGCAGTCCCCCTCCCACCGCTTGTTATCCGAGCCCACACAACCCTCTCTACAAACCATGATGAGTGAATCAGAAATGCCCACCCCCACATTGGAATGCTCAGTCAACCAATGTACCACTTTGTTCTTTAACTCATCAAGGGCTATGGTGAAGGTTTGGGCTGTGGTGAGACATACCTCAAAATAACCAAGTACGGGGTAGCATTTGGGGACAAATTAAGCACCACCCCATTATTAGGTGGAGGAGGGTATGCAACTTGAGACCTAGATATATCTCAAAAGGCAACTTGGGCTAAAGGGTGAGGGGGCACACCTCGTACACACAGTAGACTGAGAAACACACCCTAAAGCAGTCAAGTCCTTAAGGGGAATATTGGAACTACAAGATGGAACTATATTAGAAGAAGTGTACATCGCTAATGCGGTGTGCAATCCTACTTTCAAGGCACCCCATTGTTAATATGATCCCACATTGAGGAGATTCGTGGTTCAATTTGGGTTAACCTGACCAATAAGGGTTCCAATGTATAATTAAGCAATGTCCTAAGCACTAACAAAAGGCCATCACTAGGATGATCTGAGTGCAGGAAACCACACAATTGTGCATCAGTTTGAACAGCCACACTAACTGACGTACACCTCTGATTAGAAACTACCACTCGTCTCCTTCACTTACATCTGGGGCCAACGATTTGGCTGGAGGGCACAGGCCAAAAATCATGCCCTGCCACCCCCAGTTCCCCTTGGGGGTACAGCCAGAAATTCAAAGGGGCCCTCCTGGTCATCTCCAAACCCAGTGTTGACTATGATACCCCCCACATCCTCCATCCTACTCGGAACATCTGAGCCACCAGAACAGGCAGAGTGAAGAGAGGCTGAGGGAAGGCCATCTATAGCAAGAACCCGTCCTCTTTCAGCCAGCTTTATCTCTTTTGACGCCACCCCTACAGCCCAATTAAAAAAAACATCAATAGTGGAAACTCGGGGCAGTATGCGGGGTTGTTGGTTTAGAAGTGGGCGCTTTCCTCGTCCCCATGATCGGGTCAATATCCAGGGCAGACTCTATACCCTACACTCCTCGGAGGCTAAAGGCCAGTGACTCAACAGGAAAGTTCCAATTTCTCCCACGTGGTGAAGTTAGAACCCCACTCACAGAGGCACCCGCAGTAAGCTACCAGTTTCTGTGTGGGTCTCTGATAGAGTCCAAATACTGCAGAGGATGGAATAAATGCTCCACATCAATGTCCATAGTAAACCACCAAGTCCACGAGGAGCAACGGGGAAATGTACCTGTTCTTAAATCACAAGCATAAGGAACTGTTTGATCAAGCAAAGAAGCCAGCCAGCACCCGAAGATGCCGACCAAGAGGGGATGGCCAGTCCCATCTCTTTCTTGTGCTGCTGGGCATAGGACGGGCCCGCTCTTGGCCCGGGCTTTGCCTGAGCGCCACCCAGTGCATCCCACACCGCAGAAAGACTAAAGGCGTTATATAGCATAAGGCACAGGTGCTGCATGCTGCTGTGCTCTCTCTCTGGCCCGATGTTATGTGGGAGAGGTAATCCCCCACGAAGAGTTCCTCGATTCACCCGTGCCGTGGGAAGACTGAAGGAGCTATATAGCTCAAGGCACAGGTGCAGCATGCTGCAGGGCTCCTCCTCTGCCCCAAAGTTGCGTGGAAGCGGTAGTCCCCCCACCAAGCGTTTTTCGATTCACCTTGTACATCAAAAACCATGTTAATTCCCTCACAGGTAGGGGAAGATAGCAAGTAAAGGTCACAACACTTTTGAGGAAATTACAGATGCCAAAGAGTGTGCCCAGGGGCATTACACAACGACCAAACAGCACGAATGGACAGGATCTTCAGAGCAAGCACTCGAATCTTAGTCTCCGGTAGACACTTGCAAAATAACTACCAATTTATGACTCAGAGCACACGTCATTCCGATGAGAGTGACCAGCATGGAAGGTGTTCATGAGTCGGAAAAATAAAGGTTTTCATTCTATTCCTAACTTCCAGGATTCTTTCGTATTCCAGAATGTGGACTCAAATATAAATGTACCGCTATTGTGTCCTAAGGGTCAGTTTGCATCCCTGCCAGTGCATCTTGGTCCTACCAAGAGCAAATCCGTGCTAAGCCAATATTCGGGCCCATTTCAAAGCTCAACAGATGCACTAACAGGATTGGCCAGTCAGTTGAGCATTTGCCGCTGAGGGAAATTTACATTTTTCATTTCACTGGCTGAGAATCCAGCAACGCTGATTAAGCTTTCCATACTTCTGCGGGTTCTAAAATGCATATCTTTTAATTAGAATGATTAACATTTATTTAGATAAAAAGTTACAATTTCTCAAAACATTTACAAATGTTTCTTGTGGGAATGGGATGCCTCTCAGCCCCCTGTAGAATAGCATGTGAGCCATGTCAGGTCTGACCAGTGTTACTCACACCGTGTACTTTAAAATCTTAGAGTTACTTCAACAATTAGATGCATTTCTTGGAGGAGGCCAGTACAAACCCATCAAAAATTATATTTAAGCCATGTGAGTTTGAAATAAATATACTGGACCAATTTGCTTTAGAGTGAACAATTCCTCGCTGCTTATAAGCTAATCCCTGAGGAAGGCTTCCTTGCACAGTAGTCTTTGTATTTCCATTTCTGACCACTAGTACAGTTGATCCTTTATTAAAATGCAGCAATATAGCAAAAATTGCACGAATGGGCCAACACCTAATAAATATGCTTGCAGCACTGTACAACCATCGCCCTTCTTTTCTGTAGACAACTTGACCGGTCCGTGATGCTAATGACATTGTTTGCATTGTTCGGATGATGTGAGCTAGAATCGAGTGTAAGTATGCTTTTGAAAACTATTTTGGCTCTTTAGACTGATACAAAAACTGCTTATTTTGGGGTTAAGGTTCGTCCCTTCTGTGCTTCAAAACAAGGTTTCAAACTCGTAAAACATCGTATACCATTTTCTTCACCCGTGCTCTCTTTGTATTCTTCTCTATGTGTCCCCTCTCTGTTTTCAGATTCCTTCCCTTTCTGACATGCCTTCCTTGCTGTCTCTCCCCTGTGGCCGGCTCTGTTCAAACCCTGCCACCCACGGCGAACACCTGCGACGGCTCCGAAGAGGACAGGTGGGGCCCGAAACAAAGGCTTTGCTCACCGCACCGGCTTTGTCCCTCGCTCAAAACACCATGGAAATAACCACTGCTACTCCGAGCTTCGTCCCAGACGCCCATACCCCTAAAAGCACAGCAGAGAGGAGAGACCCCGCTGGGGGACCGACGGCCCCCGCCCTCGTCATCACTCAGCGCACTTTGATTACAGTCACAAAGGGGTCTTGGATGCGCCGCGGCCGGGTTGCGAGGCCGACGGTTGGCGCTGACAGACGAGATTAGGCCACGGATTCATGGAGCGCCCAGTCAAAAAACGCGGGAGTGTGTAAGGTGTGCGTCATTGGGCCGCTGACAGCAGACCCATAGATGAGTGTGTTACGGGGAAGAGGGCACTGTGTAAAAGTGCCAGCCATCCTATGAAGAGGAAAGTGCGGTGTTCCCGGGGATTTAGGTGGAAATTAAGGGGCAGGAGAGGTCAGGCACTTCCTTTTGGAAGAGTAAACAGAGCCAGAGAATTTTTAAGGCATGGACAAAATGGGCGATAGCCCAGGGCCCCAGCCTCTCGGGGTCCCCTGATAGAGCCAGTTATGTTCTGACCAAAGTCATGCCCTGATGACCTTGAATAATTCTTAAAAAGATTGTAAAAACGTTTTCCTTTAGTTTGTTTTTAATGTGGGTGATGGATGGGTCTACATGAGACAAATCTGCAGAGAAATGTTTATGGTTTTCAACACTATCAGACATCCATAAATAAAGTTTCTTTTAGATCAAAACTGGACCTCACATATGAAAAATAGGCGAGTCACAAAGATTAGTTAATTAATATTAGTGAGCTGCTGCAGTATAAAAATATTGCAAACATAGGTCACTATCCCTTAATATGTGATTTAAACATATTTACAAATTGGACCGGGGCATCTGTGCACTGTGTTGGAGTGTAGTTATAATCACAATATAACATGAAATGTTTGCAAATTAATGTATAATAATGATGTTGCATAGAAAATTGTATTAATGTGCTTTTAACATAGGCACTTGAAATGTGCCCACGGGGAGTGGCCACCAATGTATACGATGATAAATGAAATTGACTAATAATGAACTATTGATGTATTAATGTGTGGTTTTGTATTATTATTAAGAGTTATATGTTAATATTTTGCTAAAATTAATTACTAGGCCTTAGTTAGCATGAGTCGGGGCCTAGCTGCCGATCTCATATTAAATGTGTTTTTCTAACGTACAATGTGCTGACTTGCTGAAGGACATGTAGCCGTACTTTTCCAGAAGCTAGAAGATGTGTGTAACCGTAGTAAATTCTTTCTCATGATACCCGACTTGCTCAAGGAGACATTTTTGCTGAATGCAATAGTGTAAACTTGCAACAGGTACAAGGTTGCCTGAACTGGTAAAGACAATGGGACTACTGACTGAGCCTGCGAAAATAAAAGTTTGTACCTGACATTCGACCTGTTGGAGACGTCAATTACAGGAGCCAATGAACTACGTGAGAACTGTCCTAAAGTGAAAATCCTAGTGAGGTGACAAACCAATTATTGGTTGGAGATAATGATGCACCAAAATTTGCCCAATGGGAAAAGCGCCCGCACCGCAGTGGAGGGGTGCGGCCCGTTAGGAGACGGGGCCTCCAAGTCCCTGGGACACTCCCCACCTTCTTTCTCTCGCCGGGGGTGCTGGGTTTCCGCCCTGACGCCTCGCGAGGCGTTAGGGCGGAAGTCAATCCTGCGGGGGCATGGCGTGGGGCCGACGTTTGCTGTGCGCTGGTTCCGGCCGCCGCATACCGGTGGGGGACTATTTAAAGGACCCCCCAAGAAGGCTAGACCTTCTTTCTCTGTGTGCGGCGGCCGGACCTGCGTGCAGCCCGCAATTGTTGCTGGTAGCTGTTCCTGCCTTCGGTTCCTGTTCCCGCCTGGATTTAGTTACAGACGGGATAGAAGTGTGCCCATCGAACGTGAGTTTAGCGCGGCAGAGGCTTGCGCGCGCTGGGGTGCGGGAGGGCAAGTTCGGCGCTGCAGATCGGGGCCAGTGTGCGGACGGTCGCATAGGCGATAATCAAAGTGTTTCTGGGCGGTATTGTTATATTTCGCCTCTTTGTGCTTTGTGCTTTAACGCAGCGGTCGCGGCCTTACGGGTACACAATCAAGGTAAAACTACGAGCAAATGGTAACGCAGCAGCACGGGGTGTCCTGCTGACGAAAATATTACGTCCTATTGTGCGTTGAGTGTGCATTCTTGTTGCCGTGTTAACGCGAGTTGTGGGGTTTTCTTTGGTCGCGTTTCTTGCTCGTAAAAAATAATTGTGTTTTTTTTTTTTTTTGGGTCCCGTCTGGGCCGTGTGTGGTAGCGGGAGCCCAAGTTGTTTACAACGGGTAGTGTGGCCGTTGAGGCGATTTGCGACGTAAACACAGCGTTTACCAAGCGCGGATATAAAACGCATGCAGTTTTGTTTCATGAGGCGCGGCGTGGTGTTTTTTGGTTGAAGTGCCTTCGGGCATTATGTGGCATACTCGGCTGACTCCAATTTGACACGGGGGCAGCAACATTACCCGGTGGAGGTGATTGAGGCAAAGAAAAATATATACAAATAACTAAAATATAAAGTCATTGGTGACCCTCGGCTGTCTTGCTGCTAGGGTTATGTGTGTCACTAAGAGTTGAACTTTAGTTGAGGGGAAATTAAATTTGAAAGCTGGGCTGTGCCTAGGGGCTTTCTCAGTTGTTGCCTTTGTTTAAAAAATAAAAATAAAAAAATAAAGTAATTTTGTGTTTGGTGGCACACATGTTTAGGTAGGTTGTCAGGAGGTAAAAGCATTCCTGGAGGGTGACCTGTTTAATCCTTGTCTTTGACGCTGTTGTGTTTACATTCTTTTCAGGTTCATCAAAAGAAAAAAGAAAGGGGGGTTATACTAGCGGTTAATCAGCCTTAACCCTCAGTTTCCCTCAGGTTAGTGCCCCTCCCTGTAGTCCAGCATGCCACCTAAGAAGGCTAGGACTCAGAAAGGGAATGAGCGTTACCCAGAATTATCCCAGCTGCTAAGATTAGTCTTAGAAAAATTGGGGAGCGAGGACACCAGTGAGGGCAGCGAGGGTCCCGAGATGGTGGGGGGCAAAGTTAGGTGTTCCCGCCCAAAACGGTCCCACGTGGCCCCCAGCGCGGCTTTCCCTCCGGTTAAGCGCAGAAGGAATGGTAAAGCGCAGGTGCCGGCCACCATCGTGCTAACGCCCCCTGCAGCAGTCCCGGCCACCATCGTTCTGTCACCCCTTGCAGCAGCTAGCCTCCCAGGACAGTTGATCGCGCCCGCTGCCGCAGCCCCGCTCACTGTGCCACCCCGCGCCGCAAGTTCTTAACACGAGCTCCACGGCTCCTTCAGGCGGGGTATAGAAGGGGTCCTAGCTGATATTCGTAATTCCTTGGCGGCCTTAGCACCTACAGTTCAGCCCGGGCCATCACCCCCACCTCCCCAAGGGGTAGCTGTTCCCGCGCCGTCGGGGTCCCCCGCCTGGGGGCTTGCACGATTCCCGGGCGCAAGATCAAGAGCCATCTAGGCTGGCGCTAATGGAAGTGTCTAAGTTATTGGCCGGTATTAACGCTCCGGCTACCGCCGCCCCACTACCCACTACACCACGGGGGGCGGACATGTCGTGGCAAAACACAGTAGCAGACTTAAAGCGCCAGGTAGATTCCCTAGTTGCAGGGCACTCCTCAAACCTGCTGCAGTCCTCGAATAATAGCCCGTGTGTCGCCCTGGCACCGAGCATTTGTGTCTCTCATCACCCCCACCGATTCAGAACGTCCTGCCCAGCTCAAGCAAGCTTCCGGATCCGGACATCCCGGCCAAGGAAGGGACGACAGACTCGTTATTATCCAGACCAGGTAAGCTGGCAGCCCACGTTAGCACAGAAACGAGGGAAAAAATGTGGAAGGGGGACTTCGTGGACATTTTCTCTTTAATAAGGGCAAAAAGAAGGGAGATTGAAGTGAAGGAGAAGGAACCTAAATCATCTTCCTATATTGAAAGAAAGCCAAAAATTGAAGAAAACATCACAAATTGGATATTTGGCTTTAACGTTTTTATGTCAATCCTGTTGGAGAAAAAACCTGAGTTGGGCACCTCTTTGATTTATTATGCCAATAAGATATTGAAAGCTCAACACACGTACGGGGGGTTGGCCTGGTTAGAATACGATAGGGATTTTCGTTGGGCTAAAGTAGAGGATCCCTCCATTGGGTGGGATCAAACAGAGGTAAATGTGTGGCTCGAATGCGTTAACAACAAGGTCCCAGGGAGGCAGCCCTTTCGGCCCCAGTTGTCCAGTGAGAAGAAAGGGTCTTGCTGGACATTTAACAGAAAGACATGTTCATGTCCCGCTGGAACATGCAAATTCGAGCATAACTGTTCCTTTTGTGGACACCCTTTCCATCCTGAATCCAAATGTATTAAGAAATCTAAAGAGCGGGGTCGGGACCCCAGTAAACCATCGAATTGACTCCCCTCCCCGATCAGGATTGAAGCGTTACGCCCTTGGTTACAGGCTTACCCTTCTTTGGACTCAGCTTCTGTACTTCTTAACGGTTTTACCTTTGGCTCCAGGATACCCGCCCCTAATGTTTCTCCTGTAAATCACTGTAAGAACCTAATATCCGCCTTACAGAACACCACGGTAGTTGCCAGGAAACTGGAGAAAGAAAGGTCCCTGGGCAGGCTTGCTGGTCCTTTTAGGTGCCCTCCGCTATCTGGTTTTGTGTGTTCCCCGTTGGGGGTGGTTCCTAAAAAAGAAGCAGATCAGTTCAGATTGATCCACAATCTGAATACTAAGGACCTTAGAACAGAAACTACTCCAAGAAATAAAACAAGCTTTAAAAAAATGAATGCTAGGAGGGGATATTATTTTGGGGTCCCCACTAACTTAGTGTGGGGACCAGGAGATGACCTGAACAGAAAGCGTGCCTTATGCTGAACGATTTGGTGGTAGTCCCATTGTCCTAGGACCACCACAGGTTGAGTTATGGGCAAAAATGTTTTAAAAAAGAATGCTTGCAAAGCATTATTGGGCGACTTTTACCGAGTGCTGTGAATATTGAAGTATTGTCTCTCCCGCTGATTTCTGTGTTTTTTAGTAAAGCATTTATCAATTATAAGTGTTTTTTGGAAAGCTACGGAGCGTGAAGGGGAGAGCCAAAAGAAATGACTCTGATTAGGTAACAGTGTGAACAATGTGACCAGCTCTCCAATACAGCCAATGGAGTTTGTACTGTTGGCGCTGTGAGTGCTGTGAGGGCCATGGCTGCCATTGATCACGAAGGGGAGAGACAAAAGAAAAAAATAGTTCACCCACGATGAAGTATATCAGCAATCGTGCAATTACCCATGTAACAGGGTCAGTCTGCAAGGAGGTAACAAAACCTCCCCTAAAGCAAGTACCAATGACACAAGGGATTTTTGAAAGGCAAGCCCACAAACGTGTGAAAGAGATGGGTGTAAGGTGGGCCTGGTTAAAAGCCCACCTTACACCCACACCCACATTACACCCATTGTAAGTATGTAATCATACTTAAAACAGGCCAAAGCGCTTGCCAGCTCGACCTAAAAATGTGTGACAGTCGCCCTGCCCTATTTAGGTCCGGATCAGACGTAGCACTGGGTTAGGAGCTAGCATGGGCAGAGCCAGCAGAGGTGACACCAATAAAAACCCAGCTGTTCACTGACCTCTAAATGGGTAGGGTGCATGCAGGTTAGACGGGGTGGGAGTTCAGCCAATTAATGGCATTTTCCTGCTTTGACAAATCTTAAGGCCCTTATTTCTATTTTTGCTTATTTAAAAATAAATGCAGCTGGAAATGTGTTCATGTGTAATAATAAGTCGAAACAGAAATTATAAGCAATTTATTCATCATAATTGAAGTTCCAGTAGGATAGAGACTTTTGCACCTCTATAGCTGGTTACACACAAAATGACTTGACACAAAAGGTAAAATCTTTCACCTCCTTCACTAGGTTGAGAGGATGACTCAAATCATTAGACGTTTGCAAAAAGAAAATGCAGTGAGCTTATGGTTATGAGTATGAAACCCTTACCAGTTCACCCTTCCATTCTTCAGAGATTGGTATGTTGGTGTATAACATTTACATCACTTAGAAATGGTGGAAGTGGAAGATGAAGGACTATGTCAAACTTTAATTATTATTATAGAGCAAGCGGACTGGGTGGATGGAGGTATTGGAGTGTTCTGACTCTAAGAGGTCTGAAAGATTTCCACATCTGTAATTGAATATTATCAGGTGATCAGCTCCAGTTGTGAAAGTGCATTATGAGGGGGCCCGTGATGCTGCATGAAATGGCGACAGGGGTCAGAGAGCATGGGGCGGGGTCATAGGTGTGTCTAAAAAGAACAAAATATTCTGTAAGATTTGTTTTGGTCCTTCACCTTTAGGAAACAGTGTATAAAATAAGGGACAACTTAAATAGAAAATAAATACCAGTTAAGTTAATCAGTGGGAAATACACTATAGTACATTATGAAACCTTTCTCTGTTAATGCACTGCTGAGGTCTGTGTGTGTAAGCGGAGAGCCACAGAACTGACTCTTGCTTGGTACAGAAGACAACAGAAACTTGTGTATTTGTAGTGCTTCAAGGTCCCAGCCTGTGACAGAAAGCACTGTGATTATTTGTCATTATTTTATAATTGCCGTACACATAGTATGAGATAGGCTGCTACAAAATGTGCAAAAAGATAAAAAAGTGCTTTAAAATATAGACTTAAGTAATACTCTGACTATACGTAGTGCAATTTACTTTCTACAACTGTCTCTTAAAATCACGCATTTCACAGCTCAGTGGGTTACTCCCTTGCACAACCATTAAAAAAGAATTAATCTGTGTCATCAGGAAGCTTCAAGTTGTTTCATCAATCAAAGCAATACTTCCTTCCAAGAACCCTTTACATTTGCAGAATAAAGAGTTGCACACATTTACATTTCTTTCAGGCAACCTGAACCATTTAAACTACCGGAATTAACCATCCTGGGACTGTTGTCTTTTCACAAAAAGTAGGGGCACTGCTTTTCATAATTTAAAAAAGCATGTGGACATCCCCCCACAGAAAGGCACCATGCGACGTAGTACTGGGTTTATGGCCCCCAGCCATAAGTGGCCTATGTACCATCACAGCTCACTGACTGGCACTGTAATGAGCTACGCACCCCGGGCCTCACTGGACTCGTGCCGCAGGACACTAGGCACATGACCGGCAGGCTAACTGAGGCCGCTCTGACCCCTACGAGTGAGGAGGCGGGGACAGTCCCCTGGTCATCTACAAACCCCCAGATACACACCCCAGATACACACTTCCCTCATAGCACCCTTGAAATATGGCACACATTGTGCTGATGAAAGCAGTAATTCAAGGGGACCGAATTGTCTCCAACTGATGAAGATCCCCAAGTCTCTATAACATGGGGGAATCCCCCCTTCAACAGGCCATGACATCCCTGAGATATGCCCAGGCCATTGATTGGTGCCGACCATCCCTGGTGTCTCCACATTACATCACCAGATAGGATGCAGGGCACCCAACACTGAGCCCAGACCGGGGTAGAGTCCCTGGATTCACGTAGCCGGACAACATGGGCACACAGAAATTGACTAAGAGTCAGTCCTGACTACCCTCGCCAGCACCCTGCTCCTCTGCAACTCTCTGCCCTCACAACCCCAGGACTCTGCCACCAAGTTAGATGCCATACTACAGGCCATTGAGACATCTTGCACATCCGTAGAATCCTGGATTGAGGAGATCTGGGTGTTATTTGGCATCCTGCATGAAGATAAGAGGAAACTGGCCTCCAGATTCACTGAAACTGAATGCAACATCACAGACATGCAGCCACAACTGGCAGACCAGGCAAGAAATACTTGGGACCTCCTTGAAAAGTTACAGGAGCTAGAACACCGTAAGGAAGGATGCCAAAAGGAGGGCTCGCCTGAATAATCGATGGTCGAGTCTCTGGAGGAGTGGATAAAATCCTTCACACCAGCCCATCACCTCTCAGCCTCTCTTATCCATGGAAAGGGTACACTGGGTGCCGGTCTGTCGACCCCGCCGGGATGCCCCCTTGTCTAGTGGTTTCAAAACGGCTCCATTACAAAGAAAGAGACACAATCCTATAAGATACTAGGCGGGCAGCCACTTGAGTACTAGAACTGCTGAATATCAATATTTCCCAACTACACAATGTGTATCTAACGTCAGTGCTCCTCCCTTCTGGAAGTGAAGCAACAGCTCCGAGATCTTGATGTTCAAAACTCCCTGTTGTTCCCAGTAAGTTGAAGGTAATACACGACCAACATACCCACTTTTCCGTAGACTTGGACTCAGCCTGGTATGGGTGCAAACACACTTCGAGGGAAGTAATCGACCATCATCGAGTAGCAGTAAAGCACCCCATCGCAAAAGACTGGAGCGGGACAGACCTGGAGTAAAACCGGGGGAACCGCCAGGGCTCCCTCTCCACAGTAGTTGAGGCAAAGTCAACAGTCTTCCTTGGAAGCAGCATTTGCACTTCTTGAACTTCAACAGTCCTCACTGACCCGACACACTGACTCCAGCCTAGCTGCAAATAATGATGAAATGGCCTCAGGGGATACAAGACACACAGCCTGCTGGCCAGTCTCATGGTTACACCAAAATCAGTGGATGACATATTCTGATTCCATAAACCTGTGTCAAAGCTAGACTCTGGGCAGGGGAAAGTAATCCCCCCCCTCCCTCCTGGGGGGCGACTATGCCCTTTTTCCTTCCCTCTCCACCCTGCTAACAGGCACTCCTTCCATATAGAATGCCCTCCTACAGGCAAATGGATGCACAGTCTGCCCACCTGAGTCATGATCATGATTGCACGCCAGCCACCCCTCACCTCCCATTCTTCAGCCTTCACCAGGAATCCGCTAACACCCCCTCAATATGTACTTGCTTATTGAGCACATATTTGGGTATGTGGTTCCAAACTGCAGGCTCCAATTCTTGTTTGAGTATTGTTTATTGTTCACTGTTCCTTATCTCACAACACGAGCATCAACAAGAGCGAGCACCTAAGGCAAGGGACTACCCCACATCTCTCCTTCCTCCCTCAGACACACTTGAAACCACCAGATGGCTGACATACGGGCCACCAGAATCCTCACACTAAATGTACAGGAAATGCAACAGCATGCCGTCGATACTCGGTCTATGCCTGTATCAAAAGAAAGAAGACCCACATCAGTTTTCTATAGGAGATAATACACAATAATAGTGAACTCCAGTAGCTTAGTAGACACTGGCATGGCACGGTCTATAGCAAGACATATTCCGCATATGTCTGGGAACCCTACTTTGGATCCACCCGGTACTTCCTTCCAAACCCACAATGCAGTAATTAACAAGGAAGGGGGAAACATGTTTGTAGAAGGCTGACTAAACGGAGACCCAGTCCTCTTGGGCTGCATATACGCCTCCCAACACGGATCAAGCAGCATTCTAGGCCAGTTTATCTGGAGTCCTGGCCCAATGGTTTGTAATACCCTGGATTTTGGGAAGGGTCCTACAACAACGTACTGGTCCTCTCCCTAGACTACTCCCACACCAAACTCCTCCAGGCCCCTACCCATCAACACTCAAGGCAGATCTCAAAATGGGCCCAACAGTGGTCTCTCCTTAATGCATGGAAGGCACACAATCTTCACTTGCATATATACTTCTACTACTCAGTCCCTCATAACCTATACGTTCACCTGGACCATTTCACGTGTTCCCCAGAACTGATCCCATGGCTCACAAACTCGTACTACTTGGATTGAGTATTTTCAGACAACGCTGCCCACATAGCAGACATAGAATGGGGCACGCCATATCCACTGGTTACCCCCTGGCGGCTGGACGAAGACATGCTAGACAACCCGATATTTTGTGATACTCAACTAGCCCACACCGCCGAATACTTTGAGGATAACTAGGGCTCAGCCACTACCCACGCAATCGAGTGGGACTCCTTCAAAGTAGTCACACAGGGCTTTGCATTCAAAATATAGCTGGTGTTCGCATGGAACTGATTGAAGCCCTTCAGAGGGCTGAAGAAGCAGTTGCTGCACAAGAAAATCGCCCCCTCCCAGATGACACTGCGCGCCAAGCCCTGGCGGATGCCAAAGTGAACCATGCCACTTCCCTAGAGCACCGCGCTACTATGACTTCACGTCATACACAGCCCGACTCCATGTCATGGGTGACTTACCCAGACACCTCCTCACGTGGCTGGCACATCAGAACACACATACGACCCCAACTACAGAAAACGCTAGGAATACGGGCCCCTCTCTGTGTTCCCAGTCATCCATACTCCAGGCCTTTAGAACCTACTATGCTGACCTATATACAGCATTCCCTGCCCCACCCACCAATGCCATCAGACACTTCATAGCTACACTTCCCCTACTTTCCATAACTGCCCTAAAGCGCACAGAACTTGATGAGTTGATAACAACAACAGAGATGAAGAAAGCGATTCCCGACCTAGCCCGCAACAAGACCCCTAGGCTAGGTGGTCTCCATAAAAATACTATGACCGCTTCTCAACTCATCTCGCCCCCAGATTATTTCAGGTCTACAATGAGACCCTCACCACGGCACGCTCCTGGCTTCCCTCAGGAGTCTCTACTGGTTTCTCTGTTGAAACCCAATAGGAACCCCACTCACTTTGCCTCCTATAGACCCATAGCCATACTGGGCGCAAATTATAAGATACTGGCCAAGATCCTTGCAGAACGTTATCTCCAGGTACAGCCTGTTTTAGTTCCACTTGACCAGAACGGTTTCACCCTGGCCGCAACACATCCAATAACATCAGCCGCCTCTTTCATATTATGTACCTCGCATTGATACGCTACCCACAAGTGGCATGCCTCATATTGGACCTCGAGAAGGCCTTCAATTCCCTTACCTGGGATTACCTTTCCAACGTTCTACGAGTGGTGGGGTTGGGCCCATGCCTACTAGTGTACATTAAACTTCTATACACTAGGCCGACTTCTTGAGTGTGAGTGGGCCGTTTAATCTCTCCCTTACCAATTGGTCACAGGAGGCACCAGGGCTATTCCCAATCCTCTTTGCCATTGCAGTGGAACTATTGACTCACCTACTTCATCTAGAGCGTAGGCAATGGGGTATCACCCTTGACAGGACTATAAATGTAGTGTCACTCTATGCAGACAATGTGCTATTATACCTCCATGACCCGACAGCACATATGGCTTCAATCTAAGTGAGCGTCCATGACTTTGAGGAGGTAGCAGGCCTCCAAGTACACTAGGGGAAACCATGCACCCTCCCAATCCCAGGAGATGCGCCGTCACAAGATATATATATATAGGTGGATTGCCACTAATATGGACAGCGGCAGCAGCCCATTACCTAGGGATCAGATTATACCACTCTCAACAGGATCTGTTCAAAGGCCACCTACAGCAGGCTTTCAGAGCCCTTAAAACTCAAATGCACTTCTGGCAGCGGCTGCCACTCTCCCTAACGGGTAAGGTCGCCCTTTCCAAAATGATAGTACTTTCCCGACTAGCCTATTACTTCGCTAACATACCGGTATTTCCCTGCTGATGATTCTTCCAAGACTTGGACCAGCTGCTGGGGGATCTACTGTGGGATGCAAAGAGTAGCCCTTAACAAGCTCCAATTGGCTGCGGGTCAGGGCGAACTAGGAGCGCCATCCTTTGAATCCTACTACCTCTTGGCACAACTCCAGTGGGTGTCCCGATGGCTGGCAGGTGCAAACCTGCACAAGACAAGCACGGGGGAAAGCCCCCAAGCCCAACACATATTACATCAGCTCCTCCAATTTATCATCAAGATGAGTCAATCTGGTCCCCCCATGTGTGGGTTGCTAGGAATTGCCTGACAAGGATTTCCCAACCGATGAAACCTACTCCCCTGCAATCCCTTTTCAAGGCCTTCCGGGAACCTTGGGACTCTTCACAGCAAAGTGTGCTCACACCTTGTGGTTTTTCCACTGGGGAAGATACTCAAGGCTGTAGCCTCCCAGGTGTTTAATGTCATTAGTTCAGTAATGGTGGCTAGTGTAGTGTGTATATCCTGCCAGCAGTCGGTTATGTTAGGGCATGACCAGAGCATGTGTTGGAGATTGCCCATCTGGGCGTGGCATTAGGGGCAGGTGAGGTTGGCCTCTGGGAACATCCGATTTAGCTGGGAAGGTGTAAGATATGCCCTATGTAGGATCATGAATGGAATGTTTTTAAATCATGCATTTCTGAACATTTTCTTAGGGATTCTAAGGTTCTGGACCATTCAATGTTCTGTAATGGGTCTCACTAAATCATCTTCCCAGAGGTATTGCAAATGTGTCAACATGGTCCCAGTATGAGCCCTGATGGCTCTGTATTGACACATTATTAGGTGGTGCCCTCCTCCCATGATGTATAATGCGTGTATCACCGCACCGGCAGGCGGTTCATCATCTATCTTGCCATATTGTGTCCGGAGAGTCGCCAGCAGATGTCCATACAGAAGCAACTGTTCTGGGGGAATGTTGTAAACTTAGCGTAGTTGGTCGACCGTGAGAAGGTGGGTGTCGTGAAAGAGGCTACACACCATGTCCAGGGAGTGGCCACTCCTGGCCCAACACTCCCCAACTCTACCCCAATGCCACAGGGCGTTACTCCTGTGGGGAGAGGCAGAAAGCTCTGCATTATTTTGGGGGGAGGCTCAGCAAATCTGCAGATGCCCTTTAGCAGCCGCCTGGGACACCATGCTCACACAGTTCAAAGAACTAGTGGACAGAGACCCCCTGCATATTTAGTCCTCCCATTTCTTCGGCTCCCAGAGACACAGTTGGTGTCAGGGGTTCCCCAAACACGGACCCTACAAAACATTCTAGGTCTCCCTATACCTGTAGAAAACCTTACCTATGCCCCCCACCGCTTCTTGGGCTGATGCACGCTGAAGGATGAAACGCCCAGGTGACCGACCCCTCACCCATCTTCTGCCCCCTCCGTGCCCTCGAGTCCACCTCTAAGTCCCATCATCTCAACATTATTTCAATGCTCCTGCTTGTGCTCCCGTTACTTCCTTAACCCCAACTTTCTCCCCAATTTCTTGTTCTCCCGCACAAATTGAAGGTTCCCTTCATCCCCCTCTACGAGATTTATTGTGCCTTAGCAGGACCCCCGAACCAATTGTGTTCGACTGGAGCACAAAACAAGGACATACAGCCACACGCTCTGTTACATATAGCTCTAATTGAGCCATCCCAACTTCATTTGGTTGATGAATACTGCCTTCTTGCCTATGTTTGTCAGTAGATAACTACATTGTCATGTAACACATTCTAAATGCATTATGTATATTGTAACATTGCTGCAACGAGATTGTCGGTCGCTGTTTGCTCCTCCTTTAGTTGGGTTGCACCCGTATGCTCAATAAAAATTATTTTTTTTAAAAAGGACATTGATTTTTTTTATTTCATAGACAAACAAAAGTGAATGCTTAACCCCTTCTGTGCCGCGGACGTAGTGGTTACGTCCTGCGGCACAGTGCTGCTGTGCCGAGGACGTAACCAATACGTCCTCGGCACACAGCCCAGAGGGAGCGCTCTCGCTCCCTCTGTGTGCTTCCCCCCAGCCCCCAAAGTCAGGGATGGAAGGGGAAGCCCTTCCCCTTCCACCCCCGACCCCTCCACCCCCCCATAATGACGTCAGCGCGCGATCGCGCGCTGACTTCATTATGGGGATATCGCCGCACAGTTCCTCTTCCCGGTGGGTGGGGGGTTTGGTCTAAAGAGGCACCGGGGGAAAGGAAAGGCTTTTCCTTTCCCCCGGTGTCTCTTTGAGCATTCCTGCTGCCCGATCGCATTGCGATCGGGCAGCAGGAATGTCCACTAGACACCAGGGATTTCTTTTTTTTTGTTTACTTTCCTGTTTCTTGTTGGCGGGGAGCGGCCCCTTGGGCAAGGGTCGCTCCCCTTTGGGGGGCAATTAGTTACGGCCATTTCTGCCCCCCTTGGGGGCAGATTGACTTCTTTTTAGCCAGATCTGCCCCCAAGGGGGGCAGAAAACACTAGATCACCAGGGATTTATATTTTTATGTGCATTTATGTGTGGGGGGTGCCCCCTTGGGCAAGGGGCGCCCCCCCCAAGGGGGCAGAGAACTGTTGGCCTTTTCTGCCCCCCTTGGGGGCAGATCGGCCTATTTTTTTTAGGTCCATCTGCCCCCAAGGGGGGCAGAAGCCTCTTAGGCACCAGGGATTGTGTGTGTAGTGGATGGGGGGGCGCCCCCTTGGGCAAGGGTCGCTCCCCTTTGGGGGGCATGTCTTTTAGGGCCATTTCTGCCCCCCTTGAGGGCAGATCAGCCTATTATTTTTAGGCTGATCTGCCCCAAGGGGGGCAGAAACAACTAGAACGCCAGGGACTTTTTTTATGTGTTTATTTTTGTGGGGGGGCGTCCCCTTGGGCACGGGGGGCCCTCCCCAAGGGGGGCATTGGCAGATGGGCCTATTTTTGTAGGCCCACCTGCCCCCAAGGGGGGCAGAAGCCACTTAGACACCAGGGATAGTGTGTGTGTGTGTGTGTGTGTGTGTTAGTGGATGGGGGGGGGGCCTTGGGCAAGGGTCGCCCCCCACTTTGGGGGCACATGTACCCAGGCCATTTCTGCACCCCTTGGAGACAGATCAGCCTATTATTTTTAGGCTGGTCTGCCCCCAAAGGGGGCAGAAACCACTAGAACGCCAGGGATTTTTTTTTATTTGTTTATTTTTGTGGGGGGGCGTCCCCTTGGTCACGGGGCGCCCCCCCCAAGGGGGGTATTGACCTGTTGGCCATTTCTACACCCCCCTGGGGGCAGATGGGCCTATTTTGTTAGGCCCACCTGCCCCCAAGGGGGGCAGAAGCCACTTAGACACCAGGGATAGTGTGTGTGTGTGTTAGTGGATGGGGGGGGGGCCTTGGGCAAGGGTCACCCCCCACTTTGGGGGCACATGTACCCAGGCCATTTCTGCACCCCTTGGAGACAGATCAGCCTATTATTTTTAGGCTGGTCTGCCCCCAAGGGGGGCAGAAACCACTAGAACGCCAGGGATTTTTTTTTATTTGTTTATTTTTGTGGGGGGGGCGTCCCCTTGGTCACGGGGCGCCCCCCCCAAGGGGGGCATTGACCTGTTGGCCATTTCTACACCCCCTGGGGGCAGATGGGCCTATTTTCTTAGGCCCACCTGCCCCCAAGGGGGGCAGAAGCCACTTAGACACCAGGGATAGTGTGTGTGTGTTTTAGTGGATGGGGGGGGGCCTTGGGCAAGGGTCGCCCCCCACTTTGGGGGCACATGTACCCAGGCCATTTCTGCACCCCTTGGAGACAGATCAGCCTATTATTTTTAGGCTGGTCTGCCCCCAAGGGGGGCAGAAACCACTAGAACGCCAGGGATTTTTTTTTATTTGTTTATTTTTGTGGGGGGGGCGTCCCCTTGGTCACGGGGCGCCCCCCCAAGGGGGGCATTGACCTGTTGGCCATTTCTACACCCCCTGGGGGCAGATGGGCCTATTTTGTTAGGCCCACCTGCCCCCAAGGGGGGCAGAAGCCACTTAGACACCAGGGATAGTGTGTGTGTGTGTGTGTTTGTGTTAGTGGATGGGGGGGGGGGCCTTGGGCAAGGGTCGCCCCCCACTTTGGGGGCACATGTACCCAGGCCATTTCTGCACCCCTTGGAGACAGATCAGCCTATTATTTTTAGGCTGGTCTGCCCCCAAGGGGGGCAGAAACCACTAGAACGCCAGGGATTTTTTAAAATTTGTTTATTTTTGTGGGGGGGGGGGCGTCCCCTTGGTCACGGGGCGCCCCCCCAAGGGGGGCATTGACCTGTTGGCCATTTCTACACCCCCTGGGGGCAGATGGGCCTATTTTGTTAGGCCCACCTTCCCCCAAGGGGGGCAGAAGCCACTTAGACACCAGGGATAGTGTGTGTGTGTGTGTGTGTGTGTGTTAGTGGATGGGGGTGGCCTTGGGCAAGGGTCGCCCCCCACTTTGGGGGCACATGTACCCAGGCCATTTCTGCACCCCTTGGAGACAGATCAGCCTATTATTTTTAGGCTGGTCTGCCCCCAAGGGGGGCAGAAACCACTAGAACGCCAGGGATTTTTTAAAATTTGTTTATTTTTGTGGGGGGGGGCGTCCCCTTGGTCACGGGGCGCCCCCCCAAGGGGGGCATTGACCTGTTGGCCATTTCTACACCCCCTGGGGGCAGATGGGCCTATTTTGTTAGGCCCACCTTCCCCCAAGGGGGGCAGAAGCCACTTAGGCACCAGGGATAGTGTTGTGTGTGTTTTTTTGTTTTTTTATTTGTTTGAGGGCTGTCCCCTTTGGCAAGGGTCGCTCTCCATGGGGACACACTACTAAAGGTATTTTCTGGCTTCCTTGGGGCAGACAGGCCTATTTATTTAGTAGGCCCATCTGCCCCTATGGCAGAATCCACTTAGGCACCAATTTCTAAATGTTTGATGGTGGGGTGTTTGTCAACTGAAGAAGTCTTTGCATTTGTGATAAAAAATGTTTTCCTCCTTTTTGTTCTAGTTCAAAGCTTTTGCTTTATTTGCTGTGGCTCCTTGCGGTTTTGGCGGTGGTTGACCTGCAGTTTGCACAGTTGCATGTTTTAGGTAAGTAAAAACAATTTACTCCAAAGGAGTATTGTTGCCATGCATGAATGACATGTTTGTAGGGGGTGTACTAAATGCAGGATTGTGTGTGAAATTGTCCTTAGGTTTGTGCACAATGATATTTGTTTTGTCTTATTTCTAATTTGCCTTTCTTTCTTTATTTTTAGTGGGATATCATTGGTGATTGCTGTGTAGTTGCTGGGTGAATCAAGCTTTTTCATGCAAGTGAGCGGTATAGTTTTTGAGTTTATAACTCTTACTAACAAAGCTACACTTTGTTACTTGTCTTACACAGTGCTGGTTGTTGGTGGTGAATTTGTCCAGTTAATTTTAGCAGGAGAGATCATGGCTAGCCGCAGGATGACCGCTCAGCAGGTGGTTGGTATGCTTTTTGAGTCACAGTCTGATCATGACTATGAGACGGACTCTGCATCTGAGGCAGAGGAGGAAGTCAGAGATTCTGGCAGTGATGTTTCTGTTGGAGGGGAATCTTCTGATGATGAAGCCACACTCAGTGCAGATGAAGGGCCTGTTTTAGAGGAGGACATTGATGTGCCAATAGTGCAGCAACCTGGGGCCGAAAGGTTTCCCGTTATAAGACCTGATGTCTGGGTTGCCCCAAACATGGAGCAGCCAGAGTTGCCTGCCTTTATTGGTCTCCCGGGGTGTAACGCCAATACAGAGAACTTTATGCCTATCAATTTCTTTGAGTTATTCATGGATGATATGTTTTTGGAAGAGATTGTTGAGCAGACTAATTTGTATGCGGAGCAGCATATGAGGGACAACGCTGCTAGACTTAGGCCACACTCTAGAGCTGGCCAGTGGATTCCCACAAATTTGGAGGAGTTAAAAAAGTTTTTGGGTTTGACTTTTTTGATGGGGTTGATAAGGAAGCCGTCACTGGCTTCTTATTGGTCTACTAGTCCCTTGATGGCAACAGCTATATTTCCAGCGACCATGAGTCGTAATCGGTATTTGCTTCTTCTTAGGATGCTGCATTTTGTTGACAATGCATTAGCCTTGCCACGAGATCACCCAGATTCTGACCATCTTTTTAAGATTAGGCCTGTCCTTGATCATTTTGTAGATCGGTTTTCGGAGGTCTATGTTCCAGGCAAAGAGTTAAGTGTGGACGAGTCTTTGGTCCTCTTCAAGGGTCGTTTGGTTTTTAGGCAGTACATTCCTAGCAAAAGGGCACGATATGGAATTAAATTGTATATGCTGTCTGAAAGTAGGACAGGATATGTGTATAGTTTCCGTGTGTACACTGGTAGGGATTCCAATATTGACCCCCCTGGTTGTCCTCCCACTTTTGGAGTTACTGAGAAAATTGTGTGGGATCTTGGTAGACGACTGTTCAATAAAGGTCACCATTTGTATGTAGATAACTTCTACACTGGTGTGCAATTGTTCAAGGAATTGTTTAGAGTGGACACAGTTGCTTGTGGCACAATCCGTTCTAACCGGAAAGGCTATCCAAGGGAGCTTGTCTGTAAAAAACTTGAGAGAGGACAGTGCTGTGCCTTGCGGAACGAGGAGCTGCTAGCTTTGAAATTTTCAGACAAGAGGGATGTCTACATGCTAAGTACCATCCATGATGAGAGTACTTCCCCTGTGACTGTTTGGGGCCAGGTTGCTGAAGTGCGCAAACCTGTGTGCATTTTAGATTATAATAAGCACATGGGAGGTGTAGATAGAGTTGACCAGAGGTTGGAACCTTATACTGCTATTCGTAAGTCTTACGTTTGGTATAAGAAGTTAGCACTTCACCTCTTCCACTTAGCAACCTTCAATGCTTTTATTGTGTTTAGGGATAGGTCTCCAGAGTCAAAGATGACATTTGTGAAATTTCAGGAGTCAGTGATAGAGAGCCTTATTGTGGTGGAACAGGACAGAGTTCCTAGAGAAGCAGTGGTGGAGGATGTGGCTAGATTGAAAGATCGCCACTTTGCTGAGCACATTCCTCCCACACCCAAAAAAGACTTTCCAGCTAAGAAATGTAGAGTGTGTTTTCGAAGAGGTATCCGGAGGGAGACTCGAATCTACTGCCCAGATTGTCCTTCAAAGCCTGGGCTGTGTGTCGGTGCTTGTTTTAAGAATTACCACACCCAGAAGAATTTCTGGGAACAACCATGAGTGTAAACTCATGTCTGTTTTGTATTTTCATGTGTTTAGTTTCATGGTTAGCATTTCTGTCATGTTCTTAGTTAGAGCTTTTGTGTTTGTAGTTTTGTAATTCTTTCTACTTAGTTAGGGGTTCCTCTGTTAAAAAAAAAAAAAAAAATGATGCCATTGTGTGTGGAGTGGGGCTTGGCTGAGAGTGTACATATTGACTTGCTGTTGGCTACTGCAACACACTGCCAGCCAAACACCAGTCCACACACTCCCATCAGCTGGTGTGATTGTTGTATCAGGCATGTGGGCGTATGTAAGTGATGGGCCCTTGAGTGGCGCTGTCTGTCGATGTGAGTGTTGTAATGTGCTGGGCCCGTGGCTGGCGGTGTGAATGGCCTTGTGTGTGTCATGTATGAAAGTTGTGTGAATGGACTGTAAAGCGGTTGGTGCCTTGTTGCGGCTTTACAGCTCACGAGCTGTGAGTCATTGGTTCAGTTTTTTGCCTTTCAGTTACTAACAGTGCATTTCATTTTTGTGAAAGCTCTTGTTAGTAAAATTTGATCCACTGAACCATCACTCACCCTCGTGCCAAATCCAACCAGTATGTGTGGTAAAAATGACAAAACCTGCTCCGCTGTAATCAGGCGTCGCAGCACACCTGTGACACGCTAGGTGCCTCAGGTGGGACCCCGATGATGAAGCATGCCACCAACTTGGTTGGTGGGTGAGGGGTCTTTTTCACATAACCTAAGTGTGTTTCTTTTCAAAATTTTAGTGTTTGGCACATCACGGACGTATGTGGGCACATCAAAACGATATATTACAAAACTACCTGTGTTTGGGGGGGAGAGGGCACCTATGTTTTTGGTCCTGTGTGCGGCCTTCATCTAGGGAAACCTACCAAACCCAGACATTTTTTAAAACTAGACACCCCAAGGAGTCCAGGGAGGTGTGCCTTGCGTGGATCCCCCAACATTTTCTTACCCAGACTCCTCTGTAAACCTCAAAATGTGGTTAAAAAAGCATATTTTCCTTACTTTTCTTCGTAGGATCACCACTCCAGCACAAAATTCCTACTCCCCAGTGTTCCCCTCAGTCTCCCAAGTAAAATGACACCTCACTTATGTGGGTCCCCAAAGCAGAGTCAGTCTAAAGATGTATAAAAGAATATGTCCTTATAAACTTGCTGTGCTATCCCCTCTATCTCTACAAGTTTTGGGCCTTATTCTGTTGCAGGCACCTGGCCCACCCACACAAGTGAGGTATCATTTTTATCGGGAGACTTGGGGGAACGCTGGGTGGAAGGAAATTTGTGGCTCCACTCAGATTCCAGAACTTTCTCTCACCGAAATGTGTGGAAAATGTGTTTTTTTAGACAGAATTTGAGGTTTGCAAAGGATTCTGGGTAACAGAACCTGGTCAGAGCCCCGCAAGTCACCCCAGCTTGGATTCCCCTAGGTCTCTAGTTTTCAAAAATGCACAGGTTTGGTAGGTTTCCCTAGGTGCCGGCTGAGCTAGAGGCCAAAATCTACAGGTAGGCACTGTTTTCAATGAAAAAATGTGATGTGTCCACGTTGCGTTTTGGGGTGTCTCCTGTCGCGGGCGCTAGGCCTACCCACACAAGTGAGGTATCATTTTTATCGGGAGACGTGGAGGAACGCTGGGTGGAAGGACATTTTTGGCTCCACTCAGATTCCAGAACTTTCTGTCACCGAAATGTGTGGAAAATGCATTTTTTTAGACAGAATTTGAGGTTTGCAAAGGATTCTGGGTAACAGAACCTGGTCCGAGCCACACAAGTCACCCCATCTTGGATTCCCCTAGGTCTCTAGTTTTCAGAAATGCACAGGTTTGGTAGGTTTCCCTAGGTGGCGGCTGAGCTACAGGCCAAAATCTACAGGTAGGCACTTTGCAAAAAACACCTCTGTTTTCCTTCAAAAATTTGGCTGTGTCTACGTTGCGCTTTGGGGCGTTTCCTGTCGCGGGCGCTAGGCCTACCCACACAAGTGAGGTATCATTTTTATCGGGAGACGTGGGGGAACGCTGGGTGGAAGGAAATTCGTGGCTCCTCTCAGATTCCAGAACTTTCTGCCACAGAAATGTGAGGAACATGTGTTTTTTTAGCCAAATTTTGAGGTTTGCAAAGGATTCTGGGTAACAGAACCTGGTCCGAGCCACACAAGTCACCCCATCTTGGATTCCCCTAGGTCTCTAGTTTTCAGAAATGCACAGGTTTGGTAGGTTTCCCTAGGCGGCGGCTGAGCTACAAACCAAAATCTACAGGTAGGCACTTTGCAAAAAACACCTCTGTTTTCCTTCACAAATTTGGATGTGTCCACGTTGCGCTTTGGGGCGTTTCCTGTCGCGGGCGCTAGGCCTACCCACACAAGTGAGGTATCATTTTTATCGGGAGACGTGGGGGAACGCTGGGTGGAAGGAAATTCGTGGCTCCTCTCAGATTCCAGAACTTTCAGCCACAGAAATGTGAGGAACATGTGTTTTTTTAGCCAAATTTTGAGTTTTGCAAAGGATTCTGGGTAACAGAACCTGGTCTGAGCCACACAAGTCACCCCATCTTGGATTCCCCTAGGTCTCTAGTTTTCAGAAATGCACAGGTTTGGTAGGGTTCCCTAGGTGGCGGCTGAGCTACAAGCCAAAATCTACAGGTAGGCACTTTGCAAAAAACACCTCTGTTTTCCTTCACAAATTTGGATGTGTCCAAGTTGCGCTTTGGGGCGTTTCCTGTCGCAGGCGCTAGGCCTACCCACACAAGTGAGGTATCATTTTTATCGGGAGACGTGGGGGAACGCTGGGTGGAAGGAAATTTGTGGCTCCTCTCAGATTCCAGAACTTTCTGCCACAGAAATGTGAGGAACATGTGTTTTTTTAGCCAAATTTTGAGGTTTGCAATGGATTCTGGGTAACAGAACCTGGTCCGAGCCACACAAGTCACCCCATCTTGGATTCCCCTAGGTCTCTAGTTTTCAGAAATGCACAGGTTTGGTAGGTTTCCTTAGGTGGCGGCTGAGCTACAGGCCAAAATCTACAGGTAGGCACTTTGCAAAAAACACCTCTGTTTTCCTTCAAAAATTTGGCTGTGTCTACGTTGCGCTTTGGGGCGTTTCCTGTCGCGGGCGCTAGGCCTACCCACACAAGTGAGGTATCATTTTTATCGGGAGACGTGGGGGAACGCTGGGTGGAAGGAAATTTGTGGCTCCTCTCAGATTCCAGAACTTTCTGCCACAGAAATGTGAGGAACATGTGTTTTTTTAGCCAAATTTTGAGGTTTGCAATGGATTCTGGGTAACAGAACCTGGTCCGAGCCACACAAGTCACCCCATCTTGGATTCCCCTAGGTCTCTAGTTTTCAGAAATGCACAGGTTTGGTAGGTTCCCTAGGTGGCGGCTGAGCTACAGGCCAAAATCTACAGGTAGGCACTTTGCAAAAAACACCTCTGTTTTCCTTCAAAAATTTGGCTGTGTCTACGTTGCGCTTTGGGGCGTTTCCTGTCGCGGGTGCTAGGCCTACCCACACAAGTGAGGTATCATTTTTATCGGGAGACGTGGGGGAACGCTGGGTGGAAGGAAATTCGTGGCTCCTCTCAGATTCCAGAACTTTCTGCTACAGAAATGTGAGGAACATGTGTTTTTTTAGCCAAATTTTGAGGTTTGCAAAGGGGTTTTGGTAGGTTTCCCTAGGTGGCGGCTGGGCTACAAACCAAAATCTACAGGTAGGCACTTTGCAAAAAACACCTCTGTTTTCCTTCACAAATTTGGATGTGTCCACGTTGCGCTTTGGGGCGTTTCCTGTCGCCGGCGCTAGGCCTACCCACACAAGTGAGGTATCATTTTTATCGGGAGACGTGGGGGAACGCTGGGTGGAAGGAAATTCGTGGCTCCTCTCAGATTCCAGAACTTTCTGCCACAGAAATGTGAGGAACATGTGTTTTTTTAGCCAAATTTTGAGTTTTGCAAAGGATTCTGGGTAACAGAACCTGGTCTGAGCCACACAAGTCACCCCATCTTGGATTCCCCTAGGTCTCTAGTTTTCAGAAATGCACAGGTTTGGTAGGTTTCCCTAGGTGGCGGCTGAGCTACAAGCCAAAATCTACAGGTAGGCACTTTGCAAAAAACACCTCTGTTTTCCTTCACAAATTTGGATGTGTCCACGTTGCGCTTTGGGGCGTTTCCTGTCGCGGGTGCTAGGCCTACCCACACAAGTGAGGTATCATTTTTATCGGGAGACGTGGGGGAACGCTGGGTGGAAGGAAATTTGTGGCTCCTCTCAGATTCCAGAACTTTCTGCCACAGAAATGTGAGGAACATGTGTTTTTTTAGCCACATTTTGAGGTTTGCAATGGATTCTGGGTAACAGAACCTGGTCTGAGCCACACAAGTCACCCCATCTTGGATTCCCCTAGGTCTCTAGTTTTCAGAAATGCACAGGTTTGGTAGGTTTCCCTAGGTGGCGGCTGAGCTACAGGCCAAAATCTACAGGTAGGCACTTTGCAAAGAACACCTCTGTTTTCCTTCAAAAATTTGGCTGTGTCTACGTTGCGCTTTGGGGCGTTTCCTGTCGCGGGCGCTAGGCCTACCCACACAAGTGAGGTATCATTTTTATCGGGAGACGTGGGGGAACGCTGGGTGGAAGGAAATTTGTGGCTCCTCTCAGATTCCAGAACTTTCTGCCACAGAAATGTGAGGAACATGTGTTTTTTTAGCCAAATTTTGAGGTTTGCAATGGATTCTGGGTAACAGAACCTGGTCCGAGCCACACAAGTCACCCCATCTTGGATTCCCCTAGGTCTCTAGTTTTCAGAAATGCACAGGTTTGGTAGGTTTCCCTAGGTAGCGGCTGAGCTACAGGCCAAAATCTACAGGTAGGCACTTTGCAAAAAACACCTCTGTTTTCCTTCAAAAATTTGGCTGTGTCTACGTTGCGCTTTGGGGCGTTTCCTGTCGCGGGCGCTAGGCCTACCCACACAAGTGAGGTATAATTTTTATCGGGAGACGTGGGGGAACGCTGGGTGGAAGGAAATTCGTGGCTCCTCTCAGATTCCAGAACTTTCAGCCACAGAAATGTGAGGAACATGTGTTTTTTTAGCCAAATTTTGAGTTTTGCAAAGGATTCTTTGTAACAGAACCTGGTCTGAGCCACACAAGTCACCCCATCTTGGATTCCCCTAGGTCTCTAGTTTTCAGAAATGCACAGGTTTGGTAGGGTTCCCTAGGTGGCGGCTGAGCTACAAGCCAAAATCTACAGGTAGGCACTTTGCAAAGAACACCTCTGTTTTCCTTCACAAATTTGGATGTGTCCAAGTTGCGCTTTGGGGCGTTTCCTGTCGCAGGCGCTAGGCCTACCCACACAAGTGAGGTATCATTTTTATCGGGAGACGTGGGGGAACGCTGGGTGGAAGGAAATTTGTGGCTCCTCTCAGATTCCAGAACTTTCTGCCACAGAAATGTGAGGAACATGTGTTTTTTTAGCCAAATTTTGAGGTTTGCAATGGATTCTGGGTAACAGAACCTGGTCCGAGCCACACAAGTCACCCCATCTTGGATTCCCCTAGGTCTCTAGTTTTCAGAAATGCACAGGTTTGGTAGGTTTCCCTAGGTGGCGGCTGAGCTACAGGCCAAAATCTACAGGTAGGCACTTTGCAAAAAACACCTCTGTTTTCCTTCAAAAATTTGGCTGTGTCTACGTTGCGCTTTGGGGCGTTTCCTGTCGCGGGCGCTAGGCCTACCCACACAAGTGAGGTATCATTTTTATCGGGAGACGTGGGGGAACGCTGGGTGGAAGGAAATTTGTGGCTCCTCTCAGATTCCAGAACTTTCTGCCACAGAAATGTGAGGAACATGTGTTGTTTTAGCCAAATTTTGAGGTTTGCAATGGATTCTGGGTAACAGAACCTGGTCCGAGCCACACAAGTCACCCCATCTTGGATTCCCCTAGGTCTCTAGTTTTCAGAAATGCACAGGTTTGGTAGGTTTCCCTAGGTGGCGGCTGAGCTACAGGCCAAAATCTACAGGTAGGCACTTTGCAAAAAACACCTCTGTTTTCCTTCAAAAATTTGGCTGTGTCTACGTTGCGCTTTGGGGCGTTTCCTGTCGCGGGTGCTAGGCCTACCCACACAAGTGAGGTATCATTTTTATCGGGAGACGTGGGGGAACGCTGGGTGGAAGGAAATTCGTGGCTCCTCTCAGATTCCAGAACTTTCTGCCACAGAAATGTGAGGAACATGTGTTTTTTTAGCCAAATTTTGAGGTTTGCAAAGGATTCTGGGTAACAGAACCTGGTCCGAGCCACACAAGTCACCCCATCTTGGATTCCCCTAGGTCTCTAGTTTTCAGAAATGCACAGGTTTGGTAGGTTTCCCTAGGTGGCGGCTGGGCTACAAACCAAAATCTACAGGTAGGCACTTTGCAAAAAACACCTCTGTTTTCCTTCACAAATTTGGATGTGTCCACGTTGCGCTTTGGGGCGTTTCCTGTCGCGGGCGCTACGCCTACCCACACAAGTGAGGTATCATTTTTATCGGGAGACGTGGGGGAACGCTGGGTGGAAGGAAATTCGTGGCTCCTCTCAGATTCCAGAACTTTCTGCCACAGAAATGTGAGGAACATGTGTTTTTTAGCCAAATTTTGAGTTTTGCAAAGGATTCTGGGTAACAGAACCTGGTCTGAGCCACACAAGTCACCCCATCTTGGATTCCCCTAGGTCTCTAGTTTTCAGAAATGCACAGGTTTGGTAGGTTTCCCTAGGTGGCGGCTGAGCTACAAGCCAAAATCTACAGGTAGGCACTTTGCAAAAAACACCTCTGTTTTCCTTCACAAATTTGGATGTGTCCACGTTGCGCTTTGGGGCGTTTCCTGTCGCGGGCGCTAGGCCTACCCACACAAGTGAGGTATCATTTTTATCGGGAGACGTGGGGGAACGCTGGGTGGAAGGAAATTTGTGGCTCCTCTCAGATTCCAGAACTTTCTGCCACAGAAATGTGAGGAACATGTGTTTTTTTAGCCAAATTTTGAGGTTTGCAATGGATTCTGGGTAACAGAACCTGGTCCGAGCCACACAAGTCACCCCATCTTGGATTCCCCTAGGTCTCTAGTTTTCAGAAATGCACAGGTTTGGTAGGTTTCCCTAGGTGGCGGCTGAGCTACAGGCCAAAATCTACAGGTAGGCACTTTGCAAAGAACACCTCTGTTTTCCTTCAAAAATTTGGCTGTGTCTATGTTGCGCTTTGGGGCGTTTCCTGTCGCGGGCGCTAGGCCTACCCACACAAGTGAGGTATCATTTTTATCGGGAGACGTGGGGGAACGCTGGGTGGAAGGAAATTTGTGGCTCCTCTCAGATTCCAGAACTTTCTGCCACAGAAATGTGAGGAACATGTGTTTTTTTAGCCAAATTTTGAGGTTTGCAATGGATTCTGGGTAACAGAACCTGGTCCGAGCCACACAAGTCACCCCATCTTGGATTCCCCTAGGTCTCTAGTTTTCAGAAATGCACAGGTTTGGTAGGTTTCCCTAGGTGGCGGCTGAGCTACAGGCCAAAATCTACAGGTAGGCACTTTGCAAAAAACACCTCTGTTTTCCTTCAAAAATTTGGCTGTGTCTACGTTGCGCTTTGGGGCGTTTCCTGTCGCGGGCGCTAGGCCTACCCACACAAGTGAGGTATAATTTTTATCAGGAGACGTGGGGGAACGCTGGGTGGAAGGAAATTCGTGGCTCCTCTCAGATTCCAGAACTTTCAGCCACAGAAATGTGAGGAACATGTGTTTTTTTAGCCAAATTTTGAGTTTTGCAAAGGATTCTTTGTAACAGAACCTGGTCTGAGCCACACAAGTCACCCCATCTTGGATTCCCCTAGGTCTCTAGTTTTCAGAAATGCACAGGTTTGGTAGGTTTCCCTAGGTAGGGGCTGAGCTACAAACCAAAATCTACAGGTAGGCACTTTGCAAAAAACACCTCTGTTTTCCTTCACAAATTTGGATGTGTCCACGTTGCGCTTTGGGGCGTTTCCTGTCGCGGGCGCTAGGCCTACCCACACAAGTGAGGTATCATTTTTATCGGGAGACGTGGGGGAACGCTGGGTGGAAGGAAATTCATGGCTCCTCTCAGATTCCAGAACTTTCTGCCACAGAAATGTGAAGAACATGTGTTTTTTTAGCCAAATTTTGAGTTTTGCAAAGGATTCTGGGTAACAGAACCTGGTCTGAGCCACACAAGTCACCCCATCTTGGATTCCCCTAGGTCTCTAGTTTTCAGAAATGCACAGGTTTGGTAGGTTTCCCTAGGTGGCGGCTGAGCTACAAGCCAAAATCTACAGGTAGGCACTTTGCAAAAAACACCTCTGTTTTCCTTCACAAATTTGGATGTGTCCACGTTGCGCTTTGGGGCGTTTCCTGTCGCGGGCGCTAGGCCTACCCACACAAGTGAGGTATCATTTTTATCGGGAGACGTGGGGGAACGCTGGGTGGAAGGAAATTCGTGGCTCCTCTCAGATTCCAGAACTTTCTGCCACAGAAATTTTAGGAACATGTGTTTTTTTAGCCAAATTTTGAGGTTTGCAAAGGATTCTGGGTAACAGAACCTGATCCGAGCCACACAAGTCACCCCATCTTGGATTCCCCTAGGTCTCTAGTTTTTGAGAAATGCACAGGTTTGGTAGGTTTCCCTAGGTGGCGGCTGAGCTACAAGCCAAAATCTACAGGTAGGCACTTTGCAAAAAACACCTCTGTTTTCCTTCACAAATTTGGATGTGTCCACGTTGCGCTTTGGGGCGTTTTCTGTCGCGGGCGCTAGGCCTACCCACACAAGTGAGGTATCATTTTTATCAGGAGATGTGGGGGAACGCTGGGTGGAAGGAAATTTGTGGCTCCTCTCAGATTCCAGAACTTTCTGCCACAGAAATGTTAGGAACATGTGTTTTTTTAGCCAAATTTTGAGGTTTGCAAAGGATTCTGGGTAACAGAACCTGGTCCGAGCCACACAAGTCACCCCATCTTGGATTCCCCTAGGTCTCTAGTTTTCAGAAATGCACAGGTGTGGTAGGTATCCCTAGGTGGCGGCTGAGCTACAAGCCAAAATCTACAGGTAGGCACTTTGCAAAAAACACCTCTGTTTTCCTTCAAAAATTTGGCTGTGTCTACGTTGCGCTTTGGGGTGTTTCCTGTCGCGGGCGCTAGGCCTACCCACACAAGTGAGGTATCATTTTTATCAGGAGACGTGGGGGAACGCTGGGTGGAAGGAAATTCGTGGCTCCTCTCAGATTCCAGAACTTTCTGCCACAGAAATGTGAGGAACATGTGTTTTTTTAGCCAAATTTTGAGGTTTGCAAAGGATTCTGGGTAACAGATCCTGGTCCGAGCCACAGAAGTCACCCCATCTTGGATTCCCCTAGGTCTCTAGTTTTCAGAAATGCACAGGTTTGGTAGGTTTCCCTAGGTGGCGGCTGAGCTACAAGCCAAAATCTACAGGTAGGCACTTTGCAAAACACACCTCTGTTTTCCTTGACAAATTTGGATGTGTCCACGTTGCGCTTTGGGGCGTTTTCTGTCGCGGGCGCTAGGCCTACCCACACAAGTGAGGTATCATTTTTATCGGGAGACGTGGGGGAACGCTGGGTGGAAGGAAATTTGTGGCTCCTTTCAGATTCCAGAACTTTCTGCCACAGAAATATGAGGAACATGTGTTTTTTTAGCCAAATTTTGAGGTTTGCAAAGGATTCTGGGTAACAGAACCTGGTCCGAGCTACACAAGTCACCCCATCTTGGATTCCCCTAGGTCTCTAGTTTTCATAAATGCACAGGTTTGGTAGGTTTCCCTAGGTGGCGGCTGAGCTAGAGGCCAAAATCTACAGGTAGGAACTTTGCTAAAAACAGCTCTGTTTTGTTTGATGTGTCCACGTTGTGTTTTGGGGCATATCCTGTTGCGGGCGCTAGGCCTACTCACACAAGTGAGGTATCATTTTTATCGGGAGACTTGGGGGAACATAGAATAGCAAAACAAGTGTTATTGCCCCTTGTCTTTCTCTACATTTTTTCCTTCCAAATGTAAGACAGTGTGTAAAAAAGACATCTATTTGAGTAATGCCCTGTAATTCACATGCTAGTATGGGCACCCCGGAATTCAGAGATGTGCAAATAACCACTGCTTCTCAACACCTTATCTTGTGCCCATTTTGGAAATACAAAGGTTTTCTTGATAGCTATTTTTTACTCTTTATATTTCAGCAAATGAATTGCTGTATACCCGGCATAGATTGAAAACCCACTGCAGGGTGCAGGTCATTTATTGGCTCTGGGTACCTAGAGTTCTTTATGAACCTATAAGCCCTATATATCCCCGCAACCAGAAGAGTCCAGCAGACGTAACGGTATATTGCTTTAGAAAATCTGACATTGCTGGAAAAAGTTACAGAGTAAAACGTAGAGAAAAAATGATGTTTTTTTCACCTCAATTTCAATATTTTTCTTTTTCAGTTGTTATTTTCTGTAGGAAACCCTTGTAGGATCTACACAAATTACCCCTTGCTGAATTCAGATTTTTGTCTACTTTTCAAAAAACGTTGCGGTTTCTGGGATCCAGCGTTGGTTTCATGCCCATTTCTGTCACTGACTAGAAGGAGGCTGAAAGCACAAAAAATCGTAAAAATGGGGTATGTCCCAGTAAAATGCCAAAATTATGTTGAAAAATTAGGTTTTCTGATTCAAGTCTGCCTGTTCCTGAAAGCTGGGAAGCTGGTGATTTTATCACCGCAAACCCTTTGTTGATGCCCTTTTCAGGGAAAAAAACACAAGCCTTCTTCTGCAGCCCATTTTTCCCATTTTTTTTAAAAAAACGAAATTTTCACTGTTCTTTGGCTAATTTCTTGGCCTCCTTCTGGGGAACCCACAAAGTCTGGGTACCTCTAGAATCCCTAGGATGTTGGAAAAAAAAGGATGCAAATTTGGTGTGGGTAGCTTATGTGAACAAAAAGTTATGAGGGCCTAAGCGCAAACTGCTCCAAATAGCCAAAAAAAGGCTCGGCACAGGAGGGGCAAAAGGCCTGGCAGCGAAGGGGTTAAAAAACATGACATCCACTGAGCATTCAGCTCTGTCTTTAGTGCATCCAGTTCACCGGAAGCTTCAGTTAAGTCAGAACCATCCCCACTAGGTAGAACCAAGCTTACCTGGTAAACAAACTATCCTTGTATCCTTGTACAATCAGACCAGGAACCTGATTTTCCGAATACTAGAGACAAAACATTGCAAGAAGAGCAAGCACAAGACCAGGTGTCACTGCTTATGCTCCCAGATCTGGAACGGCATCCCTATCAACAGCAGATGAGCCACAACTCTCCTAAAATGCAGAAAAAACTGATGATACACCTTTTCAAGGAGTACTAATCTTGTGACCCTATAAGTCTACCATATACCCATAATATTTGTAGTTTCCCAGGTGCCATGCCCCCTGTTTAGTTCTCCGTTGCTCTTGAGCTAGGCTCACGCTCTATAAATAACAACATATACATACAAGAGGGCCACACTCCTGCCTGAACGAATTTTTTAATTGTTGAAATGTTCTGCAAATTCATCACATAGGGGCTCATTCTTACTTTGGCGGGCGGCGGAGGCCGCCCGCCAAAGTAACCCCGTCAGAACACCGCACCGCGGTCGAAAGACCGCTGCAGTGATTCTGAGATTTGCCCTGGGCTGGCAGGCGGCCGCCAAAAGGCCGCCCGCCAGCCCAGGGCAAATCAACCTTCCCACGAGGACGCCGGCTCAGAATTGAGCCGGCGTAGTGGGAAGGTGCGACGGGTGCAGTGGCACCCGTCGCGTATTTCAGTGTCTGCATAGCAGACACTGAAATACTTTGCGGGGCCCTCTTACGGGGGCCCCTGCAGTGCCCATGCCATTGGCATGGGCACTGCAGGGGCCCCCAGGGGCCCCGCGGCACCCCCTACCGCCATCCTGTTCATGGCGGGTTTCCCGCCATGAACAGGATGGCGGTAGGGGGTGTCTGAATCCCCATGGCGGCGGAGTCCCCATTGGCATGGGCACTGCAGGGGCCCCCAGGGGCCCCGCGGCACCCCCTACCGCCATCCTGTTCATGGCGGGTTTCCCGCCATGAACAGGATGGCGGTAGGGGGTGTCTGAATCCCCATGGCGGCGGAGCGCGCTCCGCCGCCATGGAGGATTCCCCCGAGCTGCGGAAAGTCGGCGGGAGACCGCCGACTTTCCGCTTCTGACCGCGGCTGAACCGCCGCGGTCAGAATGTTCGAGGGAGCACCGCCAGCCTGTTGGCGGTGCTCCCGTGGTCGGTGACCCTGGCAGTCACCGGCCGCCAGGGTCAGAATGACCCCCATAGTCCCTTCGCTGATTTTGGGTTTGGGTTTGAGCATTTAAAACGACCTTCTAGGTCACTGAGGTACTGAGGTCACTGAGGTTCACTGAGGTACTAAATTAGTTTCCTTTGATCGGTATAACCTTTTTTATAGTCTGTTGATTTTATCATATGCTTAGCAAATGCAGAGAGAGCGTCTTCTATTTTCTTTCAGTGCCTCAAAGGGCTCTTCTTTCATCGTTAAGATTATCTGAGTACATGGGATTGTACTGTGTGAGGAAAGGTGTGATCAAAACTATCTTAGTTTTGAACGAGGCGGATTTATAGAACAAATTTATCAGTGGTTAGGGGATAGATTTAGAATGCATATTTTAGAGGGTGAATATAATTACAAAGTGATCAACTGTCAAGAATTTGCCAGTAGGCAAAGAGCCTGATTTTGCAACAAATATGTAGAACAGACACTTTTAATGTGAGTGGGATTGCCAACAATTATAACAGGCCATATTTAGGAAGGATTTTTAAATTATGGATCATAAAATTCACACACAGGGAATGTAAAATTACAGAGAAAGTCATTGACATCCTTGCAAGAGATGTTTTCTGCTGCTGGAGATGTTGGGAATATCTGAAGTTACCCCACATAAAATTTGTTGCTGGTGTTTCATAGTACTCTATTCTCTATATTTATTTGGAGGGTATGGAAGGATTTCCAGCAACTGTAAAGGCTCCAAACACCTCCCTCCAAACATAACTATGCTGGGAATCCGTATTAGGCTCTTCCTGTATTGGAGCAAATTGTGTACCTTTTGACAAATATCCCCCTTCCTCTTCTCCCTGGTCCTTGCATCATCTTCTACGCTGATGCTTAAACAATACTGGTTGGACCCCAGGTGCCCCATATGAGGTTTACATTTAGGGCCAGCAAATGCTTATGGGTGTGCACTGTTCTGACATGTAATGTAAGTGAATCAAGAAGTGTCATGTTCAACCCCATCAGAATAACCGCATTCACTAAATATTTCAATATAACACTCATCTATAACTATGTCCCCACCTCTGTCTATCCATTCATCTGTCTCTCTGGAGATGTGTGTGGCCTCATTTTTTTGCCTCTGCTGCTGGTGTAGCCAGTGGCTTTCTGTCATTAGTGGCTCTTGTGTCCCACTTCAGTGCTACTTTCTGTGCCATCTCTGATCCAAATATTGGTGCAGTAGGTTTGCAGCTGTAGTGTCTACAAGGCCCAACACATAAACTTGAAAACTGCTGCACATGGTATAAGAATGCTGCACTTGTTGACCAAAGCTATAGGCATGTAAAGAATATGGTGCAGATCCGTAGTATTAACTACACCACTATTTTCTTGTGTTAATGCTCACAATCCCAGAATCTTATGAATTTCTAGGAGTAAAGTTACCCTGCAAGACATGGCTAGTGCCACTTTCTGTCTCCTTTGCCACCTTTGGGTATGGGTGTAAGTGTATTTAGGCCAGGCTGCCTTCTACTCAGTCACCGAGGTTCTGAGCAGCTTGTAAGTCTTTGTATTGCTCCTGATCGTTCTTATGGCACTTGTTAATGTCCTGCTCCTCAGACAAAGGTCACTGTTCATTATGTAGCGTCTGCTTGTTGAACACGTGCTTGCCTGCAACTTTGTGATCTCTAAAACAAAAGTTAACACCAATACAATACCCCCCCGTGATCTTTGCAACCACTCGAAGAGTATAGTAAGTGTCAGAGACCACTACACAAAAGAGAGAGAGGGAGATAGAAACAGCACACTGGGGTTCTCCCTTGGTAGAGTTGTGGACTCTTAGCTGAAAAGGTACCTATGTGTCAGGCAGAACCCTAATTAGAAAGAAGAAGGTAGAATTGAGAAAATAGCTCAGAGTAGTAAACATACCACATAAGAATAATAATAGAAGGTAGACAGCTTATTATTTTTTTCACCAAAAAGTGGCAATGGAGAACACACGTGAAGACCTGCAACAATTCCCCAATGACCTGAGCGGAAGCTGAGGACTACCTGACGAAATGACTCTAATGTACACAAGAGATAAAAATGCAGAAAACTTCAGCTACATTTTTCCCATATCAGAAGGAGATTATAGGGAGGATACCTGAGAGAAACCAGATAGGGAAAAACACCTCAATGACTGAAGCGGCTCATTGCTGATGCTATCCAATCGCTTCCATAATCCAATAGCGGGCAGAGTTTAAAATCTTTAAACTGCCATTGCAATGAGAAGATTTTGGAAATGATTTTAAACTGGCTTGCTTTTGTGAATGGGCATTTTCTGCTATTCTTTTTTTTTTGGTCCTCTTCTGAAAATTGAGACCCGAAGACCTGGCGAAGCTGCAGCTGATGTCTTATGGTTGGCGGATGACAGTGTTCCACTGCACATTGCCTGTAGTTCAGCTGTTGGTATCTGTGCGCTCCTGGTGGGGGATACTAGAGGATGAAGAAAAAACAAAGTAGCTCTACAGAGTGTAATGTCGCTGGCCAGTGATGTAACTGGCCAGCCTATGAGCGGTGTGATGAAGGGGTGTTGTGGGTTATACAACACCCCGGGTGAAATCAGGGATTTCACCTCGACATTAGTGTTTGTTGGTTTGCTCCGTGGCCTCCGGCCTGGAGATATAAAATAAAGAGAGGCGTGGCTGGAAGAGGTCAGAGCCGCGCAGCAAGACAAAGACCCGTGCGGACGGGCTCATCTTGCACAAAGGCCGAATTCAGCCACGCCGCCCGGAACGTTAATACACGGAGTCACGTGTATTATTTCAGCGGCGGCGCGCAACGTTCACCATGTGTCTAAGCCCTTTTCAGGGCTTAGACACAACAAATTGGCGACGAGGAGAGGTGAATCCACGCCTGTAGGCTCGAGCCCTGCTGCAGCCGCGTGACCATCATGGTGCTCGTGCAGCGGGGCGGGCAGCTTATAAAAAAAAAGATACACAAAGAGAAGAAAGAAGAGGAAAGCAAATACAACAAAAAAAAAATAATAAATGCGCCCATACTGGAATCCTCTCGCACATGTGTCTTTGGAAGAGGAGAATCCACATCAAAACTGGAAAATAGAAGGAGATATCAGGACACAGTGAGTACAAGTGTCCCTCCCCAGAGACGGTAATCAGGCACAAAACAGAAAAGGTACTTTCATCACAAGCATAGTAGCAATAAACCTGTCTAACATCACCCCAGCCACAATGTCAGCAATACCTCCAGTAGAACCCTTTGTGGTAGAAGGGGCTCCCTCTACGCAAGCGCCCAAGTGGAGAGAATGGGTAGAAAGAGTGTTGCTGTTCTTTGAGGCCACGAAGGTAGCAAATGACCAGAAACGTGCCATGCTCAACCACATAGGAGGCAAGGACATATATAAGATATCAAAAAACCTTGTGGGAGATGCGCCCAAAACACACACGACACTCATAGCTGCCCTCAACCGCCATTTTGAGCCAATGGTCAATACTGATTACAAGAGGTTTATATTTAGACAAGCGAGGCAACAGATGGACGAATCGCTAGATGCCTTTCACCTAAGGCAAAGAGAGCTGGCGGGCACGTGTAGATTTAATGACGAGACTGAAGAAGTCCGAGGACAATTAATACAAGGGTGTGCCTCCCTCCCCCTTAGGGAACGCATCCTAGAGGAATCCGGGAAATCGTTACCGGACATTCTACAGCTGGGACGAACAAAGGAGCTCTCAAAAGCCAGGGCTTCCCACATGGAGGCGGCATTACAACGTCCCATAAAAGAAGAGGTCACCAATGCAGTCATGACACCCCAGAAGAAAACCCCACAAAAAGTGAGTAGTCCACGCCCCAGACAATGTGGGTATTGTGGGGGAGTGCCACACCCAGCCTCCGAGTGTCCGGCTAGGGGAAAAATATGCTAGAGCTGCGGAAAGATGAATCATTTCGCAAAGGTCTGCAGGTCCAAAAACACCCGAGGGGCAGCCATCAACATCGCACTCGAAGAGGCCCCTCCTGAAAAATCAGAGCAAGGGAGCGACATGGATGATGACGAAACTGTTATTCATGTCGTCCACTCCTTATTCGCGGCCACACCTACCAGCCATCGCCAAGCGCAACTTCCAAAGTGCCAGATACTTATGGGTCATCATGAAGTGGTTGCTGTAGTGGACACGGGAGCATCCATAAACCTACTGGCAGCAGAAGAACATTGCCAAATGTCCCCGACTCCAGCATTGACCAAGACAAATGTCAAGGTATATGCATATGGACAGAGCACTCCCCTCTCCCTGAGGGGTATGTTCCAGACCACTATCACCCATGGACAACACTCGATATCGGCGAAGGTCTACATGACCGAGGGAGGAACTGGCATGCTGTTAGGCTGTCAGGTGGCGGAGGAGTTACAAATAGTGACGTTTGCGCTCAGCATCCACCAAGAATCGGTGATGGAGTTGGTAGCCAGGTACGATGGAATCTTTAATAGCATTGGGTGTCTACGAGGCCGGGAGATCCAGCTCCACATTGATCACACAATTCAACCGATAGCTCTCCGCCATCGGCGAGTAGCGTTCCATCTCAGGCCCCAGGTGGAGAAAGAGTTAGACAATCTGGAGAAAGCTGGGATCATTGAGAAGGTTTCTGGGCCCACCCCCTGGGTATCTCCCATTGTAGTAGCTCGGAAGCCCAAACAACCAGGCGAGGTGAGAATCTGTGTGGACATGCGTCTCCCGGATGCGGCCATCAAAAGAGAAAGACACCTGACCCCTACGATTGATGACATTTTGGGAGAGCTCAGTGATTCTAGATGGTTCTCGAAGCTTGATCTCCGGTCTGGGTACCACCAGTTGGTGTTGGCCCCGGAATCCCGCTACATAACGACTTTCTCTACCCACGTGGGGCTCCGGAGGTACAAACGTCTGAGTTTTGGGGTATCCAGTGCGGCGGAAGTATTCCAAAATGGTATCCAGGAGCTGTTGGTGGGTTTGCCTGGAACAATAAATGTCAGTGACGATATCCTTGTCCATGCCTCCACCATTGCCGAACACAACGCCCGACTACAAAAAGTCCTACAACGCATTCAGGACTCAGGACTCACTTTGCATCGGCAAAAGTGTGAATTTCTAAAAGACAGAATACAATTCTTCGGTTACACGTTCTCGGAGAGTGGGGTTGCCCCAGATCCCGCGAAGGTAAACGACATCAAGGAGGTGCCACCGCCCACCACAGTCACGGAGGTCAGAAGTTTTTTAGGAATGGTAAATTACTGTGGTCGATTTATAAAAGATTTATCCAATCTGACCCAGCCTCTGAGGAATCTCCTCAAAGCGTCTGAGTCGTGGCAATGGGGGTCTACTGAACAAACAGCGTTTGACAAAATCAAAGAAGCTTTGTCCAGTGACACTGTGCTGAAATATTTTGATCTAAGAAGAAATGCCAAAGTCGCTGTTGATGCGGGACCCAAGGGTTTAGGTGCTGTGTTGCTGCAGGAACAGGGAGAAGGAATGTGGGCTCCTGTTGCCTATGCTAGCCGTTCGCTCACTGACACTGAACAGCGTTATTCGCAAATTGAAAAGGAAGCTATTGCGGTCCACTGGGGTTGCAAGCATTACCATATTTACGTGTATGGCCGCCCGTTTGTCGTGACCACTGACCATAAGCCACTGCTTCCGCTGTTCAATGGAACCGCTTCCAAGCCACCGCCGAGAATTGAGAAATGGATGCTACAATTGCAAGATTATCGGTGTCAATTAGAATATCGCCCGGGATCTGAAAACCCGGCTGACTATCTGTCGAGACATCCCAGAAGTGCCTCAGAGGTGGAGGTTGAAGAAGCAAAAGAAACTGAAGAATATGTTAGATATGTAACTGATCGATCCCGGCCTTTGCCAATGACTATGTGGGAGATTATACAAGCAACTAAGTCGGATGAGTGCCTGCAGAAAATCATGGCAGCTGTCCAGAGTGGTCAGTGGCACCGTATCAAAGGTCAGTTGCCTTTGTTGAACACTGAATGTCAACGTATCATTGGAAGCCTCTATGGCGTGAAGGGTGAGCTCACCATTGACTCTCAAGGGTGTCTGTTAAGGGGAAGTCGTCTGGTTATCCCTTCATCTCTCACTACCAAGGCCGTTGAGTTGGCACACAATGGCCACCAAGGGATGGTCAAGACAAAGAGCCGACTCCGATCCATGGTATAGTTTCCCCTCATGGACGAAAAGGTTGAGCGTTTGGTTAGGTCCTGCCGTTGGTGTCAGGCTACCGGTGAATCGATTAGGCCTGTTCCTATTGAAACTGAGCCGACCCCAACAGGTCCATGGGTCTCCGCGAGTCTGGATTTTGGTAGTTTACCTGATGGCCGCCACACCATGGTCATCCTTGATGATTTCTCAAAGTATCCTGAGGTTGAAATCATTCCTGCCCTCACGGCAGAGGTGGTGATTGTTGGATTAGAAAAAACGATGGCCACTCATGGTCTTATTGCCGAGATTAAGACCGACAATGGGCCGCCTTTTCAGAGCAAGGAACTGGCTGAGTATCTGAAGATTACTGGCACCCGTCATCGCCGGATCACCCCGCGTTGGCCTCAAGCCAACGGGGAGGTGGAGCGGTTCATGTGGACTTTGAATAAGGTAATTAGAATTGCAGTGGCTGGTGGCCAGTCTGTTGAGTACGCCATTTTCGACAAACGCCTCATTCCACCACCAGCCTAGCTCCGAGTCATGTCGTGTTTGGGAGGGTGTCTGTTGATGCGATTCCTCATCATTCTTCTTGGTTTCCTCCTGAGATGGCCCGGGATTTGGTCCAAGAGAAACGGCGGATGTCAAATCTACGGGTCAGCCGTGCTCGGAGAGCCACTGCGTCTGACCTGAAAGTCGGTGATCAGGTATTGCTCAAGCAGACTCTGCCTGGTAGTAAGTTTCGTACGCCGTTTTCTACGGTCCCGTGGAGAGTTGTTCAATGACATGGATCTGCTGTGGTTGCCCAGCGAGGCAATGATACAGTGACCCGCAATGTGTAGCTGTTTAAGAGGTTTCATGATGCGAATGACCTTCAAGAAGAAAGCGTTGGAGAGGCCGAGGAGAGTGGTCCAGTGTTTGTAGGGCCTGAGGATGGTGTTTCATTGAACGGGTCGATGAGTCACACTGTGGGTGATCCTGTGTCTGTCCCGATTGGACCAGTGACTGGTGGTCCTGCCACTGAGGTGGCGTCTCAGCGATCCGGATCTGCCAGATATGGTTTGCAGGGCAATCCTTGTCCTTCCACCCATCTACGGGATAATTTGTGTGATTATTGACTAATTGTTCTGGGTGGTGTTTTTTGTTTGTTTTTGCATTTTGTGGAGGAATGTAATGTCGCTGGCCAGTGATGTAACTGGCCAGCCTATGAGCGGTGTGATGAAGGGGTGTTATGGGTTATACAACACCCCGGGTGAAATCCCCGGATGTTTCAGAGGGATTTCACCTCGACATTAGTCTTTGTTGGTTTGCTCTGTGGACTCCGGCCCGGAGATATAAAATAAAGAGAGGTGTGGCTGGAGGAGGTCAGAGCCGCGCAGCAAGACAGAGACCCGTGCGGACGGGCTCATCTTGCACAAAGGCCGAATTCAGCCACGCCGCCCGGAATGTTAATACACGGAGTCGCGTGTATTATTTCAGTGGCGACACGCAACGTTCACCACGTGTCTAAGCCCTTTTCAGGGCTTAGACACAACACAGAGTCTCCTGAAATGCTCTCAATGGACTGAAACAATTGGCGGGCTGGTGCCAAAGTGATTCCACAGGACGTCTCACAGCCTATCACTATATCGCGTTGGTTGTATTCTGGTGAAGAATCAACAGTCAGGTGTCGTACAGCTGATGCCCAGTCTCTGGGACTACATGAAATACAACCCAACAAAGCTGCGATTGTATTGTAACGGAAGTCCCTGCACCAAGGAGGCTCGGAAAATAGTTGATAATTCTCATTCTAGTAACTACTGAGAAAAAACTTACTATATTTTAGTAAAACAAAAAAATAACTGACTAAACGAAAGAATAAACCATTTGAATCTGGTAAACTGAGAATGGCAAAGGAAATTCCAAGTTTTCGTTGACGAAGCTGAAGTGAGGCACATTGAAGAGGGAGGACCGGAAATAGTAAGCACTTCAGTTGCTATATCACCGGTATTAAGAAACTAGTGATCTATTGCAGAACTCTTTTTCACTAACTCCCACTTTCCAGCTCTGGTTTGGGAGATTCAACCTTAAATCATATGAAAATATCTCAAGATTTCCTAGAGGCAGTGGAGATTAGCATCATGACAGATTGCATCGTAGCCCTCTCTCAGTAGAGATATGCTCAAATGTATTTCTTAAAACATGAAGGAAAATAAAGAGGCATAATAAAGGTAGGCAAATGCAAAAAAAAAGGCTCAGAAAAAGCTAAACGTCCCTTTTTTAGCGTACAGTTCAAAATATAATTCTGATTCAGGAGCTGGACTAAACAGTATCAAGGAGGCTCCCTATAACTTAATTATTTATATCCGGTACAATAAAATATCACAGCCTGGTGAAGGTAGTCAGAGGGTATTAGCAGCAAGCACGTATTTAGATCAATGTGCCAGATCATGCTGAGATTATGGGGGTCATTCTGACTTTGGCGGGCTGCGGAGGCCGCCCGCCAAAGTCCCGCCGTCAGAATACCGCTGCGCGGTCAAAAGACCGCCGCGGTAATTCTGAGTTTCCCGCTGGGCTGGCGGGCGACCGCCAGAAGGCCGCCCGCCAGCCCAGCGGGAAACCCCCTTCCATGAGGATGCCGGCTCCGAATGGTGCCGGCGGAGTGGAAGGGGTGCGACGGGTGCAGTTGCACCTGTCGCGATTTTCAGTGTCTGCTTGGCAGACACTGAAAATCATAGTGGGGCCCTGTTAGGGGGCCCCACGACACCCGTTACCGCCATCCTGTTCCTGGCGGCGAAAACCGCCAGGAACAGGATGGCGGTAAGGGGGTCGGAATCCCCATGGCGGCGCTGCAAGCAGCGCCGCCGTGGAGGATCCCCTGGGGCAGCGGTCCCGCCGGTTTTCCCGTTTCTGCCCGCGGCGGTCAGAATGCCCATGGAAGCACCGCCAGCCTGTTGGCGGTGCTTCCGCGGTCGTTGGCCCTGGCGGTCAATGACCCCCTATGTTTGAATTAAGACAAATCCATGATTCACTATACAATGTTATTATTAAAATGTAGGCCGGGTGCAAATAAATAAATATGCAAGTAGACCAAATTAATTGGCAAGCTTATAAGCAGCCAGAGAACTTTTCTGAGGTCAGAGAACAGTGGTCCAAAGAAGAATAGCAAATCATCAAGATTTGAGATGAGGTACACTACAATTCTGCTCAAACAGAGTCAGCTAGGAAATCATCGAAGACTTTAAAATGTTTTCTCTAAGAAATCGTGTAGGGATCGAACTAGCGAATCATTGGAGTTGAAGAGTCAAATGAGGTATTAGTAACCTTAAATCTTTTGTTATCAAGTCAATATATTGCTAAATTCAATAAAAAGCACAGCAAACATATCCGCAGCACCAATATTAACTGAAAGCTATGGTAGAGGACTGTGAACATGTATTTTATTGGCCCAGATGCTAAAATACTGCTCTAACGATTACATGGAAAGTAGGCCTTATTATGTTGACATATGCTATATAAAACATTATGGCCCTCATTACAACCCTGGCGGTCGGTGTTAAAGCGGCGGTAATACCGCCAACAGCCCAGTGGAAATAAAATGGAATCACGACCGTGGCGGAAACCGGCAACATAGACAGCCACTTTAACACTCCGACCGCCACGGCGGTACAAACAAACAGCGCGGCGGTCACCGCCAACAGACAGGTGGGAGACAATGTACCGCCCACACTATTATGAGAGGCCAATCCGCCACCTTTTCCAGGGCGGAACCAACGCGAACAAAAACACGGCGGAAACAGGACTTGGAAGGGAAAACACTCACCTCTCCACAACCCACGAGGAACCAGGACGCCATGGAGACAGAACTCCAAATACTCCCTGCGATGATATTCCTGCTCCTCTATCAGGAGCAACTAAGACGGCAGCAACGACCACGGTGAGTATTGCACCTACAACACAGGGGAGGGGGGAGGGAAAAGAGAGTGACACACACACGCAACACGCAAAACCCCCACTCCACCCTCATCCACAACAACATACACACAAATACATGCTGCGACATTACATTTACACCCCCCAAACCCTCTTCAATAACGCAAAGACAAAAGGAAATGAGTTGTACGATTGAAATCATTAAAAAAAACAGTAGTAAAAACTAGCAATACTGTGTATAAAATTATGTACACCAACTACACAAGTCCGTATACTGCACAAATTACTGTCTGTGGACCACTGGGCCCAAAATGCATGGGCGAGGCCCACACTCGATACCAGACTTCTAACGGAGAGAACACTGCAGGGGCATCAGATCGAAATGAATCAGGCACCTCAGGGGGAAGGGAAGGAGTGGCACCTCAGCCGGATGAACGCACGACGCCACAGCTCCACGAGGGGGATCCATGCCCACTGACGTATCCTGGGGAGTGCAAAGCCACGGTCTCTCAAGTCTCTCCAGTGGGTGGGTTGCCCACTGCTTAATCCTGGGGAGTGCAAAGCCACAGTCTCTCAAGTCTCTCCAGTGGGTGGTTTGCCCACTGCTTTATCCTGGGGAGTGCAAAGCCACAGTCTCTCAAGTCTCTCCAGTGGGTGGTTTGCCGACTGCTTTATCCTGGGGAGTGCAAAGCCACAGTCTCTCAAGTCTCTCCAGTGGGTGGGTTGCCCCCTGCATTATCTTGGGGAGTGCAAAGACATAGGCCCTCATTACAACAATGGCGGTAAAATCCGCTTACCGACGTGCAGAAGACCGCCAACACACCGCCGCGGCTGCGGAATTCCGCCACAACTATTATGACCCACATTTCAAAATCTGCCAAAATTCAGACACCCACACAAGTCCGCCACACCAAAGGTCAGTGATAAACTGGCGAAAACAAATCTTCCACCGTCACGCCAACAGAAATACGCCCACACTATCATGACACACGAATCCATGTGGCGGTCTTTCAACCGCGGTATTCCATTGGCGGTACACACCGCCGCTCTCAAAATACACACACACATACAAAACACAGCCACATTGGACAATTCGAAATACACACACCTGATACACATACACACACCACTCCCACACACCCAATACAATATAAAACACACACCGACATCACCCACAAACCCCTACTACCAAAAATTCCGAAAGAAGGCCAGAGAGAGACAGGACCAGCAAGAACAACAGCATCCACAGGCACACAACACCATCACCCACAGAACTTCCATGCACCTCACACAACACCCCACTACATATCAGCACACTTATCACCACACACTCCACCCCACACATCACCTACACCACCCCATGGCACGGCAAAGACACCCCAGGTTCTCGGAGGAGGAGCTCAGGGTCATGGTGGAGGAAATCGTCCGGGTAGAGCCACAGCTATTCGGATCACAGGTGCAGCACACCTCAATTGCAAGGAAGATGGAGCTATGGCGAAGAATAGTGGACAGGGTCAACGCAGTGGGACAGCACCCAAGAAATCGGGAGGACATCAGGAAGAGGTGGAATGACCTACGGGGGAAGGTGCATTCTGTGGTCTCAAGACACCACCAGGCGGTTCAGTGGACTGGCGGCGGACCCCCACCTCCTCCCTCACAACTAACAACATGGGAGGAGCAGGTCTTGGCGATTCTGCATCCTGAGGGCCTCGCAGGAGTAGGTGGAGGAATGGACTCTGGTAAGACAAATCTTAATTATAATATCCCCCACCCTACCTGCATGCCAGCACATACCCCCACCCTCAACCCCACCCCCAGCACCCCAACTCCTCACATATGTCCCAACATCACTAACCACCCATCCCAACACCAAGCCCTGCATGCAACAACAAAGCATGGATACCCATCACTAAAGCATGCCCACTGCACATACCCATTCAACCCCCTAAACCATCATCACACAAGGTCCCACACAGGAATGCAAGCACTGGGCTACACGGCCACCCACCCATTGCACACCATGCCACACACAGATGTAAAAACCATCCTTTTATACCCCTGCAGGACCCCTACCCAACGTCACCGGACAGGAGGGTCCACACATGTCCACACCACCAACAGAAGAGGCCCACAGTGATGACAGCAGCTCTGTCCAACTAGATCTAGATGACCAGCCCGGCCCATCGGGGACCTCGGGACAGTCGGTTCCCCTCACCCAGTCACATGCCACTGCAGACCTTCCCCCCTCTGGAAACACCAGCACAGCACCCACCCAGCGGGCCCATACCTCCGTCCCCAGGACACGTCCATCAGCTGTGTGTCCACCGCTACAGGGAACCCAGGCTAACCCACCACCCCAACAACAACAGGGACCTGGGGGCAGTGGGCACATGATCCAGGGGACGGAGGCCCAGGAACACAGGGGAACTGGGAGGGCTGCTGTGCGACAGGGGGCGGACAGGCCAAGGGAACCCACTCTCCACGAGGACCTCTCCTCCATCATGGGAGCCTACCACCACTCCCAGGAGACGATGGCAATGGTACTGGCCAAGTTTTAGGAGACCCAGCACCTGCAGGAGGAACAGTATATGGGCAGTATATCCGGCTGAGGTGCCCCCCCTTCCTTTCCCCGTGAGGTGCCTGATTCATTTCGATCTGATGCCCCTGCAGTGTTTTCTCCGTTAGAAGTCTGGTATCGAGTGTGGGCCTCGCCCATGCATTTTCGGCTGACAGGCCAAGGGAACCCAATCTCCACGAGGCCCTCTCCTCCATCATGGGAGCCTACCACCACTCCCAGGAGACGATGGCAACGGTACTGGCCAAGTTTTAGGAGACCCAGCACCTGCAGGAGGAACAGTATATGGGCTTCAGGGAGGAACTCAGAACCATCAGCTCCACCCTGGGCACCATCGTAGGGGTGCTGAAGGAGGTACTCAACACCATGAGGGACACTGTGGCACTACAAGGGGCCCCTGACACTAGCATGGACGATGAACTGCCCACCACCTCCGCCGGCGCTAGTGGACAGGACGCCCCACCACAGGACCACCACACCAGCACCCCACCCCTTGCAGAGGGAGAACCACCCCGCAAACGGTCCCTGAGATCCAGGAACAAGACAGAGCACAATGCCAAGACCCCCGCCAAGAAATGAGACCACCCTGATTGTCATCCTACTGTACCACTTTGTCACCCTGTCCATACTTAAACTGCCCCAGCTCCACTTCCTATGCCCGTATGGGCAATGCACCTGTGAGACTAATAGACTGGACTCTGCCATGGACATTCCTCCCCCATCACCCCTAACCATTTCACTACCCCCTCCAATATTGAGCACTTAAATAAACACACTTAAAGCACAAAACAATCTGGAGTCTGTCTGTGATTTCGAAATAGTGTATTAGCAATTACAGTGACAAAATACTCTTTCAATTGTAATGTCAACATACCTATGTCACACAGCTCTAGTCCATGAGGAATCTAAGCAGATGTCACACATTGGGACCCACACTGGGTGAAAACGACAGACAGTAGAGAGGTAGTAGTGTTAAAGTTCATGTAGTAGGCAGGTCTGTACTCTTACCTGTGTCTCACTGGAAATATTGCTGGATCACTGAGTCCCTGTTGTTCATGTCTTCTTCCTCTGCTTCCTTGTCTTCACTGTCCACAGGCTCCACAGCTGCCACAACACCGCCATCTGGACCATCCTCCTGCAGAAAAGGCCAAGTTGTGAAGCATACAGCAGGCCACGATGATCTGGCACACCTTCTTTGGTGAGACGAGTAGGGATCCACCTGTCATATGGAGGCACCTGAACCTGGCCTTCAGGAGGCCAAAGGTCCGCTCGATCACCCTCCTAGTTCGCCCATGGGCCTCACTGTAGCGTTCCTCTACCCTTGTCCTGGGATTCCTCACTGGGGTCATTAGTCATGACAGGTTGGGGTAACCAGAGTCACCTGCAAATGGCGAGGGACAACTGTTAGACACGCACTAACCTGGAGGGATATCCCCAGACCCAGACAACCATTCCCACTGACTTGTTTCCAGGTGCTCACCTAATAGCCACACACGGTGCCTCTGGAGTTGACCCATCACATAAGGGATGCTGCTATTCCGCAGGTTGTAGGCGTCATGCACTGAGCCAGGGAACATGGCATTCACATGGGAGATGTACTGGTCTGCCAAACATACCATCTGTACATTCATGGAATGATAACTCTTCTGGTTTCTGTACACCTGTTCACTCCTGTGGGGGGGGGACCAAAGCCACATGGGTCCCATCAATGGCACCTATAATGTTGGGGATGTGTCCCTGGGCACAGAAATCACCTTTCACTGTAGGCAAATCCTCCACCTGAGGAAAAACGACGTAGCTCTGCATGTGTTTCAGAAGGGCAGACAACACTCTGGACAATACGTTGGAAAACATAGGCTGGGACATCCCTGATGCTATGGCCACTGTTGTTTGAAAAGACCCACTTTCAAGGAAATGGAGCACTGACAGCACCTGCACTTGAGGGGGGATTCCTGTGGGATGGCGGATTGCTGACATCAGATCTGGCTCCAAGTGGGTACACAGTTCCTGGATTGTGGCACGATCAAGCCTGTATGTGATAATCACATGTTGCACCTCCAGTGTCGACAGGTCCACCAACGGTCGGTACACCGGAGGATGCCACTATCTCCTCACATGTCCCAGCGGACGGTGCCTATGAAGGACAACAGCGAGCACAGAGTCAAACAACTCAGAGGTACGTACCCACAGTTTACACAGAACACCATTCATACACAAAAGATGGCCTGCATGTGTGTAGAGTGTAGGCCTAGGTATGTGTGACGCAGTTGAAAATGAAGCCATGTGGGCCCCTGAAATGGCTGCTGCCTGACCTGTAAAGTGGGACAATGGCATGTGAGGTAACTGCGCTGGCGTTGTACACCGTCGCGGTAGGCGGTCGAAGACCGCGGCGCAATGCTGCATTGGTTAACATTGGACCCTATGGGTCCCAGGAGCCAATGACGATGTACGCCGGCGGTGACGGTACGCACCGCCTCGGACGTGACCACCATTTTCTATCTGTTCATTCACTCAATACTTGATCTTCGACAGGAGAGGACCTACACTGCAAGTGCTGCTGTGACCTCGGTCTGGACGAGACAATGGCTCGAGTGTCTGAGGAAAAGGACCCTGCCTTCACATCGGAGGAGTTGGAGAAGCTTGTGGATGGGGTCCTCCCCCAGTACACGCTACTCTACGGTCCTCCAGACAAACAGGTAAGTACACAGGGAGCATGTTGTATGGGCTATGCATGTGTGGAGAGGGCTGGATGTAAGAAGGAAGGGGGGAGAGTGCTGCGTGCATGAAAGACGGTGAATGCATGTGCCACATGGCAAGGGTAGGGATGGGGGCCAATCACTTTGACAGTGCAGTTGGTAATAACTTCTCTTTTTCCCCTGTACATTTCAAGAGGTCAGCGCCCACCAGAAAAAAGAAATTTGGCGTGCCACCGCCAAGGACGTCCGGACCCTGGGGATCTACCACAAACGGAGCACCCACTGCTGGAAAAGATGGGAGGACATTCGCCGCTGGAGCAAGAAGACGGCGGAGGCTCAGCTGGGGATGGCCTCGCAACGTGGGAGGGGTGCCCGTCGCACAATGACCCCCCTGATGTTCAGGATCCTGGCGGTGGCCTACACGGAGTTGGATGGGTGCTTGAGGGCATCACAGCAGCCACAAGGGGGTGAGTACACTCTCATTATGCTGACTTTGCACACAGTGGAGGTGTCTGGGTTGGGGAGGTAGGCTGTGGATTTCCCAAGGCCAGGGCGAGTTCCATAGGCAAGGCCCCTCCGTAAGGCAGGCCATGTGGCACCCCACCACACCTCTGTAGAGTGCCAAGTACACCTAGTCATGCCCCAGTGTCATCTATATGTGCAGATGTCGGCCATAGCCTTGTAGGCCATTTCCCAGGAATTGAACAGTGGAGCCCAAGAGCCCGGCGTAGTGCAGGGGGCTTCTGTGTCTGTCGTGTCTGCCAACGGTAGCGGTAATGCATGCACTCAACATGTCTTTCTTCTGTCGTCCCCTGCTTTTTGTGGTCTCCCTGTTCTTGTGTGCATTAGCATCATCAGGCGGAGGAGCAGTGGCACCGGAGAACGAGGGAGCTGCATCCCACATGGCCTTGGAGGGCGAGACTACGGACTCAGAGTTCACCAGTGGGACGGAGGGCGAGGGGAGCTCCACAGCGGGGACAGGAGCTGACACCAGCGACACGGACTCGTCCTCTGATGGGAGCTCCCTTGTGGTAGCGGCAACATCTGTGCCCCCCACATCTACAGGTACAGCCGCCACCCCCCTACCAGCACCGCCCTCCCAGCAGCTCCTCAGCCTTTGCCCTGTGCCCGCTCACCCAGGAGGGTGGGCATCACCTTCGCCCCAGGCACCTCAGGGCCTGCCCCAGTCACCCCTGCTGCCCTCAGTGAAGAGGCCATTGACCTCCTCAGGTCCCTCACTGTTGGGCAGTCTACAATTTTGAATGCCATCCAGGGTGTAGAGAGGCAGTTGCAACAAACGAATGCATTCCTGGAGGGCATTCATTCTGGTCAGGCGGCCCTTCAGCAAGCTTTTCAGACTCTGGCCTCAGCACTGATGGCAGCCATTGTCCCCGTCTCTAGCCTTCCCCCTCCAACTCCCTCCACCCAGACCCAATCCCCTCTACCTCAGCTTATCCCAAGCACACCTACAGACCACCATGCACACACGTCAACACACAAGGGAAGCTCTGGCAAACATAAGCACCACACATCCCACAGGCACTCACGCAAGCATCACACACATGCAGACACACCAACATCCACTGCCTCCACTGTATCCCCCTCCTCCTCGTCTCCCTCCTCCCTCCCAGTCTCATCTACACTCACACCTGCATGCACTACCTCTACAGCCACTACGTCCCTCTCCAGCACACCCACCACCACACCCCGCTGAGGTGCAGTCACCACCCCCACTACCATTCACACGTCCCCTGTGTCCTCTCCCAGTGTGTCTGTCTGTAACGCCCCCTCCCAAGATACACAAACGCAGGCACACACCCACTCAACAGCCATCCACCTCACGACAGCCTCCAGCGCATGCACCTTCATCCAAAGTCAGCAAACGTACACCTCCTACAACCATCACCTCTTCCTCCACTCCCAAACCCTCTCCAGCTACCCGTCCCAGTGTGTCCCAAAAACTTTTCCTGTCCACCCTTGACCTGTTTCCCACACCTCCCCTACCCCGTCCGTCTCCTAGGTCCCGATCTAGCACCTCAGCCACAACATCTCCAGGACCAGTGGTGCCTGTAGTCACCGGAATCTGGAGTGCACCGGCCACCAGGGCAGCCAGTGTGGCACGGAGCCACAGCACAGCCAGTCCCTCACCTGTGAAGCATCAGAAGTTGGCCAGTGCCCGGCGGGAGAGGAGGAAGACTCCAGCCACCAAAGAGGGGTCCCGGTGGGAGTGTAGAGTCAGCTGTGACACCTTCCAAGGTGGGGAAGGGCCACAAGAAACCCGGCAAGTCTGGGAAAAGCAGCACGGCGGAGAAGACCGCCATCATCCCCGCTGCCCAGGAGGCCACCTCCAGCACAAGTCCAGCTGCGCAGGACAGGACCGCCAGCACTAGCCCACCTGCCCAAACGGGCCCGCCAGCACCAGCCGAGCTGCCCAGGAGGCCACCGCCAGCACCAGCCCAGCTGCCCAGGAGGCCAGCACCAGCCACCTGCCCAGGAGGCCACCGCCAGCACCAGCCCAGCTGAAGGACCGTCAGCAAATGTCCCGCTGGGCCATGAAGGACCACCAGCAAATGCCCCGCTGGGCCATGAAGGACCGCCAGCAGCTGAGACCCTGCAATGGAGACCGCCATCTCAAGCACCGCTGAACAGGGCACCGCCATCTCAAGCACCGCTGAACAGGGCACCGCCATCTCAAGCACCGCTGGCCCATGAGCGCAACTGAGTCCGTCACGGGGTGAATGATGCACTCTGGGCACCATGCCCCCTCCAGAACCAGTGGAGACTGTCATCCACTACCTCTGCCCTTAGCAGGATGAAGCACTCTGGGCACCATGCCCCCTCCAGAACCAGTGGAGACTGTCATCCACTACCTCTGTCACGTCCCACTGGTGGCTTCAGACTCCTCTGTCTCGCCCTCCAAGGCCAAGTGGGATGCAGCTCCCTCCTGCTCCGGTGCCACTGCTCTTCTGCCTGATGATGCTATTGCACACAAGAACAGAGAGACCACAAAAGGAGAGGGAAGACAGAAGAAAGACATGTTCAGTGCATGCAATACCACTACCGTAGGCGCACACTACAGACACAGCAGCCCTCTGCACTACGCCATGCACTTAGAATTCCTAGATTAATCACATGCCCATGGATTACAAAGCCTACGCCCGATTTCTGCACACATGGACGTCACAGGAGCCTGACTAGGTGTAGATGGCTCTTACCACTGGTGGGGTTGGGGTGCCACATAGCCTGCCTCACAAAGGGTCCTTGCCTACAAAGCTCACCCTGGCCTAGGGTAACCCACTGCCCCCCTCCCCCACCCAGACACCTCGTAATGCGCGCAGAGCCAGATGAATGTGATGGTACTCACCCCCTTGCGGCTGCTGTGATGCCCTCAAGCGCAACTCCGGATATGCCACCACCAGGATCCGGAACATCAGGGGGGTCATGGTGCCACGTGCACTGTCAGGATACTTCAATTCGATTTCCTCAGAAGCAGAAGATAACTCCTCAGTCCCGATCCGAGCTACTCACAACGAATATTAATCCTTCGTGCTGAGTACCCCGGAGGGGGAAAGGGGAATGGGATGGTAGAGAGACTGCCACAGAGATGATGAACGCCAGTACTCAGTCTGCCTCTTCACATCTAAGATTGGATACAGCACCCTGAGTTCTCTGTAGCCTTGCTTCTCTCTATAAATGATAGCTCTTCTTAAAAAAATGCTTATTACTGATTCTGGAAGAACTTCTCAACCTTTGTTAGAGATTGGTTTTATGTTGCTAAATATATATATATAGTTGGTGATAATGCGTTCTTCAAATCAGCTGATGTTATTTAATTTCTCCTGTCTTATTGTGACTTCTGTCAATACTTGTATTTGTAAATGCTTGTTTATTAAAGTTCGTTTCTCCTTTCTTACTTCGACATTTGTTGATAACTTGTATTTGTAAATGCTTGTTTATTACAGTTAGTTTCTCCTTCCTTACTTCGACATCTGTCGATAACTTGTAGTTGTAAATGCTTGTTAAGTTCGTTTCTCTTTTAAACTCTATTTTGGTTTATTACCATTAAATTTGTAAATGCTTATTTGTTAACAGTTCGTTTCTCCTTTAAACTTGGCCTTTGTTTATAACCTTGACATTTGTAGATACTTGCTCTTTTAAAGTTCGTTTTTTTTCTTTGACTTTAATATCTTAAACAAGAACCTTGTAAACATAAGGTTAATTCATACATTAACTCTGTAGCCTTGCCGACTTCCACGGGAACGGTCTACTATCAAACTCTTCGAATAAACCTTGACAATATTTATCAGTTTTCTGTAATATAATCTTCAAATGTAATTTTACCTCACAGGAGTTTCTGTTCTGAAGCGCGCTCTCTCTCCACACAGCTGATTCCTGTCAGACCTCAGTTGAAGTGCAAGGCTTCCAGCTGGAGAGCTCGTAACCTAGCAACCAACCGATTGCAAGACTAGAAACTGTAACTAACCTTCAGGACTCACAGTGGCCATCTTGGATCTTCTCTTCTTGATTCTTCCTTTGAAATAAGCGCAAGATTACTCTGCAAACCTTCTTCCAGTTTGGGCTTTGATGTCTCCACTGAGGATATCTCTTTGCTTTTCTCATGCACTTCTTTGATTTGACTTGGCAAGTTTGTGTGGTCATGACAGGCACCCCTCCTACGTTGGGAGGCCATCCCCAGCTGGGCCTCCGCCATCTTCTTGCTCCAGCAGCGAATGTCCTCCCATCTTTTCCTGCAGTGGGTGCTCCATCTGTGGTGGACCCCCATCGTCCGGACGTCCTTGGCGATGGCACGCCAAATATCCTTCTTCTGGTGGGCGCTGACCTAGAGGAATAGTACAGGGGAAAAGGAAAAACTTTAACCATCCGGACCGTCACAGTCATTGGCCCAGGTTCCCACCCTTGCCCTGACGCACATACACTCACCGTCCGCTCATGCAGGCCTCATTTCCCCCGTATCTTCCATCCACACCACTCCAAACAGGCATTGCCCATGCAGCATGCTCACAGTGTACTCACCTGTTTGTCTGGAGGACCGTTGAGTAGCATGTACTGGGGGAGGACCCCATCCACTAGCTTCTCCAACTCCTCCGAAGTGAAGGCAGGGGCCCTTTCCCCAGACACATGAGCCATCGTCGCTTCCAGACTGAGGTCACAGCAGTACTTGCAGTGTAGGTCCTCTCCTGTCGAAGGTCAGGTATCAAGTGAGTGAACACACAGAAAATGGCGGTCACGTCTGCGGCGGTACGTACCGTCACCGCCTGCGTACATCGTCATTGGCTCCTGGGACCAATAGGGTCCAATGTTAACCAATGCAGGAATGCGCCGCGGTCTTCGACTGCCTACCGCGACGGTGTACAACGCCAGCGCAGTTACTTCATATCCCCTTGTCCCACCTTACAGGTCAGGCAACCGTCATTTCAGGGGGCCACATGGCATTAATATGAACTGCGTCACACCTATCTAGGCCTTGCATACACACAGTAACAGCCACATTGCAGATTAATAAATGTTTGCTAATGACATTTAGTTATACCTCAGTGTTGGCTGACTCTCTGCTCGCTGTTCTCTTCCTTAGGGCACGTCTGCTGGGGCAGGTGGTGAGATGGCGGCCTCCTCTGGTGTACAGACCGCTGGTGGACCTGTTGACAATGAAAGAGAGACACGTAATAGTCACCTACAGACTTGATCGTGCAACAATCCATGAACTGTGTGCCCAGTTGGAGCCAGACCTGAAGTCAGCAATTCGCCATCCCACAGGAATCCCCCCTCTAGTGCAGGTCCTGTCAGTACTCCATTTCCTGGCAAGTGGGTCTTTTCAAACAACAGTGGCCATTGCGTCAGGGATGTCCCAGCCAATGATCTCAAACATGTTGTCCAGAGTGTTGTCTGCCCTGCTGAAACACTTGCGCAGCTACATCGTTTTCCCTCAGGTGGAGGATTTGCCTACGGTGAAAGGTGACTTCTGTGCCCTGGGACATATCCCCAACATCATAGGTGCCATTGATAGGACACATGTGGCCTTGGTACCCCCCCGCAGGAGTGAACAGGTGTACAGAAACCGGAAGAGCTACCATTCAATGAATGTGCAGATGGTGTGTTTAGCCGACCAGTACATCTCCCATGTGAATGCCAAGTTTCCTGGCTCAGTGCATGATGCTTACATTCTGACGAATAGCAGCATCCCTTATGTGATGGGGCAACTCCAGAGGCACCGTGTGTGGCCAATAGGTGAGGACAAGGACCCTATACCCTATGAATAGTTGTCTGGGTCTGGGGGTTGTCCCTAAGGGTTGGTGTGTGTCTAACAGTTGTCCCTCAACATTTGCAGGTGACTCTGGGTACCCCAAACTGTCAAGGCTACCTGACCCCAGTGAGAAATCCCAGGACAAGGGAAGAGGAACGCTACAATGAGGCACACGGGCGAACTAGGATAGTGATCGAAAGGACCTTCGGCCTCCTGAAGGCCAGGTTCAGGTGCCTCCATATGACAGGTGGTTCTCTCTACTACTCACCAAAGAAGGTGTGCCAGATCATTGTGGCCTGCTGTATGCTGCACAACCTGGCTTTGCGATGACAGGTGCCTTTTCTGCAGGAGGATGGTCCAGAAGGAGGTCTTGTGGCAGCTTTGGAGCTTGTGGACAGTGAAGAAGAGGAGGCAGAAGAAGAGGATATCGACAACAGAAACAACGTTATCCAGCAATACTTCCAATGAGATACACACCTCTCATACAATTGTTAGACCTATCATATGTCTGTCACTTTCACCCAGTGTATGGACCTTGACTTGTCACTTTGCCTTTCCATTTCACAGATGTGGGTCCCACTGTGTGACCTCTGATATATTACCTCGTGGACTAGAGCTGTGTTACATCGGTATGTTGACAATACAATCGACATTGTCATATTCCATAGTTATTGCAAATACACATTTGTGAAAGCACAGACTGACTCCAGCTTGTTTTGTGATTCAAGGGCGTTTATTTCAGTGCAAAATAGTGGAGGGGGTTGTAAAATGGGCAGGGGTGATGGTGGAGGATTGTCCATGGCAGAGTCCAGTCTATTTGTTTCACAGGTGCATTGTCCAAAGGGGCACGGGAAGTGGAGCTAGGGCAGTTGATGGATGGACAGGGTGACGAAGTGGGACAGAGGGATGACATTCAGGGGGGTATCATTTCCTGGCGGGGGTCTTGGCATTGTTCTCTGTCTTTGTCCTGGATCTCAGGGACCGTTTGCAGGGTGGTTCTCCTTCTGCAGGGGGTGGGGTGCTGGTGTCGTGGTCCTGTGGCGGTGCCTCCTGTCCACTAGCACCGGCGGAGGTGGTGGGCTGTTCATCATCCAGGCTAGTGTCAGGGGCCCCTTGTTGTGCCACAGTGTCCCTCCTGGTGTTCACAAGGTCCTTCAGCAGCCCTACAATGGTGACCAGGGTGGTGTTGATGGACCTAAGTTCCTCCCTGATCCCCAAATACTGTTCCTCCTGCAGCCGCTGGGTCTCCTGAAACTTGGCCACTACCGTTGCCACCGTCTCCCGGGAATGATGGTACGCTCCCATGATGTTTGAGAGTGCCTCGTGGAGAGTGGGTTCCCGGGGCCTGTCCTCCCCCTGTTGCACAGCAGTCCTCCCAGTTACCCTGTTATCCTGTGCCTCTGTCCCCTGAACCGTGTGCCCACTGCCACTGCCCCCAGGTCCCTGATTTTCTTGGGTTGGTGGGTTTGCCTGGTTTCCCTGTAGTGGTAGACACACTGCTGCTTGACGTGTCCTGGGGACAGAGGTATGGGCCTGCTGGGTGGGTGCTGTGGTGGTGTTTCTGAGGGGGGAGGCTCTGTGGTGGCTTGTGCCAGTGTCAGGGGAACCGACTGTCCCGAGGTCCCAGATGGGCCGGGCTGGTCATCTTGATCTAGTTGGACAGAGCTGCTGTCATCACTGTGGGCCTCTTCTGTGGGGGGAGTGGACATGTCTGGAACCTCCTGTCTGGTGACGTTGGGTAGGGGTCCTGCAGGGGTTTAAAGGCATGATTATTGCATTTGATGTGTGCCATTGTATGCAATGGGTGGGTGACCCTGTACTCCAGTGCTTGCATTCTTGTGTAGGACCTTGTGTGATAATTGGTTAGGGGATCTGTGTGGGTGTCTGTAGTGGACATGCTTTAGTGATAGGTGTCCATGCTTTGGTGTTGTATGCAGGGCTTGGTGTTGGGATGTGTGGGTTGTGATGGTGGGACATTTGTGCTGTGTTGGAGTGATGGGGGTGAGGGTGACGGTAGGGTATGTGATAGCATGCAGGTAGGGTGGGGGATGTAATAGTTAAGATTTGACTTACCAGAGTCCATTCCTCCTGCTACTCCTGCGAGGCCCTCAGGATGCAGTATAGCCAAGACCTGCTCCTCCCATGTTGTTAGTTGTGGGGGAGAGGGTGGGTGTCCGCCACCAGTCCTCTGAACTGCAATCTGGTGTCTTGAGACCACAGAACGCACCTTCCCCCGTAGGTCGTTCCACCTCTTTCTGATGTCATCCCTAGTTCTTGGATGCTGTCCCACTGCGTTGACCCGGTCTACGATTCTTCGCCATAGCTCCATCTTCCTAGCAATGGAGGAGTGCTGCACCTGTGATCCAAATAGCTGTGGCTCTACCCGGACGATTTCCTCCACTATGACCCTGAGCTCCTCCTCAGAGAACCTGGGGTGTCTTTGTGGTGCCATGGTGTGGTGTGGGTGGTGTGTGAGGTGGTGTGTGTTGTGATGTGTGAGGGGATGTGTTTGTGTGTGTTGTCTGAGGTGCGTGGATGTTGTGTGAGTGATGGTATTGTGTGCCTGTGGATACTAGTATTGTTGATGGTGGTGTCTCTCTCTGGGCTTCTTTCTCAATTTTTGTCATAGGGGTTTGTGGGTGATGTGGGTGTGTGTTTTATATTGTATTGAGTGTGTGGGAGTGGTGTGTGTATGTGTGTCAGTTGTGTTTATTTTGAATTGTCCAATGTGGTTGTGTTTTGTAAATGTGTATTTTGAGCGCAGCGGTGTGTACCGCCAGTGGAATACCGTGGTTGAAAGACCGCCGCTTGGATTCGTGGGTTGTGATAGTGTGGGCGTATTCCTGTTGGCGTGATAGTGGAGGTTTTGTTATCGCCAGTTTATCACTGACTTTTGGTTTGGCGGACTTGTGTGGGTGTCTGGATTTTGTTGGATTCCGGCCTGTGGGTCGTAATATCTCTAGCGGAATTCCGCAGCCGCAGCAGTGTGTTGGCGGTTTTCTGCATGGCGGTAAGCGGGATTTACCGCCAATGTTGTAATGAGGGCCTATATTTTTATATCTTACTGCATAGCGTTTATTTAACATATACTTTTCCAGTGAGTGATTTACAACATCATCATTGGTTCTTATTTAGCACCATTTGGGCAAGGGTTTTCTCAGGGGATATGTTAGGTATGGATTAGAGATAGCATTAAAAGGGAAAACGAGATTCAAGCACAAAGTGCAGGGTTGCACATTCGGTAGAGGAACAAACATTTTTTTTTTTAAACGAAGCAAAGCAATTTAGAAAGATGCATAGAGATAAATAAAACAACGACTGATGTTATTTCAAGAATTGTAAAATTCTGAGAGTCACATTATTTTTTAGCAGAAGAAGCATGTCCCATATCAAGAGTCTCAAATTCTTAGGGTGTATTGGGCGTTGTTAGCTGCAGTCTCACACCAGAAAGTTAAAGTTATCTCATCATCATGAATACACTGTGTTATGGGGAAGCCCCAATATTATATCTAATACCACCAGTTCAGCCGAATCTGAAGAATAATCTATACTATTTAATAGATATTATAGATGATGGTCGGTCATTAGGAACCTTTAGTGAGTTGGCTCAAACACATAAAAACTTAATTTCTTTCTTTGTTATGGGATGAGGAATTTATTAACCCTAAATAGTGTTTGAACTTGCAATAAAACCACCTCATAAATTTGAAGCTGTTACCATCATAATTTCATTCAAAGATTGAGTCCCAATTTTATTAGACGTTGCGGAATGGTGGCAACAGGTTGGAACTTGAATTAGTAAACTGTGGAAAACTGAGGTGTCAGATATTCCAGAAAACCTATGGCCAACCGCTGTATCACAAAAAACGAAGAGGGAGAAGGAGGTTGTATCGCTGTCTGTCCTACTTATGGCTTATGTAACATTACAAAAAAGGCCCAGCCAAACTACCACAGGATGGACAAGGAAAGAAGGTTTTTCCTTTTAGAAAAACTCTCAACCACCAGGGTTACCCTTTGGTGGCATGCTTCATCATTGGGTTTCTTCCCGTTCCACAGCAGAGCAGGGCATGCTGCGACCAACATGATACGTGGGAGCACTTATATAGTCTTGTCAATGTGAATCAAATGAGGAATAGGGGTGGTGGGGGTCTTGGATAAGTTAAAAATACCTGCCTCCTAGTATTTCAAATGGTTTAATAGATCCCCTGGAGATGGTATGTTTAAAAAGCAGCTATGGCAGTCAGGTAAGTAGACTGTGGAAAACTGAAGTGCCAGATATTCGAGAAAACCGATGGACAAGTGCTGTATCATTCAAACATAAAACTATTTGCACTATTTTAAGGCCATTTCTGCCCCCCCGGGGGACAGATCGGCCTATTATTAGGCCGAACTGCCCCCGGGGGGGGGCAGAACACTCTAGGCGCCAGGGCAATTTTTTTTTGTGTTTTTTTTTTTTGTTGTTTCTTTTTTTAGAGATGGGGAGCGACCCATCAGGCAAGGGTCGCTCCCCTGGGGGGGCAAATTGTATTTAGACCATTTCTGCCCCCCTGGGGGCAGATTGGCCAATTTTAGGTCAATCTGCCCCCAAGGGGGCCGAAATCACTAGGCACCGGGGATTTGTTTTTTGACGCCAATGTCACGCAGGGGGAGCGACCCCGTAGGCAAGGGTCGCTCCCGGGGGGGGGGTGGGGGTTGGGGGGGCAAATTTATTTTAGGCCATTTCTGCCCCCCCGGGGGACAGATCGGCCTATTATTAGGCCGAACTGCCCCCGGGGGGGGGGGGGCAGAACACTCTAGGCGCCAGGGCAATTTTTTTTCTTTTTTTTTTTTTTTGTTGTTTCTTTTTTTTGAGATGGGGAGCGACCCATCAGGCAAGGGTCGCTCCCCTGGGGGGGCAAATTGTATTTAGACCATTTCTGCCCCCCTGGGGGCAGATTGGCCAATTTTAGGTCAATCTGCCCCCAAGGGGGCAGAAACCACTAGGCACCGGGGATTTGTTTTTTGGCGCCAATGTCACGCAGGGGGAGCGACCCCGTAGGCAAGGGTCGCTCCCGGGGGGGGGGGGGGGGGTTGGGGGGGCAAATTTATTTTAGGCCATTTCTGCCCCCCCGGGGGACAGATCGGCCTATTATTAGGCCGAACTGCCCCCGGGGGGGGGGGGGCAGAACACTCTAGGCGCCAGGGCAATTTTTTTTTGGTGTTTTTTTTTTTTGTTGTTTCTTTTTTTAGAGATGGGGAGCGACCCATCAGGCAAGGGTCGCTCCCCTGGGGGGGCAAATTGTATTTAGACCATTTCTGCCCCCCTGGGGGCAGATTGGCCAATTTTAGGTCAATCTGCCCCCAAGGGGGCAGAAACCACTAGGCACCTGGGGATTTGTTTTTTGGCGCCAATGTCACGCAGGGGGAGCGACCCCGTAGGCAAGGGTCGCTCCCGGGGGGGGGGGGTGGGGGTTGGGGGGGGCAAATTTATTTTAGGCCATTATTGCCCCCCCGGGGGACAGATCGGCCTATTATTAGGCCGAACTGCCCCCGGGGGGGAGGCAGAACACTCTAGGCACCAGGGCAATTTTTTTTTTGTGTTTTTTTTTTTTTGTTGTTTCTTTTTTTAGAGATGGGGAGCGACCCATCAGGCAAGGGTCGCTCCCCTGGGGGGGGGAAATTGTATTTAGACCATTTCTGCCCCCCTGGGGGCAGATTGGCCAATTTTAGGTCAATCTGCCCCCAAGGGGGCAGAAACCACTAGGCACCGGGGATTTGTTTTTTGGCGCCAATGTCACGCAGGGGGAGCGACCCCGTAGGCAAGGGTCGCTCCCGGGGGGGGGTGGGTGTTGGGGGGGCAAATTTATTTTAGGCCATTTCTGCCCCCGGGGGGGGGGCAGAAACCTCTAGGCGCCAGGGGAATTTTTCTTTTTTTTATTTTTATTTTTATTTTTTTAGAGATGGGGAGCGACCCATCAGGCAAAAGTCGCTCCCCTGGGGGACAAATTGTATTTAGGCCATTTCTGCCCCCCTTGGGGGCAGATTGGCTGAGTTTAGGTCAACCTGCCCCCAAGGGGGCAGAAACCACTAGGCACCGGGGATTTGTTTTTTGGTGCCAATGTCACGCAGGGGGAGCGACCCCGTAGGCAAGGGTCGCTCCCGGCGGGGGAGGGTGGGGGTTGGGGGGGGCAAATTTATTTTAGGGCATTTCTGCCCCCCCCCCTGGGGCCGGCTGAGCTACAGGCCAAACACCACAGGTAGGCACCTTGCAAAAAACACCTCTGTTTTCTGTGAAAAAATGTGTCCACGTTGTGTTTTGGGCCATTTCCTTTTGTGGGCGCTAGGCCTACCCACAGAAGTGATGTACCATTTTTATCGAGAGACTTAGGGGAACGCTGGGTGGAAGGAAATTTGTGGCTCCTCTCAGATTCCAGAACTTTCTGTCACCGAAATGAGAGGAAAAAGTGTTTTTTGGGCCAAATTTTTATGTTTGCAAAGGATTCTGGGTAACATAACCTGGTCAGAGCCCCGCAAGTCACCCCATCTTGGATTCCCCTGGGTTTCTAGTTTTCAAAAATGCACTGGTTTGCTAGGTTTCCTCAGGTGTCGGCTGAGCTACAGGCCAAAATCCACAGGTAGGCACTGCTTTTTATAAAAAAATGTGATGTGTCCACGTTGTGTTTTGGGCCCTTTCCTTTCGTGGGCGCTAGTCCTACCCACACAAGTGAGGTATGATTTTTATCGGGAGACTTGGGGGAACGCTGGGTAGAAGGATATTTGTGGCTCCTCTCAGATTCTAGAACTTTCTGCCACAGAAATGTGAGTAACATGTGTATTTTTAGCCAAATTTTGAGGTTTGCAAAGGATTCTGGGTAACAGAACCTGGTCCGAGCCCCGCAAGTCACCCCTCCTTGGATTCCCCTAGGTCTCTAGTTTTCAGAAATGCACAGGTTTGGTAGGTTTCCCTAGGTGCCGGCTGAGCTAGAGGCCAAAATCTACAGGTAGGCACTTCGCAAAAAACACCTCTGTTTTTTTCCAAAATTTAGGATGTGTCCACGTTGCGCTTTGGGGTGTTTCCTGTCGCCGGCGCTAGGCCTACCCACGCAAGTGAGGTATCATTTTTATCGGGAGACTTGGGGGAACGCTGGGTGGAAGGAAATTGGTAGCTCCTCTCAGATTCCAGAACTTTCTGCCACAGAAATGTGAGGGACATGTGTTTTTTTAGCCAAATTTTGAGGTTTGCAAAGGATTCTGGGTAACAGAACCTGGTCCGAGCCCCGCAAGTCACCCCTCCTTGGATTCCCCTAGGTCTCTAGTTTTCAGAAATGCACAGGTTTGGTAGGTTTCCCTAGGTGCCGGCTGAGCTAGAGGCCAAAATCTACAGGTAGGCACTTCGCAAAAAACACCTCTGTTTTTTTCCAAAATTTAGGATGTGTCCACGTTGCGCTTTGGGGTGTTTCCTGTCGCCGGCGCTAGGCCTACCCACGCAAGTGAGGTATCATTTTTATCGGGAGACTTGGGGGAACGCTGGGTAGAAGGAAATTTGTGGCTCCTCTCAGATTCCAGAACTTTCTGCCACAGAAATGTGAGTAACATGTGTATTTTTAGCCAGATTTTGAGGTTTGCAAAGGATTCTGGGTAACAGAACCTGGTCCGAGCCCCGCAAGTCACCCCTCCTTGGATTCCCCTAGGTCTCTAGTTTTCAGAAATGCACAGGTTTGGTAGGTTTCCCTAGGTCCCGGCTGAGCTAGAGGCCAAAATCTACAGGTAGGCACTTCGCAAAAAACACCTCTGTTTTTTTCCAAAATTTAGGATGTGTCCACGTTGCGCTTTGGGGTGTTTCCTGTCGCCGGCGCTAGGCCTACCCACGCAAGTGAGGTATCATTTTTATCGGGAGACTTGGGGGAACGCTGGGTAGAAGGAAATTTGTGGCTCCTCTCAGATTCCAGAACTTTCTGCCACAGAAATGTGAGTAACATGTGTATTTTTAGCCAAATTTTGAGGTTTGCAAAGGATTCTGGGTAACAGAACCTGGTCCGAGCCCCGCAAGTCACCCCTCCTTGGATTCCCCTAGGTCTCTAGTTTTCAGAAATGCACAGGTTTGGTAGGTTTCCCTAGGTGCCGGCTGAGCTAGAGGCCAAAATCTACAGGTAGGCACTTCGCAAAAAACACCTCTGTTTTTTTCCAAAATTTAGGATGTGTCCACGTTGCGCTTTGGGGTGTTTCCTGTCGCCGGCGCTAGGCCTACCCACGCAAGTGAGGTATCATTTTTATCGGGAGACTTGGGGGAACGCTGGGTGGAAGGAAATTTGTAGCTCCTCTCAGATTCCAGAACTTTCTGCCACAGAAATGTGAGGGACATGTGTTTTTTTAGCCAAATTTTGAGGTTTGCAAAGGATTCTGGGTAACAGAACCTGGTCCGAGCCACACAAGTCACCCCTCCTTGGATTCCCCTAGGTCTCTAGTTTTCAGAAATGTACAGGTTTGGTAGGTTTCCCTAGGTGGCGGCTGAGATAGAGGCCAAAATCTCCAGGTAGTCACTTTGCTAAAAACGGCTCTGTTTTCTGTGATGTGTCCACGTTGTGTTTTGGGGCATATCCTGTCGCGGGCGCTAGGCCTACCCACACAAGTGAGGTATCATTTTTATCGGGAGACGTGGGGGAACGCTGGGTGGAAGGAAATTTGTGGCTCCTCTCAGATTCCAGAACTTTCTGCCACAGAAATGTGAGGAACATGTGTTTTTTTAGCCAAATTTTGAGATTTGCAAAGGATTCTGGGTAACAGAACCTGGTCCGAGCCCCGCAAGTCACCCCTCCTTGGATTCCCCTAGGTCTCTAGTTTTCAGAAATGCACAGGTTTGGTAGGTTTCCCTAGGTGGCGGCTGAGCTAGAGGCCAAAATCTACAGGTAGTCACTTTGCTAAAAACAGCTCTGTTTTCTGTGATATGTCCACGTTGTGTTTTGGGGCATATCCTGTCGCGGGCGCTAGGCCTACCCACACAAGTGAGGTATCATTTTTATCGGGAGACGTGGGGGAACGCTGGGTGGAAGGAAATTTGTGGCTCCTCTCAGATTCCAGAACTTTCTGCCACAGAAATGTGAGGAACATGTATTTTTTTAGCCAAATTTTGAGATTTGCAAAGGATTCTGGGTAACAGAACCTGGTCCGAGCCCCGCAAGTCACCCCTCCTTGGATTCCCCTAGGTCTCTAGTTTTCAGAAATGCACAGGTTTGGTAGGTTTCCCTAGGTGGCGGCTGAGCTAGAGGCCAAAATCTACAGGTAGTCACTTTGCTAAAAACAGCTCTGTTTTCTGTGATATGTCCACGTTGTGTTTTGGGGCATATCCTGTCGCGGGCGCTAGGCCTACCCACACAAGTGAGGTATCATTTTTATCGGGAGACGTGGGGGAACGCTGGGTGGAAGGAAATTTGTGGCTCCTCTCAGATTCCAGAACTTTCTGCCACAGAAATGTGAGGAACATGTATTTTTTTAGCCAAATTTTGAGATTTGCAAAGGATTCTGGGTAACAGAACCTGGTCCGAGCCCCGCAAGTCACCCCTCCTTGGATTCCCCTAGGTCTCTAGTTTTCAGAAATGCACAGGTTTGGTAGGTTTCCCTAGGTGGCGGCTGAGCTAGAGGCCAAAATCTACAGGTAGTCACTTTGCTAAAAACAGCTCTGTTTTCTGTGATATGTCCACGTTGTGTTTTGGGGCATATCCTGTCGCGGGCGCTAGGCCTACCCACACAAGTGAGGTATCATTTTTATCGGGAGACGTGGGGGAACGCTGGGTGGAAGGAAATTTGTGGCTCCTCTCAGATTCCAGAACTTTCTGCCACAGAAATGTGAGGAACATGTGTTTTTTTAGCCAAATTTTGAGGTTTGCAAAGGATTCTGGGTAACAGAACCTGGTCCGAGCCCCGCAAGTCACCCCTCCTTGGATTCCCCTAGGTCTCTAGTTTTCAGAAATGCACAGGTTTGGTAGGTTTCCCTAGGTGGCGGCTGAGCTAGAGGCCAAAATCTACAGGTAGTCACTTTGCTAAAAACAGCTCTGTTTTCTGTGATATGTCCACGTTGTGTTTTGGGGCATATCCTGTCGCGGGCGCTAGGCCTACCCACACAAGTGAGGTATCATTTTTATCGGGAGACGTGGGGGAACGCTGGGTGGAAGGAAATTTGTGGCTCCTCTCAGATTCCAGAACTTTCTGCCACAGAAATGTGAGGAACATGTGTTTTTTTAGCCAAATTTTGAGGTTTGCAAAGGATTCTGGGTAACAGAACCTGGTCCGAGCCCCGCAAGTCACCCCTCCTTGGATTCCCCTAGGTCTCTAGTTTTCAGAAATGCACAGGTTTGGTAGGTTTCCCTAGGTGGCGGCTGAGCTAGAGGCCAAAATCTACAGGTAGTCACTTTGCTAAAAACAGCTCTGTTTTCTGTGATATGTCCACGTTGTGTTTTGGGGCATATCCTGTCGCGGGCGCTAGGCCTACCCACACAAGTGAGGTATCATTTTTATCGGGAGACGTGGGGGAACGCTGGGTGGAAGGAAATTTGTGGCTCCTCTCAGATTCCAGAACTTTCTGCCACAGAAATGTGAGGAACATGTGTTTTTTTAGCCAAATTTTGAGGTTTGCAAAGGATTCTGGGTAACAGAACCTGGTCCGAGCCACACAAGTCACCACTCCTTGGATTCCCCTAGGTCTCTAGTTTTCAGAAATGCACAGGTTTGGTAGGTTTCCCTAGGTGGCGGCTGAGCTAGAGGCCAAAATCTACAGGTAGTCACTTTGCTAAAAACAGCTCTGTTTTCTGTGATGTGTCCACGTTGTGTTTTGGGGCATATCCTGTCGCGGGTGCTAGGCCTACCCACACAAGTGAGGTATCATTTTTATCGGGAGACATGGGGGAACGCTGGGTGGAAGGAAATTTGTGGCTCCTCTCAGATTCCAGAACTTTCTGCCACAGAAATGTGAGGAACAAGTGTTTTTTTAGCCAAATTTTGAGGTTTGCAAAGGATTCTGGGTAACAGAACCTGGTCCGAGCCACACAAGTCACCCCTCCTTGGATTCCCCTAGGTCTCTAGTTTTCAGAAATTCACAGGTTTGGTAGGTTTCCCTAGGTGGCGGCTGAGCTAGAGGCCAAAATCTACAGGTAGTCACTTTGCTAAAAACAGCTCTGTTTTCTGTGATGTGTCCACGTTGTGTTTTGGGGCATATCCTGTCGCGGGTGCTAGGCCTACCCACACAAGTGAGGTACCATTTTTATCGGGAGACTTGGGGGAACATAGATTAGCAAAACAAGTACTATTGCCCCTTGTCTTTCTCTACATTTTTTCCTTCCAAATATAGGAGTGTGTGTAAAAAAGACATCTATTTGAGAAATTCCCTGTAATTCACGTGCTACTATGGTCACCCCGGAATTCAGAGATGTGCAAATAACCACTGCTCCTCAACACCTTATCTTGTGCCCTTTTTGGAAATGCAAAGGTTTTCTTGATAGCAATTTTTTACTCCTTATATTTCAGCAAATGAATTGCTGTATACCCGGTATAGAATGAAAACGCACTGCAGGGTGCAGCTCATTTATTGGCTCTGGGTTCCTCGGGTTCTTGATGAACCTACAAACCCTATATATCCCCGCAACCAGAGGAGTCCAGCAGACGTAACGGTATATTGCTTTCGATAATCTGACATTGCAGGGAAAAGTTACAGAGTAAAACGTAGAGAAAAATTGATGGTTTTTTCACCTCAATTTCAATATTTTTCTTTTTCAGCTGTTATTTTCTGTAGGAAACCCTTGTAGGATCTACACAAATGACCCCTTGCTGAATTCAGAATTGTGTCTACTTTTCAGAAATGTTTAGGTTTCTGGGATCCAGCATTGGTTTCATGACCATTCCTGTCACTGACTGGAAGGAGGCTGAAAGCACAAAAAATTGCACAAATGGGGTATGCCCCAGTAAAATGCCAAAATTGTGTTGAAAAATTGGGTTTTCTGATTCAAGTCTGCCTGTTCCTGAAAGCTGGGAAGCTGCTGAGTTTAGCACCGCAAACCCTTTGTTGATGCCATTTTCAGGGGAAAAACCACAAGCCTTCTTCTGCAGCCACTTTTTCCAATTTTTTTGAAAAAAACGAAATTTTCACTGTATTTTGGCCAATTTCTTGGCCTCCTTCAGGGGAACCCACAAAGTCTGGGTACCTCTAGAATCCCTAGGATGTTGGAAAAAAAGGACGCAAATTTGGCTTGGTTAGCTTATGTGGACGAAAAGTTATGAGGGCCTAAGCGCGAACTGCCCCAAATAGGCAAAAAAAGGCCTGGCACAGGAGGGGGAAAAGGCCTGGCAGCGAAGGGGTTAAACATATGTTTTTGAATGTTCAGTTTTAAACTAACTCTGGATGGCAATTAATTGACTTATTCAAACAAACAAATGTCCAGCAATAGAGGCCAACACATGTTTAGCTATATTTGGTGTCAGTAACACCTTCATAAATGAATGGATGATGGCGGATGATGCTCAGTTTAACTACTTGTAGCTTAGGTATGGAAAAGTCAAAGTTTCCCACACTTTAATGAATGGTGGGGGAAACTAAAGCATATTGCTAATATAGAACAGTATGGGCCTGATTTAGATATTGATGGACAAGTTACTCCGTCACAACTGTTACGGATATCCTGCCTGCCAAAATCCAAATCCCATTATATGCTATGGGATTTGGCTGTCGGCGGACGGGATATTCATCACCCCTGTGATGGAGTAACTCATCTGACAATATCTAAATCAGGTCCTATATAGCTAAACAAAATCTGATTAAAATGAAATAAGAAAGATGTGAAAGAATAGGTTAGACAAAAATATGCTTTCATAAATTTTATTATGCTATAGAACTGGGAGATGTCAAAACAGCAACTGGAAAAGAGTTTAGATTATTTTTGAGTTTAAGACAAATTGTTGTCATTAAACTGTATAAATGACTAATAAGCGACAAGTTTTTTGTCTGCATTATCTTTCTCTTCTCAATTTTGTGTATTAACAAGCATTACTAATCTTCACACAGGTAGCGATCTGGTACAACAGTAAAACCAAAGGGCTTCTTATTATTCAAATATTATATTCAAGTATTTTATTTCAAATCTCCTTGCAAATTATCTGCAGGTTCCCCATTACTTTTGTATATGCATGACTGGACAGAAACGTCAGGATTAAGGGGGTGATTCTGACCCTGGCGGTCGGTGATAAAGCGGCGGCCAACCCGCCAACAGGCTGGCGGTCCGAAAAATGGAATTCTGACCCTGGCGGGAACCGCCAACAGAGACCGCCAACTTAACACTCCGACCGCCACGGCGGGACAAACAAACAGTGCGGCGGTCACCGCCAACAGGCAGGCGGCAGACAATGTACCGCCCACCCGATCACAACTCACCAATCCGCCACCTTTTCCGGGGCGGGAGCACCGCCGATAAAAACACGGCGGAAACAGACTACGAACGGGAAAACGCTCACCTCTACGCACTCCACGAGGACGGAGGACAGCATGGAACCCGAATTGAACATCATACCTGCTCTCGTCTACCTGCTCATCTACCACGAGTACGAACTCCGCCGCAGACGTCAACAGTGAGTACTGCACCTACGACACACGGGAGGGGGGGAGGAGGAAAGGTTACGGGCACACACATATGCGACCCCCACCCCCCCCCAAGATGTACACACCAATGCAGAGCAACAAGTCACAGTGACACCACCCAAACACCCGTAAAAAATTCAATCACATAACCAAATTGAGAATAAATATTTATGAACAAAATAGTCTCAGAAAAGTATTATCAACCATCAAAACGTTCTTCTGATAAACAAATTATTTACACAGCAGTGGATAACTGAAGCAAGTAGTCCTGCACATCTTACGAATCCATCATGTCCGTGGGCCAAAGTGTAGCGAAACAAGGGCAAAGCCCACACAGGAGACCTGAGTCCTTTGGAGAGAACACTGCAGGGGCATCTGGTGACAAAACTACAGGCACCTCAGGGGGAAGGGAAGGGGGGGCACCACAGCCACATGAGTCCACGACGCCAGATCCACGATGGGCCCACCATGCCCACTGTGCCATCCTGGGGAGTGCAAAGCCACAGTCTCTCAAGTCTCTTCAGTGGGTGGCTTGCCCACTGTGCCATCCTGGGGAGTGCAAAGCCACAGTCTCTCAAGTCTCTACAGTGGGTGGCTTGCCCACTGTGCCATCCTGGGGAGTGCAAAGCCACAGTCCATCAGGTGGATAAATGTCCCCACTGGACAAGGAGGATGCATGGTGGGCACAGTGAACCCTGAACAGTGCCTGACAGGAAGGGCCCAGCGGAGCGGTGCTTGAGACGGCGGGGCCCAGCGGAGCGGTGCTTGACAGGAAGGGCCCAGCGGAGCGGTGCTTGAGACGGCGGGGCCCAGCGGAGCGGTGCTTGACAGGAAGAGCCCAGCGGAGCGGTGCTTGAGACGGCGGGGCCCAGCGGAGCGGTGCTTGAGACGGCGGGGCCCAGCGGAGCGGTGCTTGACAGGAAGGGCCCAGCGGAGCTGTGCTTGAGACCGCGGGGCCCAGCGGAGCGGTGCTTGAGACGGCGGGGCCCAGCGGAGCGGTGCTTGACAGGAAGGGTCCAGCGGAGCGGTGCTTGAGACGGCGGGGCCCAGCGGAGCGGTGCTTGGCAGGAAGGGCCCAGCGGAGCGGTGCTTGAGACGGCGGGGCCCAGCGGAGCGGTGCTTGAGACGGCGGGGCCCAGCGGAGCGGTGCTTGAGACGGCGGGGCCCAGCGGAGCGGTGCTTGACAGGAAGGGCCCAGCGGAGCGGTGCTTGAGACGGCGGGGCCCAGCGGAGCGGTGCTTGAGACGGCGGGGCCCTGTTCAGCTGTGCTCTTCTGCACGGCGGGGCCCTCTTCAGCGGTGCTTGTCTTCACGGCGGGGCCCTCTTCAGCGGTGCTTGTCTTCAATGCGGGGCCCTCTTCAGCGGTGCTTGTCTTCACGGCGGGGCCCTCTTCAGCGGTGCTTGTCTTCACGGCGGGGCCCTGTTCAGCGGTGCTCTTCTGCACGGCGGGGCCCTGTTCAGCGGTGCTTGTCTTCACGGCGGGGCCCTGTTCAGCGGTGCTTGTCTTCACGGCGGGGCCCTGTTCAGCAGTGCTTGTCTTCACGGCGGGGCCCTGTTCAGCGGTGCTCTTCTGCACGGCGGGGCCCTGTTCAGCGGTGCTTGTCTTCACGTCGGGGCCCTCTTCAGCTGTGCTTGTCTTCACGGCGGGGCCCTGTTCAGCGGTGCTCTTCTGCACGGTGGGGCCCTGTTCAGCGGTGCTTGTCTTCACGGCGGGGCCCTCTTCAGCGGTGCTTGTCTTCACGGCGGGGCCCTGTTCAGCGGTGCTTGTCTTCACGGCGGGGCCCTGTTCAGCGGTGCTCTTCTGCACGACGGGGCCCTGTTCAGCGGTGCTTGTCTTCACGGCGGGGCCCTCTTCAGCGGTGCTTGTCTTCACGGCGGGGCCCTCTTCAGCGGTGCTTGTCTTCACGGCGGGGCCCTCTTCAGCGGTGCTTGTCTTCACGGCGGGGCCCTCTTCAGCGGTGCTCTTCTGCACAGCGGGGCCCTGTTCAGCGATGCTCTTCCAGTCAGTGTAGGGAGTCAGACCTGGCCTGGACAACCTGCTCACTCGCCCTCCGAACGTGCAGTGTCAGGCCCCTTCGGAGACGGAGTCCTGGGCCCTTTGGTGTCGTCCCTTGCAGCCGGGATGGGGCGTGTGGGGCCCTCCTGCTCCGCCCTCCTGCTGGCTGGCCTCTCCGCCCTGCTGCCCTTCCGCTCCTTAGATGGGGCTCTCGGGCCCTTGCCTCCCCTGGCTGTTGTGGCAGGTGAAGTGGCCTGAGTCACCTCCTTGGGGGCAGCCGTCTCAGTCCGCTCACGGCGGCCCTTCACTTTCCGGGTCCTCTTGCCTGGGGGGGGGCTGCCAGTCCCCTTGCTGCTCAGTGAAGTGTCACTGCCGCCAAAGGGTGGACTCCATATTCCATGCACCACTTGTACCTTGGAAGCTGGGCTGGTGGTGGCTGAGGTGCCTTTGGGACTTTTCCCAGATGGAGGGGGTGGGTCAGGGGAGGGAAAGAGGTCAACATTTGTGAGGTAATATTTCTTTGGACCAGGGTAAAGGGTAGGAGTAGTGGAGATAGAAGTGGAGGAAGAGGATGTGGTTGTAGGAGAGTAGGGTGTGCTGTCCTTGGGTGCAGGTGACTGAGACGTAGGCTGTCGTGAGGTGGTTGGCTGTTGTTTGGGTGTCTGCCTGCGTTTATGTGTCTTGGAAGAGGGGGTGACAGACACAGTGGGAGAGCACACAGGGGACGTGTACATGGCAGTGGGGGTTGTGACTGCACGTGTGAGGACTGTAGTGGAGAGTGTGCTGGTGATGGAAGAACTGGCTGATGTTGGTGTGCATGCAGGTGTGAGTGTAGACGTCACAGGGAGGGAGGAGGGAGACGAGGAGGAGGGGGACACCGAGGTGGCAGTGACTGTTGGTATGTCTGCAACTGGGTGTTGCTTGGGTGAATGCTTGTGTGTTCTGTGGTGCTTATGTTTGGATGAGCTGGCCTTGGGTGTTGAGGTGTGTGCAGGCTGGTCAGATGGTGTGGATGGGATAGGCTGAGGAACAGGAGACAGAGAAAGGCTGGAGGCAGTTAGAAGAGGGAGACTGGAGACAGGGACAATGGCTGCCGTCAGTGCTGAGGCCAGAGAAGTGAAAGCTCGTTGATGGGCAGCCTGACCCGAATGAATGCCCTCCAGGTAGGCATTGCTCTGTTGCACCTCCCTTTGCACCCCCTGGATGGCATTCAAAAGGGTAGTCTGCCCAACAATGAGCGTCCTCACGAGGTCAATGAGCTCCGCACTGAGGGCAGCAGGGGTAACAGAGGCAGGGGCTGAGGTGCCTGGGGCGAAGGAGACGCGCGCCTTCCTGGGCGAACGGGCACGGAACGAAGACTGAGGGGCTGCTGAGAGGGCGGTGCTGGTGCGCTGGGTGGCGGCTGTACCTGTTGTTGCTGGGGGCACAGATGTTGCCGCCCCCGCTAGGGAGCTCCCAAACGAGGACGTGTCCGTGTCGCTGGTGTCTCCACCGGCCCCCGTTGTGGTGCTCCCCTCGCCCTCCGGATCACTGGTGCCCTCGGTGTCTGTGTCAGTGCCCACCGGGGCCTGGTGACCTGCAGCTCCCTCGTGCTCCGACGCCAATTCTCCTCCGCCTGATGATGCTAATGCACAAGAAACAAAGAATAAGGGTGGGGGGAGAAAGAAAACAAAGTTGAGTGCATGCCTTGTCAATAGCCTTTGCGGAGAGGACAGACTCAGGTGCCTCATGCACTAAGCCGCGAACTTGGGGTACACTACTCTGTACTTCTGACTAGGCCAACAGGTCTAGGGACAACAGACGCGCTCATGGGTGATGTTGGACCATGGATAGCTGCACTTGGCACCCTACAGAGGTGGTGGGCGGGGGCACAGGGCCATGTCTAAGGGAGGGGACTACACTACAGAAAGCGCCCTGGCCTACTGTCACCCACAGCCCTCCTCCCCCACCCAGACGCCTCCACTGCGCGTATAGATAGGAGAATGTGCTGATACTCACCCCCTTGTGTCTGCTGTGATGTCCTCAAGCGCCCATCCAAATCAGGGTAGGCCACCGCCAGGATCCGGGACATCAGGGGGGTCAGGGTACGACTGGCACCCCTCCTAGGTCGGGAGGCCATCCCCAGCAGTGACTCGGCGGTCTTTCCAGTTCCGCAGCGGATGTCCTCCCACCTCTTCCGACAGTGGGTGCCCCGTCTGGTGTAGACCCCCAGGGCCCGGACTTCCTTGGCGATGGCACGCCAAATATAGATTTTCTGATGGGCGCTCACCTGTTTGACATGTACAGGGTGGGAAAGAGAAAACGTCACATTTCTGCATGTTTGGAGTACATGCCCCCCCTCCCCACCCTTGCCATGTGGCCCATACTCTCATCAGTCGTGCGTTGCATTCCTCATTTTCTCCCCACCCCACCAACTGACAGCCACCCCACTCCACACAGGCATTACCCATTCAATGTGCACTCAGTGTACTCACCTGTTGGTCTGGAGGACCGTAGAGTAGCGCATACTGGGGGAGGACCCCGTCCACGAGTTTCTCCAACTCTTCGGTAGTGAAGGCAGGGGCCCTTTCCCCAGTCGCAGCAGCCATTGTCACTTCCAGACCGAGTTCACAGCAGCACTTGCAGTATAGGTCCTCTCCTGTGGATGATCAGGTCTCGAGTGATTAATCAGATAGAAAATGGCGGTCACGCCCGCGGCGGTGCGTACCGCGGCGGTGCGTACCGCGACCGCCGGCGCACATCGTCATTGGCTCCTGAATCCCATAGGGTTCAATGTTAACCAATGCGACTTCGTACAGCGGTCTTCGACCGCCTACCGCCACGGTGTGCCACGCCAGCGCATTGACCTCACATCCCATTGTCCCAGTTTAGAGGTCAGGCAGCCGCCATTTCAAGGGCCCACATGGCTTAAATTCTACGGCGTCACACAGGCCTAGGCCTTGCATTTGCACACATACAAACATAGCAGTCAAAACATTTTCGTGTACTGTGCAAGCTGTGTTGTACGTACCTGTGAGTTGATTGACTCAGTGCTCCATGTTGTCCTTCCTAGGCACCGTCCGCAGGGACTTGCGAGGAGAAGGAGGAATCCTCCCGTGTACCGGCCGCTGGTTGACCTGTCGACAATGGAAGAACGCCATATAATACTCCGTTACCGACTTGACCGAGCCACTATACATGAACTGTGTGCCCAGCTGGAGCCAGACCTGATGTCACCCATCCGCCAACCCACAGGAATTCCCCCTCTAGTGCAGGTTCTATCAGTCCTCCATTTCTTTGCAAGTGGCTCATTCCAGACAACAGTGGCCATATCATCTGGAATGTCTCAGCCTATGTTTTCAAAGATTCTGTCCAGAGTGTTGTCTGCCCTGATGAAACTCATGAGGAGCTACATCATATTTCCAGAAGAGGCTGATTTGGCCACAGTGAAGGGTGATTTCTATGCCCTTGGACATATCCCCAACATCATTGGTGCCATTGATGGGACCCATGTGGCATTAGTACCCCCAAATGACGATGAACAGGTGTACAGAAATCGGAAAAATTACCATTCTATGAATGTGCAGGTTGTCTGTTTGGCAGACCAGTACATCTCCCATGTAAATGCCAAGTTCCCTGGGTCAGTGCATGACACGTATGTTATGCGTAATAGCAGCGTCCCCTATGTGATGGAACAGCTACAGAGACAGCGTGTGTGGCTAATCGGTGACTCTGGTTACCCCAACCTGCCGTGGCTATTGACCCCAGTGAGGAATCCCCGGACCAGGGCAGAGGAACGGTACAATGAGGCCCATGGGCGTACTAGGAGGGTCATTGAAAGGACCTTCGGCCTCCTGAAGGCCAGGTTTAGGTGCCTGCATATGACAGGTGGATCCCTAATGTACTCACCAAAGAAGGTGTGCCACATCATCGTGGCCTGCTGTATGCTTCACAACCTGGCTTTGCGACGCCAGGTGCCTTTCCTGCAGGAGGATGGTCCAGATGGTGGTGTCGTAGAAGCCGTGGAGCTTGTGGAGAGTGAAGAGGAGGAAGACGACGGTGAGGAAACAGACAACAGGGAAGCTGTGATACAACAGTATTTTCAGTAGCACACAGGTAAGATTCAGCCACGCCATTTCCCAGTTACTTAGAGCCTCATGCATCTCAACTTTATGTATTTCCCCCCAGCTCTTTTAAATAACATATTCTTTTTCCCTTCCCTTCTCAGTGCTTAATGACTCATAGCCCGACTTCTGCTTGGTTTGGCCATGTACTACAGCGTATTGACATTGGTATGTTGTCATCACTAACTGACATCACATATTGTGAACTGTTATGTGTTGTACGATTTTTTGAGAATACAGCATGACTCCAAACGGTTTTCTGTGCAATAATTGTTTTATTTTGTGTGCTCAGATAATGGTACATTATATGATGACGGTGATGGGTGGGGGCGGAGTGATGTCCATGGCAGAGTCCAGTTCTCAGTCTGACAGGTCTATTGTCCATATGCCTGTGGAAGGACGGAGCAGGGGCTGTTTGAGTTTGGACAGGGTGGCAATGTGGGACAGTGGGATGACTTCTGGGGGTATCTCATGCTGGCAGTGGTGTTGGCATGCTACTCTGGTTTTTTTTTGGGTCTTAGGCTCCTCTTGCGGGGTGGTTGTTCTTCAGCAGGAGGTGGGGTTCTTGTGGCCTGTCGTTGTGTGTGGGCCTCCTGTCCACTAGCGCCGGCGGAGGTGGTAGGCTGTTCCTGGCTAGTGACAGTGGCCCTGTGTGGTGCCACATGGTCCCGCAACGTGTCTTCTATCCTGTTGAGGGCCTGGACCATGCTCCCCATGGCGGTAGCGATGGTGGTGAGTTGGTTGCTGAACCCCATGTAGCGTTCTTCCTGCTGTGCCTGTATCTCGGTGAACCTGGCCAGTACCGTCGCCATCGTCTCTTGGGAGTGGTGGTATGCTCCCATGATGGTAGTGAGGGCCTCTTGGAGAGTGGGTTCCCTGGGCCTCTCCTCCCCCCCCTGTCGCACGGCAGCCCTCCGAGTTGCCCTGTTTGCCTGGGCCTCTGTCCCCTGGACGGTGTGCCCACTACTACTGCCCCCAGGTCCCTGTTGTTGTTGGGGTGTTGGGTTAGCCTGGGTGCCCTGTAGTGCCAGACACACCGCTGCTTGACCTGTCCTAGAGACAGAGGCATGGGCCCGCTGGGTGGGAGCTGTGCTGTTGTTCCCAGGGGGGTTTGGGTCTGCTGTGGCCTGTGTCTGTGTTTGGGGAACCCACTGCCCAGAGGTCCCCGATGGTCCGGGCTGGTCATCAGGTTCCAAGTCGGCAGAGCTGCTGTCCTCACTGGGGGCTTGTTCCGGGGGTGGGATGGACATTTGAGGACCCTCCTGACCGGTGTGTTGGCGTTCGGGTCCTGCATGGGGTGAGAGAGTATGGTTATTGTTTCTGTGTGTGGAAAAGCGTGCGAATTATGGGTGCCCTTGTCCCCCAGTGCAGGCATTCCCTTGTGGGTGGTGTTGTGAGGGTGGTTTGTGGGGGGGATGGGTATGTGCAGTGGTCATGCTTAGGTAATGGGTGTCCAATGTTTGTGGTGGCATGCAAGGGCTGGTGAGAGGTTGGGTGGGTTGTGCTAGGGATACATTCTCAGGGATGATGTGTGATGGTGGGTTGGGGGTGAGGGTGGGGGTGTGGGTTGGCATGCTGGTGGGGTGGGGGGATGAAGTATATGAGATAGGACTTACCAGAGTCCATTCCTCCGTGTACTCCAGCGAGGCCCTCAGGATGCAGGATGTTTAATACTTCTTGCTCCCATGCTGTGAATTCTGGTGGGGTGGGTGGGGGTCCTCCGGCAGTCTTCTGCACCGCGATGTTGTGTCGCGACACCATCGAGCGCACCTTCCCCCGTAGGTCGTTCCATCGTTTGCGGATGTCGTCCCTATTTCTGGGATGCTGTCCCACCGCGTTGACCCTGTCCACGATCCGCTGCCATAGCTCCGCCTTCCTTGCTATGGTGGTGTGCTGCACCTGCGAGCCGAAGAGCTGGGGTTCCACTCTTAGGATTTCCTCCACCATCACCCTGAGTTCTTGGACCGTGAAGCGTGGGTGTCTTTGTGGTGCCATGGGGTGGTGTGGATGAGGTGTGGGGTGGTGTATGTGGTGATGAGTGTGTTGGTGTGTGGTGCTTTGTGCTACTATGTGGTGTGTGTGATGTTGTAGTGTGCCTCTGTGTGTCTGGCTCTCTATTCTCTGATGTGTCTCTCTCTCCTTCGTCTCTGATTTTTGGTAGTAGGGGTTTGTGGGTGATGTGGGTGTGTGTTTTATATTGTATTGGATGTGTGGGAGTGTTGTTTGTATGTGTATCAGGTGTGTGTATTTCAAATTGTCCAATGTGGTAGTGTTTTGTAAAGGTGTGGGTATTTTGACCGCGGCGGTGTGTACCGCCAATAGACTACCGCGTATGAAAGACCGCCGCGTGGATTTGTGGATCGTAATGGCATGGGCGTATTTCTGTTGGCGTGGAGGTGGAGGTTTGGTCATCTCCAGTTTATCGCGGGCCGCTGAGGTGGCGGACTGCAATGGCGGTCGGATTTTTGGAGGTTTGGCAGTTGTGGGTCAGAATGACCGTGGCGGCTGACCGCGGCGGTATTGTGGCGGTCTTCTGACCGGCGGTAAGCGGCTTTTACCGCCGAGGTCAGAATGACCCCCTAAGTAAGCAAACTGGAGTTGAGATTTGTGATAATGTACAGACAACACTTGTTAACAAATAAGTATTCATTTGGCTCTTCATTTATTAAGGCTTAAAAAACCAAGCATTTTTAAGGGAATATGTCTGTGGTGGCTGCCAAGCCTTTTTGCATTGCCAATGCCTGTTTTCCCAGGGTTTTGGTAAACGTCATTGTTGGGTGGAACAGCCGAGCCCTCACCAATATATTTAAAAAAATGCATAAAAGCAAAAATAATTTTTGTAGTCCCTGATACCGAACTGAGCTACTTTATATGCGGATACCTTCTTATGAAAAAGCGGAATGCCATTGCTCACTGTGGATTTAGCTAACGGCTGAAGAGTGTTGAGATTTGCTGCGTGGAATAAAATATGAATGGCACTACAACAAACCAACGAGTGAAGAGTGCTGGGTTAAAGACCCTAAAAGTAAGTATATTATATGTGCTTTTTTGTCAAACAAAAAGTCTTGACTAACTTCAGGCCTAAAAAGAAAGGCGCAGGACACGGAAAGTCTATTCCAAACTGAAACAGCACCAAAGCCAAAGCAATACATATAGGGCCTCTTTATGATCCTGGCGGGCGGCGGAGGCCGCCCGCCAGGATGCCGCCGTCCAAAATACCGCGCCGCGGTCAAAAGACCGCGGCGGGTATTACAAGTTTTCCCCTGGGCTGGCGGGCGGTTGCTGAAAAACCGCCCGCCAGCCCAGGGGAAAACGACCTTCCCACGAGGATGCCGGCTCGTAATCGAGCCGGCGGAGTGGGAAGGTGCGACGGGTGCAGTGGCACCCGTCGCGTATTTCAGTGTCTGCAAGGCAGACACTGAAATACTTTGCGGGCCCTCTTACGGGGGCCCCTGCCGTGCCCATGCCATTGGCATGGGCACGGCAGGGGCCCCCAGGGGCCCCGCGACCCCCCCTACCGCCATCCTGTTCATGGTGGCTTTCCCGCCATGAACAGGATGGCGGTAGGGGGGTCAGAATCCTCATGGCTGCGGAGCGCGCTCCGCAGCCATGGAGGATTCAAACGAGCAGCGGAAAGTCAGCGGGAGACCGCTGACTTTCCGCTTCTGACCGCGGCTGAACCGCCACGGTCAGAATGCTCGTTGGAGCACCGCCAGCCTGTTGGCGGTGCTCCCGTGGTCGGTGGCCCTGGCGGCCACCGGCCGCCAGGGTCAGAATGACCCTCATAGTTGCTATTTGAATTCACTGCATCCACATTCTATTATTTTGCAAACCGAACTGAAACATTACGTTTCTAACTTGCCATTGATCCGGCAAAGGTTGAAATTTCTTTCCAGCTGTCTAGAATCCTCAACACTTGTTACAGGGGTGTAAATGCATTTAGCATTGAGGGTTAGTTGGCTTGGGATATTGTCATGACAATACAAAGGCATATTCTCATGTTCTGACAGTGGTTTACACTTTTATCTTCTAGATAAGATGCTTTCCTCTTGACAATTTTATGAGTTAAGGGCTCAGCAACCTACACAAAGACTTTCATGTCTTGGGATGAACGGTGGGAGGGACTGGTTTCCAGCACCGAGCCGGCTCTCCAGTGAGTAGCTTGTGAGCTACTGGAAGCTCTTCTGCTACCTGTAAATAGCTCTCCTACAGGCAGTCCAAGTTACTAAATATAAAGCTTGTGCACTAAGTTCTGAGAAAGTTTGTAATTTCAGATGTCATAAGTCTTATTTTGACTGCTATGATTTTACATGCTTTCAGCTATATTATATATAAGGTATAACTAGAGCATGGAGAAACAGGGAGTTATAGCTAATGTAGGGGGGTGATTGATGCAAGAAAAATATGTGCGCAGATGTGCAACATATGTTAAATTGAAAGTGGTGCATAAATTATAAATGTAAGTTCTATCTAGAGGTGCATTCGTTAGACAGTTATAACTATAACTTTAGAATTTATCCAGTTTGTATAGTTTAAGTTGTGTTTATATATAAAGAATAAATAAAGTTTTGCTAACTTAACTTAAACCTTTTTTTTCATTTCATTTAAATCGGTTTTCATTTTTTAATAGAAATCTTGTTTCACATTATAGTGTTGAGTGTCATTTGATTCAGTGATGTTAAGTGCAGTGTTGTAGAGTATAGCAAACTAAAGTGTTGTACAGAGGAGTGCCATAGAATCTAGTGTTGTGGAGAAGATTACAGTGGAGTATAGTGGAATGGTGTTGCGTATAGTGGAGTAAAGTGTTATATAGTGGCGTGGCATGGTGTGGAGTGGAGTATTGTAGATTGTAGTGGCTTGTTGTACAGTGGAGTGTCATACAGTACATTTGAGTGTCGTACAGTGGAGTATCATCGACTGTAATATCATGTAGTAGCGTGTCATTGAGAAGCATAGAGCTGAGTGTTGTAGAATGGCACAGAGTGTATAGTGTTGTACAGTTCATTGTAGTGGAATACAGTGTAGTACGGTGTCATACAGTGGCACACAGTGTAGTAGAGTGTTGTAGATTGCATTTTTATAAAGTACAGTAGAGGGTTGTAGAGTAGAGCAGCGTACATTGGAGAGTCATACAGTGGGTTATACTGTTGTACAGTGTAGTCGAATGGAGTGGCATAGGGTAGAGTGAACTAAAGTGTCATATTGCGGAATGGCTACTTGTGTAGTACAGTGCTGTGGAGTGTAGTATAGCACAGTGGTGAAGCATACAGTGGAGTAAAGTTTTACAGAGTGGAGCGGCGTGTTGAACAGTGGATTGCTATGCTGTGTTGTAGAGAATGTAAAACTGGCGTGGAGTGGAGTACAGTGTTGTGGCACAGTGTGGAGTTCAGTTCTGTACAGTGTGCTACTGAGGAGTGGCATACAGTATTGTATAGTAGAGTCATAGAGTGCCATTGAGTGGAGCGACGTATAGTCGAGTGGTATACAGTGAAATAGTATAGAGTGCAGTAACGTAGAGTGGAGTGCCAACCAATGGAATAGTATACAGTGGAGTGGTGTACAGGGGAGTGACGTTCACTGAAGTGGTTTACCGCGGAGCAGCGCACAGTGAAGTTGCATAGAGGGGGAGTGTAATTGACTGGATTGGCGTACAGTGGAGGTGGGTAGAGTGGAATAGTATACAGTGAAGTGGGGTACAGCGGATTAGCGTACAGTGGAGTGCCATAAAGTGGAATAGCAAATAGTGGAGTGGAGTTGCATACAGTGGAATAGCGTAGAGTACATTGGTGCACAGTGGAGTAGTGTACAGTGGAGTGTTGTAGACTAGAATGGCATACAGTTGACTAGTGTAGTGTGGAATGGCATAGAGTCCAGTGGCATCCAGTGAAATAGTATAAAGTGCAGTGGCACACAGCAGAGTGGCGTAGAGAGGAGTGGAGTGACATAAAGAGGAGTTTAGTAGAGTGGAGAGGCAAACAGTGGAATAACATACACTAGAATGGTGTACAGGGGAGTGGCGTTGAGTCAGGTGGCATACAGTCAAATAGTCTCCAGTAGCATAGCATACACTGAATAAGCCTACAATGGAGTGGCATGCAGTGGATTGGCATACACTGGAGTGGCGTACACTTAAGGTGTAGATTGGAGAAACATGGAGTGGAATGGTGCTAAGCGCCATGGCATAGATTGGAGTAGCGTACAGTGGAATGGCATACTGTGGAGTGGCATAGAGAGGAATGAGGTAGAATGGAGTGGAGTAGAGTTCAATAGCATAGAATTGAGGAGCGTAGAGTGTAGTTGCGTACAGTGGAATACTGTGTAGTGGAGTAGCATAGAATGGAATGGGGTACAGTAGAGCGACGTAGAGTGGACTGGTGTAGAGTGTTATAGTGTATAGTGGAGGGGTTGTAGAGTGGTGTATAGAAGAATAGCATACAGTGGAGTGGCAAAGAGTGAAGTGGGGAAGAATCGAGTGTGGTAGAGTGTAATAGCATACAGTGAAGTAGTATAGAGTGCAGTGGCATAGAGTGGAGCGGTGTACAGTGGAGAGAAATACAGTGTAGTGGCACACTGTAGAAGAGCGCAGAGTGGAGTGGAGTACAGTGAAGTGCATACACTAGAGTGGAATGAAGTGGAATAGCATACAGTAGTGTTGCATACACTGAAATAGCATACAGTGGAGGAGTGTAGAGTGGAGTGACATGCAGTGGAGTGATGTACTCTGTAGTGGCATACACCGTAATGGCATAGATTGGAATAGTAATCAGTGGATTCGCAAAGGGTGCAGTCGTGTATACTGGAGTGGTGTACAGTGAAGTGTTGTTCAGTGGAGCACCAAACAGTGCAATAAAGTAAAGTGGAGTGGCATACAGTGTAGTGGGGTAGGGTAGAGTGGCATAGAGTTGAACAGCATAGAATTGAGTGGCATAGTGTGTAATTGCGTACAGTGGAATAGTATATAGTGGAGTGGCGTAGAGTGGAGTAGGGTACACTGGAGTGGGGTAAAGTGGAGTGATGTACAGTGGAGTAGTGTTGAGTTTAATACCATACAGTGGTGTTTTGTAGAGTGTAGTGGTATACAGTAGAATAGCATACAGTGGGTAGCATAGAATGGAGTGTGGCAGAGTGTAACAACATACAGTGGAGAAGTCTAGAGTGCAGTGGCATACAGTGGAGCGGTGTACAGTTGAGTGAGGTACATTATCGTGCCATGCAATAGAATAGCATAGAGTGGAGTGTCGTAGAATGGAGTGACATGGAGTGGTATAGAATATAATGGAGTGGTGCACAGTGGAGTTTCATAGAATAGAGTGCTGTAGAGTGGAATAGCATACAGTGGAGTGGCTTTGTCAAAGCCCAGCTCACCTGAGTCCTTGTTCAGTTCTGATGGAGGTTGAAGACAATCTGACCCCACCCTGAAACTGCTTGTTCCAGCACACTAGTTTTTAAAACAGTGCACTAAGAACAGAAGCTCAAGGGAAGGGGGGAAGTGGATAAAATAAAATAAAGAGACAACAGCGTTCTTGCGTTTCCACTGTTGAAGTGCTGCACAAATCTGCGGCCCTCTCTGACTTCTGTAGAAACTGGTGCCTAATGAAACATAAACAAAGAACAGATAAGTACATCCTATTCCTAACTGGGTTCCTGACTATCCCTTTATTTATTAGAAATTTTATTCTAAAAGTACCTCTTGGATCCTGGTCTCTAGTTTCCAGGTTTGGAATGTGTTACTGCTCTGGGATGTGCTTTCTATTACTCTAAAGCTTCTAAAACATTAAACAAATACCGTTATCAGAATTATCAATATCAAACATTCATCTTAATATAACTAAAGCCTAAATTGCCAATAGCAGACTCACTTTTCCCATATTTCCAGAATCTTTTATAAAACAAATACTGTACTTTTACGTCAAAATACAGCATGTAATTTGTGCAAGTCCTCGATTTACTGTTTGCTTTGCTGTTAATGGTTTCCACGGTTCGATTCTTAAAAGTTCCATAAAAAAATGTTTGCTTCACAAAGTTCCGTAGTTTGAATCACAATGTTCGTGGAAGGTATCTTGTTTCAAATTGTCTATACACGAATCCAGAAATTGTAGTCAAAGTTCTTTCAGGTAATAAAAGTTTTGCACTTACTTGTTGCTGGCAAGAGATACTGATCAGTCTAACCTTGTCTTCTTTCTCTTTTGCAGGTTGCTTGTAGGAGAGAGGCAAGGAGGAACCGGAAACCGGAAGAAGGAAGAGCCAGCAGCTGCGCCCAATGAAGCCAATGAAAGTCTGTAGAGAGCAGGAGTGCCAGCGCCGAGGGATCTGTCCTCAGGTAAGCGGGAGGTAGACGAGCACAAGCACTGGGCGAGGCTCGGGGGCTGCCTTTTATAGACAGGGCTGGGTGTGGTCCTCACATGCTGCACATGTTCTTGAAAGGTGTGCAGAGCTGGGTGTGGTTTGAAGAGCTGGGTGTGGTCCTCACATGCTGCACATGTTCTTGAAAGGTGTGCAGAGTTTCAGTTATTATGCAAATGAGTTAAATTAACACATGGCCTAGAGAGGAGTGTTTTAAAGAAGCCTTGGTAAAAGCAAGGCCCAATGTGTAAACAAAACAGCACATTAAACAACATACACAGAAGCCTAGGGGGGGGGGGAAGGTGAGATAACAAGAAAGGCTTTCAATAGTAAGTTTAAAAGGGAGCTATTACAGAACCCACTAGTGCAGTGAGAGGGGACATGCTCTTTGCTGTGCACAAACCCTAACAGTTGCCCCCCTCAAAGGCCCTCCTACAGGAAGGGGTTTTCCTGGATTTTTTAAATAAAACCGTCTAATCAGCTGTGGGGCATGTACATATGATGCTGGTTCCCATGAATTCTCAGATTCATCATATCCTTTCCATTCTACTAAATAAAACAGACGTCCACTAATTATTTTTGAGTCTTTTATGCTTTTCACTTCATATTCTAGATTTCCCTTAATTGGTATGGGTGGAGGTTGGTGGTTCAGGTCGGGTTTTTGGATTGTACGGCTTAAGCAAGGACACATGGAATGTAGTATGTACTGGATATTCTTTTGGTAAATCTAATTTTACTGTTACCGGGTTTACTATGGCAGTTATACTAAAGGGTCCAATGAAACGTGGTTGCAGCTTTCGGGATCCCTCTATGTTTAGGTTCTTTGTGGAGAGCCATACCTTGTCACCGATTTTATACATTGGGGCCTCAGATCTGTGTTTGTCTGCTTGTCTTTTCATGCTTTCCTTGTACTTTAATAAATGTTTCCTGGCTTTGTCTTGTATGTCACCTAACCTTGTTAGTCTATCCGTTACTGTAGGTAACAGAGAATCTTCTAACAAAATGGGTATAGCTCTTGGATGATACCCCTGCAAGAAATAGAATGGTGAGCAAAGTAGAGCTGAATGCTCAGTATTATTATAAACAAACTCCGCTACAGGGAGAGCTTCCAACCATTCACTAGAATAATCAGCCAATAAACAACGTAGCGTTTGAAGTAAGGTTTGGTTCAGTCGTTCAGTCTGTCCATCTGTCTCTGGGTGGAAAGCAGTGGATAATGCCACACCTATTTTCAGTTTTTTACATAATTTTTTCCAAAATTTAGAGTTGAACTGGCTCCCTTGGTCTGACACCACTTTGCTTGGCAAACCATGTAAGCGCACAATTTCCCTTATAAAAATATCGGCAAATCCTGCCGCCGTGGGTAATTTCCGTAATGGTACAAAATGTGCCATTTTAGATAAAAAATCCACTATAACCAACACTGTTGTGAAAGATTTTACAGGTGGTAAACCTACAATAAAGTCTACGCTCACAGTGTACCAAGGTTGCTTGGGTGTTGGCATTGGTATTAACAAACCGTCAGGGGCCTTATGAGAAGATTTATGTCTTGCACAAATTGGACAGGTAGTGACAAATTGCTTAATGTCCTTTCTTATAGTGTCCCACCAAAAGTGTTTTTGCACATTTTCCAGGGTTTTTACCCAACCAGGATGACCTGCCAACGGTGAGGCGTGATGCCAAATTATCACCTGTGTTTGTAATTCAGAGGTGGGCACTAACAGCATGTTGTCGTGATACAATAAACCTCGTTGTATTGTGTTATGGGAATCCTTTAACCAATCCTGAGGTGCTATTTGCATGTGTGCATTATATCAGTGGTTCCCAACCTGTGATCCGGGGACCACTGGTGGTCCGCGAAGCCTCCTCAGGGGGTCCGCAACTGCTTACAAAAATTAAATAATATTAATAGATTAGGTCCCCAGCTTTCAGTGATGGCATAATTCCAGTAATGATCCAGAGGGGGTCCCCGGGTCCCAGTAATGATAAAGTGGGGGTCCACAGAGGTCAAAAGGTTGGGAACCACTGCATTATATAGATCTGTGATGAAATCCTTCTGTTGTACTGGTGCCAAAAACTTTTGGGGAGGAATAATGGGTTCTCCTATTTTATCTTGTTTCATGTCTGAAGTATGTCCGTATCTAGATAACACATCAGATTGAATTTGTTGTGCACCTGGTCTATAGGTTATTACAAAGTCAAATGTGCTAAAAAAATTTAACCAGCGCATCTGACGTGGTGTTAGTGCTTTAAGTGATCCAAAAAACTGTAGGTTCCTATGGTCAGAAAAGATTGTAACTGGGTACTTGGCTCCCATTAAATGGTGCCTCCATTCTGAAAAGGCTACTTTGATAGCTAGTAGTTCCCTTTCAGCCACAGTGTAATTTTGTTCAGCTGGTAATAACTTTTTGGAATAGAAGGCTATAGGATGTAACTGGCCATCTACTGCATCTCGTTGAGAGAGAACTCCTCCTAAAGCTACTTGTGAAGCATCCGCTTCAACAAAAAAAGGCAAGTCAGGATCAGGATGTTTCAGAATTGGGGCTGAAGGGAACTTTTGTTTTAGGAGTTGAAAGGCGTGTGCCGCCTCATCAGTCCAAAGAAATCGTTGCCCTTTCCGCAACAAGGTAGTTATTGGGGCCGCAATGTCTGCAAAATGTGCAATAAACCTCCTATAAAAATTGGCGAAACCCAGAAATTTCTGAATATCTTTTAAAGAGGATGGTTCTGGCCAATCAGCAATAGCACTGATTTTCTTTACATCCATAGTTATTCCTTGAGGTGACAGGCAGTATCCTAAAAAGTCCACCTTGCTGACATTAAAAGTACACTTTTCTAACTTAGCAAAAAGATGATTTTCTTTTAACTTTGATAATACTGCACGAACATGTTGGGTATGTTCTTCTGAGTTCTTAGAGTAAATGAGGATGTCGTCTATGTATACTATGACACAAACGTCCAGGAATTCGTGTAGGACCTCATTTATAAAGAACTGAAAGGCCGCAGGGGCATTACATAACCCAAAGGGCATTACTGTGTACTCAAATAAACCAAACTTTGTCTTGAAAGCTGTCTTCCACTCATCCCCCTCTTTTACTCGGACCAGGTGGTAAGCTCCCCGCAGATCTAGTTTAGTGTATACAGTAGAATGTCTTAACTGATCCAACAACACAGGTATTAGAGGAAGAGGATATTTATTCTTTATTGTAGCCTTATTTAGTCCTCTATAATCGATACACGCACGCAGGGATTTATCCGGCTTCGGGATAAAAAAGAGTGGAGATGACACCGGAGATGTGGAATGACGGATGAACCCAGACTGTAGTAGGTCATCTAGGTAGGTTCTTAAGTATTTGGTTTCTTCGTCAGTCAAAGCATATACTCTGTTATTAGGTAAAGGGGCCCCTGGGATAAGATCTATACGACAGTCATAAGACCTATGTGGGGGCAGCACACTAGCCCTTACTGGATCAAAGACGTCTTTAAAGTCAGAATATTCAGGAGGGAGACTTGGTTCATCTTGTATAACACTAGCACAGTGTAATACTGTGCTCTGTTCTGTACCTGCTTCTTGATAGCAATTGGTTCTACAGAAAGAGGAATCCAAAGTAACATTTCTATTCACCCAATCAATTTTTGGGTTATGAGTTGTTAACCAGGGTACCCCGAGAATCAAACCAAAATTAGGAGTATCTATCAGATCAAAGCTAATCACCTCTGTGTGCCCGTTCTGACAGACCATAACAAGTGGACTTGTTTGTTTTGTGGTTAATCCAGAGGTCAATTCTGACCCATCCACTGCACATACTGCTTCTGGACAAGGCTTTAGGCACATAGGAAGTCCTAAGTTTTCAGCTAACTTATTATCCACAAAATTTCCTGTCGCGCCTGAGTCCAGTAGGACAGGGAGAGAATGCCTCACTTGGGTAGTAACATTTAAAACGACCTGAATTATGAAATGTCTAGGTATGTGCGGTACCATGAAGGCTGCAGCATTAGAGGTTTGATTAAGATGTTTTCTCGAACAAGTAACCTCTCCCTTTGTCGAGCTTAATCGTTTCCCGATTCAGTTGAGGAGGTGGAGGAAACAGCACCCTTTCGTGGATTTTTAGGCTTTACTGGACATTCTCTGGCAAAGTGACCTGCCCTTCCACAATATAAACATAATTGAAGTTTTCTCCTTCTTTCTTTTTCCTCTGATGTGAGTGAACCTCTGAGTGTCCCTATTTGCATAGGCTCAGGTTCAGGGAGTTTATTATCTGGGTCTTTCTTCTCGTGTCTAATAAAAGTTAACCGTGATTCCAGTTTGTATTTATCTCCCTTTCTTTCTCCTAGTCTATGTTCTAATTTCACAACTAAATCTACAAAGTCCGAATAGTCTTCTGGCAAATCAACGATATGAGCCAGCGCGTCTTTTAACTCGTCTCTCAAACCTTTATAGAAAAGGGAGACACGCTTTTCTTCTGGCCAGTGTGTCTCGGTGAGTAAACGATTAAAACTAGTGAGATAGGTCAATAAATCCTTGTTACCTTGTTTAAGATTTAAAAGCTCATTATCACTTGTCTGCATGAAAGTGTGTTTTGCAAAAAGGCTGGTCATGGTACGTTTAAATTGATTCCAATTATGGAGGATGGGATCATCTCTCTCCACGAAAGGAATTGACCAATTGGCTGCTGTGCCACCCAAATAAGACAAGACGAATGCCACTTTCGTAGCATCAGTAGGGAACTGTTGTGGCTTACAAACGAAGTGTAATTGACATTGATTGATAAAAACATGGAATTCGTTACTATCTCCATGAAAACGTTCAGGTGCTGCTAAGGGCACAGCATTAGGAACATTAACAGTGACCTCAACTGGGGGAGGCAAAGTTGTATGTTTTGATGGCGCCCCTGTCTCTGAGGAGGTTTTAAACAAAGGCGTAAAAGCTGTGTTCCACTGAGATACCCTAAATGTATACCTGCTTAAATCCTGTTTTAAAGAGGTATTCTCCATCTTTAATCTCTCTATTTCCTCTTGCATATGTTGCAAGATGCCAGACACTGATTCATTATGAGCCAAGTCCTCATTTAGGGCCTGCGCCATATCCGTGACGTCAATGCCCTCTATTTCTTCCCCGATATTCATCGTCCACCAGAACTGAAATTTATTTTTTTATTTAAGGCTTGTGCTTCTGTCAAAGCCCAGCTCACCTGAGTCCTTGTTCAGTTCTGATGGAGGTTGAAGACAATCCGACCCCACCCTGAAACTGCTTGTTCCAGCACACTAGTTTTTAAAACAGTGCACTAAGAACAGAAGCTCAAGGGAAGGGGGGAAGTGGATAAAATAAAATAAAGAGACAACAGCGTTCTTGCGTTTCCACTGTTGAAGTGCTGCACAAATCTGCGGCCCTCTCTGACTTCTGTAGAAACTGGTGCCTAATGAAACATAAACAAAGAACAGATAAGTACATCCTATTCCTAACTGGGTTCCTGACTATCCCTTTATTTATTAGAAATGTTCTTCTAAAAGTACCTCTTGGATCCTGGTCTCTAGTTTCCAGGTTTGGAATGTGTTACTGCTCTGGGATGTGCTTTCTATTACTCTAAAGCTTCTAAAACATTAAACAAATACCGTTATCAGAATTATCAATATCAAACATTCATCTTAATATAACTAAAGCCTAAATTGCCAATAGCAGACTCACTTTTCCCATATTTCCAGAATCTTTTATAAAACAAATACTGTACTTTTACGTCAAAATACAGCATGTAATTTGTGCAAGTCCTTGATTTACTGTTTGCTTTGCTGTTAATGGTTTCCACGGTTCGATTCTTAAAAGTTCCATAAAAAAATGTTTGCTTCACAAAGTTCCGTAGTTTGAATCACAATGTTCGTGGAAGGTATCTTGTTTCAAATTGTCTATACACGAATCCAGAAATTGTAGTCAAAGTTCTTTCAGGTAATAAAAGTTTTGCACTTACTTGTTGCTGGCAAGAGATACTGATCAGTCTAACCTTGTCTTCTTTCTCTTTTGCAGGTTGCTTGTAGGAGAGAGGCTGAGGCAAGGAGGAACCGGAAACCGGAAGAAGGAAGAGCCAGCAGCTGCGCCCATTGAAGCCAATGAAAGTCTGTAGAGAGCAGGAGTGCCAGCGCCGAGGGATCTGTCCTCAGGTAAGCGGGAGGTAGACGAGCACAAGCACTGGGCGAGGCTCGGGGGCTGCCTTTTATAGACAGGGCTGGGTGTGGTCCTCACATGCTGCACATGTTCTTGAAAGGTGTGCAGAGCTGGGTGTGGTTTGAAGAGCTGGGTGTGGTCCTCACATGCTGCACATGTTCTTGAAAGGTGTGCAGAGTTTCAGTTATTATGCAAATGAGTTAAATTAACACATGGCCTAGAGAGGATTGTTTTAAAGAAGCCTTGGTAAAAGCAAGGCCCAATGTGTAAACAAAACAGCACATTAAACAACATACACAGAAGCCTAGGAGGGGGGGGGGAAGGTGAGATAACAAGAAAGGCTTTCAATAGTAAGTTTAAAAGGGAGCTATTACAGAACCCACTAGTGCAGTGAGAGGGGACATGCTCTTTGCTGTGCACAAACCCTAACAGGCTTAGAGTGAAATAACGGAGTGGAGTGGTGAGAGTGCAGTTGCACACAGTAAAATAGCATAGAATGGGGTAGCATAGAGGGGAGTAGCGCACAGTGGAGTGGTGTGGACTGGAGTGGAGTGGAGTGGCATATAGTGGAGTAGAATGGAGTGGTGTAGAGTGGATTGGCATAGAGTGGAATGGCATACAAAGGAATAGCATATAGTAGAATGGTGTACAGTGGAGTGGCATAGAGTGGGGTAACATGGAGTGGAGTGTTGTGCAGTGAAATAGTGTAGAGTGGATTGGCGTGTAATGTAGTGGCATAGACTGGAGCATTGCACTGTGGAGCCGCATACAATGGCATAGCATACAGTGGAGTGGTGTACAGTGCAGTGGCATAGAGCAGAGTGTGGTAGCATAGGCTGGCATACAGTATAATAGCATACAATGTAGAGGTGTAAAATGGACTGGCATAGAGTGGAGTGAGGTACAGTGTAGTGGTGTACAGTGGAAAAGCGTAGACTAGTGGCATAGAGTTGAGCAGCGTACAGTAGAGTGGCGTTACGCAGAACAGTAAACACTTGAGTAGGGTACAGTGGAGTGGCATAGAGGGGAGTGGTGTAGAGTGGAATATTGTAGAGTGAAATGGTGTACACTGAAGTAGCATAAAGTGGAGTGGCATAGAGAGGAGTGGAGTGAGGTACAGAGGTGCGGCATACAGTGGAATAGCCTAGACTGGAGTGGCGTAGAGTGCAGTCGCATACAGTTTAGTGGTATAGAGTGGCGTCTTCTACAGTGGAATACTGCAGAGACAAGTGTTGTAGAGAGGAGTGGGTTAGAGTGTAGTAAGGTAGACTGTAGTGGTGTGCAGTGTAATAGCATACTGTGGAGTGCCATACAGTGGAGTTTTGTAGAGTGGAGTGGCACACACTGGAATGGTGTAGATGTAGTGGCATGGCAAGGAGTGGCATAGAGTGAAGTGGCATACAGTGGAGTATTGTAGAGTAGAGTGCCGTAGATTGGAATGTCGTACAGTGGAATAATATAGAGTGTAATAGCATAGAATGTAGTGATGTAGAGTGGAGTGACTTAGGGCCAGATGTACCAAAGGATTTTATCCATTCTGTGTCTACGGGAAAATGCTTTAGTACATATGGCCCTTAGAGTGAAGTGGCATAGAAAGGAGTAGCGTACAGCAGATTGCCGTAGACTATAGTGTCATAGAGTGGAGTTGCGTACAGTGTAATAGCAAACAGAAGAGGAGCATAGAGTGGAGGGGCATACACTGCTGTGGAATAGACTGGTGTGCTATAAAATGAAGTGACGTAGAGCGAACAGGGGAGTGGTGTAGAGTGGAGTGGCATAGAGTAATATTTGGTAGAATGTGAGAATAGTGTAATTAGTATTGAAGTTACACATTTTTTAAAAACTTAGTTATATATTGTGCTGCGGTATATTGTCTTACGTTTGCAGTATAGCATGGTGCATGCGAATGAGAAGTCAGTATGTGATAGGCTAATGACTGAGTTTACCAAAGGTAAGAGGCAGGCAGTTTTTAGTACAGCTTGGCTGTATTTTGCATTTAGCTTTGTTGTGGCTTACGATCTTGGATGTAGGTAAGTAGTAGGTTTTACAGTTGTTCACTACCTATTACCATTTTATTAAAGTATTAATAGGTAGAAAAATGTATTTATAAATTTCTATCAATTTGCACAGCAGTTTTAGGAAGAACTGTGCATTTTTATTTTTTTTAAGTAGCTCAGTACGTTCTAAGTATTACTGCAGTAGTTCATAGACTTTGTGTACATTTAAATATGTCAACAAGATAAAATACACTGTAGTACACTATGGGCCTGATTACAACTTTGGAGGAGGGTGTTAATCCGTCCCAAATGTGACACATATACCACCCGCCGTATTACGAGTCCATTATATCCTATGGAACTCGTAATACAGTGGCAGAGAAAGCCTTTGATTCAGTGGAATGGAGATTTCTATTAGCAGCATTGAGACACATAGGTGCAGGAGATGTGTTTACAAGAAGCCATTGGCATGTATAGGTATTAATGGAATAGTTACTGATCCCATAGAATTCACCAGGGGCACTAGGCAGGAATGCCCCCTGTAACCGCTGCTGCCTTGGTGGAGGAGCCATTAATATGTGCCCTCAGAGAACATTAGGCCTGCAGGGGTCTGTGCTTCCCTCATTATAACTTGATTATTTTAGCCTACGCAGATGACAGGCACCTACCTTTCTTTTTTTTTTTAAATATGCCCCCGGGGGGGTGTCCGGCCCGTTTTCCGAGTGGGCCGACCCCCCCCAAGTGAAATCCCTGGTGTCTAGTGGTGTTTCCTGGCCCCCGATCGCAGCTGTGCTGCGATCGGGGGCCAGGAAACACTTTCAGAAGGCCTCGTAAGAAAGGGGAGACTCTCCCCTTTCTTACGAGGCCTTCCTGAACGTGGGGAAGGCCGTTTTCCCCATTGGAGCAGGAAGCGGCCGCATTGCGAGGGTGCTGGGCAGGGGTACCCCTGCACCGCCCTGCCAAGTGAAGGGGCCCCCGTGGCCCCCTGCATCTTTCCACCAGCATTTTCATGGCAGTGATACTGCCATGAAAAGGCTGGCAGAGAACATGGTCGGACTAAGCTAGGGCTGCGTCGCGTCCGCTATCGTCAGCCCATCGGGATAACTGATCCCGGCAGACACAGAGGTACCCTGGTGGTCTGGCCGCCAGGATCTTAATGTGGCAGTCGGACCGCCACAGCAGCGGCGATCCTGACCCCCACCACGAGGCTGGTGGTCTCAAGACCTCCAGCCTCATAATGAGTCCCTTAGTCCTTTTAGACCCTGCATGCAAAATCAAAAAGTATCACCACAATAAGAAACACAGCAATCATCCCTGAGAAACCTCTCTCACCATTTGTTTAAGTTGACCCAGACAAAGTTCTGTGAAAGGCACTAATAATAAGAAGGAGAAAACATAAATATGCATGTATACATCAAATAAAGCACCAAAAAGAACAGAATAAATAGCCTCACAGTAATTTGGAATCCAGGTTCAGCCAATATGCACATAACGTTCATCATCCAAGTTCAAGCCCACAGGAAACTTGATATTGAGGAGAAGGATATATTCATACTCTAATGATCTCAGCCTTTTCTCCTTGTCTCTGCCTTTCTGTGTGGGGACACTCCTGTCAATTCCAAAAAATGAGAATGTTTCAGGGTTACGATCCTGAGCCTGATTCCAGTGTCTAGCTACAAGATAGATAGGGTCGACATTCTTAATCACCCTAAGGTGATCTAGGATCCTTTCCTTCATAAGGAAATGCGTGCTGCCAACATACTGTTGGCCACATTGGCAAATTAAGACATAAACACAATAATCACTATTACAAATAATGAATTTGTTGATTCTAGCAGTCCTCCCTTTCAGTAACTGAAATGTCTTTGTTTGTTTACTGCCCTTAAACGCCATACATCTTCCACATTTGGAAAAGCCCTGCTGTTCCTGTAGCCACCCTTTCTTCCTTTATCTCACCATATAGCTTTGCACAAGGATGTCCCTCACTGATCTAGATTTTCGATAGGTGACCAGGGAGTGTGGCGGTATTTTGTCACCTATGATTGGCCCTGACCTATCCAAATGCCAATGTTTATCCAGCATCCTCTTAACAATAGCTGATTCACTGTTAAGAGTGTAGTATGTTTACTGGCCTTCTCACGGGCATGTTGCAGTACCTTCAGTGGGTAAACCCTGTTCCTGAACCTAGTCAACATCCTCTTCTCTTCCTTCTCAAACATGCATTGGGTGCTACAGTTATGCTTCGCCCCTAATAACTCCCCAAATTCTATATTTCATTTGAGTTTCTGTGGGTGGTTGCTCTGTGCATGCAGGATACTGTTCTTTACCGTGCTCCTATGAAAAAGGCTGGTCTGTATGACACCATCAATTACTCTAACGTGTACATGCAGGAAGTTCATCTTACTGTGATGTATTTTATGAGTAAACCTAAAATTTTGATCAGTCTCAGACATGTGTCAAGAATTATTCTACCTTTTGTTCAAGGCCATCTCATATGATTAAGAGATCATCTATGTACCATGTCCGAAAGGCAATGTGTTTGGTCCAATCCATGTTATCTTCCATCCACACATGTTGTTCTCCCATTATCCCTGAAAATTCCTGCATAATTTGCCGCAAAGCAATTGTCCATCGCTGTTCTAACCAATTGTCTGCACTATACACCATTGAACAGAAAGAAATTATTCTCCAGACAGAAATGTAACTTGAGAATGTTCAACGCATGAGAATGTTCAAACATACATAAAGATAGTGTGTCCCTGAATTTTTTTTTACAAGCTTGGATCCCCAAGTTATGGCAATACAAGTGTACAAGGAAACAATGTCTATGGTTACCAAGATATAACTCGCCTGTCACAGGATCACAGTTATTTTTGTGATGAAGTCAGTGCTGTCTCCACAATAGGAAGGGAAGTTTAAGACATAAGGCAATAGAAGGAAGTCCACATCTATGAAAGTATGCGCCAAAAAGCAGAGATGGTAGGCTTCCCCGGGGAGGGGGTTTATCTATCTTTGTGAACCTTAAGTAGCATGTAAAATATGGGGCCGACGGTTTGCTTATAAGCAAAAACTGGTATTTATCTATGGTTATCAGACCTCTCTCCATCCAGTCATGTAATAGAGTGTGGTATCTTGAAATGTCTTGTTTGTAGATTTCAAATGTGGTCAATTTGTAACTTTCTGATGCCTGCAACTGTCCGTGAGCCTCATGTAAGTACTTATTAATGTCCTATAAAACACATTCCCACCCTTGTCTGAGCCCTTAATGACAATGGTGGGGTCATTTCTTAATTTGTTTAAACCCAATCTCTGGCGACTAGTAAGATTTTGGGTGTAGTTGTTCCTGGAACTGCACTATATTGACATTCCTGGAATGTAACCTCATAAAAGGTATCAAGACACCCAATCCACTGAACCACCCTTCAATTCCATTAGGATGGCCAAACCCTCAATATCACCCAGACATAAATAATCAAAGGTGTGATCAGTGAAAGGCCTATTGAAAGATGTGACAAAAACTTTTTGTTCCTTTTGTTGTTGCAAATGTACTTTCATCAATTTCAGTTTATGAACAAGTCTAAGCATGTCTGACTAGTTCAAATTGTCATTGGGGCAAAAAGACAACCCTAATTCTAAAAGATACTCCTCATCTCTACTTAGTTCGTGTGAAGGCAATTTTATAACAGTCAAGTTCTCATCTTTTATTTTCTCGATTTCCCCTGCGGCACACTGTCCTTTGTTGTTACCCCCACCATGTCTGGTTTTACACCTTTTCCAGTAGCTCCTCCTTCTCCTTCTTGTGTATTTTGTGTGTGCCCTTGTTGAGTTGTAAAAAACAGAATTCCTCCAAGAACACAAAAGATGGGGCATCCTTATTTGCAGAACCGGTTGTTCATATAAGTCTGAATAAAAATCAGAGCCAGATACTGATGTAACAACTTCTTCCTGTCTATATTGTCTTATTGCACCATCATATTTACTCCCAAAAGTTAAAATATGGCCACTTGCATAATCTTGTTTATCATACAGAAATATGCATATTTTCTTAAATTTAATTTCATCCTCATACTTGATTAATCTTTATTCCATCTGCACAAAAAATGTCTGTATGTCTTGTGCTGGGTGTTTGTCAATGATCTCTTTAAGCTTTTTAATGTCCTTACTAATTTGATCCAATTCCATTTTTGTGTACTTGGATAAGAGACCCATCATGTTCTTACAGGGGGAAGATATTAATTGTGACCACTCCTCCAAAACCTTAGGATGTGTGTTTTGATATATTATGAGAATGCACAAGACTCGCAATGCTCTCCCAACTTCCATATAAATCTCCAAAGATGTCATCTCCCACTATTTATTGGCTTCCTTTCTAAGTAACTTCTCATACTGAACAAATATTCTTTTAGAATCTTACTCATTCATTTTCCTCCATTGCCCCTCAAGTCAGCGCCCTCCAAAGACTGCCATAGTTTTCATTAAATAAACAGCACGCTGACACAGTCCTTCTTCACAGCGTCTCATCCATCTCAGATGTCTGTCAGTTATCCGGATTAACATGATTCTTAAAACAAAACAGTCCAATGCCACTAGCTGCTACTGATTAAGCAGTGTAGAACTCCTGCCACTTCTGGTACACATGTAGTCATCCAGGGGGAGTCAGCCGCTCACTGTGGGCTCTGCAGCCCACGAGGCAAGCAGTGCTCAACATCAAGTTATAAATATGGAATTACATCTAATTGCTCAGATAGGAAATGTTTGCAAAAGCCTGGCAGCCAGATAATTGATTGAATTAGAATATGTTTTCTCTTTCTTTCTCACTTTGTACACCTAACACACATATATTTCTTATATGTTTATGGTTTGGGACTGTTCGGGTCGATCGCGCAAGTGCTTTGACCTGTTGTAAGCATTGTGGGCTTTTAACCACACCCACCTCACTCCCATCACTTTCACTCATTCGTGGGCTTATCTTTCAAAAATTCATTGATGTCATTTGTAATTACTTTACGTTTGTCCTGCATTGGGTCAGTTTTGTTACCGCCTTGCAGACCTAACGATTTTCATGGCTGGGACTTTTGTTTTACAGCTAAGAGTAGTTTGTGTTTTAAGGGTCTTGTTTTTAGTCATTGCAATAGGTCTGATAGTCCTGAAAATGTGTAATGTACTATGTCCCCTAGGGGCTAAATGTATGGTTACACTGCAATACTTTCAGTCATTTTGTTTTCCTACTATATGGTAGCATGACCATGTTTCTTACGAATGCTATTTTCATTGTGGTGTCCACTAGGGGCTGTTCTAACCATTATAGTCTAATGCCAAACATGTATTTCTGATAAAGGTTTTTATTTGGTTTATGTGATAATTGTATATGTTTTATTAATCTCTCGTTATTGCAATTATGACCATGATTCAGCCCAACTTAACATCCTTATTATACTATGACTGCTTGAACACTCTTGATCTCTTTGGGTGACCCTTCCAGTTTATTTCTCTCGTTACTCCTCCGTGGCTGTTTTGTTTTAGGAATTGTGTTAGCCAGCCAGCAACGTTGATGGTGGGTGGTGAAAGTAGTACTCTATTGGAATTATATGGCAGATTTAAATTAGAATGCTAATTGGCAACATTTTCATTTTTGGCTTCAGATAGAAGAAGAAGGTAGATGGAAGTGTTTTAGTTATATGCAGGGCCATTGGAATTATGTGGCAGAAAAAGACCAAATTATGAGGCAGGGTTGACCAATTTAAGTGGCAAGAAAAGTCCAGTTATGAATTTGCAATGCCAATAGCTCTAACTCAAGCAAACGTGCGACCCATTGCATTGCAAATCCTTGTTTTAATGGTGATGGTGCACTTTGAACTCAGGGACCATGATGAAGATGCAAGGTCGAAACATGTTGTTTGCCTGTGGTTACAATCCTCGAAAACAAGTTGTGGAGTTTGAGTCTTCCTGTGGTGTCATTATACAGCACATTTTCCTTTCATTTGGCGAATGGGACCTGCACCCACGGCTTGCACAGACTCGCACTGACTCCAGGAAGTGGAGAAGTGGATGCGGTCAGGAGTTGCAGGATCAAGAACAGATAGATAGATAGATAGATAGATAGATAGATAGATAGATAGATAGATAGATCAAAATTACAAAGCATGGATTCAAGGCTAAAATATGTGTATTTTCTGAACTCATAAACTGATACTTTAAGAAAAATGATTCAATTTTGAAAGCATATTTAAAACTGATATTTGAAAATGAATCGTGTCTCACTACGAAGACATATTACAAACAATATTCCAATGGTTCCAGGGGCATTGTAGCTACAGCTATTATGTATTACCTACGCAGAAGCATTCTCAATTAATACAGCTTTTTTACATTAGTGGTGCAAGGCTGCCTGATGCGGTGAGGTGTTAATCTTGCATATGGTGGCCTCTAATGTAATAGTTATTAAAACAAAAAAAATTTAGTATCTTTGGATGTTGTTCATGAAACATAAGTAGATCCTTTTAGTGAAAAGGTTGAAGACCCCTGACAAAGAGCCTTCCCCTCAGGACAAGGTGTGTTTGAGTTTGGAAGGCTCGGTACCTATATGCCAATTCCTCACACCATAGATGCTGAGTCTTTCACCTTTTCTGCCTGGTGAATTTGCATGACTGGCAAATTCACCAGGCAGAAAAGTACAGATTCACATCTCCACTTTGGACTATATTGACCTTACTAGTACAGAAAAATTCACTTCCCTGACCACAGGGCTCATAACCAGGATAAATACCCTTTCACTTCTATAAATGATCGGATTGCTTACAGTATTATCGCTGAGATTAGGATATTTTCACCTCTATGACCGAATGCACATGTGGAATTTAACCTTCACCGAAATGGCTCATTGTTTCAATAGTATAGTGCATTCTGCCTTTTTGACTGAATGTTTCAGTTAGCAGTCTTTTAGTTGTGAAGCTGGATGGACCAGCTTCTAATTCTACACCTGGTCAGCTGAGATGGCTGAAATAGGTATAGAGGGCTGAAGGTTTGAAATCATTAGCACTGAGTCATCCTGTTACTGGCGTCATCAATTCTGGCATACCTTGTTGGGTATCTGCACAGGAGACCCGCATCTCAAATCCCCTAGCAGTAGCTCCAAGCGATTTTTCTGAGATGATTACCTGCAGAGTTCTTAGCTCTGCTGGAGATACGAGCCCATCCAAAGTGATACTCTTTTTAACATGATTTCTGCCATTCTGGTATCTACGCCAAGACTAGGCCTACTGATGGTGGCAAGTGCTCAATGGTCTTGTAGTAAAAGCCTAATCATCTTCAGCCTAAATTGGGGAGGCTCTACCACTGTGGTAAATATGTGTACTTTGCTATGAATGGAACCCCTCACAGCATATGTGTGTAGTGTGTTTATGTTGTACATGAGGTGTTGAGGCACTCCAGACTGCGGTGAATGTATAGGCCCAAGAAAATTGGTTGCATGTAACACATCATAGACATTGCGAGAGCGGCCTACTACTTCCCACTGCATGTCCCTATATTACACATACCTATTCTGACGCAAGCATAAATTTTGTGCTACAAAAATGAGAAAATATAATTGCTGTGAACAACAGCATCTCACGTTCTGGTTGTTTGTGAAGTTCTGCCATTCCAGTGATATGATTCTGCCACAAATGCAGTTATTATTAGGAGTCGTGGTGTGATAGCTTAATTTGAAGAATTTCGCGTAACAAGCGTAACACGGAATCACCAAAATTAGTGAATTACGCCAGGTAGTATACATTTTCCCAGGACCTTCAGTCTGGCAAGATGCTGTATCATAATCCATGGTCTCCAACTACTGAGGGACAACTGAGAAACTCGGGGTACTCCAGAGTTTGGGCATTCACTGACAATTCCCCTTATCAGGTTGGGAACTAAAAACCAGAGGTCTTCAACCAAGACTGTCAAGAGAGGCTGCTTGGACTTAGCTTTGAGGGGGAGAGCCGACAAACTGCTTAAGAAGGGCTATATGAGGTGCTCTAGCATGAATGAGAGGATGCTCAAAAGAAGAGGCAATGTGAACAAAATTGAGGCGGTTTGAGCAAAAGACGCTCGCTGTGAACCAGGGATGAGCCTGCACCACTCAGCTTAGGTGAGGATCAGAAGTCCCCAAGATGACTCCACAGCAAGCACAGACTGTTTTCTGTGGCACCTGAGCAACACAACTATATGTTCTAATAGAAATCTAACGGCAGTCCGCTTGTCCATGGAGTGCCATAGGAAAACAGCACTGGAAAAGAGACCTACATTAAATCATCAAGATCAGGATACTTGGCAGATAGCTTGTTTTGGTGGTGAGTTTTGTGTCTGGGTGATTCTAAGCCACAAGATCCAATGAGGCACGTCAACGCACCAGCACCACAGACTCCTCAGTTGGTATTGGGCTGCCTCCGCTCTCATGATCACTCTGCTGGAGGCGCCAATCGCACACCACTTGGCTCAGCCAGAGCGGGGCCTTGCTCACTGTCATCCTAGGACTGTGTGGCGCACAACCCCAAACAGTGCAGCTCAGCTAAAATGCCTAAACTGTATACACGAGTACCCTGCTAAGATTCAAATGACTACACACGGGTACTGTGCAATGCAAGGGAACCCCTCAAAAGGGGGACTGGAGCCTATAGCAAGTAAGAGCGGAGAATGCCAAATTGATCACAACCTAGCCAGTCGCCCTTCAATGGCTTCCCAAACCTCAATCTTCCACCGGAATAAAACCTCTAGAGGCTAATTGGGTGATTGTGGTGTAAGGAATATTTTACAAGGCTGTACCACTGGAGTACATTAGGCAGTCTCCGAAGGATATTAGTAATCCTCAGTTTAATTTGTTTCTCCTAAAACCGTTAACGCACATAATTAGTTTTGGATGATTTAAGTAGAGTACTTTTTCATTTTTTTAAGTCTAAGCACTGACTGGACTTTGGGTTATTGACCTGTATTCGTTGTTTTGTTAAGGTCTGATTGTCTGATTCCACACCACCTCTCTGCTTCAATCCTGAACTTCTTAACTTCTTGACCTGGGGGTCAGGTGCTAAAAGGCTGTACTCGGTGCTTAGTTTTGGGCTCAATAGTTTGTTTACACCACAAGAAGCCAGGGGTACAAGCCTCTGATTGCACATCAGAGCCCAAATTATCACAGTCCGCCCGGGACTCTGGAAAAAATATCCCAAAGTGAGGATTCTTGAGAGTGAGTTCGAAGCAAGCCTTGATAAAAGCTGGGTGTTCCAAAGTTTAAGGATTAAAAACAGGTGTACTTCATTGCTTTGAGCAGAGTACCTTAGTCTGGTACACTGTGCTGGCCCTGAGGTATAAAGAATCTTAAAATTTGATATAGATTTACGCAGGGGATTGGCAGACACAGGGTTAGCAGTTTTCCACCAACAGTGAGTGGCAAATATTGTGCACAAAGTCACCTGTAATGAGCAACTACTAAGTTTCGATCTTTAAACCTGTTTCTGTTTTTTCTCAGCCCATTTTGGTTCCTTCCCTAATATGCTGTTGAAAGAAGAACTCACGGAACAATGGATGTTGCGTGCGTGACCAGCTTTATTAAGAAAGCTAAAAGGAATGACCACGGCCAGGTCCACATCCGTCCAAGGCCAGCAGTCAACTGACTGCCAGGTGAACTGACTCCAACCTCGAACTCTAGCTCACATTAAAACCACAACAATCTGACATGCCTAGATGGCTCGTGTGAATCACGATGCACGTCCCCACAGCACGAGATAAGACGCGACATCTAGAGATAAGCTACTACATAAATATGTGACTACCACGCATACCGTACCATGTTCATCATTCATTTTATGCTTCAGCTGTGTCACACCTCTGCATTTGAAAATGCCCCACCAGCGCATAACTGCTTTATACTTCTAAGTACTCTGTCTATCGTAATGTCCCTATGTATCCGTGACATCAATCACACAAATGGTGAAGGAAGAAATGCTTGATACAGTTTGATCATTGGCAATTGCTCGGGTAGCATTCCAGACCATTGTGTTTCACCAGCTGTGCCACTGTAGACAAAGGCTCACTTTATGGGCATTAGTACTGACCCTGTTCCTCATAGGAACAGTCCATCCCGATCGCCCAGTTAGGACTTTTCCCTGTGTATTTCACAGCTATGTGTGGGAGGCCTCCCTTCTCTATACCTTATAAACCTAACCCATAATCCTCCTCTCTATGTACCTCACAACGTGGGTTTTAGACCTTCTTCCTATGCTCCACTGCTGCACTCCATCCCTCCTGCATGTGTATGGCCTAGTGCTGTTCCAGCAGCCTCAGCCCTATACTTTGCTCTAACATCCTAAAGCTGTCCCCGTTTAAGTCAACATGCTGTACCTAAAGCCATTTTCTTGTGTACAGCAATGTGCTGAGCCTGAAGTTTGCTTTCTGCAGAGGCCTCAAGACTCAATCAATGTGAGTGGGGCTCACACATTTAGGGTGTGGCTTTAGCTCTTACTCGCAACAGGCTAAATGTCCCACCTGGAGAGTAGGGCTAAAACCTGAAATGTGAATACAACTCTTTTCAGAGTTCAACAGTGTATGAAGCCATTCCTGGGAGATTTAGAGGCATCAGTGAGTAATGCCGTCACTGAGGGAGTCCTACCACAAACCGGTTTGTTAACACAAGGCAGTGCTTTGGACGCATTAGAGTGCTGCTCCACCAGGTTTGTAAATGAGGAGCCTTCAATAATGACATTTTGGTGTTATTTTAGACATTTTACATTTACTTTGATTTTTCACAATTTCACTTGAAGAAACTTCTCATGCTGTCCTTAAAAATATTTAAAAGTCCAAACTTTCAGGATTAGGCAGGAGCAGTACCTCTCCGTGTGACATCAATTCCGGAGAGCTCATCAAACATAAATTTCGCTCACAAGAATTATCAGGACTTATTAGCTCTGTTTCTGTGTCCCTAACATTAGCTGTTAAAGAGACACCCTCAATATCTATCACATAGTGCTTTGCTTGAGCCATGACCAACCTCCTCCAACACTGATGTACTTAATATAACAACACATGTGAGAGATAATATCAGGGATTGTGGAGTATATATTAAGGTCATGCCTAAGGCACGTTAGAATTAACTAGATTAAATACATTTCCAGCTCGTCCAAGATCTTTGATCCTTTATTGTAAAGGAAGAAAAATCAAACAAATTGTCATTGTTCTATACAGGGTTGGCTTCAAAAGACAGAGGTTGTGCTGCAGACAAGCAGTGATGTGCATCATTAGTATTGCTTGTGGTCCCTGTATATGAATTCTGAGGTTCCCTGAATCCAAGTCATAAGTAATTTAGCAGAGTTGTCAGTCAGTCCTTGTACTGGAATATCAAGGGGTTCTACGGTTCATGATTGAGGTGCATTGGCTGAGCTTGTAGGTGTTGCAAGTCAATATTGAAGCTCATCGCCATATCTGCACGGTGGTCCCCATCCAGAACGACCAAAGGTACTGTGCTTGCCAGGCTGTGGGTGGAGAGGCCGCCATCTTAAACCTTTCAATTCATCACATTTGTTGCATTAAGCGCATTTCAATGGCCTACTATGGCAGAGACGTATCACAGGAGATTGAACATATTCTTGGTCCGTGGTCGTCCTCATGACCCTGCCCAGCTACCAGGGGTAAAAACGAGGAGAATTTAAGTGAAGCCCTTTCTCTTAAAAAATACACTTTCAGGCTGGAGAACAAAAAACAGTGGGAAGAGAAAGAGTGGACGCCCTGTGCTCTCAACGGGTGATTGAGGCTCTTACAGGGGCGTCCAATGGCAACATTAGTTACGCTCTCACTCGCAAAGCAGAAGGGGATGGTGCAGCCAGCGAAAAGAGGCCACCGGCGGTGGGAGTTGCAGGGGTCCTGGGAGGGAAGGACGCACAGAAAAAACCCCACAAAAGGTTGAAAAGAAGCTGGGTTACTGTTCAGAAAATAATCACAGATAAAATACTGAGCTAATGGTTTTGTCTTGCCCTCAGTTCCAAGTTTCACACCCATGGAATGCTAAGCAGTGGCCGTACAATCGACTCCATTTTGTGAGAATGTAGGCCTGACTATGGGTGAGCTCATGCATATTTACCAGAGAGTGGCGCCAACTCCGCCCCTCTTTTGTTGGATATTATCAATTACCCAGCAGTGAAAGGTAAGTAGGTGGGTGACTTTCCACATGCGTTGACTTAAAGAATAAGTCATGAGCGCTTCGGGCAGGAAGCAAGAAAATATGTGGCTGTTATTAATGAAGTGATGACACGGGAGAGTCGGCTAACACGAGGAGAGCGCAGGGAGGAGGCACGGTCTCATTAAGCGAATGTGCTCGCAGAGGCCCCTCTAGAAATCATCGGCTGTTTCCGAGGATTAACAGGGCACTCCGATGCACTTCTTCCCAAAGGTGCGGAGTTTGAAAGGAGCTTGGGAGATGCGCCTCTCAGGTCCTAATGCCCTTTCTAGTCAAAGTCCCTCTTACACTCCGGACCCCTGACCTTTCATCGACCCTGCACATAAACTGGTTTGCTTTGGAATCACGAATTGCAGGAGGCCTTCTGACTATTTTTGCATTTCAGTTGTTGTACCATGGTGCCTCCTACGAGCAGCGAGTTCAGTGGTACGTGCCAGTCAGATCCACCATTAACACACACTTCCAGTGATGCTGCACATTCAACTCAAAGGCCGCCATGCAGTCTGCAAAGCAGTGTGTTGCTTCTGGCCTACCGTAGACCTTCGTGCCCCAGAGTGTTTTTTGACGAATAAGTTCAACTTTGCTGGTAGCAGAAAAACTGCTGTAGTCAGCCATTAGCTTTACATTTCATTGTGGTCAACAGGACATAGCACAGCAAGCTCGAGTTCTCACTCTGACAACACTGGTGTTGTGTGTTCTCTGATACTCTGTAGCCTTCTCCACCGTCAGTAAAGCCTGCCTGAGCCTGGCGTCCACCGCCAGGAATCGCCTTGGCTAGGATTTCCGAAGGGTGAGAAATCCCTTCATCATTAGCACAGGTTCTGCTATACATCAGCACTCTCATGCTCTTGTACCTAGGTATGTGGAATACAAATACTCTACGCAAAACAATACAGTATTCTTCCCAGCAGGTGAGGGCAGAGGAGCGTTTTCACAACAAAAGTGAAAACTAGTAATTTCAGACTGAGCATATAGATGGGCCTGGGTTAAAGGAGTGGAAGTGCGCTCTCATGTCTGTGTTTGTGGGACGGGCAGGACAACAAGGAGTGGTTTGATGTGAGGCCATCAACCATGGTAGTGGTAATAGTTCTGGGGTGCAAGCTTTAATCGCATGCACAGAGGTTCCTCGAGCGCACCACGGTGCTAACCACACGGTCTGGAGCATGGTGTTTGAATGGGTTCTGGTGGCAAAGACAGGGTTCAACACTGAATGTGTGATGGTTTTGTTGTGGCAGTACGCATGAAGGAGAAAGACTTCAAGAAAACTAGCATTGGAAAAACCAATAGGTCTTGTCTATGAGAGCTAATGGTTTAGAATTTGTTTTGTAGCCATGTTGTACAGCAGTACCGATGCTCTGCAGTGTGACTAAAGCTACTTAAAAAAAATCACTATGATGCAGCCAAGGACAATGCACTTAAAAAAAGTGCATTAGCACTGGATGAATCATAGTCTTTTTTTCATTATTATTTTTTGATATGATGCACATCAAACACAATGCTATACAGAATGGATGGCTACAAATCATTGCCAAACTAGGCAGTGTTCATATTCTACTGCATGAACAAAAGGGAAAGGTAGAGTCAGTAGTCTCAAAGGCGTGACCTGTTGTCTTTACCAGTGCTTGTTAGGTCTTGGCACAACATCAATGTGGTTCTGCACAAATCACTTAACCCCCCAAAGCATAAAAAAGGGAAAAAATATGATATTTGGCAAAAAAAACCTTCATCACGTAAAGAAGGCAATTGTGCCCATGTCCATGTCCTAATGAAAATACATTTGGAATAAGATAACATCCAATGTCACAATAAAAGCAGAAAACTTCTGTTTTCACAGTAAACATTAATTTCAAAGGAGAAAAGGGCTTCATTGAAGTGTGCCTGGAATAGTAAAAGATAGCTACCATTGGCAGGAGGTCCAATAAGGATGACGGAAGAATAGAAAATAAAAGTAGTCTTCAATACTTTGTCCGTGCTCCAGCTGAAAGAAGAGGAAATGAAGCTAGCAAGCGCCTGCCAACTAGAAGGCAGCAGATGAGAGTGGCGATGAAGCCCGCAAATGTAAAACAATGGGTAGACGACAAGCCCCTTGCTGTATGCAATATCTCTTGGAAACAAGAGCTCATGCAGAGTATGCGTTTTTGCAGGCGAAACCTAAAATCGGCATGTTATAGTTTGGTTGAGCTTATTAAATGATAAAAGGGCCAAACAAAGTGGTTTATGGTCCATGTGAAGACAGGCTGGCCCAGAGACCTGTAGTTTATTCACACATACAAAGCTGAGGTGAAGGGCAGGTGCCAATTTACAGCCGACCTTCTGCAAGAAATAAATTAGCATCAGTACTTACCAGATGGTCTGACTGTGAGACACCATATGATGGTGTCACAATATATTTAGAACCCTTAGCTGCTAAATACCTTATTGTATGAACTGTTTTTCAGTGTCTTATTCAATGAGTTGTGAACTTCCACTAGATGAAAATGTATTGGTACTGTGGAATTCAAAAATACTGCCTTGGCCTTACTGTAATAATGACAGTCATTTTGTTGCTCAGTGCTTGTTGCCTGCTTCTTTGATTCACAGACTTCCTTATTTTAGGTCCAACCTGTCTGACCTGTTGTAAGTCTTGTGGGCTTTTAACCACGCCTACAGCACACCCATCACTATCACTTGTTTGTGGGGTTGCCTTTCAAAAATCCTTTTTTATCATTGGTAAATGCTATACATTTGTCCCTCCTTGGGGCGGTTTGCTTACCACCTTGGGCACCGACCCTGTTACATGGAAAGTTGCACTTTTGCCGACACGTTTGACTGCAAGCAAACTTCTCTTTCCTTTTGTGTCTCTCCTTCGTGCTCATGCTCATGGTGGCCGTGGCGCTTTGAATTGTCTCGCTTATGTCTACTGTCTTTTCATGTACAATTTTAGTGCCAAGAAAAACCCAGGTAGGAATTTACAACATTATCAGCTCTAACTCAAGCCAACGCGAGACCCATTGCACCCCCACACTGCTGCCCAGAAAGCGTGAACTATAAAATGGTAATAACATTATTTTATTACCATTTTATTTTTTACTCTCTGCCAGCAAACGGAGTGTGAGGGCGGGCCAGTGCATCACTGCTGCTGATTGGTAGCAGTGAGGAGTGGCTGCTTCAGTTTGAAGTCTACAAGTTGGTTTGGCCAGCTCCCTTGCCAGGGCCATACCGACATGCACAATTCAAAGTACTTCAACCCAGCTGTCTTAGACAGGGTTGGAGAGCAGGCAGAGGCCTCCAGTGCTTTTCAAAGCCCTGAGGCAGCCCGCTCCAGCCAGTCCAAATGCTTTACTCATGCTGCTTAACAGCATGAGAGCAGTGTCTTGATTGGATAAAGGAGTTGGCTGTTGGACGTGCTGCAGAACATCGGGGATGTGCTGCAGGCAGTGTAAGATAAGTGAAAACATTTTTTTACTATAAAATGTTTGTTTGGCACCCCTTCATTTTAATATGCCACTAACCACCAGTGGTCCCACTAACAAAGTAACAGAAACAGAGCAGAGAGGAATATTCCACTCTACTGTCTTGAAGAATACTTGTAGTGATTAAGATCCCAACACCGTCTTGCATTACGAGGAACAAGTTTGTAAGCAGAATTGGATACAGTTGCTCGCCTTTCATTTGTGCGTTAGAGTGCAGATACGAGAGGCTGCACATCAGCTTCTCCACCCCCCACGGGGAGAATGATATAATGACATCTGGGGATTTGGGAAGCGTGGATGCAAAGACTTATTGCAAGAGCGCCCCTATCCTACTGCAGAACTCCAACAGTTTTCTCAGGCATGCAGGGATATTTGCATGGCCTAGCATGAAAAAGTGAGAATACTAATAGCTCACACAATACAATAACCATGAGACTGACAACATGTATAGGCCCATATTTATACTTTTTTTATCGCCGCATTTGCGCTGCTTTTTGACGCAAAAGAGGGGCAAACTTACAAAATACAATTGTATTTTGTAAGTTTGCACCACTTTTGCATCAAAAAATTACACAAATGCGTGGCTAAAAAAGTATAAATATGGGCCATAGTGTCACAACCCTTTTCAGAGGGATAGGGTCAGACAGAGGCTACAAGGCCCAAAGGTAGGGGTGCCTTTACTCCTGCTGGAGTGCCAGGGCCCAGCCTACCAAAACAGCTAGGTGGGTGCACTAATTATAGTTGCTTCAGGGCTCAAATTATAGTTACTTATAACATGTGAATTTCGTTTTTTTAGTTTAAAATGTAATATTGGAACTGGTATTGTCACCTAACCATAATTTCACATTAACCTTTGTTTTCGTAAGTAAATGTCTAAGTTTTTTAGAATGCCAAACTATAACTATCACTTTGCCCTTTGGTTTTTTAAGTGAATTTCTAATTTTTTTAAATGTAAGTCACTGTAAACATATAAAATGTTTTTGTCAAAGTGTCATAACAATGCCTGTCAACGAACATTTAAATAAAGCATTTGAAGTCAAAACAATATTAAACAAGTGTGAGACTCTTTCTTATGCACTGCTCAAGTCGTATAGTAAAGCCATATTTCCAAACACAAGGAGTCCCTGCATTCTCAAGCTGAAGAGCAAAAGCTCCAGGTTTGGGAATACTTAAAAAAAAATATCATATTTTCCTGTGGTTATGCTCTAAAGACCCCACTAAACACATGGTTATTTTTATTAAGTATTTTTGCATGGGGTGCAGCGCTGCTGTGCTCCCTGCAGTCCCCACAAACTTAAAAATGGTTTGTGGTGCCCCTGTCTAGATTAGGGCATCACCATGCATTGGAATATGCATCATAATGCTCTCTAAAGGCATTATCGGGACGCTCCTTCACAGCGCAGTGAATAATAAATTAGAGGCTTCATACACTCATTTAATATTCTTTCTTTTATAGATATTATCTTTTAGTAATATTTTTGTGGGCATCCCGGTCTCTCCCAGGACACCAACAGCTTTACATTTTTTCTTGCGAGCCAGGGAGGAGGGGAGCCCCAGAACCCCTGCAGACCCTTCTCCCTAGCCAGCACCTAATGTAGGTGCAAGCAGAAGCTAGCAACTTTTTGGGGTGTGTAACTCGGTGCCAAAACAGGGAACCCACATCTGCCAAATATGTCGGGGGCCCTGGAGTTCACCCACAGCCTCTGCTGGCTCCCCAGCCAGTACCCATTGTGGGTTCTGGTGGAAGCCGGCTACTTTTTTTTTTTGGGTGGCTCCGCTAGTGCCCACTCAGAGCCCCAGGGTACCCAGGGCTCCTGCTGGCTCCCCAGCCAGCATCCAACCTGGCTGCCCACAACAAGTATGCAGGACCAGATTTTTACTCAACTCCCACAGCGGAAGCAAACATTCTTCCCTGCTTGCACATGCTGGCAGGGAACAAAAGCAACTGTTTGCTCCCGTCAGTGGGGAGCATTATTGCTCCCTCCAGAGGCAGGAGCCACACTTTCAGCCCCAGGGGACAGGGTCGTCCTGTACTGCAGCTCAGTGTGAGGGCAGCATGCCCCTCTCCACAAAAAAGGCCTTATCCCCAGGCTGGTGTAAAGCTTGGGGAGGGAGGGCTGCACTCCCACCTCGTCAAAGAAAAGAAAAAAGCCACAGGAGTTGGGGTCCCCTGGTTCTTCTAAAAGCTCAGGGAGGGGGGCGTCATGCCCCGACCCACTGGGAATGAGAATATCCTCGGGGGATGGGGTCCCTGGAACATTCTTAAGGCCCCTGGAGGGGGACTGGACAGCTCCTACCTCAAAAATATAAAAACGCCCCTCAGGCATGGGTTCCCCGGGGCCTTCGGGAGGCTCGGAGGGGGCAGACATCCTTCTCTCCAAACATTCCATGACAACAACTCTAGTCCTAATTCACCCGGGAGGAATTAATGGTGAAAAGAGTGGGATCCTGCCTATTTTTTTTTTTTAACAGATTGTACATCCTCCCCGGATCAACGGCCCAGTCAAAATAAAAGTTTTTGGCCCTAGTGGGGTTATCTCTGGGATACCCACCAGACCTATGGGAGGGGGGGGTGGGGGTAGGGTATCCAACCCCTGCCTACCTAAATGTTTTTTTCGGTGCAGGGGGACTGAGTCCTCGGGCCCTAAAATAGCTGTTGCCATGTCTTTGGTCATGTGGTGGCAGTAAATCAGATCTTTTGATCTGTTGGCTCAGCATGTAATAGACATGCATTTGGAACCCAAATTTCTCAAGAACTACTGAACGGATTGACACCAAATCACAAAAAGCACACTTTCTGCAAAGTTTGGTGTAGTTACAGTCAGGAATTTTTGCAGTATCGCTGTTCAATTTTCCTATGGAAAACTGAATGGGGAAAACATGTTTTCGGAACCCCCCTCATTCTCAGTCCCTGCTTGACAAATCACCTGGAAAGTTTCCAGGAAGGCGCTGAGGTGAGTGAGACTTTTTTTTTTTAAAGATTTGAGTTTTGTGAATATTCTTCAAAAGGTAGCTATAAGCAAACCCAAAAATACAATTCCTAAGGAAATATGGTCCTAACTATAACTACCCAGTGTGCGTAATAACTGGAGTAATCCGAAGCCTGTAAAAATATATATTATAAATACAAAGACAAAGTGGTATATTCTAAAGATAATATCCAGAGACAAGGTTACATTAAATACGCAATAATCAAGGGAGGTTGTTTAAATTTCAATAAGGATGGAAACAGAAGGACCCATTTTTACAATATAAGACAATCAATCCAGTAATGTAGTTTGAGCACAACTTTTTTATGAAGAAATTAATAAAAGTTGGGAGATAATCACGTTAGAGAAATATTTAGAGGTGACAGAGTTCTGAGGGGACTCAGAATTTTTGTGATGCCAAACCATTCAATTACATCCTCAGAATTATTACAGGAATGGGGACAAAACAATATGGAATGTTAAAAAAATGATTAGTATACTGATTATATACACAAAGAAAGACTTAGAAATATAAACAATGGAATTAGGAGAGTTGGAAGTTAAAATACAACAGTTGGCCAATCAAGAAAAAGTGGGGATATGGCAAAAGGTGTTGGATATTATGCTAGACAAACATGAGGATGGAGTGAAAACAATGTAAAGAACATCATTTTATGAGAGATGAAAATGATTATGCACAAAGGTAAAATCTACGCATTTGCCAGAAGATTTGACATGTTAAAAGAACAAAGAAACCAGGGTAAACCAATGACTGTTCAACAAAGAGAAATCTCATTATCTTCACTCAAATGTACAAGTGGATCAGAAACGGAAGGAATGAAAAAACGCATGTACTAATATCAAGGAAAACTACATTGGCAGAGGAAATGCAATTGGTTTTTTTAGACCAACAAACAAAAGGGAAAGGAAGCATTGGTGGTCAGGGAAGAGGCAGAAGAAGAGGAAAAGGAAGAGAAGAACTGGAAAAGAGGTACAGGAAAAACCTACCCCCTATACAATCAGAAGTAATACATTTGGAGAAAAAAGACCTAGTGGTAAACATTTCAAGCTACATGTTAACACCTACAGAACATAAGGTTTCAAATAAAGGCTTATCGTTTTGCCCATAAATGTATTTCAATGAAGTAGATACAAAAATTGATCTGTACAAATTTACAAGAAAGTTGAAATTAATGAAGATTCATGCACAAAATCCAAAAAGAGATGGTGAAAAAATGACTATTTTTCGAACCAACCAAATGCCAATTTATCAACTACCGTACTTGAGAAACATTTTGGAGTTAAAGGGCCATGACGGAGTGGAAGCTTAATGAATACACAGTTGTTGTTTATTGTGATAGAGATACTGTCAGACATAACAATAGCAACTTTAAACTGAAGTCTAAATTGTTTCTTATATTACTGCCAGGAAACAAAATAGATTTTGTATTTTGAGTTGTTAATGAAAGATCTGGAAAAAGTTAAGAAAGTAGAAAACAATAGTTGGTTTGAAAATGTATCTCAGGAAGATTGACAAGCAATGAAAGCATTAAGCGATAACCTGACTATCATTCAAAAGCCTGCAGATAAAGGAGGTAATGTGATGATTTTAGACAAAGAAGCATATATCACAGAAGCAATGCAGCAATTAAATGACATTGATAGCTACATAAGATTGCCATACAATCCAACATTGTCAACCAAACAAGACATAGACAAAAAGTTGAGGCAGTGGCATAGAAACCTACTAATTAATGATGATGAATTAAAGTGTTTAATAGTGGATCATCCTATATTACCAACAATTTATTTTTTACCTAAAACTCATAAGAGTCTTAGAAATCCCCAGGAAACCAATAATATCGGCCTGTGGTTCTGTGTTGGAGATCATTACTAAATATATTGAATATTATCTATCTCCTGTGGTACAAAATCTAAGTTCGTACATCAGAGATACTGGAGACTTACTTCGAATCATAGATGGTATAACATGGCATAAGGAATACTAGCTGGTCACCATAGATGTGGTAGCTTTATATACGTCAGTCAAACATGAAGTAGGCATGCTTGCCATTCAATATTTTCTAAAAGAGAGGAAAGTTGGGGAGTACCAACATTTGAAGATGTTGGTAGATATGATAAACTTATAACAGAACAATAATGTTTTTATCTTTGATAAACAATTGTATAAACAGCAATGCTTCACTACTATATGTGTTGCCTTTTCTCCCAGTTATGCAATCTTGACAATGAGATGGTGGGTGAAAGAAGTGGCGTGGGGAGAACATCATCAGGAATACCTGAACAAGGTTGTGTTATGGACAAGATATATAGATTATTTGGAATGGCATTGTTAATGATTTTAAGACTATCTTTGATATGTTGAATTCTAATTCATTGGGTTTAAAATGTATGCATGTAATTGATAAAGCCAAAATTAATTTTTTGGATGTAACTCTGTATGTAGAGAATAACCAGCTACAGACAACCCTGTATAGAAAGGAAACCTCCACTAATTCCATCTTACATGGGTCTAGTTTCCATCCCCATCATGAAGTTAAGAACATTCCATATGGTGAGTTTTGCAGGCTGAGAAAATATTGTTCTACTGAGTCAGAATTTTAAAAACATGGGACAACAATGGTGAATAGATTCAAAGCAAGAGGATATAAACAACAACCTTTACGAAGAGGTTTAGAAAAAGCAGGACAAGTAAATCGTAGTGACATGTTGGTTTGGGAGAAACAAAATAGGTCTTCTGTTGGCAATTCACAGACATCAAAACCAAGAGTTATGTTGTCATACATTAAAGAGACCTGTACAATTAGAAACCTCTCCCAAAAATATTGGCATGTCCTAAGTGAAGATCCAGATATAAGTAGCAAAATAGGACGTACAGTGTCTATTGCATATAAAAGAGCTCCAGCTATGAAAAATATATTGGTACATGGTTATTTTGAGGAAAGACAGCATAAATCCTGGCTTGAAGAAATAAGCAAAGACTTTAGGAAGTGCTTCCATTGTAAAGCCAGCAAAAATATAAGATCATATAAGGACGTGAATCGTAATGAAATTATAATTAATCAGAAGATCACCTGTGAAACCACACATGTGGTATATATACTTGAGTGTCAATGTGGGCTGAGATACATTGGGAGCACCATTTGCCAATTAAAAAAGAGAATTCTTGAACATATCAGAGCCATAGAAAATAAGGATACAACGTATGCTATAGCCAGGCATATCAAAAAGGTACACACAGATTCCACATGAAAATCTTGCGATATTTTGGGGTGGGTATAGTAACTTTATCTCCCAGAGGTGGAGACAGAGAACAGACATTAAGAAGGGGAGAGTCCAGATATATTATGAAACTTAAAACTAAACATCCGTGGGATTTGAACCTTGACAGGTAACTTTATGTACATGTATAATCTTGCAATAAGACTGTAGGCTGGAGGGAAATTATCACAGACTTTTAGATCTAGATAAATTATTTGAGTATGTCATGCTTTAGAATGTTTGTTACAGCTCTTTGAAAACGAAAATGATCTAAGTATGAATCATAGTTATTGGATGAAAGATTCCACTGATGGTTCATTTATTTGCAGGTCAGCCAGTGAGGGAAGGCAGCAGTCCCTGTAAGGATGTGGAACTTCATGTGCATTGATGAATTATATGTTGAGAATAATTCTTAGTAATAGTTTGCCAAGAATGGTTTAAAAGAGGTTTTGTCAAGGGAAAAATTATTTGAATAAAGGGTTTGTGTTGGCAAATGTTTATGTGCTGATTCAAAATAACAATGAAACTTATAGCAACGGGTTAATATGTTTAAGGCAAACTCACTAGAGGGTGTGGAAGGGGAGGAGATGCAAATAGAGTGGTATGATACATGCCCATGCGGGGGTAAGAATGAGTCCATTTTGTTTTTGTTTTTAAGCTTTTTCAGATTGAAAGTCATCTACAGGATAGGAAACGTACCATAACCACAAAAAATGATTGGGTAGGTGGCTTTGATATTGCAGATCATAAACAGTTTTTAATTGTAATTTGGTGATTTCTGTATGATTGACTATATATACCACAATGCACTGCATGAGTGATGCCCAAGAGCGGGAAAGAATGAGTATGGTTTGATTTTTGATTTAAAGCTGTGGATCTGTAAAACAAAAAATGGTGGTAATAGATTACCTCCAAGAAAGATTGCCCATGAATACCAGAAATGTTTTTTGTTATTTGGATTCGAAAAGCTGATTACAAACAGTTTTGATCAGAATTTGGTGAATTTTTTGACAACTCACCGCCGACACCAGAATGCTTTGCATGAATTATAAAAAAGAGAGGGATAGGGAAAGAATATACCCCTGCAGGTTAGAGTTTCTCTGGCAGGACTGCCTGAGTCATAACACTCTGAATTTGGATTGTGGAGGTTCAGCCTATCTCATCATGTTGAGGAGAGGGAGACATCTGTCCATACTTCATTCTTCTCGAGGGGTTGTAACTTGCATCACCCTATTGGGGATGAGGAGATCTAACCAGGTATGCTCCCCCAAAACTGGGTGGTTTACGACAATACATTGTATGTCTTTGCAACGCTGGGAGCCATCATGATTAAGAACCTTACCATATCCATTGTAATGCTTTCTTCATTGAATCATGGGTAAACCAACAGCCACCGAACACCTGTGACCTATTCAATCAGAACATCTTGATGTGTTGGTACTTCAATTTTAGTTTTTCCCTTTATTTTCCATCCTTTCACGCAATGAATATCACATAGCAAATGCCATGGGCAAGCTTGACAGTGTTACCAAGTTCCAGCTATGAAATCACATAGACAATACAGCAGAGATATCCCATCAAATTATGCATGTGCTGTATGAAATGTTATCCACCCTCCGGCCTACATGTAATGAATACTGTGTTTATATTTATTTAATATACCTGCGCAAGAGACTTCTCTCACAGGGTCTCTTGGCACTGCCTTAGGATTCTGATAACCACTGTGAAGAAGACCCTTCGAAACAACTAAAACAACAAAATATATTCCAGTGTGTGTTTTGGAAAAATAGCCATATTTTGAGTCTCTTCTCGAACTGAAGGAGAGAAGCCTCTGAGTGAATGCCCAGTAGATTACTGTTCCGCAGAGCAGCAGTCTTAATTCTAAAGTCTCTACCACTCAGATTCTTAAACCTGGTTTTCCTGATGGAAAAATGGCCTGATTTTGCGATCACATGGTACGCCCCAGTAAATAATTCATGATTTTCTTAGTCAAGTTAGCTGACTCGAGGTATTGTACATTCTGTAAGCCAACATGCGGACTTGAACACAGTCTGTTTGTGAACTAGCAGACACAAAGGAGTGTCGCCCAGTTCAGGACCATGGGCCTGATTACAACTTTGGAGGAGGGTGTTAATCCGTCCCAAATGTGACGGATATCCTGCCCACCGTATTACAAGTTCCATAGGATATAATGGACTCGTAATACGGCGGGTGGTATATCCGTCACATTTGGGACAGATTGACACCCTCCTCCAAAGTTGTAATCAGGCCCTTAGTTTTCAAGCCCAGCACAGGCAGCAGGATCCTGCTGAAAGCATCTGTCTTCACTGTCGCTTCTGGAAGAGATGCAACTGTGGAGGGAAACACACTGGCTGAGGTCTTGATCCGCAGTCCTGGGAGTCCCAAAGCAGAACTCCAGCAGAAGCTGACTTCCAACCTTCTTGGCTGCAGGTGTTGGTTCTGAGTGGCGTAACGTTATCCCCCGCAGTACTGGGGGGCCTGAGCTCCAGACGACTGGCTTTCAAAATAGAACCCAAAGGCTCCCATGACTCTGGTTCACTTATATACACAATGTGTGTAACATACAGGCCACATGTGTAAAAACACCAGGGATGTTATGACTAAGATATGGGTTAGTGCATAGAAGAGGCGGTACTTTAGTGGGTCAACAAAACTCCACTCCACAGATAAAAATTTCTGGTCTCAACTAAAGGTTTAAAAAAGATGGCATGCGGCCACCAATGCTCTGTATGCTAAATCAGAGATCTACATATAGGGGCGCAAGTCACCCAGAGCGGCAAGGCATTGGCCAAAAGGAGCATTGTGATTAAATTTGTACCGTGTTTTAGTGAAAGAAAACAGAGTGGCGGTGAGCCACTCTGTAATGAGCCACAAAGAACATCTTTTGTCACTCATGTCCTGGCTGAAAGTGAGCGCCAACAGGGGAGGGGCCCTTAATAACCTTCACTGAGGATATTTTTACACTTTAGAGAGGCATGCTGCCCTCTGACTGTAGGCAATCATGTATTTAATTGTATTTTAAAAGGGGTAGCTAGACATAACTGCACTGCCTGACTTCAAACAAATGTTATAGAGAGCCGACAGCCATTTTTTACACAAGGCGGGTGCCACATTAAAATGTTTGAAGACCACTGTGCTAAACCTGTGACAGGGAATATAGTCTGCCATCAGTTAAATGAGGACACACTTGATGCACCCCTCCAGGTTACAGGACAGGTCCAGAAACTCACTCATGTCGAGGGTCAGATCTAGGCCTACGAGCACAAAGTAGATTAGCATGAGGCTATGGCCGAAATAAAAAAAACAGGCTACCTGATACTCGCAATAAAGCAGTTGGAAAATAGAAACAGGACAGTACACCATGCAGGGGACATTCCATTCCTAACACAAACTCACACTTCTGTAAGTTTAAAATAATTCTTACTGTGGCCTTTTGATTATTTGTAGTTTTGAAAATGTTCATTATGCAAAGCTCACAGAACACTGAGGGCCAGATTTATCAGAAAATTATGGTGTGCGGTGCTGCGCCAAATTTGGCAGCGTCAGGCACAGCCATTTTCAAAACTCATGGTTGTGCTGTATTTACTAGAACATGGCGCAACCTTGTGATTCCCCCTGTGCAGCGCTAAATTTGCTGCTGTGCCCCAACACAGCAACCCTTGCACCATAGTTCAAGGATGGTTGCGATGAGGGGGAGATTGTTTTTGTGCAGGGAGGATCAACTCCCTGCACAAAAACAATCTCAAATGGCGATTTGCTCTTTCTATGGCAGCACACATAGAAGAGCAATAAACAAGGAGAAATTAAAGCATTTCTGCTTGTTGCGCCATGCTAACGCCACTCCTGGGGTGGTGTCAGATTTGGGCACTTCCTCAGGTATACGAAAACTCGTAAATCTGAGCCAGCGTCAAAATGCAATGGGTGTTGCTGTGGCACACCCACAGTAACACCCATTGCACGCCCCTTCCACGCAAAGTGGTGCGTGTGAAGGGGCCGTATTTACAAGGTGGCGTTAAGCCACAACAAGTGGCTTAACGCCACCTTGTAAATATGGAGCAGGGCATTGCGCCACTGGAGCATCACGAAAAGTGATGCTCCAGCGGCGCTAGGGGCTCTTAAATATGTCCCTGAGTTGGAAACATCTGACTGGGATTGTATAGAAGTATTTACTATCATAATCCTTGTGTAAAGGAAAGAACGGAGGAGATTTGTTTCAGGACGAGAGATTTGGAAAAAACATGCTCTAACCACATAATCAGTGTGCAGACTGAAGTCTAGATTTGTGTCCAATAAGATTCCCAAGTTCCTTACTACCTGAAATGGAGTGAAACAGCTGTCTAGAGCAGGAGGCCACAGCCCACGTTCCCAAAGATTAATTTTCAACTGTACAAGTAAAATCTTTTATGTTGAGGGAGTCAGAAAATGTCTGCTTATCTACCCCAGAACTGACTCCAAGGGGCTAAGTTGGATGTTCTTTGACTGGTGTGTAATGAAAGACTGGTGCCAATTTAAGCTAGGATGCTTATTCTCATCTCTGATACCTATAAATCAAAATTTGATAGTCCACAACATCAGAGGTATTAGAGCGATCTACACCCAAATAAGCCGTATCCGGGATGTAAACCAGCCTCAACCTCGTCTACATACATATGTACTGCTGCAGTTGAGCAATGACCACGCTCTCCCCCATTATGTTTCTATTCTGACCTATGCCTCTAGCAGCACTGAAGATTCACCTCGTTCATAGACCGAGCACTACTAAATAACCACCAGGCTAATGCCTCTACAAAAGCATCCTGCTAGTGAATAACGATCGGAACTTGTAGTTTTACAAACATCTCCTGAGCATGGGTTTCCCCAGTATGAATCCATTTGTGGGTCTGTAAATACTCAGAAACCACTTTAATCTTTGATATACATTGACCACCAAGACCGAGTATGACTTTACGAATATAAAATATTCCTCCTGCTTGTGTGTCCACACAATACCAAAGCTGCTTGGATTTCTACCGGTGCTATTTATGGTTCATTCAGAACTGAATACTCAACCTCATGGTATATTTACCCAGGATAAACATCCCTCACAGACATGAGTCTACCAATGATGACTAGCACTCCTGCTTAAGAGTCTGCTATTCGTGCATTATGTAGCTGCAGATCTACCAGTACCAGTACTGAATGCCCCTTTTCCTTCAATCTCTGCCAATACTAAGATGCCCTCTAACATATTACGTCCATAATACTGAGCATTCAGCTAGCTCATAGGTCTCTACTAAATATCAATTTTTGCATAGGCCTACCTGTAGTGAAAACCGACATCTTCATTAGATTATCGCATACTAATCATCGGTTCACTGATACTAGATACCCAATCTTATCATTGACATGCCAGGTCCTATCTCTTCACTCTCCACCACTTTGGAATATCTTATGGATACAAATACAACTGGTGTGGAATTAGGTGATGAGATACCAGGTCGCTAGACTTAACGATGCTGGTTGGTATCTTCGCACCTAGATACTCCCATTATGAGCTAATCTCCATGGAATGGGGAATAACTGTGCAGCCTGTTTTTCTCGGTGGAATTTTCTGTTCCGTAGGGATTACCCAGCTACTGCTCTCAGTAGGTGCTACCTGTGTGCACAGGCCGAGGCTCAAGTGAGTGCATTTGGTGGCAAGGATGAATGAGGAAAGGGGAGCATATGGATCTTCAGCCACCACAGCAGGGTGCACCTTCAGCACGATCACAAAGTGACTGCTGGCCGGATTTTACTGCTGGTAGAATGGGGTCCAGTGTTCCTTTCTCTAAATCTCTTGCTGTAAGAACACCAGGCTGTTTACAATTGAGCGGGGATTCATCCCACCCGCATAATTGGGTGCTATTAAAGCTGCAGGCTTGTAAACGCTGTAGCCATGTTAGTATCCTCTGATTGAGAATTATGAAGTTCCAATAAGGTCTAGGACAGCCTTCTGTCAGACACGTCAAAAGGAAATGTAGGGAGAGAATTGAGGTTGAAGATAGAGAATTGAGTATCCTGACAGGTTTGATTAATGAGCACATCTTGACATAGTGTGTGTCCTGTGCTATCTACCATTTTCAATGTGTTAGGCTACTGAATGAATACTCACTGGTACAACATGACTTGCCTCTGTCCTGTACGCATGCGTATGACGTCAGTGTTCAATGTCCTTAAACTGGCCCATTACTTGATTGCCAGCTTATTTTAAACATTTGAAAGGATGGGCGGCAGTGATTCACTTGGCAAAATCTACAAAACTAAGGCCCATATTTATACCTTTTGAGGCAAACCAGCGCCGGCGCTGGTTTGCGTAAATTTTTTTACTGATGGCTAACGCCATTCCTATGCACCAGGCGGGTGCCTTATTCAAGGTTTGTTAGCTGGCGCTGCGGGCTGGTCGGAGTGAAAAAAAATGACTCAAACCAGGCAGCGCCAGCATAGGGCAAAATGGGGGTTGTGCGTTAAAAAAATGGTGCAAGTCAGGTTAGAGTAAAAAATGATGGCTCTAACCAGACTTGCTCCATTTTTTGGCATACAACCCCCATTGAAATGCCTCCTGTCTTAGCAAAGACAGGAGTCATGTCCCCTTGCCCAATGGCCATCCCCAGGGGAGTTCTGTCCCCTGGGCATGGCCATTGGGCACAGTGGCATGTAGGGGGGCCCAAGTTAGGCCCCCCTATGCCACTTTAAAAAAATAAAAAAATATATACTTACCTCTACATACCTGGGATGGGTCCCCCCATCCATGGGTGTCCTCCAGGGGTGGTCGAGGGTGGCAGGGGGTGTCCCTGGGGTCAGGAAAGGGCACCTCTGGACTGCTTCCATGGTCAGAGACCATGGAAGTGAGCCCACAGGTCCCATAACGCCTGCCGTCACCCATGCGTTAAAAGACGGTGCACATCAGGCTGTGCATCGTTTTTTAAGGCCCACCCCTCCTGTGCGTCAAAATGACGCAGGAGTATAAATAAGGCGCACAGGCCTTAAAGTCATTTTTTGGACGGGAACGCCTACCTTGCATGTCATTAAGGCAAGGCGGTTTCCCGCATCCAAAAAATGACGCACACGGAGGATTTTTGATGTCCGCGGGGTCGGGAGTCATAGTATAAATATGGTGCATGGTTTGCGCCAAATGTGCATCAACATTTTTGACGCACATTCGGCGCAAACAGAGTATAAATATGCCCCTAAGTGCCACGAGAAGCAGAAGTGATGTTATGCAACCTTTGACCTCCGATGATATTACAGCGATTAACCCAAATCCCATCATTTTCAGCTCAGGAGACTCATATATTCTGCTGAAAAGCTAATAAAAAGTACAGGAAAGAAAACTTTAGAAACTAAATTAGCGAAAGCACCGGATACTTTCTGTTTCAGCTACTATCTTCATACCCTTGAGGCCCGGGTTAGCACGAGCTGTGCCATGGGTACAAAAAAAAACCATGATTGGCAGCTGCTTGAGAGCCATGCAATACATCTTTTCTCACTCATGAGTGCACTCATGTATATGATCCTCACAATGGACTCCCAATATTGGTCAGTGCATCATTTTCATACATACATACATGAGAAACTGAGTTAGATTGCATTATTATTCTGAAATGTACTCACATAAATCCATTCACTGAAAACAAGGAAAAAATAGACTAGTCATCAAAAGATGAAAAATAAAATGTACAGCTACAGGGAGACTGTGTGAAGAAAGTTCAATGTATACTCATTAATTGCATGACATGGCCCTTATCTCTTTGAGTGTTTTTTTAATGGAATCGGGTCAATTGACCGCAACTTCAGGAGCTTTGACCCTAATCTAAGGTACAAAAAAATAACTATAACTCATCAACGATGTGCCCTTTAGTCTTGTTCATATACGGAATTCACCTCGAAATTGAGAATGCACAGTAACTGCGAAATGGTCCCAAATCTAGTCACTGTCGTGCAAAGGACGTAGTCTTTGAAGAAGTCCCAGTGACTCCCATGCAGAATCATGGGATGTAGCCATTGAAACTGGAAACTGTGAAGAATGTGTTCTCAATTGGTTGACGGTCTGGGGAATATTTTGTGTTGGTCAACAGCCTGGACCAGGGAATTGATGACCTGCATGGGTATTCAAGAAAATGCAGGTTGTGGCAACTCATCAGGCATTGTAAGATGGAGAGAAACAAGTTGCAGATAGGTAGACGTGTTAATAACAATAAAATGGCTATGCTGATGAACACTTAGCATTTGGTATTAGTACAATATTAGAATACAGGCCACATGTGTAAAAACACCAGGGATGTTATGACTAAGATATGGGTTAGTGCATAGAAGAGGCGGTACTTTAGTGGGTCAACAAAACTCCACTCCATATTGGAATGTTGAGTGCTCCTTTGAAGACAATGGAGTAGCTCCCGGATCTATTGGCTGCTAAAAAAACCAGGGTGCCAACATTCCAATGTTTGTCTTTCACAGCTGTTCCTGTGAACAATGGCTTCACGACCCCAAGGGGATTTCAACCCATTCAGACTCATGGAGGCCTTTATTTGACTAATTTGAACATTATTGCCCTCTATGGGCGAAATGTTCTAGTAGCCTTATAGTCCACCCTAACTGGAGTATACCGGTCATTGAAGCCCCACTCCCTTGTTAAAGGCCCTCACCTTCAGCAGCTGGGCCTTTAACGCTGGAGCAGGCCTTTAATGGCCGGTATAGCACCCAACAGCGGTCTACAAGGCTAAACAAAAACATTGGGATGTTGTGAGCACCAGTGAAGACAGTCAAGTGGCTTGGGGCTAATACAGGGTAGTATAATCCTTCAATGCCAAGGTCCGGCCTACCTCAACCACCGCCTACACTTTCATCAACCTCCCAGTAATCTTCGCTCCACACACCATGCCCTCGCCCGAATCCCATGCATTTGACGATGCCACTCAGGAGGACGCTTCTTCTCCCACCTTGTCGCCAAAGCCTGGAACGCCCTCCATCTCCACCTACGCACTGCACTCTCACTAACCAACCTCAGGAAGGGACTCAAGACCTGGCTTTTTTTACTATCAGCAGCAACAAGTGCCTGGATCCCCATTGAGGTGATAATCAGTGCTCTACAGATAATTGATTGATTGATTGTATACTCAGAAATGATATTATTGAACCTGCAGACGGAGATATTTGCATATAGGCATAGACTAGAAAGCCAGTCGTAAAGTTGCCGTTAGTAACTTTATGGTATTATTTTGTTCATAAGTCTCCCTTGCTAAAGCGCGTGGATGATTGAAAATCTTACTATTGGGTGGAGAACTGGTGAATATCATTAGGGCTGGGGCCTCCGATGAGGCCTAGGTGGAAATCTGCCTGCACAGAAATCTCGGCCCATATACTTCACTTTATGAATAGGGCCCCATGTATTTACTGACCTCATAGGTGATTTCTGAGCAGGTGGTTACCACTTGCTTTAGAGTTGAAGAGCTTTTTAAGGCTAGTTATGCCTACTGCAGCTGGGTACAACACAGCATTCGAAATGAGGTCATGCAAGTCCTTCTCAGGCTCAGAGGCTGGTTACATCATTACAGTAAATAATAAAATGGGGTCTGTCAAATAAACAGGAGTTTCAAGAAAACATGTTTTTTCAACTGCCTTTTTCGAAACTTAAGATAGCCATCGCCAATGCATAGTAAGGTGCACTGATGTTACTGTGCCAGGGCAATTCTTAATGTAATAAGTTCCTTTATTAATCTTAGGATATAAATAGCAAAAGAATCCCTGTTTCATATTTATTTAAAGATTATTATAAACATTGAAGTCTCCATCTCGTAAAAGTTAACAACACCATTTGTGGTCTGATACAGCCAAGAAAAGTGTATTTTTGCAAAGAACTACCTCATGCAAAGAAGTCGAAGAGTACATAAATAATGGAATCCTTGAATATTCAAGCACTGTCAGCAACGAGGCATTTCATAAACCAGTGCCAGGTGTAGACGTATTACAAGGCAGAGGTCTTTACGTCATGTGTGATGGTGCATGCCATTGTCAATGTGGCATAATGTTAGCAATGCTTATGTGGTGCAGGAAAATATACCGTTGCCAAAATGTGGTGGGATTGTGAAATGGAAACAATCAGGCTACAACCAAATTATTCCATTTTCTAAAACAACCTGACATATAAAGAAAAGAGTAAAATAACCCAAAATAGCCAGAGCAAACTCTTAGGTGAGGAAAATGAGGGCAATTGGTGATGAGTCCATTATGCTATACATAAAACAAAAGGGATATTGATTCAAATCCCTTGGGTGCATTAAAACCACGCCAGGGGAGAAAATGATATGGACAGCGAGGTGGAAAGAAGGCAAATCATAATTTGTTTATTAGATAAGAGGTATTTAATAATTTCAGAAATATACGGAATGGAAGGATAGCAAATCTCACATGTGGACATTTGTTTGCATTGAATTAGTTAGTATTACGATACGTTTAAATCTCTGCTGCCTTCACAGGTGCCATATTCAGACTAACATTCTTTTCGAGGTGGTCGACTGAGTGATCAAGTGCCATACCTTTAGTTTGCCATACATTTAAAAACGTTTATGCCTGCAATTTTGGCTGATGAATTAAGCATGCAAATTAGTAATTGTAATGAGGCACATGGCTGTAACCTGTGAAATAATGGTATTGGAATGAAAATGTTCTAAAAGAAGTGGTATAATTATGCCACGTTATAATGTGGGACATTATTTAATTAAAAGGATACAGTTTCTGGTGTTTTGCTGATTTTGCTCCTGCTCATTCCACTTCCCAATCGGCTGCCTGCTGCAAGTGTTTTTGCGCAGTGTTTCCACAGAGCACCGAAGCATAGTGATGTCAATGGATCCAAATTGCTAAATTGGCTGGATTGAAGGAGAGGGTGATCTTGTGTTGCAAGAAAAATGAGAAAAATTGTAGGTTTGAACTGCCAAAAGTAAATATTGGATTCGCGTGATATTGGAGCTCAGAAAATATTTGAGTTCAGCATCCACAATATCAATTGATTTTGCCAAGATCCCCAGAGTTTAGCTGGCAGGAAAGATAGATGTTTCTATTTTGTGGGTTTCCAATGTCATTGGTGCATTTGATTGCACTCATGAGTGCTCCCTCAGATCCAACCGAAACATCAGGCTTTGTGAAAAATGATTAAGTGATTTGCCATGCACATCACACCATTATTCGTGTATGGAGTGACGTCCTTGGTTCAGTGTGTGATCCAGTCACATCGGGCAACGGTAGCCTCCTCTAAGGAAATTGTACCTTGTAGGTGAGGTACTTCATTCATGTTCATTATCCAGGTGTCATGAACAATGGTCTTGGGCTAGTAGATTATTTATTCCATGAGCTGAGCCCTGGCTGGGGTCAATTTTTGGTACTTGTCGTGTATAAGGTGTTCGTGAGTTGAACATTGGATGTAAAAATGTGTGTACCCATCATCCTTTTAGCATCTCTCATCAAAGTGGGATTGAGTTTTGGTCTCAGTCACTAGATTTTGCATGGAAAAGAAAGTGAGTAGTTGTGTAGAAACAGAAAGCTTAAATAGTGGACAAATTCGAACGTAGAGTGTAATGTTGTCAAGTTTTGAGAAATTTACTTGCCAATAGAAAATTTCTGCAGTGTGCACCAGTCGTACTTCCTTTTTGGAAATGAGGAGCTGTTGAGTAGCGGAATTTGACAGCCAGTATAGGGCTGAGAGTAAAGGTTGGGATGGTTGAACGCCTATGTTTTTGCAGCTACTATGTTTTTGACACGGTACAACTTTGAAACAGCTCAGTGAGAGGCAAACGGAAGGATCTTCTTGTGTAATGTTCAATATCCGTATAATAGGGTGAAACTCATCAACAAAATAATAGTGGGCCAAATTAACTTCATACTAATCATTTGAAGAAGCTCTAAGGGAAAAGTATAGACTTCAAACAGGAAAACATGGCAAATAATGTGACTGAACACAGAGGTTACCTGTTTCGGTTGAGAGAGGTGAGATAAACCAGTAAGAGAGCAGGGGAACATGTTTCCAGAACTGATCCTTTTTACTATCAAGTGCTATCTGGGTCTCCGAGTGGTAACAAGGACGCTGTAGTGTTTTCTGAGTCTGCTTTCAGCGTATCTACAGTACACTCCACTTCAACTCTTTCTGTGAATCTTTGGATGTCCTTTTGTGGTTTGTCTGGTGACTTCCCTATTGTGCTTCTTGGGCCATGTAAATGATAAAAGAGAGTGGAACTTTGTTTCCTCAGTAATTTTTCTTTTGCACCATTAGACTTTGAATTCCTAACCTAGTTTGTATCTTGGTTTTAAACCGTTCTAGGGAAAGTTGATGGGATTTATCCCTTAAATCCAAATATGAACAATTTCTGGTCTGGCTTCTGCCCCCTACCTGATGTTTTGCTGTAGCCAAGAGTTTATGTATTAATCCGACGCTAAGGATGACTTCCTTTTTTCTGTAAACTTGAAGTCCAGTAAGCGCAAGCACTAGATTGATATATTTAGAGCAGAGATCCAGAAATTGTTTAATTGTTAAATTAATCGTTCCATTAAATACAACAGTCTATCCACTTGGATTTATCAATTTGGGTTTTCCTAGATTGTGGCCATCACTTACACTTTAATGTGTTTTTCCTTTAATAAATGTCCTCCATGTTTTCTTATATATCTCATGTGATCTTCGGTGAAGCAGTCCTCTACACAAACATGCAAACATCTAATCTGGAATTATTTCTAGTCTGGCCTTCAATGAAGCATACCTGAACTCCTGTGAATTCAGTCATTCGTAAAGGCAATTCGAACTCAGTCAAGCCCCAAAACGATGAAGTAACTGTGGACTCCTACTCTCAGAGGCTAGCTAGCCTTCTAAGCACTCGCTGACTGTATCGCTGCCTTGTACAGCCCTCTGTTGCCATTTGGCTAGGCTCGATCTACTCAAATGAACACTTACATACATAAATGCATACAAAAGTCCCCTCCTTCCTCATACCTAGCAAATATACATTTTTAAATCTGCAGGGGAGACAATGTTGGTCGACATATCTCCACTCTATTCTGTGTTCAAGCATACCGCTCCATTCTCGTCATCCTGTCCTCATAACGTTCATGTACATTATAGTCAGTGAGATTTTCTTTCGTAAAGTTCCGGGTTCCTCCCCTCAAAGGTAATCTTTTCCCTCTTAGGAGTCGGCTTCTTAACCGCTCTTTGCCTGAGCTGACAGGCCCATGTATGGAAGCAATAGTTTCACACATGGGTTTCCTTCCTTTTAAGCTTTGGCTCCATGGTTTATTTGACCATCTACTGATCCACTCTGTTCCTCATTCTCCCTTCTCTATTCTGTAGTTGTCCCATTGAACCTGATAGGATGCTGCTTTGATTCTGAATTCTACATGAATTCGAAAAAAACAGCAATTAGCCTCTATTGATTTTTCACTTGCACTGAGAATACGGTGGCTCACCGTTGAGCCACCATGTTATGAGGCTCATATTCCCATCTAAGTGGATGATGTGCTTAGAAGCAGAAAGCTGGGACACTTTCCAGTACACACTATAGGCTAGTACAGCACAGGGAGGAGATATGGCCGCAGAAACCAGTTGGCCAATAGCATTGCTTCCCTCTCGTCTGAACATGGCAGGCAGGCACAATAGGTAGTAGACTCAAGCACAGTCAGAGCGGGTGGAATTATGTGGCAGTGGACGATCGCATTATACATAATGATTGACCAAAGTATCGAGATAGAAAAGGCAAATTATGTGGAATTATGCAGCAACTTCTGTGGCAGTACTTTTGCTATTTTCTCATGTGAACACACGTTGATACAAAAGTGTTCAGATGACGTGAAAATATAAAGGTTTCCTCAGAATTAAAAGTATACGCAGTCCTCAGATCATATTGAAATTCTATTTGCCAACAACAGATGACCTTATTTCACGTGCAAGCACGTGAACACCTTTATATTTACACTGCCCTCTCTAACTCCCAGTTACAATTAATTGTACAATGTTAAACTCAGCAGAAGACAAGCCTGCATGCACACACTTCACATAGTAAAACATGTCCCATAATTTGTGTATCCGAGTAATGTTTTCGAACTGAGTTTTCGTTATATGCTGTTCACCACTAGAAACATCTATTTCCATTAAGCGACAGCCAAGAAGAACAGAATTCTATGCCATTACCAAGCAGGCCTAACCATGCATGCGACATTACCACGCATGCCATTACCACGCATGCCTTTACCACGAATTCCATGGTAGAGGCATGAATGGTAAAGGCATATTTGTTGTTAAGGTTTTACAGGTATGTATTAAATATATATATATGTGTGTATATATATATATATATATATATATGGTTGTTTTTAGGATTTGGGGTGGAATAGGTTTGTGGCATGAGTCATTTTAGGGTTTAGGGTGGGTATGAATTTTTGGATGGTAATGGTATTTTTAGGGCTTATGATGGGTATGGGTTTTTTAATAGTAGGGGTATTTTTAGGGATTTGGGTGGGTATGGGTATGGGGTCATAAGGGTATTTTTAGGAATTATGGTGGGTATGGGTTTTGGGGTGGTAAGGGTATTTTTAGAATATACGGTGGATATGCATTTTTGTGTGGTACAGGCTTTTCAGGTTTTAGGGTAGGTATGAGTTTTTGGGAGGTAAGGACATTTTTAGGTTTTAGGGTGGGTATGAGTTTTATGCATGCACTTGTGTGTGTGCGTGTGTGTGTGTGTACACATATACAATTTTTATCAATGTTCTTCTTACATCAAGACAGTCACACCTTTCAACTCAAAGTAATCATACCACAACACCAGACAACAAATTTAGAAAGCAGGAGATCGCTGATGATGTACAGATCATTTTATTGGGACATAGCTTGCCCCAAACCACATAGGAATGTCAACGCATTTCAGCAAATGCAGAAATATATATATATTAACTTACCACTTAAACTTTTGCCACACATATGCCTTTACCAGTCATGCCTTTACAACCAGAGACATTAGGAGAAAGGGGAAAAAAGAAGATAAGAGACATTGGGAGAAAGGGGAAAAAGCAGATAAACAGCGAAAAATTGGGAAAAGAGGGATGAAAGAGGACCTGCAAGAGCGTGGTACCAAGACAAGCAGTGAAGAGCAGTGGAAGAAAAGGCATGAGTGGAAAGCAATATTAGGCATCAGTGGTGCTCGCCAACCCTGGCATTCGGCAACACTGGCAATGGACATATAAGAAAACTTTGGACCCTTGCACTTCTTTTTTTTTTACAAATTATGTACTGCTTAAATCCTACTATAACACCTCTCTTTACACCGCCCCTTACATTAACCTTTAAATCATCTTTTACTTGAAAATTAACCATAACTCAACTCCTAAAGTTAGCCTAATCCAAATCCAAAACTTTACCCCAAACTTAAGTAACCCAAATTGTAACTTACCCCAAGCCTACTCCATACACCTTGCCTTACGTTATTCCTCACACCATAGTTTTATATAACCCTAACCCATAAACATAACTCAAGTCTGACCTTAAATGCCCCACGGTTGAATTCCTAGCCCATGCATTTTTCCAGCAACTTAGTCAACTTTTTTGTAGACTCTACTTTTTTGTTAATATTTTTTGTAGTCCTATTTCTTGTGTCTATACTTTTTTGTCCATACTTTTTGTTCCTTCTATTTTTTTACCTTTTTACTGAAACCCTAGGTCATTGTCCAGTAATCAATGACAGCCTAAGACCTGGAGAAAAGGCCTAATTCTCTGGCATGATGATGAACGCTTCAAGTTGTCCATTACCACCCAGGATATACACTAACATTTTATATGATCTTGAAAAAGAATACTATCTTAGTCAAGACACTGATTTGCCCTATCTTGCACATTTGTCCACTGCGTGTTATTACACCTTTTTGTAATTTCTTATGATTCTCTTAGTTAAAAGGCCTTGACTTAGTGCATTGGATTCCCAGTGTTCCAGTGGCCTAATGAGATCTGTCCTTTCTCTCAGAGGACTTATCCAATCACTGTGTTGCCTTGTGAAAAACATATATTTTTTATGGAAATCCTCAAAACTGGCTTTTTTCTCTTTTTCCGATTGCCCGGAAGAAATTTGATTTGATTTGATTCAGCTGATGCTGACACTTTTTATTTCCTGACTTGATCATGCAAATTGTATTTTTATGCTCCCTCCCTTTTTTAGCTAGACTTTACAGCACCTAGAGAATGCCATAGTTCGACTCATCCTCTGGCTGGAACACAGACGTTGTAATACCTCCAACTTTAGGGCATTGTATTAGTCATTGGTCTTTTGTTGGTTGGCCTGCCTTACCCTCTTAATAGACCAGTGGCCCTCTAATGGAACTAGACTTTCTACCAATTGAGATTATTCAGTCACCATCTTCACGTGCAGACCAGGGCATCGCTAACAGTCAAGTGGTGCTGATGGGACAGTGGCACCGGATCCCAGAGGTATGAGGGGCCAATCTTAATCTGCATCTGCAGGCCGCTGGCTCAGACTGTTTTTTGCAAGTGTCTGCCTGGCGCCACTTCCTTATGGCTCTCAGGGAGGAATCACTGTCAAAGAAAGTGAAAGGGGCCCGGGAAGGGTCAGGCAAACCCAGAACACTCAGAGGCTCCACGGGAATAGGGAAGAAGCAGAAGCAGCATGGTCGGGCTCATTGTGAGGAGAATAACTGAGGAAATGAAAGAAGATGAGATGAAAAGTGACAGAAGCGACCAGTAGTAAAGAGAAAGAGGGGAAGAAAAGGAAGGCAATGGAGGTTTAAAAACAAGTGATGTAGCTAGAAAGGCTTGCTGTGTATTAGACACAAAGAAAGTAGGGAAGTGGTAAGGAGGGGATAAAAAAAAAAAACACAACGGCTAGAATGAGAGAGCCCAAAGAAGGAGAAGAGACCGTGAGAGAAATAGGATAAAGAGCACCTGAAAAAAGAATAGATTTAACGATGGGCGTGAAGAGAAATGGAGCAGGAGGTAAGAAGAACCAAATGTAATGAAAGAGAAGAAATCAAAAAAAGGTGTGAAGGAAAGAAAGAGATTTGAAGGAAATTGGAAAAAGGAGATTGGAGAAAAAAGGGAGGAAGAGGGAATATAACAATCCCAAAAGGAGATCTGAGCAGACTTGTCTAGTCACCAGCAATGTGCAGGTGTCAGCTGATTTCCATGCTAAACACCTACATGTACACAAAATTATACAGTGACCCTCGAAGGGTCTGAAGGAACAGGAATTGCACCAAACTGCTCTTGATCTGTTTTTACAATGAGGAGCTACCCTGTGCTACCCGAGCCATCATGTGCTGGTACAAAGCGAATAAACTTGCTTCGATAGCCACCTCTGCATGCCCCTAATGTCTTAATATGCCAATGCTCTCCAATACGTGTGTGCAGATAGCAACGACAGACGGGATACCAAGATCAGTCCTGGCAAAAATGTTCAAGCCAGTCCCACAATGCAGGTGACCGAATCACTGAGAGAATATTGGGAACAAAAATACTGTGGGGACAAACTATTGTGTCAAAAATATCGAGAAAGTACATGCAAATAGGTAAGTATAGATTTACTATTCTTAACTCCACATCCACGTACCTAGAAGATATATATATCATCAAGGTACATATATGTGGAGTTATATATATCTAGTAAATGTTTGCTTATCTGTAGAAAATTACCTTCACAATATTTTTGTCCTCGATATTGCTGACACAATATTTTAGCCCACAATATTTTTGTTTCTGATATTCTGTATAAATACCCAGGTGACGATATCTAAAATGGAGCCCTCTGGGCATTGGTGAGTCTCGGCAGGCCCTTCCTCTCCAAAAGCAACCACTGAAGTTGCAGCTCACCTGGCAAATGCCAGAGTAGTATAGTGGCCAATAGAACAACTGTAGGTAGCTGGGAGAAGGCGTCACAGGTGTTGAAGCAGCTCTGCGCAGTCAGAAACCTGCAACGAGCTAGGTAAGGTTCCATGACCTGACCTTGTCAGGCAGAAAAACACGTATGCCAGCCCAGCATAACACATTTTAAATGATGTCTTACTGAAAGTTTCAATTTTTCAGGGGTGGCTTCTCCATTAAGACAGAGGATCATCGCCCTACTTAAATGCACCCAGAAGATGAAGAATAAAATGGTAATAAAGTTAATTTATTACCATTTTAATTTTAGTCATCCCGCCCTGAACCGAGTGTCAGGATGATATGAGGCCTGCTGAGTGGCAGCATTGGTGGGCTGCCTGTCCGCTAGTTTATAGTGCACGTGTCACTTTTGCCAGCTGTCTTGCAACGGCCAGCCCGCTTGCGCTATAAACCTCTCAACCCAGCTATCTCAGACAGCTGGGTTGTGAGCCTGCACAGGCCTCCAGTGTCTTCGGGAACAACGAGAGAGGCCACTCTCTCCAGTCCTGGTGCTTCTCTCGTGCTGGTTAACAGCATGAGAGCAGCTCCAGGATTGGTTAAGGGAGTTAGCTGGGGCCCTGAACGAGACGTGACAAGGAGAGGAGGACCGTAGCAAGGAGGCCGTGTCTGCAGCAAGCATCTTAAGTAACTTTTTATTTATTTCATTTATGTATTTATTTTATTTCTGTTGTGTATTTATTTTATGCACTCACCCATTTATCTGCACCTCCAATCACTGTCCTTGCCAGCCACCACTGGAATTTGTTAACGAAGGGAATGGTACAAGTGTTGTATGCACGAAATGACTGGATACCATGCAACCCAGACTTCATTAGATCCAACGACTGGCAGAGCTGGCCAGTACCAGGGGAGAAACTGGCTAGAGGCTCAGCTGATGCAGAATTCCCCAGGCTCTACCTTATACATTGGCAGAAGAGTGGCCAAAATTACCTCAGTGCTCTAAAAGGGTAGGTAAGTTAGTTTCTCACCTTTATAACGAACGGGCATGGGGCTATACCCCATCAATGTTAACGGGACTACTTTGAAAACCCCAGAAAAGATAAATAAAAACAATGATCATGGTAGAATATATCAATAATGCCTTCTCAATGGGCTGCGTTAAATTATGTCTCCACTCCTTATTTGAAATCAAAGCAAAACTGAAACATAAATGTTATCCTTCCTCAAATATAAACTACTTGCAAATAATAACGGGAATTTCCTAAAGAAAATTTTGTTTGGCGTTTCAAGACTTACTTGTGCATGCTTCAAATTCCCAACTATTTTGCCAGCCTTCTTCCATCTATTCTTGTGTTCTGCAAACAACTCGGCTTCATTTAGGCACAGCCTATAGGATCAGAGACCCAGAGCACATGATCATTTTTCCAGGATCACACACTTAGTCAAATGGACAGTTATGGTGTACACATAGCACCTTCTGATACTGTCTGCAGCTTTCCAGCTGGACCACCTCACTGTATCACATTCTGCTCACATTCCTTTAAAATCAAAAGAAGGAAGACTGACTGTCTTGATTTTGCGGTAGAATGGAAGTGCCCACCCAATCTGTAGACATTATTCTTCCAAGAAACAGGTCCTTTTGTACTGCAATGTTTATCTATGTATAGAACGTTTTAAAATCCTTGTAGATTTGTTTCAGTTTCAAATCTCTGACAAGGTCGTGTAGGTCAGCATTCTTTGCACCTAAATGTCCTTATTGATTCACATCAGTGATGATACCTCATTTGAACCTATTATAAAAGATTTGTAGTAAGCTTAAGGTTAATTAATTGAGCATCCCTGAAAGAAGCGGGGATGCAGGCAGTGGTAGCTTGCTGAATGACACAGAGATGATATACCAGATTTGTTTGATAAAAATAGGGTAAGCTTAGCCCAGAAAGACCAGGCCCAGCCATCTTTGAAGCTGGCCAAACGGTTCTCGTTTGCATTCTAAGCGCCTCAGGGACTTACTCAAACAAATTTACCACAACATTTACAAACTTGGTGTAAACCTTTATCAGCTCTCCTTAGTTAGTGAGCTTTTCTGCTTTAGGCTGCACCGTGTCCCGATTCGGAAAGAACACAACCCTAGGATTGCTGGACAAGCCCTTATGTAAAGCCATATTTAAACCATATCCAGCTTGGACCACTGAACAGGCTGATCATGCTGTTAAACATATCAGTCTCCCAAAATGTCGAGCATAGCAACAACCTCGACCTTGGTGACACACATCGCACATATAGCCTCACCCTCATTTGTTTGCCTTGGAATGCTGTGAAGCTTGTTCGAGGAGAGACGGAGTGAGAGAAAAACAGAGAGAGAGAGTAGGTGAAATTGAAAAGAAGAAATTGGAGAGAAGGACGGTGGAGAAACGAAGGAGCTGGAAGGGAAGAAAGTAATGAGTGAGTACAAAGGTAGGAAGAAAATGAGAATATGTAAGAAAGACGATAAAAGAGCTAGCAAAAGTGCAGTGAGGGGAAAGTAAAGCAGCAGAACCACGGAAGGTGGAGAGAAGATGGAGACAGATGAAAGAGTGAAGTGAAGGCAAGATATAAATGTGAAAATCAAAGGGAGCAAGGGGCCACAGAGAAGGGTAGACAGCAGATGAAAGAGCAGAGACGGAATGAGGGAGAAAGTGGGGATGCAGGGAAGGGGCAAAAAAAGAAGATAGCTAAGGGGAGCAAGGAAAGAAGAAAAATCTAAGAAACGGAGGAAGGATGTAAAGATGGGTAAGGATGAGGCTCAGAGTGAGTGGAAGTGGATGGGTAAGATAAACTTAAATGAAGGAGAGGAAAGGAAAGGAGACACTGATGGATAGAGAGAATAGAAGGAGAAACAAAATGCAGAATGAGACCCCTACGCAGGTAACTAGTAGCTGTCACGTGGGTAGCAGAGCAGACTCACCGCAGTCCTGGGTGCATGGAACCCATCGCATCTCAGACACACTTACCGGGGCATAACACAGGCCCCTGCAGGCCTGGCAGTGCATGGGGGACCAATCCTTCAAGGGGCTCCCAAACCTTCAAGGGGCCCCCATTCAGCCCAAGATCAATGTATCTGTGAGATATGGAAGACTCAGGGGCCCCTACACTTTCTGCAGGGGACCCATTATTTTGTGTTAGGCCTCTGTATGGCTGTAGTTTATACTGACCCGAGTGGGGCAGGAGCTTATTTGTCTTGGTTGATTTACGGCCCATCGAAGCGTTAATGCGCAGCCGACGCAGACCGTGTATTCATCCTCCGCCCCTCGCACTGGAGAGCGGAGTATCGCACTCCTTAGTTTATTTAGATCATTGCTTTAGGGGGCGGGGCTTTAATTGCTTTTATGTTAACTACAGAGTTGATACTGCACTGTATGTTACGTTGTATATCCTTTAATGTATAGTTTTTACATTATAATTCAATCGTTTTTAATTTCCATTCGTTATTTGTGTAGGCAAAGATTGAAATTCTGGCAGATTCATTCAATCTTTCATGCTTCCTAGGTCAATAAAATGAGCACCATTTAGTTAGGTATCAACAGTTACGCCTTTCTCGGAGCCAAAAAGTGAAGATGTGCTTTACAATACACTTGTTATGTTATTGTTGTGCTTTATCACTATTGCGGTAAAACATACGTCTGTTTCCTCTGCCAGCCACTCTTTTTCTGCAGATTAACCACAATACGGAAAACAATGTTCTCCTTGTGATCAGAACATCAATTTACCAAGTTCCCAACTCAATGTCCACAACTTAAAAAACACACATCTTTATCCAGTGCTATCGGTTGTATTATTACTTGTTTTCGGCTGTTGTTTCAGCGCTAAGAAGTTTAGATAGGCACACTGGCGCTACAGAAAGACAAACGATAACGCTTTACGGACACATATAGGTGACCATCGTTGACAAATGTCGCTAAATGTATATGTACTGTGCAGAGCTATAGTGCCTGAGCCAAATGCGTCTTCACTCATCGAGATTAAGAACAAAACGAACGCTTGTTTCTCCTTTGCGCACCCCAGGTTGGAAGCACTGGCCTGTCCTGGTCGGCCTGTCCTTTGACCAGGGCTGCAGCCTCGCACACTCAGGGGCCCCCTATAAATACGGATCAGCTGCGCGTGCGCGCATAGGTTTTTTGGACAGATTACGGATGGGCCTGAAGTTTGTTTAACATTGAGTAAGGTTGTGATTTGCTGCTCCCTTTTTTGTATCATTAAATATGAAACAGTGTCTCAGAGTTTCTTTAACTAAAGAGCATGGTGCTCTCCTATCCAGACCAGTAGCCACTGCCCTAAACCCGTGCCACAGCGCGACCAGCGCCGTAATGCAGGCCCGTGAAGCCCTGCGGCGCAGGTGGCAGGGCAGGGGGCAACTCATCAGGGAGACGCATGTGGCCCACGGTAATGAATATCTGTAAAATATTGGGGACTCCGTGCCCCCTCATCACATTCGCGTTACGTAACGCCACTGACCGTGGCCTCTCGAGTGCGTGGCAGCGGCGCGGCCCTCGGAAAGCTGACCTCCCAGACAGAGGCCTGTCACCGGGCCGTCAGCGCTGCCGTGGGGCTGCGCAGCTGGGCCCTCTGTCACCCGCCGCCATCGAGATCCGCGCACTGCGCAGACAGAAAACTGTCAAGAGCGGCAAAGCGACGAACTGATAGGGTCGAAAGGGGAAGGGCGAGCCATCTGCTGAGGCAGTGATCGCTTTGTAAGCAGCTCGCAAAGAACGCCGCAGACACCGCTAGAAGGGTGCACTGTAAATACAAAACGTGAGCATACTTAGCTGTTTTAGGCAGGGTTACCTTAAGCAACTTGTGGGTCTGGGTAAAAAAAAAAAATGTTTTCCCTGGCCTGGAACAGCTTAGAATGAATTTTTGTACCCATTTTCTGCCAATTCATTCCCCGCGATAGCAAAGACAATTTAATCATATGTTAAAGATTGAGATAACAGACAAAATGGAGATAAAAGTTCTCTTTCTTCGGTTCCCCTGGTAGGTGGGAGCCAGTTGCCCTCTATGGGGAGGAGAGGCACGGAAACTCGACACCGTTGCTGTGTGTAAAAGGCCGCTTTATTGGAACAGGTGCACTTACAACAAATAGCCTTTGCCTTACAAAACTAAAACCTCACTATACATCAAGTCCACCTAAACCCCACAATCCTACCCCCTCCCCTACCCCAACCTCCCCCCTCCCCCCTCCCAGTCAGGTTCTCCTGCCTCCTCCCTCAACTCCTGTTTAACTACTTCCCAAACCTACTCATTTGTCTTCCTCCTGAACACTTCCAATCTTCCTTCCTGCCCGACGCTACCTGCTGCTGTACCCCCCTTACTATCCAAAATTGCCCTGCCATCCTGCCCATCCGCCTGTGTTTCGTTGGCTGCAAGCTCTCTTCGCCGCCACCAGAAAAAGCCCAAAGCCTTTTTCTGCCCCCCCGTTAAGACTCCCGGAAAAGAGCTCTCAATGCGTCCTTCAACTGTAAGAGGTACAGCTCCATGCCTATGAAAGACAAATGTACCCCATCGTCCCTAAAAAATTTGGAGTCCTCGAAGCGCAAATCTTTATGTTCCAAAAACGTAATGCCCTTCTCCAAACAAAATCCCTTAATCTCCTTATTAACCTTCCGCCTAGCCCTTTCAACTGCCCCTGGTTTCCGCGCACCTCTCCACACCCGACGCGGGACAAACCCAGTAAACAAAACATGCGAGCCACGCCACTGTGACAGAATCAGTGACAAGTCCCTCTTCATTGCCTTCACCAAGTCCAAACCTGTTTTAACTACCATATAAATTTCCCCCAAATAGAGACACAAAACATCAGGACAAGGCCCGCCCCCCCGGTCCCCCTGCAAACGCGATAAAAGCTCCTGCCACTGCATGCCCCCTTTCCCAAACCAACGGACTTGATAACGCCGTAAATCTAGGCCTAAATTCTCGCCCAATGCTGTCCGCCGAGCCTGACGCTGGGCCAATTTTACGAAAGAGTGGCCAACCACCCAAATGAGCACAAATTCCTCGTCGGGGCCAGCTACAACACCTGAAACAGAAAGAAAGACCATTAATGCGCGCCCCCTGCTGACACGTCCCGCCCCCTGACATAGACTTTAAAGCAATCAGACTTCCACCTACCCAAAGACATGAGAGCCTCCCTTGTCCAACCCTTCCGCCCCGCCTCAGTCGCTATCCCGATCCTGAAAGAGTAGGTGCCAAAACAACGAGGGTCCTCGCCCAGGGACACTAAGCCCTTTCGCAAAACTGCCAACAACTGTGCCGGTGTTGCTCTGGAACCGTCCGCATGGGCAAAAACGGCTCCCATAGAACTACCCCTCTGCATGCTCCACTGCCACCCCAAAGCTAATGGGCATATCTCCATTACGGGATAACGTCTAAGAAATACCACCACCCCCCTGCCCTTCTGATCCGTCTTTGATCTATAAATGTGCAGCGCGACTCCCGCGCCCCCAGCTGTACATCGGACCAACAAACCCCCGTAGAGTGTTGCGAACCCAGCAATTCCGACACCTGAAAGGCCCCAAAAAACATCCAAGACATTAGCGTACGGAAAAGGGTAGCCTCCCTCTCCGAGAAGCACACCGTACCCAACGAGCGCGACAAACCCTTTAACAAGTGCAGTGAAACCGGGCGACGACGAAGCACCGGCATATCCCCTTCCCGCGACCAACCTTCCAACATCCTCTGGCCCAATTCCACTGCCGACGGTTGGTAACTCCACAAGCATTTACCTATGAAACCAAGGGCCGCAAGCTTACCCGCTATCGTCACCAGAGACTGACCTCTTTCAATCAACGTCAGAATAAATTGCACAACGTCTTCCACCGCATCCTCTGGCCGACTCCTCCTGCGCGCACCCGTCTGTCTAAATTCCTCCCACGCTTTCACATACGCCCAGCGAGTTGAAGGGGCCAAAGAGTTTACCACCAGCTGAAGCATCCTCTCGTGCCTGTATTCCACAGCTCCTCTGGCATTCTCGTCCTGCACAACTCCGTACCCGTGACTAACCCATGGAATCTGTCCCACTGTGAACGAGACAAAGCATCGGCAATGCCATTGTCCACTCCCGGCACATGCCGCACCCGAAACGTAATGTCCAACTTCAAACACTGTAAAACAAATGCCCGAAGCAACCCAAGTACCTGGGGTTCCCTTGCAGACTGACTATTGACCAGCTGGACCACTGCCAAATTGTCCACCCTGAACAGCACTTTCTTATGTCTCAAAACCTCCCCCGACAAACACAATGCTATCACCAGGGGAAAAAGTTCCAAGAATGCAATGCTGCGCCCACCACCCCTCCACTCGGGCAGCCACTACTCTGCGCACCACTTGCCTTCCCAATAAATTCCAAAGCCCGTCGCCCCGGACACATCAGAAAATATCTGTACGTCCCATTCCCATTCCTGCCATGGTTTTAAGGGAATCCCGTTAAAAGACTACAAAAACGTAAGCCACATCCAAAGGTCCTCCCGCACGCCCACTTTGAGCCGCACATGGTGGTGAGGCAGTGTCTGGCCCGTGAGGGCTAAGGCTAAACGACGACCAAAAGTACTCCCTGCCCTCACAACCCGGCAGGCAAAGTTCAAATGGGCCAGCAATATTTGCACCTCATGCACAGGGACTTTCTTTTTTCCCAGAATGTGCGAGATTCTGTGTCTCATGTCCACCTTTTTGTCATCCAGCAACCTTGCCGTACCTGCCACTGTATCCAATTCGATACCCAAAAACGACAGCGCCGTACTAGGCCCCACTGTCTTCTCGAGGGCCAAGGGCACACCAAGGTCCCCCATAAGGTCCTGAAAACTGCTCAGCAGCTCCGCGCACCGTGGAGAGTCAGCCTCTGCCGCTAAAAAGAAGTCATCCAGGTAATGCGTAACCATTGCGTGCCCGGGCACCTCCGTGAAAATCCATTGCAGGCAGGAACTGAAACATTCGAACAGTGCACATGAGCTCGCACAACCCATCGGCAGAGCTTTGTCCACAAACCAAAATCTACCAAACTGGATACCCAGCAGCTCAAAGTCATCCGGATGAACCGGGAGCAACCGAAATGCCGATTTTATATCCGTTTTCACCATCAAAGCCCCATGCCCCAAAGCATCAACCATACCCATGGCCACATCCACCGACGCATATGACAGGCGCGTGGCCTCCTCAGGTATGAAGTCATTCACTGACGAGCCCTCCGGCCAAGACAAATGTTGTATAAAACGGTATTGTCCCTTCTCTTTCTTCGGTACCACGCCAATGGGAGACACAATGAGGTTGGGCAAGGGCCAATGGCAAAAGGAGCCCACCATACGTCCCTCCTCCACCTCCTTTACCAATTTTGCCCAGACCCAGTCCTCCTTCCCCTTTACCGATCGCAAGTTTTCAGCCCACCGACGTTGACGCGGGCCTTCGTAACCCAAACGAAAACCGTGGGTAAAGCCCCGACGCAATACGTCCGCGTCGCACTCGTTCGGGTACCTGTGCAACCACTCCGCCAATGCCGCCAACTTAACCGGCGTACAAGCCTTTTACAGTAGCTCCCTGCCTAAATCTTTGGTCGCGCCCCGCGGTTCCTGACTGCTCCCTTGCCCAAGACCCCTGTCCTTGATTGCCCGCCGCTCCTGCTGATGTCTGGCCGGAGCAATTGGTGACTGGATGCCTCCCTGCACATTTAGAACATTTGTGCCGAAATTTACAATATTCTCTGTGGCACAGGCCCTTGTTATAGTCCCAACAGGCCCCCATTCGACCGCCACCTGTAGAACTGACTCCTGACTGATTGGTACTCCCATTCCCCACCTCTTGTGTGGGGCGCTCCCGAAAGGGCCGATAAGTAATCGGAAAGCCACTGGCCGTAAAAATGGTTTTGCCAAATTTTGCCGGGCCCATTGTATGCTGCCATAAATCGCCATCTATTTCTCCCCACTTGACCTCCGGGTCCGCCGCCAAACGAGCGCGAAATTCCTCATCATATTGACGCCATGCGAAACCCCCATAATTGAGGTGGGCTTTCCGAATTATATCCATGTACTTAAATAACGCAACCGACCGCTCCGGGTAGTGTTCTCAATAAACGCTAGCGAAAATTAAAAAGGCCGCCGTCCAATTCTCTATATTCACCGGCACCCTTGGTCGTTTGGCAAGTTCAAACTCCTCCTCCTTAGACCCTTCTTTAGCTCTCACCTCCCTATGTAAAAGCTTGAGCACCTCCACGTATTCCCCCTTCCAAATCCTCTCTTGCATCAGGTGGGCCCCCAACGGTTTAGCCGTGCCCATGTATGGCAGCCTTGCCCGCTTCGCTATCGGCTGCTCCACCTTATCATCTTGCTGCTGGCTGCCCCTTTGCTGCCGCCCTAACCCTCCACTTTGCCACTTTCCGCCGCCTTACCCCCACCTTCCCCCTTTATGAGTTCCGACCCCTCAGTCCCGACGCCCATATCAGACACGTAAACGCCCTTGACCAGCCACGCTGCGCCCTTACCTAAGTCCTCCGTCGCCTCTACTGCAACTGACACCCTGCGCACGCCCGCGCTGTCCTCACCTGCAGTCAAAGACGGTGGCCGCTCCTCTGCCTTCCGTCGACCTATTTGTGATCCATCCAGAACCTTCTTTACCGCCGATAGCACCTGTCGGGGCCTCTGAAATGACTTAGACAGAACATTAGCGGGCCCCGCCCCACCCTGTGCCCACCAGTCCTCTTCCTCCCGCTCTTCAATTAACTCCCCTTTTTCCACACTGTCCTCGTCAAAATCCAAAACGCATGTCTCATCGCGCCATGAATCCCCTCCTTGAATCCCCGCGATCCTGGTGGTCTGCTTAATGCCCCCCTGCTGCGGTTCTAGGCCCGCACTCCGCACAAACTCACCACGCCTTGATGGACCCGGACGTTGCTCCCAACGAGGGGTGGCGACACCTGTGCCTCCAGACCCCCCATCAGGAGCATCCGCAGTCAATGTCCTCTTCTTCTGACCACCTGTTGACGTACACTGGCCAGCCGCCCTAGGCTCTGCCTGAACTTCACGCCAGGGTACCCGAGCCACTCGTGACTCGCCTGACTTCGCTGGACCACTCCCCTCCACCTGCCAAAAAAGGTCAGGCGAACCAGCAAAAAGGTTATCCCTGGAATGCACCCCCCGCAAACTGTCTCTCTCCAGAGGCCCCTTCAAAGTAGACCGCAAAAAGCCCCTCACCCCCAGAGACTCACCCACCTCCCAACCGCCCGGTCACCATAAACCCGGCTGGGAAACCTGCAACGCGGCAATGGGGAAGGTGAACGTGATATCCGAGCCCCTGAACCCGCTGGCTCCTCTCCTTCAGTCTCCGACGTGCTCCACTCTAATATAGTGGGCCCTTTGGATGAAACTGGTATCATGGGATCAGCCCCCACCCCCCCCTTACCTCCCCTCCATCCTTCTCAGCCTCACTGCCTTGAAGTGACACAGTCTGCCACACCTCCTCTAACCCTGTCTCCTCTGCCTTCTGAGGACTCACGCCCTCCCAACTCCCTTCCTCACTACTGGACCTCTGCTGTCCTCTCCGTAGGTCGCTGCCCCCGACAACGCGAGGGAGGCCTCAGTCCCTCGTTGAAACGGGACCTCTCTGCCCCTTGCGCCCTATAATGCGGGCCTGGGTCGGCCCCTCCCCGCCTTTCTGGGCGTGCGACAACGCCACAGCCCGTCCTCTAAATCCGGCAGCCTTGAAGGCTGGCCGGCTGGGGGCCTTCACTTTTGCCCGCCCGCGGCCCCGCCTCGCAGCCCGCCCAGAGCTCCTCACCTCCTTTATGTGGCCGGGAGAGTGAGGCGGCGAGCACGCCAGGACAGCGGCCGCCACCCCCTGGGCTGCCCGACGCAGCAACGCGAGCGCCTCCTCCACAAGCCCGGCCTCCATCCTGCAACTACCCCGACCACGCCACGAGAGGAAAAAACGCGACAAACCTCACAGGCACGTGCCAAAAAAAACCTTCACTAAGCAACCTGCGCGTATCTCGCTGGTCACTTTATTTATAGTTTTTTTTTGTTGAAAAAACGAACTCGAAAGCTGACAGGAAAAATTTGCTCCTGACAAAAAACGAGCCGGCCACCGTGTCACCTTATGACAAAATGGTGGCCGGCAACAAGATGGCCGAATATATATTCTCCCCCCACAAGGAGCCCAAAAGACGCCCAAAGAGAGCCCACAGTGTCTTGGACCGCACCACCCTCCCCAAAGACCCCGGGGGGGAGACCTCATTCTTCGGCGGGTCCCCCCCCCCCGGGACCCCATTGCCAATGCCGTAAAACGTCTCTAACTCTAAGCCCAAATTATTCTCAGTACCTTCTCTTTCAAAGGTCACGGGCTATTTTGCTTTCTAATAATCGGTAACCAACTAAAAGAAGGGAAGAAAAATATTTGTTTGAAAGTTGGACAGACTATCTAAGTAAACTCATACAAGATGCATAGACTAGACAGAATCGCAAATGTTACAAAACAGAAAGAGAGTGTAGAATCTGAAACAACATCTTCCTGATATATTCAAGACATAAAATCTGCTTAAAACAGTGAAAGATCATTTTTTTTCACAGGATTGATAGTACAGTTTCCTAAAGGCCTCTACGTGAGCAATGGAAGCAGGGTAGTCCTTCTAACAAGTGTCCCTCATAAATACCTAGGACAATGGTCTCTTTCCCTGAAACATCATATCCGTAGAGAATTCGATCTGATTCGGTATTTGGAAGCAGAATGTTTATGGCGTCCCTTCGAAATAACCAATTGTAGTATTATATATAAATGTTTTGTGACCGAATTACGGTTGCAAAACATTAATTTTTGCACCAATGAGTCGCAAAAGGGAAGAGATACCCAGGGACCGTTGCCGCTTTGTGAATGTTGAAACATATATTTTTTAGGAGCAGTCATTTTGCCTACTCTTACAAAAATGAAACTTGAACGTTCATTTATTTTTTAAATGTGTCCTGCTTTCCTTTAAGGAAAACGGGCTTGAATTTAAAAAAAAGATTGCTTTAATAAAAAACAATAACAGACATGGTGGTTTGCTGATCCCAGCAGACCACCATCCCTCTGATCGCTACAATTCCAAATGGGTCACACCTTGCCCAGGAATTACCCATCGAGGAAGGTCTATTGTTGACCTCACTAGGCACCACTATCTGAAGGTTGTAAGTTTTCTTACATTAAGAATAGCAATTTCTTAATGGTGATTCAGTAAATATTGTAATTAGGAAATTGCAATCCCTATGTTTTTCCATTTGGCCCTATGTGTTGTAAATTGAAACTTATTTGAACACTTTGTGGTGTTTTAGTGAAGGAGAGACAATGTTACTGAGTGTGGCAAAAAGCAGGTCATATGTTAATTTAAGGAAAGTTATATTTTCAACTTGGAAATGTGTGAAAGGATGAGCTGGAATTATGCCAGCAGATGTGGTTGGTTGGGCATGTCATTGGTTAATGATGCTACCTGCGCTAGGCTAGCATTATGGTGTTCTGTGAGTTTGCAGTTTCATCTCTGGTTGACGATGAAAGCACACCACTGATTTTTTTCCCCACTGGGGGGCACAGCCTTAAAAAGTTTGAAAACCACTGCGTTAAGGGGATTGTCTTTGTCCCATAATTAAATGAGGCTAGAAACCTGAATGGGGAGGTTGGATGTGACTTTGAGTGAAAATGTAGGCGTATTATAGTGTGAGTCAGAATTTATCGTAGTTACAAAGGTTTCTTATCTGTTAATGCAACTAAGATTTTCTTGGGAGCTATTATCTGGATGCCGTTTGTTCAGAGCACCTTGAGGTGAGAGTCTGAACATGTCATTTGATGACCTGGGTACATAGCACTGGGTAAGGTTGTGCCAATACAAATAGGAGATGATGGAAGGATATCATTTGTGAAGCACGGAGCTTTATTTCATGAGGTTGAGAACTTGGGCACCCAAGATTACTCCAGGAAGCTGAGAACATGCAACTTCATGAGAGCTGGGAGTCATGCCGCTGTGTGAAATGAGGAACGTTATTGATAGAAACCCCGTATTATATTGTGTGTGGTTGGATATATGTAGACAAAGCTGAGTGTGATTATTTGAAGTTTGTATCTTGTCATTAGATGAATGTCAGATCTTAATATTGTGTGAGTCTGTGAGAACGCCATTAGGCGAAACTAACAGCATAACATTGCATGAGACCAGAACCATGGCAATGAATGTGGCTGCAAGTTTTTATAAGATGAGGTTGAGTGCTAACAGATTGCGAGATAGACCTGCCTCAAATTATTACCATTATTATTATTAGTAGTAGTAATAGTAGTAGTAGTGCTAATAACAGTAGTAGTTGTACTGTTGTGTTGTTGTTAATACTGATTTGGTTTGTTTTCCTTTTTTATATAAATAATTTATGACATTGAATCAGGCTAGAGGTGTGTTCTTGTGAGAGGCTTGTAGGAATCCGGGCTTGCAGTACACTGGGGCTTGCCATTGGGTAAGTCTGTAAATATGTAAAAAGTAAGGCTAAGATGAGTATGACAGTGGTTCTATGGTAGTGATGGCACGTTGTATTAAGAAGGCTTGGGGCCTTCACTGGTTGCAGCTAGTAGTCCGACAATGAAGGAGGATGGGATTATGAAGCTCAAAACAATCCCAGTGATCCTGAGATTGCAGTCCTTAGTGTTTTCAATTGTAATGAGGTTTCAGAGAATTTTTAGTACCATTCGTTCTGTTTACAACGGTGGACAACCACTTATGCTTGGTCTGTAAAACAATGTAAATGATGCCATAAATTTAGTTTTCAGTGACCCGCCTTGCACTTCAAGGCACTGCTTCTTCAGTTAATTTCTTTCAATTAAGTCTCTTAATAAAGTACTTAAACTCAAGGTAATGTGATATCTGTTTTAACATCTCTTAGAAAAGCCCAAACTGTGGTGTAAAGCACTATTAAAAACAAGTTCATTTTAGCATTATTTTTCAGATTTTCACTCATCCACCAGGGGTGTCATGAATGTCCCTTCAGCTCCAGTGGCATGGGGGTGGTGGTGGGGTCCCACCCTTCAAGGGGGCCCCACAACTTTAGTGGGTCTCCTTCAGCCCAAGGCCAATGTATCTCTGCAAGATGTGGGATCCTCAGGAGCCCCTCACTACATTCTGCAGGGAGGCCGTTGATTTTGCATTACGCCACTGCCATCTACAGAACCATGGGAGTAGCTGAACTGGTGGATTTTGGTTAGGCACTGATTAGGCCGATCTGTAAAGTGGTGTACTCAAGTTTCACCTGAAATTTCGGGATGTTTTATCTCGTGGGTAGACGAAGAGTGTTCCCAGTGCTTAATCCCTGTACTAAAAGTGATCTGCTACAGAATCCTTGGATGCAGAGAAGGCAGGTTGTCAATAGGTTTAACGAGATCGACCCAGTGCTCTTAGTGGCATAGGGTAACTAAGGATAATCCTGTTATTAATGCTCTCAGTAAGTTCATACACCCAAAAGCACCAACTAGGGAACAGGAGGACCATAGGATGTCACTTACAGTAGTGTAGCTGATGTTCAGACCATATTTCTCTGACCCAGTTCTCTCACTAATCCATGGAGTGGATAGCAGTTTATACGAGGCTGTATTTGTGCAAGAGGCCTCACGTTTACAGGTAACAGGTTTGCAGTAAAAGGGGTTGATAGAGCGGGGAAAATAGAAATGGATCCACACACTGCATGTCCATGCCTTGGTCTAGCTTCAAGCCCCATTGCGACAGAAGTTCAAAGTGGGCAGCACTTCTGATCTCCCCTGCTGCAGGCAGCCCTTGGGGCACAGGGCACGGGCACACACACACACGAGCCGCACACGCAGCACACCCGGGCAGTAAACAAGTGGCAACCTGGCAAATGCGTTCTCCATCTCCGTCCCAGCTTCCTTGTTGTGCACCATGCACTGCATAACGACTCCCAGTGTCTCTCCGTGTCGCGAGCAGTACAGCAGCAGAAAGCGCATATCATCTCCTCATAGTGTGCAGTGTCTCTCCTCTCACAGCATCTCCTCTCCTCTGAGCAGCTCTCCTCTCCTCACACAGTATTCAGAAGTATATGGTCTGAACAGCACTACACTACAGTAAGTGGCATCTTATGGTCTCCCTGTTCCCTGCTTAGTGCTATGGGGCGTATGAACTTGTGGAGGGCCCTAAAAACAGGATTATCCCCAGTTATTCTCAATTAGTACTGGACAGAGGTTGTAGGGAGTGGTGGGACATAGTGGCGTTAAGGCTGCGTCAGGGGTGTGTGCTCATGCCCTTGCCCCCTGCCCCGAATTCGGCACACTTTGTAGTTTTGAATTTTTGAACATTGAACTTTTCCACAGACACTGAACTACTTTTACCACCCCCAGGTCTCCCTCCCTTGCAGCTCCTGCCTCCTCTCGTTCTACTTTGCTGCTGTTTCTCCACGCCTCCCCTTGGATTTGTGCCAGGACCCAGAGATAGCAAACTCTCCTTCTATGAAAGGGAAAGGAGTGAAGGAAAATTCGAAGTACAACCACAGCTTGCTATAAAGCAGGTAAAAGAATAGTCCTCTGCAGTCCTCTTCAGCCGCAAGAGTTTTGCGCTGCTTTTGCGCTGCCATGACACTAACAAGTAGGCATACCAAACAGATGGCCCTAAGGCACTTGTTAAGAGCCTTTTACAAGTTATTGGCAAACTGTCCCAAAGGGAAGGGCAGCATGCGGAGGTACAATATAAGTATTCTTGATCTTGCGATTGGAAATGTGTGCACAGAAGCTGTGGTGGTACCTCATATTGCTTCCCCGAACTCAAACGCCAGATCTACCCCCAAACTTATAACAAGCTTCTATTGAAAAGCCACAAAGGAGACTGTGTCGGTACCAACCAATGGAGAGGTGCCAAGTTCTGCATTGCTGACAAGTGGCCACCCCGGTAAATTGACTGATGTAGAATTGACGTCAGGTTAAAGCTAGTTGACCCTTTGCTGCAAAGGTAAAGCGGATAGCAGAAATTCAAAGGGGACTGGCTGGGAGTGCATCAGTGACTTCAGGGATGATGGCAATGCTGAAGGGTCTCTGACCCAGACTAAGGTGCAGATCCAACCGCAATTAAGACCTTCAGGCATTTTAGATGCCTCGCAGCACCCAGTGGAGCCTGTGAAGAAGTCTCCGAAAATCTCTTTAAAAACCTGACTTCCTTCCTCCTCTGAGCCGGTTAGTTATTCACCATAACCCCATCGGAGTATTTGGTCAGCGGGATGATCAATGTCCAGCTAATGAACAATTGAGTGCCAGTTCTTTGATGTTTCTGGATAACATTCTGCCTGATATACGTCTAGTGGCCCAACACGAGGTGGGGCAAATAATGAGGAGTCTGGAAGACAGAGAAGAGGCCCAGGCTGCCTCAGCTACGCCCCCAGAGGAAAGATGCAGATCCTCCATGGGAGGGCCTCATTCTGATGATTCGGTCTATCTGCACAACTCTGGAAATCAGTCCCTGAGTAGTATTTCACTCAATATGGAGGCCATGCAGGATTTTGTACTCTCAGAAGCCATGGACGATCTCAACAGAGCCCTGTTCTCAATCCTCTTATTTCTAGAGAAGTTGTTGCTGACTCAGATACTCCACGTCCTAGCACATACTGCCAGGAAGTGAGATGTAGCCTCCCAGACAGACCCCCAAATGGAGTCAGAACATCAGTAGCCCGAGACACTCCCCACCAGATTAATGCTCCCAGGATGGACGAAATTAACCCAGCTTGCAAAGACACATCTGAGCCACCTGATCCCTGATAAAAGGAGCAAAGCTCGGCAAAACCACAAATTTGCCAAATACTAGTATTGAAAGCAGGTACCCAGGAATGGGAACTTTTCTCAGCATGGAGGAATGCAGGTCTACGGCAAGGGTTATTGCTCAGAGGCTCTCTGACACCACACTGTGCAACTTAAGCATCTCTGCATTGCAGCTCAGTCATGGCCAAAACTGAGGCCCTGCTGTAAGACTTCAGGATGTAGAGAAGAAGGGTTAATCCTAGAAAAAGGGAAAAACTGAACCCTCTTTTCCTACATACTCCCTAAAGCGGCTATTTTTGGATCACAAGGGATCCAACAAGAAGGATATGGCACCAAGAAATAGCCCGTTGAACACCGATTCCACAGAAAATGACACCACCTATGATTTAATTCTGCATACTCAAATAAGGCTGGGAATGATGCTTATGTCACAAATAAAACAGTTGTTTCTTCGTCAGGTGGTACGGTCCAAGGCAGTGAAAATAAGAAGCAAACGAAAAAACCTTTTATGCCACCTTTTATGCAATCTAAAAGGAAAAAGAAAGTCACAAGGAGAACCCACCTCAGGAGAACTGACAGAGCTCAAACCAAGCCCGGCCACGGGCCAGACTGGGTGCTCAGGTGCCAGTCCCATAGGGGCATCTGGCCCAGCAACATGTCATAACCCCTTGGCCCCAATTTTTGTTACAGCAGGAAGCATTGCGGGGGTCTAACTGTAAAGAAAAGCTTACTTGTAGGATAGCAATACTATCTCAGCCAATCAGGAAGTAGGGGACTGCTGCTTGGAATTTATTGACCTCTTCCCAGATATTGGCTCTAAAGCCTTTAAATAGATCCAGACTGTTAGCTCTTTTCTATGAAATACCCAAGCTGAGAGTGATCTCGTCTGGTGACCTGAGGATTGTAAAACTGACCAACAAGCACACTGGGTTAGCTCCAAGAGGGAATAATGTCCACACCACTAAGTTTGAGTTTACTTTACCCGGTAACACCAGACTGGTACTCAGACATGTTGACGACTCCCATATCACGGGGTCGATGTTCTGCCTTGCTCAGGTATCAACCACAAGGGTGTAGTTGCATCAGTTCTTCATCGGGTGCAAACAGCAACCCCTGATTCCGAGTGCTCCTTGATCTTTGAGCCATCAGGGGGTGTTGAAGTGACCCGGAGACTACAAACGGAGCTACCCATAGGAACTAGTGCATTATGTCATGCAATAACTCCAGGACAGTCAAGCTCCTAAATCCTGAGCATGGAGAATTCAAGACACCACGCAGAGATTGGTCATGGTTAGCAGCAGCGCTGGCACCCTCTCCTGGAGAACATATTGGAGGGGGCTCGGACTAAGTATGGTCGACTCCACCCCTTAACACAGCTGCTCCAAACCAAGTTGGGTCCCCCAAAGTGTGCATGATGAGCTGTGGTGGTAACGACTATCCTCTTATGCTACCGTAAAACGTTTTGGGCCTGTCTGGTAAAACTGAGGATGATGATTGGTTGAAAATCATTTGGAAATTTTCCATTTGCTGTCTTCAGGAAACTTGGACCTTGAGGGAGTCAGTGTAAATGGTTTCTTGAACACTATATTGAGGCTGTTAGGAACAAGAGGAGGCAGGCTTTGGGGGGCTGGTCATTGACTATTAATGGTATCAAAACAAAGAGTATGGATCTCAGGCCATCCCCCAGTTTCAAGCGGGTCCCCATGATTGAGGGTGTGCCCCTAGAAATCGTTAAGCAGTTTGACTACTTAGGTGTCCGTGTTTCAAAGAATTTACTGTGGAGCAATCAGGTGCAGAAGGCAGCCCCAGTCCTGCGACAAATGGCAGATTCAGTACTCGAATTCAGGCATAAAGTGGGTGCCAGAAGCGTTAGTATTGTTTTGCAAATATACTAGCATAGGGCAGTGACGGCTGCACTCTATGGGGTAAAGCTTTGGGGGTATGCAAATGTGCAATCGCTTCAAGAAGCAGAGAATAACGTTCTTAGAGACCTGTTGAGGCTAGGGCTGGGTACTCCAATAATGGCATTTTACAGGGAGCTAAATCTTACTGCAATTTCAGAAATTGCAGCTTTCAGACCATTCCTCTATTGGGTCAGCGTGGGAAGGAAACCATAAAGCTGCAGCGCATCTAGAAACCCTAGAAGATGCTTCCTATAAAAATGAATGCCGGGGGTGAACATGATCATCTCATGTACGGACTATCTTAAATGACCTGCAGATGGAATTCCTATGGGTAGCCCCCAGCCAAGTTAGGCAGGATACCGCAGACCTAATTGAAGATCGGTATTGTGTGCATTTGATGATGGGGATGTGCCTGGAGTTGAGGCCAGGGTCCATTCCATATAATTATTTTTGCAATACTCACGGTTTCACGTGCACTGAATATCTGACTTAACCCGCATTTTTAGGCTTCTTGGGGAATCTAAGGGCTGAGATTGTAGCTTCGGTGGGATAGATAACACAACCAACCTCCTGTTCTGTAACAATAATGACTTTGCCTGGCACTGACTGATCCCCTCTTTAAATTTTATGCAGTTAGACATGTCAAGCCGGCATCGTCACTATGCATGAGGTCGGACGTTCTGTATGTGGTTAATGTAGTAGTGTCGTTCTTATGGGTTGCATGGTCTTATTTGAGAGAACTGCCCTCTAAGCTGGGGATCAGTGCAGTGCGACAATCCAAGAGGTCCTGCATATTTTGTATTTTTGCACAGGCCCTCGGGGAGAAGGTTGTCCTCCCTTAGTGGAACAGTACATATAACCTAAGTATCTTGCTCCTGGTTCTCGCGCAGTATATACCCGTGATGAATCTGTTACCTCCTAGGTGGGAACACTATACTGTGCTTAATAGTGGGCTGGTCTCCACCACCCAAGTGTTTTCTCTCAGCAGTTTTATAAATCTCATGAATTCACAAGTGACACACTGGGATGTAATGTGTTTTATTGTGATTGTGTATTTTTAATAAATTGTGTTTAATATGTTTTTCTTTCATTTTTAGTAAATTACTATTGTATTTATTGTATTTTTTTACTCACTGGTTTAATTATTGTATGGCTGACAGCTGAAACAATACATTTTGACTATGATGGTGGCATAGAAAATAAAGAAGTACATCATGATCCTTTGAGGTTCTCTATTTTTATCCTTCACCATCTGAATAAAAATGTTCTGTACTTTCTTGGCTGACACGCTGGAAATGCAACACAATGTCTCTGGAAGACCCCGTTTGATAGATGGATGAAGCAACACTATGGATATTGTTGTTTACCACTTGTGTCACATGGCCTAAGAAGCTATCTCATTCCATCTGACTAATGAAGTTATGTTCTTTGTACACTTAACTCATTGTTGAATTTGCGATCCCAAGGCATTTTACCAAAAATACAGAAAGGCATATTTAAAATAAACTGGTGCAGCACGGTACTACGCCAAAATTGGCGGCACTGTGATGTGTCAGTTCTGAAACACAGGGATGCACTGTATTAAAAAAGTACGGTACACCCCTGAGTTTCCCCTAGCACTGGTGCTAAATTTAGCTGCGGTGCCAACGCAGGCATCTTTGCACAATAGTGCAAGGGTTTCTGCGTTGAAGGGAAGGATTGTTTATGTGCAGGAAAGGGTTCCTTTCTGCTCATAAACAATCTACAATGGTACCAAATCATCATTATTTAAGCATTGTTTATGTGCAGGAAGGTACACCTTCCTGCACATTAAGAATCATTCATGGCGATTTTGCTTTTTCTGTGTGTGCAGCAGAATCCAGCACATGTACAAAGATCAAAACGAGGAGAAATGAAAGTGTTTCTCCTCGTTGCACCATGCTAACGCTACCTCTGGGGTGGTGTTATTTTAGGAGCTGCCACTAATTTACAGATTCTTGTAAATCTAGGGAAGCGTCAAAAGCAATGGGTGTTGCGATGAAATGCCACAGCAACACCAATTGCACGCCCCACTGCTGCAGAAAACTGCATCTGGGGTGGGGCATATTTACAAGGCAGCCTTGAGCCACAAAAAGTGGCCTAGCGCCGCCTTGTAGGTATGCGTAATGCACAGAGCTAACGGAGCGTCACAAAAAGAGATGCTCCCAAGGCGCTATGGGGCTTATAAATATGCCCTACAGTTAATATATTGTTCTGCACCTATTCCAAAATATTGACTACAAACATATTGTCTTGGTAAGTTATAGAGACAGATGATAAATCCACACTCGCATGTCTGCGTACCTTTGCGATGTTTTAGAAGTCCATATTGTGCAGTTGATATATGTCTAGGTTGATATTTTTAAACATGATATTTTGACAGCCAACCCTTGACCATAGTTTCATTGCTCACGGATGAGGATAAAAATGGTAGCTGTTAAGGTAACAACTTTGACAATGTCTGTCAGGAGATGTAGTGGTCAAATGATGTAGTGGCGGAGATGTTCTTGGGAGTACACCATATAAACAGTTTAGTAAATATTGTTACCTGCTGAAATTGGTCGTTCTCTGACAAATATGACTAATAATGAATTTGTCAATCACATTATTCTGTTTCAGATGTATTAGCATGCATCTTGTGGAGATGGTTAGATGCACTACTTAGACATCATCTCTTCGAGAGCCCTCTTCCAAATTGTTCATCCTATTTAAAACATTCAACCGACCCTTTGCGTGGGGAAGGCAAAGGGCTGGGACATCTTTTTGTTGTAGCCAGGCACGCAGCCAAGTAGAGCTTTGAGGAGAAGGTTTTCAATTTTGATCTTTATGTGATCGAACTAGTGGAGTTACTCATGAGCAGAAAGATGTAATTGTATCTTGAACTGAGGCCATTCTTTACCTTGTTGCAGTCTAGTAGGAACCACAGTGAGAATCATGGTATGTTTTTTATTTGAGAACCAGGAAGGTGCAAACACACAGGAACAGAAGTGCAGCTGATCAAATGTCGACTGTACGCATGCAATCAGGCCTTGCAATGTTCGAAATGAACAGTCCACAAAGCCAGTGGCCACTCACGGGACAGAAAAGGAGCAGCGCGTGGTGGAAGTGAGGGGGGGATACAACAACAATAAAAAAAAAAATATTAATATAAAGAAAACTTACCTTACGCGCTGCACCGGTGTTGCTCTGCTTCGCTCCTATGCTGCAGGCACAGGCTCCCAGCCTGTCCTGCTTCCAATCCTAACTCTGCTTTACTGCTGTTGGCAGCATCAAAGCAGCGTTAGGATTGGAATGAGTGCCCAGTCAGGATGCTCCGAGGCACAGTGAAAGTCTATGCCTTCTGTCTCCAACCCAGCAACACAGTGCCTGCGTTGCTGGGTTGGAGAGAGCCCAGTGCGCATGTGTGTTTGGAGGGCCCGAGACAGCCAGCCAGGCATACATGCGCACTGAGAGGAGTGCTGTGCACTCCCTTTCTGTCTCGTCACAGCCCCATGGCCACCTCTTTTACTATAAAATTATAATAAACATAGTTTATTCTCATTTCATAGTATAAGTTTTGCAGCTGCTGCTGGTGAGGGGGCAGCGCCCCTCCTCCATAGCGGAGGAGCCGCCCCTGCACAAAGCCCATTAACAGTATCCTTGTACAGCCTCAAGGACAGATTTTTTTTTTGTTGGTCAGGCAGAGCCAGTTTAGTTACATCCCACGCCGTTGGAGTTTCTTTAGGCAGTTGACAGCATGTTTGCCAAATCTGTTCTCCAGGTTATGGTAGATCTGTGTCTCATCCCCATATATATTCCAACCAATGTGTCTCAACCTGGAATGTTCCTCATTGAGGAGGATCTGCAAGAAGAAAAAACCTTGCAGAAGTCATTGGGTGATGCCATTGGTTGTTGATCCTTGGACCCATTGAGTGCTTCTTTCCAGACCTGATATGAATCTTAGGACAACATCACCTATTCCAGTGACAGCTGTGGGACGACCATTCAGGAGAATGAGTTCATTCGTGTTGAAAGCAACCTAAAATTCTACCAGTATCAGTATAAATGCTTGCCCTGGATGGCGGTCAGGCTTTCCCAAAAGTGCAGTAACCTGGCCTCCAGTCCCACAGCCAACAAAGATGTCATACTAACAGAGACGACAATTAAAAACGTTCTGCTTCTTCCATTGTCTTTATCATGCAGGGAAAGCCCAATATGAGTAATTAGTATGACAGTGTAACTGGATTGCCCTGATATTACGTAGGGGGGAGTAAGGATAGCACGCTATAGGTTTTCCCAAACTTTGCAATAGATGGCCACTTATTGAGTATATGGCAAAGCTCCAGATGTATTTCAGGCAAGGAGATGATTTTTAAATGTGCCTATGGTCTTTGACATTTCTGAAGAAGGATGCTTCAAAGTAAGGGTATTTATAAAGACATTTTCATGCTCAAGTTGACGGCTCTGCCTGTCATGCAGGAAGGCCAGAAGTAACTTTTCAAGAAGTGCTTCAGAATAGGAACTCATTTCTCTTTCGTCACTCATGAGGCCATCACATTACTTGAATACCATCATATCGAATGTGCATTTTGATGACAACGCCCTTGTACTTGCAAAACAACACAGACACCAAACGATAAACTGAGCCCGTCCTATTGTCAGTGAAAGTTAATTCATAGGCCAGTGTGCAGAGCTGAGGATATACAGTATAATGAAATAAACGTTATAGACTCTCACAAGGATCCATGTGAAAAATGCCCTCTGCCTGTGGAGGCTGACCTACGATGTGTGCTTGTATTAGGTTGAGACCAGTGCTTAATCTGTGCTTGTTGTTTCCGGTTCTGAGCACCGGCACTTATTTTTGAGGGCCGGTGCTCAGTCTTCTGCCTCAAGCATTTGCAGCGAGCATTAGACACGTTTGGGATAAAAGGGGGAAGAGAAAATCGAAAAAGCGTCACAATAAGAGAAACCAGAAAGCTGCAAGTGTGAGCTGAAGGGGCAGAGAGTGGTTTTAAATGGATTAAAGAGGCCTGAGATGGCTTCCGGATTAAGCTGTCTCAGTATTCCGTGTTCGCACATTTAGGCCCAAATGTATACTTTTTTAGCGCCGCATTTGCGTCGTTTTTTGATGCAAAATCGGCGCAAACTTACAAAATGCCTTTGTATTTTGTAAGTTTGCGCCGATTTTGCGTCAAAAAAACGAAGCAAATGCGGCGCTAAAAAAGAATAAATATGTGCCTTAATTGCAGCAGCCGCGTGTTTAAGAGAAGGGCTTTGAGCACCGGCACCTGTTTATTTACAAATTAAGCACTGGTTGAGACTACTAGACAGCACAGAGCACATGCGCTGTTCATCCCGAGGCATATTGTGGCTTATGAACAAAACGGAGTAGCCAGGATCCCGTCCATTGCTTACCACTGGTTGGCATTCCTTGTCACTCTCATTTGCCTGCTTATTATTTGTGCCCCAGCTTGTCAACCCTGATTTGTTACTTACATGCAAAATCACTTTGATTCTGACACTTCTCATTCCAGTGCTTGCGTTTCACTTTTTTCATTAATTTTGAGCACTCCATCAGAGTGAATCTGTTTTTGAGTGTCTCCCTTATAGACTTTTTTACCCGTGCGATGGTCATTATTGCCCGACCCTCTCTCTATTGCACTTGCCCACGTGCTTCCCTTTGTTACCTCCCACTACTCGCCCTACACGATTCATACTTGTCCCATCCACCCACCTGCCCTCCATGTTGCTTGTGTGTTTGTCGCCCCCCACCCTCACTGTGTTGCTTATGCCCCTCCATTACTTCACCACCTCACTTTAAAAAAACAACTGTTTAGCACATTTAGATTGCTTTTTATTTGGCGATCCAACTCAGATCAGTACATAAAAAGAACCTGCCCCATTTTGTAGGTGTGCTGATGAGTGGTGCTCGCAGCTACAAAATGACACACATAGCAGTGCCAAAGTATTTTTTCTTATTTTTTTTTGTAATACTTTGAAGCATGACTAAAAAACTTTGGCAAATCAAACAAGACAGAAAGGCACAGTCTATGGACTTGCTAATGTTTGTTTATATCATTTTTTTATTCTAAGGGCCCTGGAATCTACTAACTAGTATTTGTTTCTGATTTTCTGGCTTTCTTGTTCTGATTGCTAATCAATGTCATTCATAAGCTCCCTGGGGTAATGCAAACTTGGCTTATTTTATATGGAAGTCAGTGAGTAGTCCTGAGAGATGTAAAATATTTTCAAATGTTTTACATTGCAAGTTGATTGTACAAGTCTAGGCCAAAGATGTAAAATGTATGTGTTATTATAGAATCAGAGGAGCAGGAAACATATACCTAGCATAGCCTAGCATCTTTCACAATAGACAACTGTCAACTGCCAGTTGTCACTGCAGACTGACATCTGCAGGGCCTTGCTCACTCATAAGAATAAAAAAGACTGCAAATAAAGTTTTCAGTACAGCGGTTTTAGTGAACATGATTAATTTTAAAATATGGTAATTTACTCATCAGAATACGGACCTGGATGTTATAACTTATTTTTTAAAGGCTATCTTATGTTATGTGTATTTGTATAGTGCATAGCTCCACCAGGAAGAAATCCTGGCACTGAAGCAGGAGCTGTATGGGCCGAGCAAGGGCTAGGTGAAGAGCAACGTCTTCAGCTTCTTGCGGATTTCAAGAACTCAGGAGGCATACTGATATTCAGGGGCTGGTCATTCCAGGCTTTAGGAGGAAGTTAGAAGTCGTGACCGCCGATCTGCATCTGCATGTATTGGGAGGTGAGGGTGAGAAGGAGTTGTGTGGTAGGTTTATGAAAGTTTGTGTGGTAGTTGAGGTATGTGTGGCCAGTGCTATATAAGGCCTTCTATGTGTATGTGAGGAGTTTGGAGAGTGTTTGGTTGTGGACTGGAAGACAGTTAGCTGGTTCAGTTGTGAGGTTAGTGAGTGCAGGTCGGGAGGTTGAGGGCGAGCCTGGCTGCTGAGTTTTGTATGGTCTGGAGTCTTCTGGTCAGTTGAGCATTGATTCCGGCACAGAGGGAATTGCCGTAGTCCAGCTTGGTGGGCTTGGGTGAGTGTTGGTGGCAAGCCATTTCAAGATCTTCTTGAGCATCTTGTGTGTGTGGAAGGTGGAGATACAGACTGAGTTCACTTTGCTCGTAATGGCGAGTTGGTTGCCAATTACTATTCTGAGGTTCTATATGTAGGTTTCTGGGATTGGTGTGAGTTTAAATTTGGCACAAACCACGTGGAGTCCTAGTGCGAGGTGTCATTACTGAAGATGAAATTGTGAGCTATGGAGGTGTTAAGAGTCCTTAATTTCTTACAACTGGCTACATTTCACATTATTTGGATACAGTAAGTCTATAGACTCTGTAGGTGTCTTCAAAGGACTTTTCTACAGAACAGAACTGATGGTGGGTAGAGATTCCTGCTCTTTGGGCGTTTGCTAGTGTTGACCTCTGAAATTCTTTTAACATGCTCTTGCATTACAAAAAGGACGGAATTCCAAATGTTCCTGACACTAAATAGATAGCGCCATAATGCATCTTATAATTCCATGAAAGGGATAGAACTTACTGGTGTTTGGACAGGAAAGAAGTGAATACCATAACTTGCTGTGTGCTTTTAGGATTGCATGAAGACCTGCTCCAGCTGGGACCTGTGTTCCTCTAAAGGACAGGAAGACAACTTCCAGAGATGCCACCAGAATAAGTGCAATAAAATCTTGAGTAGAGACCCATGTTGCAGCGTTCACTCTCGGATCCTGGAGTGCTTCAAGGAGGGTCCCTGCCAAGCTAGGGCTGACATAGCAAGAGCGAGAGTTATATGGTACTGTGATTACATGCAGCTCCGCACAAGTGAATTGCAATATTTCCTGGCATGTGGAATATATATCAAATAATGTTTAAAGGGCCTCTGGATTGGTTTTCTACCAACACTTCACTGTTTTTACTTCATGAGATGTTACATGAGAGTGTACATTGCAGGACATTTGTTAAAGTATTTTACATCTCATGACTTTACATTTATAACAAGTTAATTATAAATTGTTTAAAGTTACATATATGTATATCTGGTTGTGGATTGGAAGCAGTTAAGTTGTTTCAGTTGTGAGGTGAGTGAGAGAGGGAGAGAGAGAAATAGGGATATATAGAGATATATAGATAGATAGATAGATAGATAGAGATATTTGAGATATAGCTCTCTCTCTCTCTCTCTCTATATATATATATATATAAATATATATATATAGAGATATAAATGTGTATATATATTGACATATATATGTGTATGTGTGCGTGTATAAGTTAATATATACATGTACATATACAAATACGTTTATGTGCGTGTGTATATTTGGATATATATTTTTCAAAAAGTGCATAGAAGTGATGATAACGAAAGGTGAAATTTAATTTAATTTATTTTGAAGCTTTAAGTTACAATTTATTTACTTACAAATACCTTTAAAATAATTGTAGTAACTTATTTTAAAAATATACATTTACAATATTATGTTAAACGTTGTAAATAAATAATATATAAGGTATTAACCCATTAGCTGCTGGGCCTTTTCCCCCCCAGTGCTGAGCCCTTTTTTGGCTATTTGGGGTAGTTCGCGCTTAGGGCTTCATAACTTTTTGTCCACATAAGCTAACCACGCCAAATTTGCGTCCTTTTTTTCCAACATCCTAGGGATTCTAATGGTACCCAGAGTTGGTGGTTTCCCCTGGAGGAGACCAAGAAAATAGCCAAAATACAGTGAACATTTTGTTTTTTCCAAAAAAATGGGGAAAAAGGGCTGCCGAAGAAGGCTTGTGGTTTTTTCCCTGAAAATGCCATCAACAAAGGGTTTCTGGTGCTGAAATCACTATTTTCCCACCTTTCAGGAACGGGCAGACTTGAATCAGAAAACCAAATTTTTCAACACAAATTTGGCATTTTACTGGGACATACCCCATTTCTACTATATTTGGTGCTTTCAGCCTCCTTCCAGTTAGTGACAGGAATGGGTGTGAAACCAATGCTGGATCCAGGAATGCTAAACATTTCTGAAAACTAGACAAAATTCTGAATTCAGCAAGGGGTCATTTGTGTAGATCCTACAAGGTTTTCCTACAGAAAATAACAGCTGAAATAAAAAACATATTGAAATTGAGCTGAAAACAACAGCCATTTTTCTTTATGTTTTACTCTGTAACTTTTTCCTGCGATGTCAGATTTCTGAAAGCAATATACCGTTTTGTCTGCTGGACTCTTCTGGTTGCGGGGATATAAAGGGCTTGTAGTTTCATCAAGAACCCTAGGTACCCAGAGCCAATAAATGAGATGCACCCTGCAGTTGGTTTTCATTCTATAATGGGTATACAGCAATTCATTTGCTGAAATATGAAGAGTGAAAAAGAGGTATCAAGAAAACCTTAGCATTTCCAAAATGGGATCAAGATAAGGTTTTGAGGAGCAGTGGTTATTTGCACATCGCTGAATTCCGAGGTGCCCATACTAGCATGTGAATTGCAGGGCATTTCTCAAATAGACGTCTTTTTACACACTCTCTTATATTTGGAAGGAAAAAATGTAGAGAAAGATAAGGGGCAATAACACTTGTTTTGCTATTCTATGTTCCCCCAAGTCTCCCGATAAAAATGATACCTCACTTGTGTGGGTAGGCCTAGTGCCCGCGACAGGAAATGCCCCAAAACACAACATGGACACATCCTATTTTTTTTATAGAAAACACCGCTGTTTTTTCCAAAGTGCCTACCTGTAGATTTTGGCCTCTAGCTCAGCCGGCACATAAGGAAACCTACCAAACCTGTGCATTTCTGAAAACTAGAGACCTAGGGGAATCCAAGGAGGGGGGACTTGTGGGGCTCGGACCAGGTTCTGTTACCCAGAATCCTTTGCAAACCTCAAAAAGTGGCTAAAAAAACAAGTTTTCCTCACATTTCGGTGACAGAAAGTTCTGGAATCTGAGAGGAGCCACAAATTTCCTTCCACCCGGCATTCCCCCAAGTCTCCCGATAAAAATGATACCTCACTTGTGTGGGTAGGCCTAGCGCCCACGACAGGAAACGCCCAAAAGCGCAACGTGGACACATCCACATTTTTGGAAGAAAACAGAGGTGTTTTTTGAGAAGTGCCTACCTGTAGATTTTGGCCTCTAGCTCAGCCGGCACCTAGGGAAACCTACCAAACCTGTGCATTTCTGAAAACTAGAGACCTAGGGGAATCCAAGGAGGGGTGACTTGCGGGGCTCGGACCAGGTTCTGTTACCCAGAATCCTTTGCAAACCTCAAAAAGTGGCTAAAAAAACAAGTTTTCCTCACATTTCGGTGACAGAAAGTTCTGGAATCTGAGAGGAGCCACAAATTTCCTTCCACCCGGCGTTCCCCCAAGTCTCCCGATAAAAATGATACCTCACTTGTGTGGGTAGGCCTAGCGCCCGCGACAGGAAACGCCCCAAAGCGCAACGTGGACACATCCAAATTTTTGGAAGAAAACAGAGGTGTTTTTTGAGAAGTGCCTACCTGTAGATTTTGGCCTCTAGCTCAGCCGGCACCAAGGGAAACCTACCAAACCTGTGCATTTCTGAAAACTAGAGACCTAGGGGAATCCAAGGAGGGGTGACTTGCAGGGCTCGGACCAGGTTCTGTTACCCAGAATCCTTTGCAAACCTCAAAAAGTGGCTAAAAAAACAAGTTTTCCTCACATTTCGGTGACAGAAAGTTCTGGAATCTGGGAGGAGCCACAAATTTCCTTCCACCCGGCGTTCCCCCAAGTCTCCCGATAAAAATGATACCTCACTTGTGTGGGTAGGCCTAGCACCCGCGACAGGAAACGCCCCAAAGCGCAACGTGGACACATCCACATTTTTGGAAGAAAACAGAGGTGTTTTTTGAGAAGTGCCTACCTGTAGATTTTGGCCTCTAGCTCAGCCGGCACCTAGGGAAATCTACCAAACCTGTGCATTTCTGAAAACTAGAGACCTAGGGGAATCCAAGGAGGGGTGACTTGCGGGGCTCGGACCAGGTTCTGTTACCCAGAATCCTTTGCAAACCTCAAAAAGTGGCTAAAAAAACAAGTTTTCCTCACATTTCGGTGACAGAAAGTTCTGGAACCTGAGAGGAGCCACAAATTTCCTTCCACCCGGCATTCCCCCAAGTCTCCCGATAAAAATGATACCTCACTTGTGTGGGTAGGCCTAGCGCCTGCGACAGGAAACGCCCCAAAGCGCAACGTGGACACATCCAAATTTTTGGAAGAAACAGAGGTGTTTTTTGAGAAGTGCCTACCTGTAGATTTTGGCCTCTAGCTCAGCCGGCACCTAGGGAAACCTACCAAACCTGTGCATTTCTGAAAACTAGAGACCTAGGGGAATCCAAGGAGGCGTGACTTGCGGGGCTCGGACCAGGTTCTGTTACCCAGAATCCTTTGCAAACCTCAAAAAGTGGCTAAAAAAACAAGTTTTCCTCACATTTCGGTGACAGAAAGTTCTGGAATCTGAGAGGAGCCACAAATTTCCTTCCACCCGGCGTTCCCCCAAGTCTCCCGATAAAAATGATACCTCACTTGTGTGGGTAGGCCTAGCGCCCGCGACAAGAAATGCCCCAAAACAGAACGTGGACACATCACATTTTTTCATAGAAAACAGTGCCTACCTGTGGATTTTGGCCTCTAGCTCAGCCGGCACCTGGGGAAACCTAGCAAACCAGCACATTTTTGAAAACTAGAAACCCAGGGGAATCCAAGATGAGGTGACTTGTGGGGCTCGGACCAGGTTCTGTTACCCAGAATCCTTTGCAAACCTCAAAATGTGGCTAAAATAACACGTTTTCCTCACATTTCGGTGACAGAAAGTTCTGGAATCTGAGAGGAGCCACAAATTTCCTTCCACCCAGCGTTCCCCCAAGTCTCCCGATAAATATGATACCTCACTTGTGTGGTTAGGCCTGGTGCCTGCGACAGGAATAGATCACACAACGGTCAATGTTGGTCCTTACGTGAGGCAGCTGTTGACCCTGGGGTGATCCATTCCTGACACAGGCACTAGGTGTAGGCACTCAAGTGGGGTAGTGTTTTTATCAGGACAGGTGAGGAGTCACTGGGTGGTAGGAATGTTGTGGATCCCAGCATATTCCTGTAGTTTGTGTGACAGAAATGCGAGAAAAATAGAGTTTTTTTTTCAACATTTCAGCTTTGCAGGGTATTCTGGGTAAGAAAACTTTGGGGAATCCACACAAGTCACACCTCTGTGGACTCCCCCGAATGTCTTGTTTCCAGAAATGTTTGGGTTTAGTGTGTTTCTCTATATGGCCGCCGAATCCAGGACCAAAAACACAGGTGCCTGCCTTACAAAACCAGTTTGTTTTGCCATAGACAATTTTGATGTCTCCACAATATGATTTGGGTGGTGGAATTTGGAGCTGAACTAAATTGGGGAGCTCCCAAGAGAGCACTCTCTCTCTGCTTGCCGCCGCATTCACCTGCTCTCTGGGTTGGCCTAACCCACTATTACCCAGTTGCACGAACAGCTTGCGAAGGGACAGCAGGACTGTCCTCATCACCTCCCTCATAATGTACTGGAAGAGGAGTTTCGAATGGGACTCCTCTGACTGAAAAATCACTCCCAGAGTCTGTGCCATTGTCCTATCCCTCAGATGCTGTCTCAGTATCTGATGTCTCAGTCTCTGATCCTATGTCAGAGCGGTCCTCTTTAACCCGAGTGCAGGCAGCAGTCATCCATCAATATGCCATCTCTGCTATTGGCTAAACTGTTGCTCTAAAACACTAGACTACGTAGACAGTCACAAAATCGATGGTGTGTGTGAGATACGTGCAACAGTAGAGGCCACCTTACCTGCGCTTCTTCCCTCAATCAGCACGTACTTTCAAGACACTCAAAAAACACCTTGTCACATACCATTTGTCACAGTCTTTAGCACCTCCTGCGCCCAGTCCAACAATCATTATTGGTGCTCCCACTCCCTCCTCCTCGGATTCCCTCATTACCACCCAGCAAAAGTGCCCTTCATCTCTCCATAGACTTTACTAATGTACTCAGCTATTTACATAAAATACAGATGTGCTCTTTGCAGTAGGCATATAAACCTTCTGCGCTTCTTTATGGCACTAAAACTGCCACTAGACAAGTCGGACCCTTTTCCCCCCAGGGAAACCACACACATATTGACAAAAGTGATATATATATGACAGCCAACCACCTGAAACTCAACTCAAGCAAAACCGAATTAATCCTCTTTGGCCCACACAAAAACACCTGGGACCCCCCATGGTGGCCCACCACGCTAGGCCCTGCACCCACCCCCGCCAACCACGCACGCAACCTCAGCATCATCCTAGACTCCTCCCTCTCGATGACCCAACAAATCAACGCTCTTACCTCCTCATGCTTCAACAAACTCCGTATACTGAAAAACATTCAAATGGATCCCCACAGAGACCAGAAAAACTGTCACTCACGCACTCATCAGCAGCAGGCTTGATTACGGAAACGCCCTCTACGCCGGCACCACTCTAAAACTCAAGCGCAAACTGCACGCATCCAGAACTCAGCAGCACGACTCATCCTCGACCTCCGCCGACACGAACACATCTCTCCACACCTCAAATCCCTCCACTGGCTCCCCATTGACAAAAGGATCACCTTCAAGATCCTCATCCTCGCACACAAATCACTCCACAACACAGGCCCTGCCTACCTCAACGAGAGTCACCTTCCACACCCCCACACGAAACGTCCGCTCAGCTGACCTCTCTCTCGCCTCTGTCCCCCGCATCAAACACACCACCACCGGAGGCAGATCCTTCTCCTACCTTGCACCCAAAACCTGGAACGCACTCACAACCCACCTTCGCAAGACCCAAAACCTACTTCTTTTCAGGAAGGGCCTCAAAACCTGGCTTTTTGAACAGTGAACCTCCCAGCCCCTTTCCCTCCCCCCGTCCCCCCCCCCCAGCACCTTGAGACCCTCACAGGTGAGTAGCGCGCTTTATAAATCTCTTTGATACAGATCTACCTCTATATATATATATATATATATATATATCTATCTACATAGATATATCTACAGATATATCCATGTACCTAGATATATCTATCTACATAGATATATATAGATATATATATACATATATATTTTTTTAGTTGTTGTATGGTTTCCTTGGGGGCCAAAATGGCCCCCAGGGAAACCCTACAACATCTAAAAAAAAAATTGCCCCCACAGGGGGTCACCCTGCCTACCCTGCTGTGCTGCGATCGGGGGCCAGGAAACACTTTCAGGAAGGCCTCGTAAGAAAGGGGAGACTCTCCCCTTTCTTACGAGGCCTTCCCGAACGTGGAAAAGGCCGTTTTCCCCATCAAAGCAGGAAGCGGCTGCAAGGCTGCTTCCTGCTTTGATGGGGAAAACACCTTTGAAACGTCACTGACGTCACAAAGGGGCGGGTGGGGGGCTGGGGGAGACACGGTAGCTTCCGTGTCTCCTGGGGGGAGTAAAAAAAAAAAAAAAAAAATCCTCGGGTGCGACGCACCCGAGGATTTATTAATGCCCTTCCTGGTGTCGGCCAATGGTCGTGACCCGCACCAGGGAGGGTGTGTGGGCGTCGGCCAGTGGCCGACGCCCGCACCAAAGCGGTTAAAATGAGAACTATAAATAATATTGAGCAACAATGAATAATATTATTTTAAGAATATTCTGTTTAATATACATTTATAAGGTTTTCAAAAATGATTTTGGTATTAGTTTTCAGGGGTGTTTAGAGTTTTATTTGCTCGTGAATGGATAGAATTTAGTAATGATAAGGATTTTTAAGGGATATGGGCTTGGTAATGCTTAGAGGGATTAAAGATTTTTTAGGGTTTAGGGATGGGTCATGTTTAAGGATAGAACGGAGATTTTAAGGTTAAGGGATGAGTAGTGTTTAGGGGTAGTCAGGAGTTGTTAGGGGGAAGAAATGGTTTTCTAGGGTTCAGGGCTGGGTAGTGTTTCGGGGTATTAGAACACTTTTAAGGTTTACGAATGCGTAATGTTTAGATGTAGAAAGGGTTTTTAGTGGTCAGGAACTGGTAGTGTTTTTGGGTACTAAGGTGTTTTTAGGTTTCAGGGAAGGGTGGTGTTTAGGGGTAGGAAGGAAGTTTATAGGGTTCAGAGATGGGTAGAGTTTAGAGGTAGTAAGGAAATGTAAAGGTGCAGGGATAGAAAATAATTTCTAATTATTAAAATATGTATAAATAAATGTAATTTAATGAATCCATATTGATATCGTTTTCAAAATAATAATACAATTAGAAATATTTAATAAACATAATGTTAGCATTTTAACGTATGTTAATTTACAGTTTAATATTCATACATATTTAATTTAATACAAGTACATGTATATATACATATTTTTTTATATGTGGGGAGCAACCCCTCCGGAAAGGGTCGCTCCCCTGGGGGCAAAATTATCTTTATGCCATTTCGCAGATCGGCCTATTTTTATTAGGCCAATCTGCCCCCAAAGGGGGCAGAAACCATTAGACACCAGTGTTTGTTTTTTGTCAGTTTCACATGAGGGGAGCGACCCCTTAGGGAAGGGTCGCTCCCTTTTGTGGGGGGGTGGGTTGTTTTAGGCCATTTCTGCCCCGCTTGGGGGCAGATCGGCCTATTGTAATTAGGCTGATCTGCCCCCAGGGGGGCAGAAGCCTCTAGGCACAAGGGATTTTTTTGTTTTGTTTTATTTTTTAAAATGTGGGGAGTGACCCCTTAGGCAAGGGTTGCTCTCCTGGGGGCAAAATTATCTTTAGGCCATTTCTGCCCCCCCTTGGGGGCATATCAGCCTATTTTTATTAGGCCAATCTGCCCGAAGGGGGGGCATAAACCACTAGACACCAGGGATTTTCATTTTTTTGCATCAATTTCACTTAAGGAGTGCGACCCCTTAGGCAAGGGTCATTCCCCTGGGGAAACATTTATTTTAGACCATTCCTGCCCCCCTTGGGGGCAGGTCAGTCTATTTTTATTAGGCCAATCTGCCCCCAAAGGGGGCAGAAACTACTAGGAACCAGGGATTTTTTTTGGCGTCAAATTCAAATGCGGGGAGCAAATTTATTTTAGGCCATTTGTGCTCCAGTTGGGGGCTGATTGGCCTATTTCTATTAGGCTGATCTGCCCCCAGGGGCAGATACCACTTTGGCACCAGGGATTGGTGTGTGTGTTTTGTTTGGGGGGGGGGCAGCCCCTTGGGCAGGGGTCGCTCCCCATGGGGGCACATTACTGTTGGCCATATCTGCCCCTTGGGGGCAGATCGGCCAATTTTTGAAAGGCCCACCTGCCTCTAAGGGGAGGCAGAAAGCCCACCAGAGACCAGGGAAGCTTTTTTTTCAAAATAAGAGGGTGGGGGTATGGCCATACCCCCATCCCAAATTAATGGGGCCAAAGTTGTTCTGCCCACCAGTGGGCAGATGTGGCAATTACCCCCAATCCACACCCGGGGGGGCTACCAACCAGTATGGGCATGGATATGCCCCCACCCCAACAGTAGGGGGTAACAGTCTTTCAGCTCCCCCTGCATACTAAAACATCTTATCCCACGGCAAGCAAGTGGACATTTGATTATTTGGGGTTTTGGTTTTACATTTGGGCCATGAGAGCTTGGCTAACTCTCAAAATCGTCCCACTTGGAATGGTGAGGGCTGCACTTTTTGGACTTTGGGATGCTGCCGTGTAGGAAAATCCACAAGACCTAGACACATCTGAGAACTAAACATCTGGGTGAGTCCAAGGCAGTGTGCTTCACATGCAGCCCGAATCAGTTTCTTACCCACAATACCCTGCAAACCTCCAACTTTGAAGGAAATCACACATTTTTTCCCCCATTTTTGTGATGGAACCTTCCGGAATCTGCAGGAATCCACCAAATTCCTACCACCCAGCATTGTCTCATCTATACCGATAACAATTCTGCTGCACTTGCCAGCCTAATTTTTTTGTTTTTTCAAACTGCCCTTTTGGACCCACTTTGGTTGCCCCTCAATTTCGACATGTTTTTGGCGCTCCCCTGTTACAAGCACTTGGCCCACCTACACAAGTGAGGTATGATTTTTACCAGGAGACTGAGGGGATCGTTGGGTGGTAGGAAATGTGTCCTGGTGCTGTGATCCCACACAGAAATGTGGGAAAAATGTGATTTTGTAGCTAAATTTGAGGTTTGCTGAGGATTCTGGGTAAGAAAACATTGGGTGATCCCCGCAAGTCACACCTCCCTGGACTCCCTCGGGTGTCTAGTTTTCAGAAATGTCTGGGTTTGGTAGGTTTCCCTAGATGGCTGCTAAGCCCAGGACCAAAATCGCAGGTGCCCCCGCAAAAACAGGTAGTTTTGTATTTAATAATTTTAATGTGTCAGATAGTGTTTTGGGGCATTTCCTGTTGCGAGCACAAGGCCTACCCACACAAGTGAGGTACCATTTTTATCGGGAGACATGGGGGAATGCTGGGTGGAAGGAAATTTGTGGCTCCTCTCAGATTCCAGAACTTTCTGTCACCGAAATGTGAGGAAAAAGTGTTTTGTTAGCCAAATTTTGAGGTTTGCAAAGGATTCTGGGTAACAGAACCTGGTGAGAGCCCCACAAGACACCCCATCTTGGATTCCCCTAGGTGTCCAGTTTTAAAAAATGCATAGGTTTGGTAGGTTTCCCTAGGTGCCGGCTGAGCTAGAAGCCAAAATCCACAGGTAGGCACTTTGCAAAAAACACCCCTGTTTTCTTGGGGAAAATGTGATGTGTCCACGTTGTTTTTTGGGGCATTTCCTGTCGCGGGCACTAGGCTTACCCATACAAGTGAGGTATCATTTTTATTGGGAGACTTGGGGGAACGCTGGGTGGAAGGAAATTTGTGGCTCCTCTCAAATTCTAGAACTTTCTGTCACCGAATTTGAGGAAAAGGTGTTTTTTTAGCCAAATTTTGAGGTGTATAAAGGATTCTGGGTAACAGAACCTGGTGAGAGCCCCACAAGTCACCCCATCTTGGATTCCCCTAGGTCTCTAGTTTTAAAAAAATGCACAGGTTTGGTAGGTTTCCCTAGGTGCCGACTGAGCTAGGGGCCAAAATCCACAGGTAGGTACTTTGCAAAAACACCTCTGTTTTCTTTGGAAAAATGTGATGTATCCATGTTGTGTTTTGGGGCATTTCCTGTCGCGGGCACTAGGCCTACCCATACAAGTGAGGTATCATTTTTATTGGGAGACTTGGGGAAACGCTGGGTGGAAGGACATTTGTGGCTCCTCTCAAATTCTAGAACTTTCTGTCACCGAAATATGAAGAAAAAGTGTTTTTTTTGCCAACTTTTGAGGTTTGCAAAGGATTCTGTGGAACAGAACCTGGTGAGAGCCCACAAGTCACTCCATCTTGGATTCCCGTAGGTCTCTAGTTTTAAAAAATGCACCGGGTTGGTAGGTTTCCTAGGTGCCGGCTGAGCTAGAGGCCAAAATCCACAGGTAGGCACTTTGCAAAAAACACCTCTGTTTTCTTTGCAAAAATGTGATGTGTCCACGTTGTGTTTTGGGGCATTTGCTGTCGCGGGCTCTAGGCCTATCCACACAAGTGAGGTATCATTTTTATCGGGAGACTTGGGGGAACGCTGGGTGGGAGGAAATTTGTGGCTCCTCTCGAATTCCAGAACTTTCTGTCACCGAAATATGAGGAAAAAGTGTTTTATTTAACCAGATTTTGAGGTTTGCAAAGGATTCTGGGTAACAGAACCTGGTGAGAGCCGCACAAGACACCCCATCTTGGATTACCCTAGGTGCCAGTTTTAAAAAATGCATAGGTTTGGTAGGTTTCCCTAGGTGCCGCCTGAGCTAGAGGCCAAAATACAACAGGTAGGCACTTTGCAAAAAACACCCCTGTTTTCTTTGGGAAAATGTGATGTGTCCATGTTGTGTTTTGGGACATTTCCTGTTGTGGGCACTAGGCCTACCCACACAAGTAAGGTATAATTTTTATTGGGAGGCTTGGGGGAACGCTGCGTGGAAGGAAATTTGTGGCTCCTCTCAAATACCAGAACTTTCTGTCACTGAGATCTGAGGAAAAAGTGTTTTTTAGCCAAATGTTGAGGTTTTCAAAGGATTCTGGGAAACAGAATCTAGTGAGAACCGCACAAGTCACCCCTTCCTGGATTCCCGTAGGTCTCTAGTTTAAAAAAAATGCACAGGTTTGGTAGGTTTTCCTAGGTGCCGGCTGAGCTAGAGGCCAAAATCCACAGGTAGGCACTGTGCAAAAGACACCTTTGTTTTCTTTGGAAAAATGTGATGTGTTCAAGTTGTGTTTTGGGGCATTTGCTGTCGCGGGCACTAGACCTACCCACAAAAGTGAGGTATCATTTTTATTGGGAGACTTGGGGGAACGCTGTGTGGAAGGAAATTTGTGGCTCCTCTCAGATTCCAGAACTTTCTGTCACCGAAATGTGAGGAAAAAGTGTTTTTTTAGCCACATTTTGAGGTTTGCAAAGCATTCTGGGTAACAGAGCCTGGTGAGAGCCCCACAAGTCACCCCATCTTGGATTCCCCTAGGTCTCTAGTTTTAAAAAAATGCACAGGTTTGGTAGGTTTCCCTAGGTGCCGACTGAGCTAGAAGCCAAAATCCACAGGTAGGTACTTTGCAAAAACACCTCTGTCTTCTTTCGAAAAATGTGATGTGTCCACGTTGTGTTTTGGGGCATTTCCTGTTGCGGGCACCAGGCGTACCCACACAGGTGAGGTATAATTTTTATCGGGAGACTTGGGGGAATGCTGGGTGGAATGACATTTGTGGCTCCTCTCAGTGTCCAGAACTTTCTGTCACCCAAGTGTGAGGAAAAAGTGTTTTTTAGCCAGATTTTGAGGTTTGTAAAGGATTCTGGGTGACAGAACCTGGTGAGAGCCGCACAAGTCAACCCCATCTTGGATTCCTCTAGGTCTCTAGTTTTAAAAAATGCACAGGTTTGGTAGGTTTCTCTAGGTGCCGGCTGAGCTAGAGGCAAAAATCCACAGGTAGGCACTTTGCAAAAACACCTCTGTTTTCTTTGGAAAAATGTGATGTGTCCATGTTGTATTTTGGGGCATTTTTGAAAACTAAAGACCTAGGGGAATCCCAGATGGGGTGACTTGTGCGGCTCTCACCAGGTTCTGTTACTCAGAATCCTTTACAAACCTCAAAATCTTTCTAAAAAAAACTTTTTCCTCACACTTGGGTGAAAGAAAGTTCTGGACACTGAGAGGAGCCACAAATGTCCTTCCACCGAGCATTTCCCCAAGTCTCCCGATAAAAATGATACCTCACTTGTGTGGGTAGGCCTAGTGCCCACAACAGGAAATGCCCCAAAACACAACATGGGCACATCACATTTTCCCAAAGAAAAAAGGGGTGTTTTTGCAAAGTACCTACCTGTGGATTTTGGCTTCTAGCTCAGCCGGCACCTAGGGAAACGTACCAAACCTATGCATTTTTTTAAAACTAGAGACCTAGGGCAATCCTAGATGGGGTGACTTATGGGGCTCTCACCAGGTTCTGTTATCCAGAATCCTTTGCAAACCTCAAAAGTTGGCAAAAAAAAAAAAAACAAATCCTCATATTTCGGTGACAGAAAGTTCTGGAATTTGAGAGGAGCCACAAATTTCCTTCCACCCAGCGATTCCCCCAAGTCTCCCAATAAAAATGATACCTCACTTGTGTGGGTAGGCCTAGTGCCCACGACAGGAAATGCCCCAAAACACATCATGGACACATCACATTTTCCCAAAGAAAACAGGGGTGTTTTTTGCAAAGTGCCTACCTGTGGATTTTGGCCTCTTGCTCAGTCAGCACCTAGGGAAAACTACCAAACCTGTGCATTTTTTTAAACTAGTGACCTAGGGGAATCCAAGATGGAGTGACTTGTGGGTTCTCACCAGGTTCCTTGGCAAACCTCAAAAGTTGGCCAAAAAAACACTTTTTCCTCACATTTCGGTGACAAAAAGTTCTGGAATCTGAGAGGAGCCACAAATTTCCTTCCACCCTGCATTCCCCCAAGTCTCCCGATAACAATGATACCTCACTTGTGTAGGTAGGCCTAGTGCCCGCGACAGGAAATGCCCCAAAACACAACGTGTACACATCACATTTTTCCAAAGAAAACAGAGGTGTTTTTGCAAAGTGCCTACATGTAGATTTTGGCCTCTAGCTCAGGCGGCACCTAGGGAAACCTACCAAACCTGTGCATTTTTGAAAACTAGAGTCCTAGGGGAATCCCAGATGGGGTGACTTGTGCGGCTCTCAGCAGGTTCTGTTACCCAGAATCCTTTACAAACCTCAAAATCTTGCTAAAAAACACTTTTTCCTCACACTTGGGTGAAAGAAAGTTCTGGACACTGAGAGGAGCCACAAATGTCCTTCCACCCAGCATTCCCCCAAGACTGCCGATAAAAATGATACCTCACTTGTGTGAGTAGGCCTAGTGCCCACAACAGGAAATGCCCCAAAACACAACATGGGCACATCACATTTTCCCAAAGAAAACAGGGGTGTTTTTGCAAAGTACCTACCTGTGGATTTTGGCCTCTAGCTCACTCGGCACCTAGGCAAACCTACCAAACCTGTGCATTTTTTTAAAACTAGAGACCTAGGGGAATCCAAGATGGGGTGACGTATGGGGCTCTCACCAGGTTCTGTTACCCAGAATCCTTTGCAGACCTCAAAATGTGGCTAAAAAAACTCTTTTTCCTCACATTTGGGTGACAGAAAGTTCTGGAATCTGCGAGGAGCCACAAATGTCCTTCCACCCAGCATTCCCCCAAGTCTCTCGATAAAAATGATACCTCACTTGTGTGGGTAGGCCTAGTGCCCACGACAGGAAAAGCCCCAAAACACAACATGGACACATCACATTTTCCCAAAGAAAAGAGGGGTGTTTTTTGCAAGGTGCCTACCTGTGGATTTTGGCTTCTAGCTCAGCCGGCACTCAGGGAAACCTACCAAACCTTTGCATTTTTTAAAACTAGAGACCTAGGGGAATCCAAGATAGGGTGTCTTGTGGGCTCTCACCAGGTTCTGTTACCCAGAATCCTTTGCAAATCTCCAAATTTCGCAAAAAAACACTTTTTCCTCACATTTTGGTGTCAGAAAGTTCTGGAATTTGAAAGTAGCCACAAATTTCCTTCCATCCAGCGTTTCCCCGAGTCTCCCAATAAAAATGATACCTCACTTGTATGGGTAGGCCTAGTGCCCGCGACAGGAAATGCCCCAAAACACAACGTGGACACAATAAATTTTTCCAAAGACAAGAGAGGTGTTTTTTGCAAAGTGCCTATCTGTGGATTTTTGCTCTACCTCAGTCGGCACATAGGGAAACCTACCAAACCTGTGTATTTGTTTTAAAACTAGAGACCTAGGGGAATCCAAGATGGGGTGACTTGTGGGGCTCTCACCAGGTTCTGTTACCCAGAATCCTTTGCAAACCTCAAAAACACTTTTTCCTCACATTTTGGTGACAGAAAGTTCTGGAATCTGAGAGGAGGCACAAATTTCCTTCCACACAGCGTTCCCCCAAGTCTCCCAATAGAAATCATACCTCACTTTTGTGGGTAGGCCTATTGCCTGTGTCAGCAAATGCCCCAAAACACAACTTGGACACATCACATTTTTCCAAAGAAAACAGAGGTGTCTTTTGCAAAGAGCCTACCTGTGGATTTTGGCCTCTAGCTCAGCCTGCACCTAGGAAAACCTACCAAACCTGTGCATTTTTTAAAACTAGAGACCTAGGGGAATCCAAGATGGGGTGACTTGTGGACTCTCACCAGGTTCTGTTACCCAGAATCCTTTGCAAACCTCAAACGTTTGCAAAAAAAAAACACTTTTTCCTCATATTTCGGTGACAGAAAGTTCTGGAATTTGAGAGTAGCCACAAATTTCCTTCCATCCAGCGTTTCCCCGAGTCTCCCAATAAAAATGATACCTCATTTGTATGGGTAGGCCTAGTGCCCGCGACAGGAAATGCCCCAAAACACAACTTGGACACATTACATTTTTCCAAAGAAAACAGAGGTGTCTTTTGCAAAGTGCCTACCTGTTGATTTTGGCCTCTAGCTCAGCCGGCACCTAGGAAAACCTACCAAACCTGTGCATTTTTTAAAACTAGAGACCTAGGGGAATACAAGATGGGGTGACTTGTGGGCTCTCACTAGGTTCTGTTACCCGGAATCCTTTGCAAACCTCAAACGTTGGCAAAAAAAAACAACACTTTTCCCTCATATTTCGGTGACAGAAAGTTCTGGAATTTGAGAGTAGCCACAAATGTCCTTCCACCCAGCATTCCCCCAAGTCTCTCGATAAAAATGATACCTCACTTGTGTGGGTAGGCCTAATGCCCACAACAGGAAATGCCCCAAAACACAACATGGACACATCACATTTTCCCAAAGAAAACAGGAGTGTTTTTTGCAAAGTGCCTACCTGTGGATTTTGGCCTCTAGCTCAGCCGGCACTCAGGGAAACCTACCAAACCTTTGCATTTTTGAAAACTGGCACCCAGGGGAAACCAAGATGGGGTGTCTTGTGGGGCTCTCACCAGGTTCTGTTACCCAGAATCCTTTGCAAACCTCCAAATTTTGCAAAAAAAAACACCTTTTCCTCACATTTCAGTGACAGAAAGTTCTGGAATTTGATAGGAGCCACAAATTTCCTTCCACCTAGCGTTCCCCCAAGTCTCCCAATAAAAATGATACCTTACTTGTGTGGGTAGGCCAAGTGCCTGCGACAGGAAATTCCCCAAAACACAACGTGAACACACTACATTTTTCCAAAGAAAACAGAGGTGTTTTTTGCAAAGTGCCTATCTGTGGATTTGTGCCTCTAGCTCAGTCGGCACCTAGGGAAACCTACCAAACCTGTGTATTTTTTTTAAAACTATAGGCCTAGGGGAATCCAAGATGGGGTGACTTGTGGGGCTCTCACCAGGTTCTGTTACCCAGAATCCTTTGCAAACCTCAAAATGTGGCTAAAAAAACACTTTTTCCTCACATTTCGGTGACAAACAGTTCTGGAAGCTGAGAGGAGCCACAACTGGCCAGCCACCCAGCATTCCCCCAAGTCTCTCGATTAAAATGATACCTCACTTGTGTGGGTAGGCCTAGTGCCCGCAACAGGAAATGCCCCAAAACACTACGTGGACACATCACATTTTTCCAAAGAAAACAGGGGTGTTTCTGCAAAGTGCCTACCTGTGGATTTTGCCCTCTAGCTCAGACGGCACCTAGGGAAACCTACCAAACTTGTGCATTTTTAAAAACTGGACACCTAGGGGAATTCAAGATGGGGTGTCTTCTGGGGCTCTCACCAGGTTCTGTTACCCAGAATCCTTTGCAGACCTCAAAATTTGGCTAAAAAAACACTTTTTCCTCACATTTGGGTGCCAGAAAGTTCGGGAATCTGCGAGGAGACACAAATGTCCTTCCACCCAGCGTTCACCCAAGTTTACCAGTAAAAATTATACTTCACTTGTGTGGGTAGGCCTAGTGCCCGAGACAGGAAATGCCCCAAAACACAACGTGGACACACCACATTTTTCCAAAGAAAATAGAGGTGTTTTTGGAAAGTGCCTACCTGTGGATTTTGGCCTCTTGCTCAGTCGGCACCTAGGGAAACCTACCAAACCTGTGCATCTTTTTAAAAATAGAGACCTAGGGGAATCCAAGACGGGGTGACTTGTGGGCTCTCATCAGGTTCTGTTACCCAGAATCCTTTGAAAACCTCACAATTTGGGTAAAAAAACACTTTTCACTGTTTGTCACCGAAATATGAGGAAAAAGTGTTTTTTTAGCCAAATTTTGAGGTTTGGAAAGGATTTGGGGTAACAGAACCTGGTGAGAGCCCCACAAGTCACCCCATCTTGGATTCCCCTAGGTCTCTAGTTTTAAAAAAATGCACAGGTTTGGTAGGTTTCCCTAGGTGCCGACTGAGCTAGAGGCCAAAATCCACAGGTAGGTACTTTGCAAAAACACCTCTGTTTTCTTTGGAAAAATGTGGTGTGTCCACGTTGTGTTTTGGAGCATTTCCTGTCTCGGGCACTAGGCCTACCCATACAAGTGAAGTATCATTTTTACTGGTAAACTTGGGTGAACGCTGGGTGGAAGGACATTTGTTTCTCCTCTCAAATTCCAGAACTTCCTGTCACCGAAATATGAGGAAATTTGATTTTTTTTGGCCAACTTTTGAGGGTTGCAAAGGATTCTGGGTAACAGAACCTAGTGAGAGCCCACAAGTCACCCCACCTTGGATTCCCCTAGGTCTCTAGTTTTAAAAAAAATACACAGGTTTGGTAGGTTTCCCTAGGTGCCGACTGAGCTAGAGGCAAAAATCCACAGATAGGCACTTTGCAAAAAACACCTCTGTTTTCTTTGGAAAAATGTATTGTGTAGACGTTGTGTTTTGGGGAATTTTCTGTCGCGGGCACTAGGCCTACCCACACAAGTAAGGTATCATTTTTATTGGGAGACTTGGGGGAATGGTGGGTGGAAGGACATTTGTGGCCCCTCTCAGATTCCAGAACTTTCTGTCACACAAATGTGAGGAAAAAGTGTTTTTTTACCACATTTTGAGGTTTTCAAAGGATTCGGGGTAACAGAACCTGGTGAGAGCCCCACAAGACACCCCATCTTAAATTCCCCTAGGTGTCCAGTTTTCAAAAATGCACAAGTTTGGTAGGTTTCCCTAGGTGCCGGCTGAACTAGAGGCCAAAATCCACAGGTAGGCATTTTGCAAAAACACCTCTGTTTTCTTTGGAAAAATGTGATGTGTCCACGTAGTGTTTTGGGGCATTTCCTGTTGCGGGCACTAGGCCTACCCACACAAGTGAGGTATCATTTTTATCGAGAGACTTGGGGGAATGCTGGGTGGAAGGCCAGTTGTGGCTCCTCTCAGCTTCCAGAACTGTTTGTCACCAAAATGTGAGGAAAACGTGTTTTTTTTGCCAAATTTTGAGGTTTGCAAAGGATTCGGGGTAACAGAACCTGGTGAGAGCCCCACAAGTCACTGCATCTTGGATTCCCCTAGGTCTCTAGTTTTAAAAAAATGCACAGGTTTGGTAGGTTTTCCAAGGTGCCGACTGAGCTAGAGGCCAAAATCCACAGGTAGGCACTTTGCAAAAACACCTTTGTTTTCTTTGGAAAAATGTGATGTGTCCACGTTGTGTTTTGGGGTATTTCCTGTCGCGGGCACTAGGCCTACCCATACAAGTGAAGTATCATTTTTATTGGTAAACTTGGGGGAACGCTGGGTGGAAGGACATTTGTGGCTCCTCGCAGATTCCAGAACTTTCTGTCACCCAAATACGAGGAAAAAGTGTTTTTTAGCCAAATTTTGAAGTCTGCAAAGGATTCTGGGTAACAGAACCTGGTGAGACCTGCACAAGTCACCCCATCCTGCATTCCCCTAGGTCTCTAGTTTTCAAAAATGCACAGGTTTGGTAGGTTTCCCTAGGTGCCGGCTGAGCTAGAGGCCAAAATCCACAGGTAGACACTTTGCATAAGACCTCTGTTTCTTTTCTAGGCCTACCCACACAAGTGAGGTATCATTATTATAGGGAGACTTGGGGGAATGCTGGGTGGAAGGCCAGTTGTGGCTTCTCTCAGCTTCCAGAACTGTTTGTCACCGAAATGTGAGGAAAAAGTGTTTTTTTAGCCAAATTTTGAGGTTTGCAAAGGATTTGGGGTAACAGAAGCTGGTGAGAGCCCCACATGTCACCCCATCTTGGATTCCCCTACGTCTCTAGTTTTAAAAAAATGCACAGGTTTGGTAGGTTTCCCTAGGTGCCGGCTGAGCTAGAGGCCAAATTTCCACAGGTAGGCACTTTGCAAAAACACCTCTTTTTTCTTTGGAAGAATGTGATGTGTCCACGTTGTGTTTTGGGGCATTTCCTTTTGCGGGCACTAGGCCTACCCACACAAGTGAGGCATAATTATTATAGGGAGACTTGGGGGAACGCTGGGTGGAAGGAAATTTGGGGCTCCTCTCAGGTGCCAGAACGTTTTGTCACTGAAATGTGAAGAAAAAGTGTCTTTTAGCCAAATTTTGAGGTTTGAAAGGATTCTGGGTAACAAAACCTGGTGGGAGCCCCACAAGTCACCCCATTTTGGATTCCCCTAGGTCTCCAGTTTAAAAAAAAGCACAGGTTTGGTAGGTTTCCCTAGGTGCCGACTGAGCTAGAGGCCAAAATCCACAGGTAGGCACTTTGCAAAAAACACCTCTGTTTTCTTTGGAAAAATGTGATGTGTCCACATTGTGGTTTGGGGCATTTGCTGTCGCGGGCACTACGCCTACCCCTACAAGTGAGGTATCATTTTTATTGGGAGACTTGGGGGAATGCTGGATGGAAGGAAATTTGTGGCTCCTCTCAAATTCCAGAACTTTCTGTCACCGAAATATGAAGAAAAAGTGGGTTTTTTTGCCAACGTTTGAGGTTTGCAAAGGATTATGGGTAACAGAACCTGGTGAGAGCCCACAAGTCACCCCATCTTGGATTCCCCTAGGTCTCTAGTTTTCAAAAATGCACAATGTTTGGTAGGTTTCCCTATGTGGTGGCTGAGCTAGAGGCCAAAATCCACAGGTAGGCACTTTGCAAAAGACACCTCTGTTTTCTTTGGAAAAATGTGATGTGTCCTCGTTGTGTTTTGGTGCATTTGCTGTCGCGGGCACTAGGCCTGCCCACACAAGTGAGGTATAATTTTTATTGGGGGACTTGGGGGAATGCTGGGTGGAAAGCCAGTTGTGGCTCCTCTCAGCTTCCAGAACTGTTTGTCACCGAAATGTGAGCAAAAAGTGTTTTTTTTAGCCAAATTTTGAGGTTTGCAAAGGATTTGGGGTAACAGAACCTGGTGAGAGCCCCACAAGTCTCCCCATTTTGGATTCCCCTAGGTCTTTAGTTTAAAAAAAATGCACAGGTTTGGTTGGTTTCCATAGGTGCCGACTGAGCTCGAGTCCAAAATCCACAGGTAGGCACTTTGCAAAAACACCTCTGTTTTCTTTCGAAAAGTGTGATGTGTCCACGTTGTGTTTTGGCGCATTTCCTGTCTCGGGCACTAGGCCTACCCATACAAGTGAAGTATCATTTTTACTGGTAAACTTGGGGGGAACGCTGGGTGGAAGGATATTTGTGGCTCCTCGCAGATACCAGCACTTTCTGTCACCCAAATGTGAGGAAAAAGTGTTTTTTTAGCCAAATTTTGAGGTCTGCAAAGGATTCTGGGTAACAGAACCTGGTGAGAGCCCCACATGTCACCCCATCTTGGATTCCCCTAGGTCTCTAGTTTTCAAAAATGCATAGGTTTGGTAGGTTTCCCTAGGTGCCGGCTGAGCTAGAGGCCAAAATCCACAGATAGGCACTTTGCAAAAAACACCTCTGTTTTCTTTGGAAGAATGTGATGTGTCCACGTTGTGTTTTGGGGCATTTCCTTTCGCGGGCACTAGGCCTACCCACACAAGTGAGGTATCATTATTATAGGGAGACTTGGGGGAACGCTGGGTGGAAAGAAATTTGTGGCTCCTCTCAAGTGCCAGAACTTTTTGTCACCGAAATGTGATGAAAAAGTGTATTTTTAGCTTAATTTTGAGGTTTGCAAAGGATTCTGGGTAACAAAACCTGGTGGGAGCCCCACAAGTCACCCCATCTTGGATTCCCCTAGGTCTCTAGTTAAGAAAAAAGCACAGGTTTGTTAGGTTTCCCTAGGTGCCGACTGAGCTATAGGCCAAAATCCACAGGTAGGCACTTTGCAAAAAACACCTCTGTTTTCTTTGGAAAAATGTGATGTGTCCACGTTGTGTTTTGGGGCATTTCCGGTCACGGGCACTAGGCCTACCCATACAAGTGAAGTATCATTTTTATTGGTAAACTTGGGGGAACGCTGAGTGCAAGGACATTTGTGGCCCCTTGCAGATTCCAGAACTTTCTGTCACCCAAATGTGAGGAAAAAGTGTTTTTTCAGCCACATTTTGAGGTCTGCAAAGGATTCTGGGTAACAGAACCTGGTGAGAGCCGCACAAGTCACCCCATCCTGGACTCCCCTAGGTCTCTAGTTGTAAAAAATGCTCAGGTTTGGTAGGTTTCCCTAGGTGCCGGCTGAGCTAGAGGCCAAATTTCCACAGGTAGGCACTTTGCAAAAACACCTCTGTTTTCTTTGGAAGAATGTGATGTGTTCACGTTGTGTTTTGGGGCATTTCCTTTTGCAGGCACGAGGCCTACCCACACAAGTGAGGCATAATTATTATAGGGAGACTTGGGGGAACGCTGGGTGGAAGGAAATTTGGGGCTCCTCTCAGGTGCCAGAACTTTTTGTCACTGAAATGTGAAGAAAAAGTGTATTTTTAGCCAAATTTTGAGGTTTGAAAGGATTCTGGGTAACGAAACCTGGTGGGAGCCCCACAAGTCACCCCATCTTGGGTTCCCCTAGGTCTCCAGTTTAAAAAAAAGTACAGGTTTGGTAGGTTTCCCTAGGTGCCGACTGAGCTAGAGGCCAAAATCCACAGGTAGGCACTTTGCAAAAAACACCTCTGTTTTCTTTGGAAAAATGTGATGTGTCCACGTTGTGGTTTGGGGCATTTGCTGTCGCAGGCACTACGCCTACCCCTACAAGTGAGGTATCATTTTTATTGGGAGACTTGGGGGAACGCTGGATGGAAGGAAATTTGTGGCTCCTCTCAAATTCCAGAACTTTCTGTCACCGAAATATGAAGAAAAAGTGTTTTTTTTTTGCCAACGTTTGAGGTTTGCAAAGGATTCTGGGTAACAGAACCTGGTGAGAGCCCACAAGTCACCCCATCTTGGATTCCCCTAGGTCTCTAGTTTTCAAAAATGCACAATGTTTGGTAAGTTTCCCTATGTGCTGGCTGAGCTAGAGGCCAAAATCCACAGGTAGGCACTTTGCAAAAGACACCTCTGTTTTCTTTGGAAAAATGTGATGTGTCCACGTTGTGTTTTGGTGCATTTGCTGTCGCGGGCACTAGGCCTACCCACACAAGTGAGGTATCATTTTTATTGGGGGACTAGGGGGAACGCTGAGTGGAAGGAAATTTGTGGCTCCTTTCAGATTCCAGAACTTTTTGTCACCGAAATTTGAGGAAAGAGTGTTTTTTTAGCCACATTTTGAGGTTTTCAAAGGATTCTGGGTAACCGAACCTGGTGAGAGCCCCACAAGTCACCCCATCTTGGATTCCCCTAGGTCTCTGGTTTTAAAAAAAATGCACAGGTTTGGAAGGTTTCCCTAGGTGCCGACTGATCTAGAGGCCAAAATCCACAGGCAGGTACTTTGCAAAAACACCTCTGTTTTCTTTGTAACAATGTGATGTGTCTACGTTGTAGTTTGGGGCATTTCCTGTCGCGGGCACTAGGCTTAGCCATACAAGTGAGGTATCATTTTTATTGGGAGGCTTGGGGGAACGCTGGGTGGAAGGAATTTTGTGGCTCCTCTCAAATTCCAGAACTTTCTGTCACCGAAATATGGGGAAAAAGTGTTTTTTTTTGCCAACTTTTGAGGTTTGCAAAGGATTCCAGGTAACAGAACCTGGTGAGAGCCCAAAAGTCACCCCATCTTGGGTTCCCCTAGGTCTCTAGTTTTCAAAAATGCACAGGTTTGGTAGGTTTCCCTAGGTGCCGGCTGAGCTAGAGGCCAAAATCCACAGGTAGTCAATTTCCAAAAAACACCTCTGTTTTCTTTGGAAAAATGTGATGTGTCCACATTGTGGTTTGGGGCATTTGCTGTCGCGGGCACTACGCCTACCCCTACAAGTGAGGTATCATTTTTATTGGGAGACTTGGGTGAATGCTGGATGGAAGGAAATTTGTGGCTCCTCTCAAATTCCAGAACTTTCTGCCACCGAAATATGAAGAAAAAGTGTTTTTTTTTGCCAACGTTTGAGGTTCGCAAAGGATTATGGGTAACAGAACCTGGTGAGAGCCCACAAGTCACCCCATCTTGGATTCCCCTAGGTCTCTAGTTTTCAAAAATGCACAATGTTTGGTAGGTTTCCCTATGTGCTGGCTGAGCTAGAGGCCAAAATCCACAGGTAGGCACTTTGCAAAAGACACCTCTGTTTTCTTTGGAAAAATGTGATGTGTCCTCGTTGTGTTTTGGTGCATTTGCTGTCGCGGGCACTAGGCCTACCCACACAAGTGAGGTATCATTTTTATTGGGGGACTTGGGGGAATGCTGGGTGGAAAGCCAGTTGTGGCTCCTCTCAGCTTCCAGAACTGTTTGTCACCGAAATGTGAGCAAAAAGTGTTTTTTTTAGCCAAATTTTGAGGTTTGCAAAGGATTTGGGGTAACAGAACCTGGTGAGAGCCCCACAAGTCTCCTCATTTTGGATTCCCCTAGGTCTTTAGTTTAAAAAAAATGCACAGGTTTGGTTGGTTTCCATAGGTGCCGACTGAGCTCGAGTCCAAAATCCACTGGTAGGCACTTTGCAAAAACACCTCTGTTTTCTTTCGAAAAGTGTGATGTGTCCACGTTGTGTTTTGGCGCATTTCCTGTCTCGGGCACTAGGCCTACCCATACAAGTGAAGTATCATTTTTACTGGTAAACTTGGGGGAACGCTGGGTGGAAGGAAATTTGTGGCTCCTCTCAGGTGCCGGAACTTTTTGTCACCGAAATGTGAGGAAAAAGGGTCTTTTTAGCTAAATTTTGAGGTTTGCAAAGGATTCTGGGTAACAAAACCTGGTGGGAGCCCCACAAGTGACCCCATCTTAGATTCCCCTAGGTCTCTAGTTTAAACAAAAGCACAGGTTTGGTAGGTTTCCCTAGGTGCCGACTGAGCTAGAGGCCAAAATCCACAGGTAGGCACTTTGCAAAAAACACCTCTTTTTTCTTTGGAAAAATGTGATGTGTCTACGTTGTGTTTTGGGGCATTTGCTGTCGCGGGCACTAGGCCTACCCACACAAGTGAGGTATAATTTTTATTGGGGGACTTGGGGGAATGCTGGGTGGAAGGAAATTTGTGGCTCCTCTCAAATTCCAGAACTTTCTGTCACCGATATATGAGGAAAAAGTGTTTTTTTTTGCCAACTTTTGAGGTTGGCAAAGGATTCTGGGTAACAGAACCTGGTGAGAGCTGCACATGTCACCCCATCCTGGATTCCCCTAGGTCTCTAGTTTTCAAAAATGCACAGGTTTGGTAGGTTTCCCTAGGTGCCGGCTGAGCTAGAGGCCAAAATCCACAGGTAGGCACTTTGCAAAAACACCTTTGTTTTCTTTGGAAAAATGTGATGTGTCCATTTTGTGTTTTGGGGCATTTCCTGTCGCTGGCACTAGGCCTACCCATACAAGTGAAGTATCATTTTTATTGGTAAACTTTGGGAAACACTGGGTGGAAGGACATTTGTGGCTCCTTGCAGATTCCAGAACTTTCTGTCACCCAAATGTGAGGAAAAAGTGTTTTTTTTAGCCAAATTTTGAGGTCTGCAATGGATTCTGGGTAACAGAACCTGGTGAGAGTCGCACAAGACACCCCATCCTGGATTCCACTAGGTCTCTAGTTTTCAAAAATGCACAGGTTTGGTAGGCTTCCCTAGTTGCCGGCTGAGCTAGAGGCCAAAATCCACAGGTAGGCACTTTGCAAAAACACCTCTGTTTTCTTTGGAAGAATGTGATGTGTCCATGTTGTGTTTTGGGGCATTTGCTGTCGCGGGCACTAGGCCTACCCACACAAGTGAGGTATCATTATTATAGGGAGACCTGGGGGAATGCTGGGTGGAAGGCCAGTTGTGGCTCCTCTCAGCTTCCAGAACTGTTTGTCACCGAAATGTGAGCAAAAAGTGTTTTTTTAGCCACATTTTGAGGTTTACAAAGGATTCGGGGTAACAGAATCTGGTGAGAGCCCCACAAGTCACCCCATCTTGGATTGCCCTAGGTCTCTAGTTTTAAAAAAAATGCAAAGGTTTGGTAGGTTTCCCTAGGTGCCGACTGAGCTAGAGTCCTAAATCCACAGGTAGGCACTTTGCAAAAACACCTCTGTTTTCTTTGGAAAAATGTGATGTGTCCACATTGTGTTTTGGGGCATTTCCTGTCTCGGGCACTAGGCATACCCATACAAGTGAAGTATAATTTTTACTGGTAAACTTGGGGAAACACTGGGTGGAAGGACATTTGTGGCTCCTCGCAGATTCCAGAACTTTCTGTCATCCAAATGTGAGGAAAAAGTGTTTATTTAGCCACATTTTGAGGTCTGCAAAGGATTCTGGGTAACAGAACATGGTGAGAGCCGCACAGGTCACCCCATCCTGGATTCCCTTAGGTCTCTAGTTTTCAGAAATGCACAGGTTTGGTAAGTTTCCCTAGGTGCCTGCTGAGCTAGAGGCCAAATTCCACAGGTAGGCACTTTGCAAAAACACCTCTGTTTTCTTTGGAAGAAGGTGATGTGTAAACGTTGTGTTTTGGAGCATTTCCTTTCACGGGCACTAGGCCTACCCACACAAGTGAGGTATCATTATTATAGGGAGACTTGGGGGAACGCTGGGTGGAAGGAAATTTGTGGCTCCTCTCAGGTGCCGGAACTTTTTGTCACCGAAATGTGAGGAAAAAGTGTCTTTTTAGCTAAAATTTGAGGTTTGCAAAGGTTTCTGGGTAACAAAACCTGGTGGGAGCCCCACAAGTCACCCCATCTTAGATTCCCCTAGGTCTCTAGTTTAAAAAAAAGCACAGGTTTGGTAGGTTTCCCTAGGTGCCGACTGAGCTAGAGGCCAAAATCCACAGGTAGGCACTTTGCAAAAAACACCTCTTTTTTCTTTGGAATAATGTGATGTGTCCACGTTGTGTTTTGGGGCATTTGCTGTCGCGGGCACTAGGCCTACCCACACAAGTGAGGTATAATTTTTATTGGGGGACTTAGGGGAATGCTGGGTGGAAGGAAATTTGTGGCTCATCACAAATTCCAGAACTTTCTGTCGCCGATATATGAGGAAAAAGTGGTTTTTTTTTGCCAACTTTTGAGGTTTGCAAAGGATTCTGGGTAACAGAACCTGGTGAGATCCCCACAAGTTACCCCATCTTGGATTCCCCTAGGTCTCTATTTAAAAAAAAATGCAGAGGTTTGTTAGGTTTCCCTACGTGCCGACTGATCTAGAGGCCAAAATCCACAGGTAGGCACTTTTAAAAAAACACCTCTGTTTTCTTTGGAAAAATGTGATGTGTCCACGTTGTGTTTTGGGGCATTTGCTGTCGTGGGCACTAGGCCTATCCACACAAGTGAGGTATCATTTTTATCGGGAGACTTGGGTGAATGCTGGGTGGAAGGAAATTTGTGGCTCCTCCCAAATTCCAGAACTTTCTGTCACTGAAATGTGAGGAAAAAGTGTTTTTTTAGCCAATTTTTGAGGTTTGCAAAGGATTCTGGGTAACAGAACCTGGTGAGATCCCCACAAGTTACCCCATCTTGGATTCCCCTAGGTCTCTATTTAAAAAAAAATGCAGAGGTTTGTTAGGTTTCCCTACGTGCCGACTGAGCTAGAGGCCAAAATCCACAGGTAGGCACTTTGCAAAAAACACCTCTGTTTTCTTTGGAAAAATCTGATGTGTCTACGTTGTGTTTTTGGGCATTTCCTGTCGCGGGCACTAGGCCTACCCATACAAGTGAAGTATCATTTTTATTGGTAAACTTGGGGGAATACTGGGTGGAAGGACATTTGTGGCTCCTTGCAGATTCCAGAACTTTCTGTCACCGAAATGTGAGGAAAAAGTGTTTTTTTAGCTAAATTTTGAGGTCTGCAAAGGATTCTGGGTAACAGAACCTGGTGAGAGCTGCACATTTCACCCCAGCCTGGATTCCCCTAGGTCTCTAGTTTTAAAAAATGCACAGGTTTGGTAGGTTTCCCTAGGTGCCGGCTGAGCTAGAGGCCAAAATCCACAGGTAGGCACTTTGCAAAAACACCTCTGTTTTCTTTGGAAGAATGTGATGTGTCCACCTTGTGTTTTGGGGCATTTTCTTTCGCGGGCACTAGGCCTACCCACACAAGTGAGGTATCATTATTATAGGGAGACTTGGGGGAATGCTGGGTGGAAGGCCAGTTGTGGCTCCTCTCAGCTTCCAGAACTGTTTGTCACCGAAATGTGAGCAAAAAGTGTTTTTTTAGCCACATTTTGAGGTTTACAAAGGATTCGGGGTAACAGAATCTGGTGAGAGCCCCACAAGTCACCCCATCTTGGATTGCCCTAGGTCTCTTGTTTTAAAAAAATGCACAGGTTTGGTAAGTTTCCCTAAGTGCCGGCTGAGCTAGAGGCCAAATTCCACAGGTAGGCACTTTGCAAAAACACCTCTGTTTTCTTTGGAAGAATGTGATGTGTCCACGTTGTGTTTTGGGGCATTTCCTTTCGCGGGCACTAGGCCTACCCACACAAGTGAGGTATCATTATTATAGGGAGACTTGGGGGAACGCTGGGTGGAAGGAAATTTGTGGCTCCTCTCAGGTGCCGGAACTTTTTGTCACCGAAATGTGAGGAAAAAGTGTCTTTTTAGCTAAATTTTGAGGTTTGCAAAGGATTCTGGGTAACAATACCTGGTGGGAGCCCCACAAGTCACCCCATCTTAGATTCCCCTAGGTCTCTAGTTTAAACAAAAGCACAGGTTTGGTAGGTTTCCCTAGGTGCCGACTGAGCTAGAGGCCAAAATCCACAGGTAGGCACTTTGCAAAAAACACCTATTTTTTCTTTGGAAAAATGTGATGTGTCCACGTTGTGTTTTGGGGCATTTGCTGTCGCGGGCACTAGGCCTACCCACACAAGTGAGGTATAATTTTTATTGGGGGACTTGGGGGAATGGTGGGTGGAAGGAAATTTGTGGCTCCTCTCAAATTCCAGAACTTTCTGTCACCGATATATGAGGAAAAAGTGTTTTTTTTTGCCAACTTTTGAGGTTGGCAAAGGATTCTGGGCAAGAGAACCTGGTGAGAGCTGCACACGTCACCCCATCCTGGATTCCCCTAGGTCTCTAGTTTTCAAAAATGCACAGGTTTGGTAGGTTTCCCTAGGTGCCGGCTGAGATAGAGGCCAAAATCCACAGGTAGGCACTTTGCAAAAACACCTCTGTTTTCTTTGGAAGAATGTGATGTGTCCACGTTGTGTTTTGGGGCATTTTCTTTCGCGGGCACTAGGCCTACCCACACAAGTGAGGTATCATTATTATAGGGAGACTTGGGGGAATGCTGGGTGGAAGGCCAGTTGTGGCTCCTCTCAGCTTCCAGAACTGTTTGTCACCGAAATGTGAGCAAAAAGTGTTTTTTTAGCCACATTTTGAGGTTTACAAAGGATTCGGGGTAACAGAATCTGGTGAGAGCCCCACAAGTCACCCCATCTTGGATTGCCCTAGGTCTCTAGTTTTAAAAAAATGCACAGGTTTGGTAGGTTTCCCTAGGTGCCGACTGAGCTAGAGTCCTAAATCCACAGGTAGGCACTTTGCAAAAACACCTCTGTTTTCTTTGGAAAAATGTGATGTGTCCACATTGTGTTTTGGGGCATTTCCTGTCTCGGGCACTAGGCATACCCATACAAGTGAAGTATCATTTTTACTGGTAAACTTGGGGAAACGCTGGGTGGAAGGACATTTGTGGCTCCTCGCAGATTCCAGAACTTTCTGTCACCCAAATGTGAGGAAAAAGTGTTTATTTAGCCAAATTTTGAGGTCTGCAAAGGATTCTGGGTAACAGAACATGGTGAGAGCCGCACAGGTCACCCCATCCTGGATTCCCTTAGGTCTCTAGTTTTCAGAAATGCACAGGTTTGGTAAGTTTCCCTAGGTGCCGGCTGAGCTAGAGGCCAAATTCCACAGGTAGGCACTTTGCAAAAACACCTCTGTTTTCTTTGGAAGAATGTGATGTGTCCACGTTGTGTTTTGGGGCATTTCCTTTCGCGGGCACTAGGCCTACCCACACAAGTGAGGTATCATTATTATAGGGAGACTTGGGGGAACGCTGGGTGGAAGGAAATTTGTGGCTCCTCTCAGGTGCCGGAACTTTTTGTCACCGAAATGTGAGGAAAAAGTGTCTTTTTACCTAAATTTTGAGGTTTGCAAAGGATTCTGGGTAACAAAACCTGGTGGGAGCCCCACAAGTCACCCCATCTTAGATTCCCCTAGGCCTCTAGTTTAAAAAAAAGCACAGGTTTGGTAGGTTTCCCTAGGTGCCGACTGAGCTAGAGGCCAGAATCCACAGGTAGGCACTTTGCAAAAAACACCTCTTTTTTCTTTGGAAAAATGTGATGTGTCCACGTTGTGTTTTGGGGCATTTGCTGTCGCGGGCACTAGGCCTACCCACACAAGTGAAGTATAATTTTTATTGGGGGACTTGGGGGAATGCTGGGTGGAAGGAAATTTGTGGCTCCTCTCAAATTCCAAAACTTTCTGTCACCGATATATGAGGAAAAAGTGTTTTTTTTTTGCCAACTTTTGAGGTTGGCAAAGGATTCTGGGTAACAGAACCTGGTGAGAGCTGCACATGTCACCCCATCCTGGATTCCCCTAGGTCTCTAGTTTTCAAAAATGCACAGGTTTGGTAGGTTTCCCTAGGTGCCGGCTGAGCTAGAGGCCAAAATCCACAGGTAGGCACTTTGCAAAAACACCTTTGTTTTCTTTGGAAAAATATGATGTGTCCATTTTGTGTTTTGGGGCATTTCCTGTCGCTGGCACTAGGCCTACCCATACAAGTGAAGTATCATTTTTATTGGTAAACTTTGGGAAACACTGGGTGGAAGGACGTTTGTGGCTCCTTGCAGATTCCAGAACTTTCTGTCACCCAAATGTGAGGAAAAAGTGTTTTTTTAGCCAAATTTTGAGGTCTGCAATGGATTCTGGGTAACAGAACCTGGTGAGAGTCGCACAAGACACCCCATCCTGGATTCCACTAGGTCTCTAGTTTTCAAAAATGCACAGGTTTGGTAGGCTTCCCTAGTTGCCGGCTGAGCTAGAGGCCAAAATCCACAGGTAGGCACTTTGCAAAAACACCTCTGTTTTCTTTGGAAGAATGTGATGTGTCCATGTTGTGTTTTGGGGCATTTGCTGTCGCGGGCACTAGGCCTACCCACACAAGTGAGGTATCATTATTATAGGGAGACTTGGGGGAATGCTGGGTGGAAGGCCAGTTGTGGCTCCACTCAGCTTCCAGAACTGTTTGTCACCGAAATGTGAGCAAAATGTGTTTTTTTAGCCACATTTTGAGGTTTACAAAGGATTCGGGGTAACAGAATCTGGTGAGAGCCCCACAAGTCACCCCATCTTGGATTGCCCTAGGTCTCTAGTTTAAAAAAAAATGCACAGGTTTGGTAGGTTTCCCTAGGTGCCGACTGAGCTAGAGTCCTAAATCCACAGGTAGGCACTTTGCAAAAACACCTCTGTTTTCTTTGGAAAAATGTGATGTGTCCACATTGTGTTTTGGGGCATTTCCTGTCTCGGGCACTAGGCATACCCATACAAGTGAAGTATAATTTTTACTGGTAAACTTGGGGAAACACTGGGTGGAAGGACATTTGTGGCTCCTCGCAGATTCCAGAACTTTCTGTCATCCAAATGTGAGGAAAAAGTGTTTATTTAGCCACATTTTGACGTCTGCAAAGGATTCTGGGTAACAGAACATGGTGAGAGCCGCACAGGTCACCCCATCCTGGATTCCCTTAGGTCTCTAGTTTTCAGAAATGCACAGGTTTGGTAAGTTTCCCTAGGTGCCTGCTGAGCTAGAGGCCAAATTCCACAGGTAGGCACTTTGCAAAAACACCTCTGTTTTCTTTGGAAGAAGGTGATGTGTAAACGTTGTGTTTTGGGGCATTTCCTTTCACGGGCACTAGGCCTACCCACACAAGTGAGGTATCATTATTATAGGGAGACTTGGGGGAACGCTGGGTGGAAGGAAATTTGTGGCTCCTCTCAGGTGCCGGAACTTTTTGTCACCGAAATGTGAGGAAAAAGTGTCTTTTTAGCTAAAATTTGAGGTTTGCAAAGGTTTCTGGGTAACAAAACCTGGTGGGAGCCCCACAAGTCACCCCATCTTAGATTCCCCTAGGTCTCTAGTTTAAAAAAAAGCACAGGTTTGGTAGGTTTCCCTAGGTGCCGACTGAGCTAGAGGCCAAAATCCACAGGTAGGCACTTTGCAAAAAACACCTCTTTTTTCTTTGGAATAATGTGATGTGTCCAGGTTGTGTTTTGGGGCATTTGCTGTCGCGGGCACTAGGCCTACCCACACAAGTGAGGTATAATTTTTATTGGGGGACTTGGGGGAATGGTGGGTGGAAGGAAATTTGTGGCTCATCACAAATTCCAGAACTTTCTGTCGCCGATATATGAGGAAAAAGTGGGTTTTTTTTGCCAACTTTTGAGGTTTGCAAAGGATTCTGGGTAACAGAACCTGGTGAGATCCCCACAAGTTACCCCATCTTGGATTCCCCTAGGTCTCTATTTAAAAAAAAATGCAGAGGTTTGTTAGGTTTCCCTACGTGCCGACTGAGCTAGAGGCCAAAATCCACAGGTAGGCACTTTGCAAAAAACACCTCTGTTTTCTTTGGAAAAATCTGATGTGTCTACGTTGTGTTTTTGGGCATTTCCTGTCGCGGGCACTAGGCCTACCCATACAAGTGAAGTATCATTTTTATTGGTAAACTTGGGGGAATACTGGGTGGAAGGACATTTGTGGCTCCTCGCAGATTCCAGAACTTTCTGTCACCGAAATGTGAGGAAAAAGTGTTTTTTTAGCTAAATTTTGAGGTCTGCAAAGGATTCTGGGTAACAGAACCTGGTGAGAGCTGCACATTTCACCCCAGCCTGGATTCCCCTAGGTCTCTAGTTTTAAAAAATGCACAGGTTTGGTAGGTTTCCCTAGGTGCCGGCTGAGCTAGTGGCCAAAATCCACAGGTAGGCACTTTGCAAAAACACCTCTGTTTTCTTTGGAAGAATGTGATGTGTCCACCTTGTGTTTTGGGGCATTTTCTTTCGCGGGCACTAGGCCTACCCACACAAGTGAGGTATCATTATTATAGGGAGACTTGGGGGAATGCTGGGTGGAAGGCCAGTTGTGGCTCCTCTCAGCTTCCAGAACTGTTTGTCACTGAAATGTGAGCAAAAAGTGTTTTTTTAGCCACATTTTGAGGTTTACAAAGGATTCAGGGTAACAGAATCTGGTGAGAGCCCCACAAGTCACCCCATCTTGGATTGCCCTAGGTCTCTTGTTTTAAAAAAATGCACAGGTTTGGTAAGTTTCCCTAGGTGCCGGCTGAGCTAGAGGCCAAATTCCACAGGTAGGCACTTTGCAAAAACACCTCTGTTTTCTTTGGAAGAATGTGATGTGTCCACGTTGTGTTTTGGGGCATTTCCTTTCGCGGGCACTAGGCCTACCCACACAAGTGAGGTATCATTATTATAGGGAGACTTGGGGGAACGCTGGGTGGAAGGAAATTTGTGGCTCCTCTCAGGTGCCGGAACTTTTTGTCACCGAAATGTGAGGAAAAAGTGTCTTTTTAGCTAAATTTTGAGGTTTGCAAAGGATTCTGGGTAACAAAACCTGGTGGGAGCCCCACAAGTCACCCCATCTTAGATTCCCCTAGGTCTCTAGTTTAAACAAAAGCACAGGTTTGGTAGGTTTCCCTAGGTGCCGACTGAGCTAGAGGCCAAAATCCACAGGTAGGCACTTTGCAAAAAACACCTATTTTTTCTTTGGAAAAATGTGATGTGTCCACGTTGTGTTTTGGGGCATTTGCTGTCGCGGGCACTAGGCCTACCCACACAAGTGAGGTATAATTTTTATTGGGGGACTTGGGGGAATGGTGGGTGGAAGGAAATTTGTGGCTCCTCTCAAATTCCAGAACTTTCTGTCACCGATATATGAGGAAAAAGTGTTTTTTTTGCCAACTTTTGAGGTTGGCAAAGGATTCTGGGCAAGAGAACCTGGTGAGAGCTGCACATGTCACCCCATCCTGAATTCCCCTAGGTCTCTAGTTTTCAAAAATGCACAGGTTTGGTAGGTTTCCCTAGGTGCCGGCTGAGCTAGAGGCCAAAATCCACAGGTAGGCACTTTGCAAAAACACCTCTGTTTTCTTTGGAAGAATGTGATGTGTCCACGTTGTGTTTTGGGGCATTTTCTTTCGCGGGCACTAGGCCTACCCACACAAGTGAGGTATCATTATTATAGGGAGACTTGGGGGAATGCTGGGTGGAAGGCCAGTTGTGGCTCCTCTCAGCTTCCAGAACTGTTTGTCACCGAAATGTGAGCAAAAAGTGTTTTTTTAGCCACATTTTGAGGTTTACAAAGGATTCGGGGTAACAGAATCTGGTGAGAGCCCCACAAGTCACCCCATCTTGGATTGCCCTAGGTCTCTAGTTTTAAAAAAATGCACAGGTTTGGTAGGTTTCCCTAGGTGCCGACTGAGCTAGAGTCCTAAATCCACAGGTAGGCACTTTGCAAAAACACCTCTGTTTTCTTTGGAAAAATGTGATGTGTCCACATTGTGTTTTGGGGCATTTCCTGTCTCGGGCACTAGGCATACCCATACAAGTGAAGTATCATTTTTACTGGTAAACTTGGGGAAACGCTGGGTGGAAGGACATTTGTGGCTCCTCGCAGATTCCAGAACTTTCTGTCACCCAAATGTGAGGAAAAAGTGTTTATTTAGCCAAATGTTGAGGTCTGCAAAGTATTCTGGGTAACAGAACATGGTGAGAGCCGCACAGGTCACCCCATCCTGGATTCCCTTAGGTCTCTAGTTTTCAGAAATGCACAGGTTTGGTAAGTTTCCCTAGGTGCCGGCTGAGCTAGAAGCCAAATTCCACAGGTAGGCACTTTGCAAAAACACCTCTGTTTTCTTTGGAAGAAGGTGATGTGTAAACGTTGTGTTTTGGGGCATTTCCTTTCACGGGCACTAGGCCTACCCACACAAGTGAGGTATCATTATTATAGGGAGACTTGGGGGAATGCTGGGTGGAAGGAAATTTGTGGCTCCTCTCAGGTGCCGGAACTTTTTGTCACCGAAATGTGAGAAAAAAGTGTCTTTTTAGCTAAAATTTGAGGTTTGCAAAGGTTTCTGGGTAACAAAACCTGGTGGGAGCCCCACAAGTCACCCCATCTTAGATTCCCCTAGGTCTCTAGTTTAAAAAAAAGCACAGGTTTGGTAGGTTTCCCTAGGTGCCGACTGAGCTAGAGGCCAAAATCCACAGGTAGGCACTTTGCAAAAAACACCTCTTTTTTCTTTGGAATAATGTGATGTGTCCACGTTGTGTTTTGGGGCATTTGCTGTCGCGGGCACTAGGCCTACCCACACAAGTGAGGTATAATTTTTATTGGGGGACTTGGGGGAATGGTGGGTGGAAGGAAATTTGTGGCTCATCACAAATTCCAGAACTTTCTGTCGCCGATATATGAGGAAAAAGTGGTTTTTTTTTGCCAACTTTTGAGGTTTGCAAAGGATTCTGGGTAACAGAACCTGGTGAGATCCCCACAAGTTACCCCATCTTGGATTCCCCTAGGTCTCTATTTAAAAAAAAATGCAGAGGTTTGTTAGGTTTCCCTACGTGCCGACTGATCTAGAGGCCAAAATCCACAGGTAGGCACTTTTAAAAAAACACCTCTGTTTTCTTTGGAAAAATGTGATGTGTCCACGTTGTGTTTTGGGGCGTTTGCTGTCGTGGGCACTAGGCCTATCCACACAAGTGAGGTATCATTTTTATCGGGAGACTTGGGTGAATGCTGGGTGGAAGGAAATTTGTGGCTCCTCCCAAATTCCAGAACTTTCTGTCACTGAAATCTGAGGAAAAAGTGTTTTTTTAGCCAATTTTTGAGGTTTGCAAAGGATTCTGGGTAACAGAACCTGGTGAGATCCCCACAAGTTACCCCATCTTGGATTCCCCTAGGTCTCTATTTAAAAAAAAATGCAGAGGTTTGTTAGGTTTCCCTACGTGCCGACTGAGCTAGAGGCCAAAATCCACAGGTAGGCACTTTGCAAAAAACACCTCTGTTTTCTTTGGAAAAATCTGATGTGTCTACGTTGTGTTTTTGGGCATTTCCTGTCGCGGGCACTAGGCCTACCCATACAAGTGAAGTATCATTTTTATTGGTAAACTTGGGGGAATACTGGGTGGAAGGACATTTGTGGCTCCTCGCAGATTCCAGAACTTTCTGTCACCGAAATGTGAGGAAAAAGTGTTTTTTTAGCTAAATTTTGAGGTCTGCAAAGGATTCTGGGTAACAGAACCTGGTGAGAGCTGCACATTTCACCTCAGCCTGGATTCCCCTAGGTCTCTAGTTTTAAAAAATGCACAGGTTTGGTAGGTTTCCCTAGGTGCCGGCTGAGCTAGAGGCCAAAATCCACAGGTAGGCACTTTGCAAAAACACCTCTGTTTTCTTTGGAAGAATGTGATGTGTCCACCTTGTGTTTTGGGGCATTTTCTTTCGCGGGCACTAGGCCTACCCACACAAGTGAGGTATCATTATTATAGGGAGACTTGGGGGAATGCTGGGTGGAAGGCCAGTTGTGGCTCCTCTCAGCTTCCAGAACTGTTTGTCACCGAAATGTGAGCAAAAAGTGTTTTTTTAGCCACATTTTGAGGTTTACAAAGGATTCGGGGTAACAGAATCTGGTGAGAGCCCCACAAGTCACCCCATCTTGGATTGCCCTAGGTCTCTTGTTTTAAAAAAATGCACAGGTTTGGTAAGTTTCCCTAGGTGCCGGCTGAGCTAGAGGCCAAATTCCACAGGTAGGCACTTTGCAAAAACACCTCTGTTTTCTTTGGAAGAAGGTGATGTGTAAACGTTGTGTTTTGGGGCATTTCCTTTCACGGGCACTAGGCCTACCCACACAAGTGAGGTATCATTATTATAGGGAGACTTGGGGGAACGCTGGGTGGAAGGAAATTTGTGGCTCCTCTCAGGTGCCGGAACTTTTTGTCACCGAAATGTGAGGAAAAAGTGTCTTTTTAGCTAAAATTTGAGGTTTGCAAAGGTTTCTGGGTAACAAAACCTGGTGGGAGCCCCACAAGTCACCCCATCTTAGATTCCCCTAGGTCTCTAGTTTAAAAAAAAGCACAGGTTTGGTAGGTTTCCCTAGGTGCCGACTGAGCTAGAGGCCAAAATCCACAGGTAGGCACTTTGCAAAAAACACCTCTTTTTTCTTTGGAATAATGTGATGTGTCCACGTTGTGTTTTGGGGCATTTGCTGTCGCGGGCACTAGGCCTACCCACACAAGTGAGGTATAATTTTTATTGGGGGACTTGGGGGAATGGTGGGTGGAAGGAAATTTGTGGCTCATCACAAATTCCAGAACTTTCTGTCGCCGATATATGAGGAAAAAGTGGGTTTTTTTTGCCAACTTTTGAGGTTTGCAAAGGATTCTGGGTAACAGAACCTGGTGAGATCCCCACAAGTTACCCCATCTTGGATTCCCCTAGGTCTCTATTTAAAAAAAAATGCAGAGGTTTGTTAGGTTTCCCTACGTGCCGACTGATCTAGAGGCCAAAATCCACAGGTAGGCACTTTTAAAAAAACACCTCTGTTTTCTTTGGAAAAATGTGATGTGTCCACGTTGTGTTTTGGGGCATTTGCTGTCGTGGGCACTAGGCCTATCCACACAAGTGAGGTATCATTTTTATCGGGAGACTTGGGTGAATGCTGGGTGGAAGGAAATTTGTGGCTCCTCCCAAATTCCAGAACTTTCTGTCACTGAAATGTGAGGAAAAAGTGTTTTTTTAGCCAATTTTTGAGGTTTGCAAAGGATTCTGGGTAATAGAACCTGGTGAGATCCCCACAAGTTACCCCATCTTGGATTCCCCTAGGTCTCTATTTAAAAAAAAATGCAGAGGTTTGTTAGGTTTCCCTACGTGCCGACTGAGCTAGAGGCCAAAATCCACAGGTAGGCACTTTGCAAAAAACACCTCTGTTTTCTTTGGAAAAATCTGATGTGTCTACGTTGTGTTTTTGGGCATTTCCTGTCGCGGGCACTAGGCCTACCCATACAAGTGAAGTATCATTTTTATTGGTAAACTTGGGGGAATACTGGGTGGAAGGACATTTGTGGCTCCTCGCAGATTCCAGAACTTTCTGTCACCGAAATGTGAGGAAAAAGTGTTTTTTTAGCTAAATTTTGAGGTCTGCAAAGGATTCTGGGTAACAGAACCTGGTGAGAGCTGCACATTTCACCCCAGCCTGGATTCCCCTAGGTCTCTAGTTTTAAAAAATGCACAGGTTTGGTAGGTTTCCCTAGGTGCCGGCTGAGCTAGTGGCCAAAATCCACAGGTAGGCACTTTGCAAAAACACCTCTGTTTTCTTTGGAAGAATGTGATGTGTCCACCTTGTGTTTTGGGGCATTTTCTTTCGCGGGCACTAGGCCTACCCACACAAGTGAGGTATCATTATTATAGGGAGACTTGGGGGAATGCTGGGTGGAAGGCCAGTTGTGGCTCCTCTCAGCTTCCAGAACTGTTTGTCACCGAAATGTGAGCAAAAAGTGTTTTTTTAGCCACATTTTGAGGTTTACAAAGGATTCAGGGTAACAGAATCTGGTGAGAGCCCCACAAGTCACCCCATCTTGGATTGCCCTAGGTCTCTTGTTTTAAAAAAATGCACAGGTTTGGTAAGTTTCCCTAGGTGCCGGCTGAGCTAGAGGCCAAATTCCACAGGTAGGCACTTTGCAAAAACACCTCTGTTTTCTTTGGAAGAATGTGATGTGTCCACGTTGTGTTTTGGGGCATTTCCTTTCGCGGGCACTAGGCCTACCCACACAAGTGAGGTATCATTATTATAGGGAGACTTGGGGGAACGCTGGGTGGAAGGAAATTTGTGGCTCCTCTCAGGTGCCGGAACTTTTTGTCACCGAAATGTGAGGAAAAAGTGTCTTTTTAGCTAAATTTTGAGGTTTGCAAAGGATTCTGGGTAACAAAACCTGGTGGGAGCCCCACAAGTCACCCCATCTTAGATTCCCCTAGGTCTCTAGTTTAAACAAAAGCACAGGTTTGGTAGGTTTCCCTAGGTGCCGACTGAGCTAGAGGCCAAAATCCACAGGTAGGCACTTTGCAAAAAACACCTATTTTTTCTTTGGAAAAATGTGATGTGTCCACGTTGTGTTTTGGGGCATTTGCTGTCGCGGGCACTAGGCCTACCCACACAAGTGAGGTATAATTTTTATTGGGGGACTTGGGGGAATGGTGGGTGGAAGGAAATTTGTGGCTCCTCTCAAATTCCAGAACTTTCTGTCACCGATATATGAGGAAAAAGTGTTTTTTTTTGCCAACTTTTGAGGTTGGCAAAGGATTCTGGGCAAGAGAACCTGGTGAGAGCTGCACATGTCACCCCATCCTGAATTCCCCTAGGTCTCTAGTTTTCAAAAATGCACAGGTTTGGTAGGTTTCCCTAGGTGCCGGCTGAGCTAGAGGCCAAAATCCACAGGTAGGCACTTTGCAAAAACACCTCTGTTTTCTTTGGAAGAATGTGATGTGTCCACGTTGTGTTTTGGGGCATTTTCTTTCGCGGGCACTAGGCCTACCCACACAAGTGAGGTATCATTATTATAGGGAGACTTGGGGGAATGCTGGGTGGAAGGCCAGTTGTGGCTCCTCTCAGCTTCCAGAACTGTTTGTCACCGAAATGTGAGCAAAAAGTGTTTTTTTAGCCACATTTTGAGGTTTACAAAGGATTCGGGGTAACAGAATCTGGTGAGAGCCCCACAAGTCACCCCATCTTGGATTGCCCTAGGTCTCTAGTTTTAAAAAAATGCACAGGTTTGGTAGGTTTCCCTAGGTGCCGACTGAGCTAGAGTCCTAAATCCACAGGTAGGCACTTTGCAAAAACACCTCTGTTTTCTTTGGAAAAATGTGATGTGTCCACATTGTGTTTTGGGGCATTTCCTGTCTCGGGCACTAGGCATACCCATACAAGTGAAGTATCATTTTTACTGGTAAACTTGGGGAAACGCTGGGTGGAAGGACATTTGTGGCTCCTCGCAGATTCCAGAACTTTCTGTCACCCAAATGTGAGGAAAAAGTGTTTATTTAGCCAAATTTTGAGGTCTGCAAAGGGTTCTGGGTAACAGAACATGGTGAGAGCCGCACAGGTCCCCCCATCCTGGATTCCCTTAGGTCTCTAGTTTTCAGAAATGCACAGGTTTGGTAAGTTTCCCTAGGTGCCGGCTGAGCTAGAAGCCAAATTCCACAGGTAGGCACTTTGCAAAAACACCTCTGTTTTCTTTGGAAGAAGGTGATGTGTAAACGTTGTGTTTTGGGGCATTTCCTTTCACGGGCACTAGGCCTACCCACACAAGTGAGGTATCATTATTATAGGGAGACTTGGGGGAATGCTGGGTGGAAGGAAATTTGTGGCTCCTCTCAGGTGCCGGAACTTTTTGTCACCGAAATGTGAGGAAAAAGTGTCTTTTTAGCTAAAATTTGAGGTTTGCAAAGGTTTCTGGGTAACAAAACCTGGTGGGAGCCCCACAAGTCACCCCATCTTAGATTCCCCTAGGTCTCTAGTTTAAAAAAAAGCACAGGTTTGGTAGGTTTCCCTAGGTGCCGACTGAGCTAGAGGCCAAAATCCACAGGTAGGCACTTTGCAAAAAACACCTCTTTTTTCTTTGGAATAATGTGATGTGTCCACGTTGTGTTTTGGGGCATTTGCTGTCGCGGGCACTAGGCCTACCCACACAAGTGAGGTATAATTTTTATTGGGGGACTTGGGGGAATGGTGGGTGGAAGGAAATTTGTGGCTCATCACAAATTCCAGAACTTTCTGTCGCCGATATATGAGGAAAAAGTGGGTTTTTTTTGCCAACTTTTGAGGTTTGCAAAGGATTCTGGGTAACAGAACCTGGTGAGATCCCCACAAGTTACCCCATCTTGGATTCCCCTAGGTCTCTATTTAAAAAAAAATGCAGAGGTTTGTTAGGTTTCCCTACGTGCCGACTGATCTAGAGGCCAAAATCCACAGGTAGGCACTTTTAAAAAAACACCTCTGTTTTCTTTGGAAAAATGTGATGTGTCCACGTTGTGTTTTGGGGCGTTTGCTGTCGTGGGCACTAGGCCTATCCACACAAGTGAGGTATCATTTTTATCGGGAGACTTGGGTGAATGCTGGGTGGAAGGAAATTTGTGGCTCCTCCCAAATTCCAGAACTTTCTGTCACTGAAATGTGAGGAAAAAGTGTTTTTTTGGCCAATTTTTGAGGTTTGCAAAGGATTCTGGGTAACAGAACCTGGTGAGATCCCCACAAGTTACCCCATCTTGGATTCCCCTAGGTCTCTATTTAAAAAAAAATGCAGAGGTTTGTTAGGTTTCCCTACGTGCCGACTGAGCTAGAGGCCAAAATCCACAGGTAGGCACTTTGCAAAAAACACCTCTGTTTTCTTTGGAAAAATCTGATGTGTCTACGTTGTGTTTTTGGGCATTTCCTGTCGCGGGCACTAGGCCTACCCATACAAGTGAAGTATCATTTTTATTGGTAAACTTGGGGGAATACTGGGTGGAAGGACATTTGTGGCTCCTCGCAGATTCCAGAACTTTCTGTCACCGAAATGTGAGGAAAAAGTGTTTTTTTAGCTAAATTTTGAGGTCTGCAAAGGATTCTGGGTAACAGAACCTGGTGAGAGCTGCACATTTCACCCCAGCCTGGATTCCCCTAGGTCTCTAGTTTTAAAAAATGCACAGGTTTGGTAGGTTTCCCTAGGTGCCGGCTGAGCTAGAGGCCAAAATCCACAGGTAGGCACTTTGCAAAAACACCTCTGTTTTCTTTGGAAGAATGTGATGTGTCCACCTTGTGTTTTGGGGCATTTTCTTTCGCGGGCACTAGGCCTACCCACACAAGTGAGGTATCATTATTATAGGGAGACTTGGGGGAATGCTGGGTGGAAGGCCAGTTGTGGCTCCTCTCAGCTTCCAGAACTGTTTGTCACCGAAATGTGAGCAAAAAGTGTTTTTTTAGCCACATTTTGAGGTTTACAAAGGATTCGGGGTAACAGAATCTGGTGAGAGCCCCACAAGTCACCCCATCTTGGATTGCCCTAGGTCTCTTGTTTTAAAAAAATGCACAGGTTTGGTAAGTTTCCCTAGGTGCCGACTGAGCTAGAGGCCAAATTCCACAGGTAGGCACTTTGCAAAAACACCTCTGTTTTCTTTGGAAGAAGGTGATGTGTAAACGTTGTGTTTTGGGGCATTTCCTTTCACGGGCACTAGGCCTACCCACACAAGTGAGGTATCATTATTATAGGGAGACTTGGGGGAACGCTGGGTGGAAGGAAATTTGTGGCTCCTCTCAGGTGCCGGAACTTTTTGTCACCGAAATGTGAGGAAAAAGTGTCTTTTTAGCTAAAATTTGAGGTTTGCAAAGGTTTCTGGGTAACAAAACCTGGTGGGAGCCCCACAAGTCACCCCATCTTAGATTCCCCTAGGTCTCTAGTTTAAAAAAAAGCACAGGTTTGGTAGGTTTCCCTAGGTGCCGACTGAGCTAGAGGCCAAAATCCACAGGTAGGCACTTTGCAAAAAACACCTCTTTTTTCTTTGGAATAATGTGATGTGTCCACGTTGTGTTTTGGGGCATTTGCTGTCGCGGGCACTAGGCCTACCCACAGAAGTGAGGTATAATTTTTATTGGGGGACTTGGGGGAATGGTGGGTGGAAGGAAATTTGTGGCTCATCACAAATTCCAGAACTTTCTGTCGCCGATATATGAGGAAAAAGTGGGTTTTTTTTGCCAACTTTTGAGGTTTGCAAAGGATTCTGGGTAACAGAACCTGGTGAGATCCCCACAAGTTACCCCATCTTGGATTCCCCTAGGTCTCTATTTAAAAAAAAATGCAGAGGTTTGTTAGGTTTCCCTACGTGCCGACTGATCTAGAGGCCAAAATCCACAGGTAGGCACTTTTAAAAAAACACCTCTGTTTTCTTTGGAAAAATGTGATGTGTCCACGTTGTGTTTTGGGGCATTTGCTGTCGTGGGCACTAGGCCTATCCACACAAGTGAGGTATCATTTTTATCGGGAGACTTGGGTGAATGCTGGGTGGAAGGAAATTTGTGGCTCCTCCCAAATTCCAGAACTTTCTGTCACTGAAATGTGAGGAAAAAGTGTTTTTTTAGCCAATTTTTGAGGTTTGCAAAGGATTCTGGGTAATAGAACCTGGTGAGATCCCCACAAGTTACCCCATCTTGGATTCCCCTAGGTCTCTATTTAAAAAAAAATGCAGAGGTTTGTTAGGTTTCCCTACGTGCCGACTGAGCTAGAGGCCAAAATCCACAGGTAGGCACTTTGCAAAAAACACCTCTGTTTTCTTTGGAAAAATCTGATGTGTCTACGTTGTGTTTTTGGGCATTTCCTGTCGCGGGCACTAGGCCTACCCATACAAGTGAAGTATCATTTTTATTGGTAAACTTGGGGGAATACTGGGTGGAAGGACATTTGTGGCTCCTCGCAGATTCCAGAACTTTCTGTCACCGAAATGTGAGGAAAAAGTGTTTTTTTAGCTAAATTTTGAGGTCTGCAAAGGATTCTGGGTAACAGAACCTGGTGAGAGCTGCACATTTCACCCCAGCCTGGATTCCCCTAGGTCTCTAGTTTTAAAAAATGCACAGGTTTGGTAGGTTTCCCTAGGTGCCGGCTGAGCTAGTGGCCAAAATCCACAGGTAGGCACTTTGCAAAAACACCTCTGTTTTCTTTGGAAGAATGTGATGTGTCCACCTTGTGTTTTGGGGCATTTTCTTTCGCGGGCACTAGGCCTACCCACACAAGTGAGGTATCATTATTATAGGGAGACTTGGGGGAATGCTGGGTGGAAGGCCAGTTGTGGCTCCTCTCAGCTTCCAGAACTGTTTGTCACCGAAATGTGAGCAAAAAGTGTTTTTTTAGCCACATTTTGAGGTTTACAAAGGATTCAGGGTAACAGAATCTGGTGAGAGCCCCACAAGTCACCCCATCTTGGATTGCCCTAGGTCTCTTGTTTTAAAAAAATGCACAGGTTTGGTAAGTTTCCCTAGGTGCCGGCTGAGCTAGAGGCCAAATTCCACAGGTAGGCACTTTGCAAAAACACCTCTGTTTTCTTTGGAAGAATGTGATGTGTCCACGTTGTGTTTTGGGGCATTTCCTTTCGCGGGCACTAGGCCTACCCACACAAGTGAGGTATCATTATTATAGGGAGACTTGGGGGAACGCTGGGTGGAAGGAAATTTGTGGCTCCTCTCAGGTGCCGGAACTTTTTGTCACCGAAATGTGAGGAAAAAGTGTCTTTTTAGCTAAATTTTGAGGTTTGCAAAGGATTCTGGGTAACAAAACCTGGTGGGAGCCCCACAAGTCACCCCATCTTAGATTCCCCTAGGTCTCTAGTTTAAACAAAAGCACAGGTTTGGTAGGTTTCCCTAGGTGCCGACTGAGCTAGAGGCCAAAATCCACAGGTAGGCACTTTGCAAAAAACACCTATTTTTTCTTTGGAAAAATGTGATGTGTCCACGTTGTGTTTTGGGGCATTTGCTGTCGCGGGCACTAGGCCTACCCACACAAGTGAGGTATAATTTTTATTGGGGGACTTGGGGGAATGGTGGGTGGAAGGAAATTTGTGGCTCCTCTCAAATTCCAGAACTTTCTGTCACCGATATATGAGGAAAAAGTGTTTTTTTTTGCCAACTTTTGAGGTTGGCAAAGGATTCTGGGCAAGAGAACCTGGTGAGAGCTGCACATGTCACCCCATCCTGAATTCCCCTAGGTCTCTAGTTTTCAAAAATGCACAGGTTTGGTAGGTTTCCCTAGGTGCCGGCTGAGCTAGAGGCCAAAATCCACAGGTAGGCACTTTGCAAAAACACCTCTGTTTTCTTTGGAAGAATGTGATGTGTCCACGTTGTGTTTTGGGGCATTTTCTTTCGCGGGCACTAGGCCTACCCACACAAGTGAGGTATCATTATTATAGGGAGACTTGGGGGAATGCTGGGTGGAAGGCCAGTTGTGGCTCCTCTCAGCTTCCAGAACTGTTTGTCACCGAAATGTGAGCAAAAAGTGTTTTTTTAGCCACATTTTGAGGTTTACAAAGGATTCGGGGTAACAGAATCTGGTGAGAGCCCCACAAGTCACCCCATCTTGGATTGCCCTAGGTCTCTAGTTTTAAAAAAATGCACAGGTTTGGTAGGTTTCCCTAGGTGCCGACTGAGCTAGAGTCCTAAATCCACAGGTAGGCACTTTGCAAAAACACCTCTGTTTTCTTTGGAAAAATGTGATGTGTCCACATTGTGTTTTGGGGCATTTCCTGTCTCGGGCACTAGGCATACCCATACAAGTGAAGTATCATTTTTACTGGTAAACTTGGGGAAACGCTGGGTGGAAGGACATTTGTGGCTCCTCGCAGATTCCAGAACTTTCTGTCACCCAAATGTGAGGAAAAAGTGTTTATTTAGCCAAATTTTGAGGTCTGCAAAGGATTCTGGGTAACAGAACATGGTGAGAGCCGCACAGGTCACCCCATCCTGGATTCCCTTAGGTCTCTAGTTTTCAGAAATGCACAGGTTTGGTAAGTTTCCCTAGGTGCCGGCTGAGCTAGAAGCCAAATTCCACAGGTAGGCACTTTGCAAAAACACCTCTGTTTTCTTTGGAAGAAGGTGATGTGTAAACGTTGTGTTTTGGGGCATTTCCTTTCACGGGCACTAGGCCTACCCACACAAGTGAGGTATCATTATTATAGGGAGACTTGGGGGAATGCTGGGTGGAAGGAAATTTGTGGCTCCTCTCAGGTGCCGGAACTTTTTGTCACCGAAATGTGAGGAAAAAGTGTCTTTTTAGCTAAAATTTGAGGTTTGCAAAGGTTTCTGGGTAACAAAACCTGGTGGGAGCCCCACAAGTCACCCCATCTTAGATTCCCCTAGGTCTCTAGTTTAAAAAAAAGCACAGGTTTGGTAGGTTTCCCTAGGTGCCGACTGAGCTAGAGGCCAAAATCCACAGGTAGGCACTTTGCAAAAAACACCTCTTTTTTCTTTGGAATAATGTGATGTGTCCACGTTGTCTTTTGGGGCATTTGCTGTCGCGGGCACTAGGCCTACCCACACAAGTGAGGTATAATTTTTATTGGGGGACTTGGGGGAATGGTGGGTGGAAGGAAATTTGTGGCTCATCACAAATTCCAGAACTTTCTGTCGCCGATATATGAGGAAAAAGTGGGTTTTTTTTGCCAACTTTTGAGGTTTGCAAAGGATTCTGGGTAACAGAACCTGGTGAGATCCCCACAAGTTACCCCATCTTGGATTCCCCTAGGTCTCTATTTAAAAAAAATGCAGAGGTTTGTTAGGTTTCCCTACGTGCCGACTGATCTAGAGGCCAAAATCCACAGGTAGGCACTTTTAAAAAAACACCTCTGTTTTCTTTGGAAAAATGTGATGTGTCCACGTTGTGTTTTGGGGCGTTTGCTGTCGTGGGCACTAGGCCTATCCACACAAGTGAGGTATCATTTTTATCGGGAGACTTGGGTGAATGCTGGGTGGAAGGAAATTTGTGGCTCCTCCCAAATTCCAGAACTTTCTGTCACTGAAATGTGAGGAAAAAGTGTTTTTTTGGCCAATTTTTGAGGTTTGCAAAGGATTCTGGGTAACAGAACCTGGTGAGATCCCCACAAGTTACCCCATCTTGGATTCCCCTAGGTCTCTATTTAAAAAAAAATGCAGAGGTTTGTTAGGTTTCCCTACGTGCCGACTGAGCTAGAGGCCAAAATCCACAGGTAGGCACTTTGCAAAAAACACCTCTGTTTTCTTTGGAAAAATCTGATGTGTCTACGTTGTGTTTTTGGGCATTTCCTGTCGCGGGCACTAGGCCTACCCATACAAGTGAAGTATCATTTTTATTGGTAAACTTGGGGGAATACTGGGTGGAAGGACATTTGTGGCTCCTCGCAGATTCCAGAACTTTCTGTCACCGAAATGTGAGGAAAAAGTGTTTTTTTAGCTAAATTTTGAGGTCTGCAAAGGATTCTGGGTAACAGAACCTGGTGAGAGCTGCACATTTCACCCCAGCCTGGATTCCCCTAGGTCTCTAGTTTTAAAAAATGCACAGGTTTGGTAGGTTTCCCTAGGTGCCGGCTGAGCTAGAGGCCAAAATCCACAGGTAGGCACTTTGCAAAAACACCTCTGTTTTCTTTGGAAGAATGTGATGTGTCCACCTTGTGTTTTGGGGCATTTTCTTTCGCGGGCACTAGGCCTACCCACACAAGTGAGGTATCATTATTATAGGGAGACTTGGGGGAATGCTGGGTGGAAGACCAGTTGTGGCTCCTCTCAGCTTCCAGAACTGTTTGTCACCGAAATGTGAGCAAAAAGTGTTTTTTTAGCCACATTTTGAGGTTTACAAAGGATTCGGGGTAACAGAATCTGGTGAGAGCCCCACAAGTCACCCCATCTTGGATTGCCCTAGGTCTCTTGTTTTAAAAAAATGCACAGGTTTGGTAAGTTTCCCTAGGTGGCGGCTGAGCTAGAGGCCAAATTCCACAGGTAGGCACTTTGCAAAAACACCTCTGTTTTCTTTGGAAAAAGGTGATGTGTAAACGTTGTGTTTTGGGGCATTTCCTTTCACGGGCACTAGGCCTACCCACACAAGTGAAGTATCATTTTTATTGGTAAACTTGGGGGAATACTGGGTGGAAGGACATTTGTGGCTCCTCTCAGCTTCCAGAACTGTTTGTCACCGAAATGTGAGCAAAAAGTGTTTTTTTAGCCACATTTTGAGGTTTACAAAGGATTCAGGGTAACAGAATCTGGTGAGAGCCCCACAAGTCACCCCATCTTGGATTGCCCTAGGTCTCTTGTTTTAAAAAAATGCACAGGTTTGGTAAGTTTCCCTAGGTGCCGGCTGAGCTAGAGGCCAAATTCCACAGGTAGGCACTTTGCAAAAACACCTCTGTTTTCTTTGGAAGAATGTGATGTGTCCACGTTGTGTTTTGGGGCATTTCCTTTCGCGGGCACTAGGCCTACCCACACAAGTGAGGTATCATTATTATAGGGAGACTTGGGGGAACGCTGGGTGGAAGGAAATTTGTGGCTCCTCTCAGGTGCCGGAACTTTTTGTCACCGAAATGTGAGGAAAAAGTGTCTTTTTAGCTAAATTTTGAGGTTTGCAAAGGATTCTGGGTAACAAAACCTGGTGGGAGCCCCACAAGTCACCCCATATTAGATTCCCCTAGGTCTCTAGTTTAAACAAAAGCACAGGTTTGGTAGGTTTCCCTAGGTGCCGACTGAGCTAGAGGCCAAAATCCACAGGTAGGCACTTTGCAAAAAACACCTATTTTTTCTTTGGAAAAATGTGATGTGTCCACGTTGTGTTTTGGGGCATTTGCTGTCGCGGGCACTAGGCCTACCCACACAAGTGAGGTATAATTTTTATTGGGGGACTTGGGGGAATGGTGGGTGGAAGGAAATTTGTGGCTCCTCTCAAATTCCAGAACTTTCTGTCACCGATATATGAGGAAAAAGTGTTTTTTTTTGCCAACTTTTGAGGTTGGCAAAGGATTCTGGGCAAGAGAACCTGGTGAGAGCTGCACATGTCACCCCATCCTGAATTCCCCTAGGTCTCTAGTTTTAAAAAATGCACAGGTTTGGTAGGTTTCCCTAGGTGCCGGCTGAGCTAGAGGCCAAAATCCACAGGTAGGCACTTTGCAAAAACACCTCTGTTTTCTTTGGAAGAATGTGATGTGTCCACGTTGTGTTTTGGGGCATTTTCTTTCGCGCTCACTAGGCCTACCCACACAAGTGAGGTATCATTATTATAGGGAGACTTGGGGGAATGCTGGGTGGAAGGCCAGTTGTGGCTCCTCTCAGCTTCCAGAACTGTTTGTCACCGAAATGTGAGCAAAAAGTGTTTTTTTAGCCACATTTTGAGGTTTACAAAGGATTCGGGGTAACAGAATCTGGTGAGAGCCCCACAAGTCACCCCATCTTGGATTGCCCTAGGTCTCTAGTTTTAAAAAAATGCACAGGTTTGGTAGGTTTCCCTAGGTGCCGACTGAGCTAGAGTCCTAAATCCACAGGTAGGCACTTTGCAAAAACACCTCTGTTTTCTTTGGAAAAATGTGATGTGTCCACATTGTGTTTTGGGGCATTTCCTGTCTCGGGCACTAGGCATACCCATACAAGTGAAGTATCATTTTTACTGGTAAACTTGGGGAAACGCTGGGTGGAAGGACATTTGTGGCTCCTCGCAGATTCCAGAACTTTCTGTCACCCAAATGTGAGGAAAAAGTGTTTATTTAGCCAAATTTTGAGGTCTGCAAAGGATTCTGGGTAACAGAACATGGTGAGAGCCGCACAGGTCACCCCATCCTGGATTCCCTTAGGTCTCTAGTTTTCAGAAATGCACAGGTTTGGTAAGTTTCCCTAGGTGCCGGCTGAGCTAGAAGCCAAATTCCACAGGTAGGCACTTTGCAAAAACACCTCTGTTTTCTTTGGAAGAAGGTGATGTGTAAACGTTGTGTTTTGGGGCATTTCCTTTCACGGGCACTAGGCCTACCCACACAAGTGAGGTATCATTATTATAGGGAGACTTGGGGGAATGCTGGGTGGAAGGAAATTTGTGGCTCCTCTCAGGTGCCGGAACTTTTTGTCACCGAAATGTGAGGAAAAAGTGTCTTTTTAGCTAAAATTTGAGGTTTGCAAAGGTTTCTGGGTAACAAAACCTGGTGGGAGCCCCACAAGTCACCCCATCTTAGATTCCCCTAGGTCTCTAGTTTAAAAAAAAGCACAGGTTTGGTAGGTTTCCCTAGGTGCCGACTGAGCTAGAGGCCAAAATCCACAGGTAGGCACTTTGCAAAAAACACCTCTTTTTTCTTTGGAATAATGTGATGTGTCCACGTTGTGTTTTGGGGCATTTGCTGTCGCGGGCACTAGGCCTACCCACACAAGTGAGGTATAATTTTTATTGGGGGACTTGGGGGAATGGTGGGTGGAAGGAAATTTGTGGCTCATCACAAATTCCAGAACTTTCTGTCGCCGATATATGAGGAAAAAGTGGGTTTTTTTTGCCAACTTTTGAGGTTTGCAAAGGATTCTGGGTAACAGAACCTGGTGAGATCCCCACAAGTTACCCCATCTTGGATTCCCCTAGGTCTCTATTTAAAAAAAAATGCAGAGGTTTGTTAGGTTTCCCTACGTGCCGACTGATCTAGAGGCCAAAATCCACAGGTAGGCACTTTTAAAAAAACACCTCTGTTTTCTTTGGAAAAATGTGATGTGTCCACGTTGTGTTTTGGGGCGTTTGCTGTCGTGGGCACTAGGCCTATCCACACAAGTGAGGTATCATTTTTATCGGGAGACTTGGGTGAATGCTGGGTGGAAGGAAATTTGTGGCTCCTCCCAAATTCCAGAACTTTCTGTCACTGAAATGTGAGGAAAAAGTGTTTTTTTAGCCAATTTTTGAGGTTTGCAAAGGATTCTGGGTAACAGAACCTGGTGAGATCCCCACAAGTTACCCCATCTTGGATTCCCCTAGGTCTCTATTTAAAAAAAAATGCAGAGGTTTGTTAGGTTTCCCTACGTGCCGACTGAGCTAGAGGCCAAAATCCACAGGTAGGCACTTTGCAAAAAACACCTCTGTTTTCTTTGGAAAAATCTGATGTGTCTACGTTGTGTTTTTGGGCATTTCCTGTCGCGGGCACTAGGCCTACCCATACAAGTGAAGTATCATTTTTATTGGTAAACTTGGGGGAATACTGGGTGGAAGGACATTTGTGGCTCCTCGCAGATTCCAGAACTTTCTGTCACCGAAATGTGAGGAAAAAGTGTTTTTTTAGCTAAATTTTGAGGTCTGCAAAGGATTCTGGGTAACAGAACCTGGTGAGAGCTGCACATTTCACCCCAGCCTGGATTCCCCTAGGTCTCTAGTTTTAAAAAATGCACAGGTTTGGTAGGTTTCCCTAGGTGCCGGCTGAGCTAGAGGCCAAAATCCACAGGTAGGCACTTTGCAAAAACACCTCTGTTTTCTTTGGAAGAATGTGATGTGTCCACCTTGTGTTTTGGGGCATTTTCTTTCGCGGGCACTAGGCCTACCCACACAAGTGAGGTATCATTATTATAGGGAGACTTGGGGGAATGCTGGGTGGAAGGCCAGTTGTGGCTCCTCTCAGCTTCCAGAACTGTTTGTCACCGAAATGTGAGCAAAAAGTGTTTTTTTAGCCACATTTTGAGGTTTACAAAGGATTCGGGGTAACAGAATCTGGTGAGAGCCCCACAAGTCACCCCATCTTGGATTGCCCTAGGTCTCTTGTTTTAAAAAAATGCACAGGTTTGGTAAGTTTCCCTAGGTGCCGGCTGAGCTAGAGGCCAAATTCCACAGGTAGGCACTTTGCAAAAACACCTCTGTTTTCTTTGGAAGAATGTGATGTGTCCACGTTGTGTTTTGGGGCATTTCCTTTCGCGGGCACTAGGCCTACCCACACAAGTGAGGTATCATTATTATAGGGAGACTTGGGGGAACGCTGGGTGGAAGGAAATTTGTGGCTCCTCTCAGGTGCCGGAACTTTTTGTCACCGAAATGTGAGGAAAAAGTGTCTTTTTAGCTAAATTTTGAGGTTTGCAAAGGATTCTGGGTAACAAAACCTGGTGGGAGCCCCACAAGTCACCCCATCTTAGATTCCCCTAGGTCTCTAGTTTAAACAAAAGCACAGGTTTGGTAGGTTTCCCTAGGTGCCGACTGAGCTAGCGGCCAAAATCCACAGGTAGGCACTTTGCAAAAAACACCTAGTTTTTCTTTGGAAAAATGTGATGTGTCCACGTTGTGTTTTGGGGCATTTGCTTTCGCGGGCACTAGGCCTACCCACACAAGTGAGGTATAATTTTTATTGGGGGACTTGGGGGAATGGTGGGTGGAAGGAAATTTGTGGCTTCTCTCAAATTCCAGAACTTTCTGTCACCGATATATGAGGAAAAAGTGTTTTTTTTTGCCAACTTTTGAGGTTGGCAAAGGATTCTGGGCAAGAGAACCTGGTGAGAGCTGCACATGTCACCCCATCCTGGATTCCCCTAGGTCTCTAGTTTTCAAAAATGCACAGGTTTGGTAGGTTTCCCTAGGTGCCGGCTGAGCTAGAGGCCAAAATCCACAGGTAGGCACTTTGCAAAAACACCTCTGTTTTCTTTGGAAGAATGTGATGTGTCCACGTTGTGTTTTGGGGCATTTTCTTTCGCGGGCACTAGGCCTACCCACACAAGTGAGGTATCATTATTATAGGGAGACTTGGGGGAATGCTGGGTGGAAGGCCAGTTGTGGCTCCTCTCAGCTTCCAGAACTGTTTGTCACCGAAATGTGAGCAAAAAGTGTTTTTTTAGCCACATTTTGAGGTTTACAAAGGATTCGGGGTAACAGAATCTGGTGAGAGCCCCACAAGTCACCCCATCTTGGATTGCCCTAGGTCTCTAGTTTTAAAAAAATGCACAGGTTTGGTAGGTTTCCCTAGGTGCCGACTGAGCTAGAGTCCTAAATCCACAGGTAGGCACTTTGCAAAAACACCTCTGTTTTCTTTGGAAAAATGTGATGTGTCCACATTGTGTTTTGGGGCATTTCCTGTCTCGGGCACTAGGCATACCCATACAAGTGAAGTATCATTTTTACTGGTAAACTTGGGGAAACGCTGGGTGGAAGGACATTTGTGGCTCCTCGCAGATTCCAGAACTTTCTGTCACCCAAATGTGAGGAAAAAGTGTTTATTTAGCCAAATTTTGAGGTCTGCAAAGGATTCTGGGTAACAGAACATGGTGAGAGCCGCACAGGTCACCCCATCCTGGATTCCCTTAGGTCTCTAGTTTTCAGAAATGCACAGGTTTGGTAAGTTTCCCTAGGTGCCGGCTGAGCTAGAGGCCAAATTCCACAGGTAGGCACTTTGCAAAAACACCTCTGTTTTCTTTGGAAGAAGGTGATGTGTAAACGTTGTGTTTTGGGGCATTTCCTTTCACGGGCACTAGGCCTACCCACACAAGTGAGGTATCATTATTATAGGGAGACTTGGGGGAACGCTGGGTGGAAGGAAATTTGTGGCTCCTCTCAGGTGCCGAAACTTTTTGTCACCGAAATGTGAGGAAAAAGTGTCTTTTTAGCTAAAATTTGAGGTTTGCAAAGGTTTCTGGGTAACAAAACCTGGTGGGAGCCCCACAAGTCACCCCATCTTAGATTCCCCTAGGTCTCTAGTTTAAAAAAAAGCACAGGTTTGGTAGGTTTCCCTAGGTGCCGACTGAGCTAGAGGCCAAAATCCACAGGTAGGCACTTTGCAAAAAACACCTCTTTTTTCTTTGGAATAATGTGATGTGTCCACGTTGTGTTTTGGGGCATTTGCTGTCGCGGGTACTAGGCCTACCCACACAAGTGAGGTATAATTTTTATTGGGGGACTTGGGGGAATGGTGGGTGGAAGGAAATTTGTGGCTCATCACAAATTCCAGAACTTTCTGTCGCCGATATATGAGGAAAAAGTGGGTTTTTTTTGCCAACTTTTGAGGTTTGCAAAGGATTCTGGGTAACAGAACCTGGTGAGATCCCCACAAGTTACCCCATCTTGGATTCCCCTAGGTCTCTATTTAAAAAAAAATGCAGAGGTTTGTTAGGTTTCCCTACGTGCCGACTGATCTAGAGGCCAAAATCCACAGGTAGGCACTTTTAAAAAAACACCTCTGTTTTCTTTGGAAAAATGTGATGTGTCCACGTTGTGTTTTGGGGCGTTTGCTGTCGTGGGCACTAGGCCTATCCACACAAGTGAGGTATCATTTTTATCGGGAGACTTGGGTGAATGCTGGGTGGAAGGAAATTTGTGGCTCCTCCCAAATTCCAGAACTTTCTGTCACTGAAATGTGAGGAAAAAGTGTTTTTTTAGCCAATTTTTGAGGTTTGCAAAGGATTCTGGGTAACAGAACCTGGTGAGATCCCCACAAGTTACCCCATCTTGGATTCCCCTAGGTCTCTATTTAAAAAAAAATGCAGAGGTTTGTTAGGTTTCCCTACGTGCCGACTGAGCTAGAGGCCAAAATCCACAGGTAGGCACTTTGCAAAAAACACCTCTGTTTTCTTTGGAAAAATCTGATGTGTCTACGTTGTGTTTTTGGGCATTTCCTGTCGCGGGCACTAGGCCTACCCATACAAGTGAAGTATCATTTTTATTGGTAAACTTGGGGGAATACTGGGTGGAAGGACATTTGTGGCTCCTCGCAGATTCCAGAACTTTCTGTCACCGAAATGTGAGGAAAAAGTGTTTTTTTAGCTAAATTTTGAGGTCTGCAAAGGATTCTGGGTAACAGAACCTGGTGAGAGCTGCACATTTCACCCCAGCCTGGATTCCCCTAGGTCACTAGTTTTAAAAAATGCACAGGTTTGGTAGGTTTCCCTAGGTGCCGGCTGAGCTAGAGGCCAAAATCCACAGGTAGGCACTTTGCAAAAACACCTCTGTTTTCTTTGGAAGAATGTGATGTGTCCACCTTGTGTTTTGGGGCATTTTCTTTCGCGGGCACTAGGCCTACCCACACAAGTGAGGTATCATTATTATAGGGAGACTTGGGGGAATGCTGGGTGGAAGGCCAGTTGTGGCTCCTCTCAGCTTCCAGAACTGTTTGTCACCGAAATGTGAGCAAAAAGTGTTTTTTTAGCCACATTTTGAGGTTTACAAAGGATTCGGGGTAACAGAATCTGGTGAGAGCCCCACAAGTCACCCCATCTTGGATTGCCCTAGGTCCCTTGTTTTAAAAAAATGCACAGGTTTGGTAAGTTTCCCTAGGTGCCGGCTGAGCTAGAGGCCAAATTCCACAGGTAGGCACTTTGCAAAAACACCTCTGTTTTCTTTGGAAGAATGTGATGTGTCCACGTTGTGTTTTGGGGCATTTCCTTTCGCGGGCACTAGGCCTACCCACACAAGTGAGGTATCATTATTATAGGGAGACTTGGGGGAACGCTGGGTGGAAGGAAATTTGTGGCTCCTCTCAGGTGCCGGAACTTTTTGTCACCGAAATGTGAGGAAAAAGTGTCTTTTTAGCAAAATTTTGAGGTTTGCAAAGGATTCTGGGTAACAAAACCTGGTGGGAGCCCCACAAGTCACCCCATCTTAGATTCCCCTAGGTCTCTAGTTTAAACAAAAGCACAGGTTTGGTAGGTTTCCCTAGGTGCCGACTGAGCTAGAGGCCAAAATCCACAGGTAGGCACTTTGCAAAAAACACCTATTTTTTCTTTGGAAAAATGTGATGTGTCCACGTTGTGTTTTGGGGCATTTGCTGTCGCGGGCACTAGGCCTACCCACACAAGTGAGGTATAATTTTTATTGGGGGACTTGGGGGAATGGTGGGTGGAAGGAAATTTGTGGCTCCTCTCAAATTCCAGAACTTTCTGTCACCGATATATGAGGAAAAAGTGTTTTTTTTTTGCCAACTTTTGAGGTTGGCAAAGGATTCTGGGCAAGAGAACCTGGTGAGAGCTGCACATGTCACCCCATCCTGGATTCCCCTAGGTCTCTAGTTTTAAAAAATGCACAGGTTTGGTAGGTTTCCCTAGGTGCCGGCTGAGCTAGAGGCCAAAATCCACAGGTAGGCACTTTGCAAAAACACCTCTGTTTTCTTTGGAAGAATGTGATGTGTCCACGTTGTGTTTTGGGGCATTTTCTTTCGCGGTCACTAGGCCTACCCACACAAGTGAGGTATCATTATTATAGGGAGACTTGGGGGAATGCTGGGTGGAAGGCCAGTTGTGGCTCCTCTCAGCTTCCAGAACTGTTTGTCACCGAAATGTGAGCAAAAAGTGTTTTTTTAGCCACATTTTGAGGTTTACAAAGGATTCGGGGTAACAGAATCTGGTGAGAGCCCCACAAGTCACCCCATCTTGGTTTGCCCTAGGTCTCTAGTTTTAAAAAAATGCACAGGTTTGGTAGGTTTCCCTAGGTGCCGACTGAGCTAGAGTCCTAAATCCACAGGTAGGCACTTTGCAAAAACACCTCTGTTTTCTTTGGAAAAATGTGATGTGTCCACATTGTGTTTTGGGGCATTTCCTGTCTCGGGCACTAGGCATACCCATACAAGTGAAGTATCATTTTTACTGGTAAACTTGGGGAAACGCTGGGTGGAAGGACATTTGTGGCTCCTCGCAGATTCCAGAACTTTCTGTCACCCAAATGTGAGGAAAAAGTGTTTATTTAGCCAAATTTTGAGGTCTGCAAAGGATTCTGGGTAACAGAACATGGTGAGAGCCGCACAGGTCACCCCATCCTGGATTCCCTTAGGTCTCTAGTTTTCAGAAATGCACAGGTTTGGTAAGTTTCCCTAGGTGCCGGCTGAGCTAGAGGCCAAATTCCACAGGTAGGCCCTTTGCAAAAACACCTCTGTTTTCTTTGGAAGAATGTGATGTGTCCACGTTGTGTTTTGGGGCATTTCCTTTCGCGGGCACTAGGCCTACCCACACAAGTGAGGTATCATTATTATAGGGAGACTTGGGGGAACGCTGGGTGGAAGGAAATTTGTGGCTCCTCTCAGGTGCCGGAACTTTTTGTCACCGAAATGTGAGGAAAAAGTGTCTTTTTACCTAAATTTTGAGGTTTGCAAAGGATTCTGGGTAACAAAACCTGGTGGGAGCCCCACAAGTCACCCCATCTTAGATTCCCCTAGGCCTCTAGTTTAAAAAAAAGCACAGCTTTGGTAGGTTTCCCTAGGTGCCGACTGAGTTAGAGGCCAGAATCCACAGGTAGGCACTTTGCAAAAAACACCTCTTTTTTCTTTGGAAAAATGTGATGTGTCCATGTTGTGTTTTGGGGCATTTGCTGTCGCGGGCACTAGGCCTACCCACACAAGTGAGGTATAATTTTTATTGGGGGACTTGGGGGAATGCTGGGTGGAAGAAAATTTGTGGCTCCTCTCAAATTCCAAAACTTTCTGTCACCGATATATGAGGAAAAAGTGTTTTTTTTTTGCCAACTTTTGAGGTTTGCAAAGGATTCTGGGTAACAGAACCTGGTGAGATCCCCACAAGTCACCCCATCTTGGATTCCCCTAGGTCTCTATTTAAAAAAAAATGCAGAGGTTTGTTAGGTTTCCCTACGTGCCGACTGATCTAGATGCCAAAATCCACAGGTAGGCACTTTTAAAAAAACACCTCTGTTTTCTTTGGAAAAATGTGATGTGTCCTCGTTGTGTTTTGGGGCATTTGCTGTCACGGGCACTAGGCCTACCCACACAAGTGAGGTATCATTTTTATTGGGGGATTTGGGGGAATGCTGGGTGGAAGGAAATTTGTGGCTCCTCTCAAATTCCAAAACTTTCTGTCACCGATATATGAGGAAAAAGTGTTTTTTTTTTGCCAACTTTTGAGGTTTGCAAAGGATTCTGGGTAACAGAACCTGGTGAGATCCCCACAAGTTACCCCATCTTGGATTCCCCTAGGTCTCTATTTAAAAAAAAATGCAGAGGTTTGTTAGGTTTCCCTACGTGCCGACTGATCTAGAGGCCAAAATCCACAGGTAGGCACTTTTAAAAAAACACCTCTGTTTTCTTTGGAAAAATGTGATGTGTCCACGTTGTGTTTTGGGGCATTTGCTGTCACAGGCACTAGGCCTATCCACACAAGTGAGGTATCATTTTTATCGGGAGACTTGGGTGAACGCTGGGTGGAAGGAAATTTGTGGCTCCTCCCAAATTCCAGAACTTTCTGTCACTGAAATGTGAGGAAAAAGTGTTTTTTTAGCCAATTTTTGAGGTTTGCAAAGGATTCTGGGTAACAGAACCTGGGGAGATCCCCACAAGTTACCTCATCTTGGATTCCCCTAGGTCTCTATTTAAAAAAAAATGCAGAGGTTTGTTAGGTTCTCCTACGTGCCGACTGAGCTAGAGGCCGAAATCCACAGGTAGGCACTTTGCAAAAAACACCTCTGTTTTCTTTGGAAAAATGTGATGTGTCCACGTTGTGTTTTGGGGAATTTCCTGTTGTGGGCACTAGGCCTACCCTCACAAGGAAGGTGTCATTTTTTTGGGAGACTTGGGGGAATGCTGGGTGGAAGGAAATTTGTGGCTCCTCCCAAATTCCAGAACTTTCTGTCACTGAAATGTGAGGAAAAAGTGTTTTTTTAGCCACATTTTGAGGTTTGCAAAGGATTCTGGGTAACAGAACCTGGTGAGATCCCCACAAGTTACCCCATCTTGGATTCCCCTAGGTCTCTATTTAAAAAAAAATGCAGAGGTTTGTTAGGTTTCCCTACGTGCCGACTGAGCTAGAGGCCAAAATCCACAGGTAGGCACTTTGCAAAAAACACCTCTGTTTTCTTTGGAAAAATCTGATGTGTCTACGTTGTGTTTTTGGGCATTTCCTGTCGCGGGCACTAGGCCTACCCATACAAGTGAAGCATCATTTTTATTGGTAAACTTGGGGGAATACTGGGTGGAAGGACATTTGTGGCTCCTCGCAGATTCCAGAACTTTCTGTCACCCAAATGTGAGGAAAAAGTGTTTTTTTAGCTAACTTTTGAGGTCTGAAAAGGATTCTGGGTAGCAGAACCTGGTGAGAGCTGGACATGTCACCCCATCCTGGATTCCCCTAGGTCTCTAGTTTTAAAAAATGCACAGGTTTGGTAGGTTTCCCTAGGTGCCGGCTGAGCTAGAGGCCAAAGTCCACAGGTAGGCACTTTGCAAAAACACCTCTGTTTTCTTTGGAAGAATGTGATGTGTCCACGTTGTGTTTTGGGGCATTTTCTTTCGCGGGCACTAGGCCTACCCACACAAATGAGGTATCATTATTATAGGGAGACTTGGGGGAACGCTGGGTGGAAGGAAATTTGTGGCTCCTCTCAGGTGCCGGAACTTTTTGTCACCGAAATGTGAGGAAAAAGTGTCTTTTTAGCTAAATTTTGAGGTTGCAAAGGATTCTGGGTAACAAAACCTGGTGGGAGCCCCACAAGTCACCCCATCTTAGATTTCCCTAGGCCTCTAGTTTAAAAAAATGCACAGGTTTGGTAGGTTTCCCTAGGTGCCGACTGAGCTAGAGGCCAAAATCCACAGGTAGGCACTTTGCAAAAAACACCTCTTTTTTCTTTGGAAAAATGTGATGTGTCCACGTTGTGTTTTGGGGCATTTGCTGTCGCAGGCACTAGCCCTACCCACACAAGTGAGGTATAATTTTTATTGGGGGACTTGGGGGAATGCTGGGTGGAAGGAAATTTGTGGCTCCTCTCAAATTCCAGAACTTTCTGTCACCGATATATGAGGAAAAAGTGTTTTTTTTTTGCCAACTTTTGAGGTTGGCAAAGGATTCTGGGCAAGAGAACATGGTGAGAGCTGCACATGTCCCCCCATCCTGGATTCCCCTAGGTCTCTAGTTTTAAAAAATGCACAGGTTTGGTAGGTTTCCCTAGGTGCCGGCTGAGCTAGAGGCCAAAATCCACAGGTAGGCACTTTGCAAAAACACCTGTTTTCTTTGGAAGAATGTGATGTGTCCACGTTGTGTTTTGGGGCATTTTCTTTCGCGGGCACTAGGCCTACCCACACAAGTGAGGTATCATTATTATAGGGAGACTTGGGGAATGCTGGGTGGAAGGCCAGTTGTGGCTCCTCTCAGCTTTCAGAACTGTTTGTCACCGAAATGTGAGCAAAAAGTGTTTTTTTAGCCACATTTTGAGGTTTACAAAGGATTCGGGGTAACAGAATCTGGTGAGAGCCCCACAAGTCACCCCATCTTGGATTGCCCTAGGTCTCTAGTTTTAAAAAAAATGCACAGGTTTGGTAGGTTTCCCTAGGTGCCGACTGAGCTAGAGTCCTAAATCCACAGGTAGGCACTTTGCAAAAACACCTGTTTTCTTCGGAAAAATGTGATGTGTCCACATTGTGTTTTGGGGCATTTCCTGTCTCGGGCACTAGGCATACCCATACAAGTGAAGTATAATTTTTACTGGTAAACTTGGGGAAACACTGGGTGGAAGGACATTTGTGGCTCCTCGCAGATTCCAGAACTTTGTGTCACCCAAATATGAGGAAAAAGTGTTTATTTAGCCAAATTTTGAGGTCTGCAAAGGATTCTGGGTAACAGAACATGGTGAGAGCCGCACAGGTCACCCCATCCTGGATTCCCTTAGGTCTCTAGTTTTCAGAAATGCACAGGTTTGGTAAGTTTCCCTAGGAGCCGGCTGAGCTAGAGGCCAAATTCCACAGGTAGGCACTTTGCAAAAACACCTCTGTTTTCTTTGTAAGAATGTGATGTGTCCACGTTGTGTTTTGGGGCATTTCCTTTCACGGGCACTAGGCCTACCCACACAAGTGAGGTATCATTATTATAGGGAGACTTGGGGGAACGCTGGGTGGAAGGAAATTTGTGGCTCCTCTCAGATGCCGGAACTTTTTGTCACCGAAATGTGAGGAAAAAGTGTCTTTTTAGCTAAAATTTGAGGTTTGCAAAGGTTTCTGGGTAACAAAACCTGGTGGGAGCCCCACAAGTCACCCCATCTTAGATTCCCCTAGGTCTCTAGTTTAAAAAAAAGCACAGGTTTGGTAGGTTTCCCTAGGTGCCGACTGAGCTAGAGGCCAAAATCCACAGGTAGGCACTTTGCAAAAAACACCTCTTTTTTCTTTGGAATAATGTGATGTGTTCACGTTGTGTTTTGGGGCATTTGCTGTCGCGGGCACTAGGCCTACCCACACAAGTGAGGTATAATTTTTATTGGGGGACTTGGGGGAATGCTGGGTGGAAGGAAATTTGGGGCTCCTCACAAATTCCAGAACTTTCTGTCACCGATATATGAGGAAAAAGTGTTTTTTTTTGCCAACTTTTGAGGTTTGCAAAGGATTCTGGGTAACAGAACCTGGTGAGATCCCCACAAGTTACCCCATCTTGGATTCCCCTAGGTCTCTATTTAAAAAAAAAATGCAGAGGTTTGTTAGGTTTCCCTACGTGCCGACTCATCTAGAGGCCAAAATCCACAGGTAGGCACGTTAAAAAAAACACCTCTGTTTTCTTTGGAAAAATGTGATGTGTGCACGTTGTGTTTTGGGGTATTTGCTGTTGTGGGCACTAGGCCTATCCACACAAGTGAGGTATCATTTTTATCGGGAGACTTGGGTGAACGCTGGGTGGAAGGAAATTTGTGGCTCCTCCCAAATTCCAGAACTTTCTGTCACTGAAATGTGAGGAAAAAGTGTTTTTTTAGCCAATTTTTGAGGTTTGCAAAGGATTCTGGGTAACAGAACCTGGTGAGATCCCGACAAGTTACCCCATCTTGGATTCCCCTAGGTCTCTATTTAAAAAAAAATGCAGAGGTTTGTTAGGTTCCCCTACGTGCCGACTGAGCTAGAGGCCGAAATCCACAGGTAGGCACTTTGCAAAAAACACCTCTGTTTTCTTTGGAAAAATGTGATGTGTCCACGTTGTGTTTTGGGGAATTTCCTGTTGTGGGCACTACGCCTACCCTCACAACGAAGGTGTCATTTTTTTGGGAGACCTGGGGGAATGCTGGGTGGAAGGAAATTTGTGGCTCCTCCCAAATTCCAGAACTTTGTGTCACTGAAATGTGAGGAAAAAGTGTTTTTTTAGCCACATTTTGAGGTTTGCAAAGGATTCTGGGTAACAGAACCTGGTGAGATCCCCACAAGTTACCCCATCTTGGATTCCCCTAGGTCTCTATTTAAAAAAAAATGCAGAGGTTTGTTAGGTTTCCCTACGTGCCGACTGAGCTAGAGGCCAAAATCCACAGGTAGGCACTTTGCAAAAAACACCTCTGTTTTCTTTGGAAAAATCTGATGTGTCTACGTTGTGTTTTTGGGCATTTCCTGTCACGGGCACTAGGCCTACCCATACAAGTGAAGTATCATTTTTATTGGTAAACTTGGGGGAATACTGGGTGGAAGGACATTTGTGGCTCCTCGCAGATTCCAGAACTTTCTGTCACCCAAATGTGAGGAAAAAGTGTTTTTTTAGCTAAATTTTGAGGTCTGCAAAGGATTCTGGGTAACAGAACCTGGTGAGAGCTGCACATGTCACCCCAGCCTGGATTCCCCTAGGTCTCTAGTTTTAAAAAATGCACAGGTTTGGTAGCTTTCCCTAGGTGCCGGCTGAGCTAGAGGCCAAAATCCACAGGTAGGCACTTTGCAAAATCACCTCTGTTTTCTTTGGAAGAATGTGATGTGTCCACGTTGTGTTTTGGGGCATTTTCTTTCGCGGGCACTAGGCCTACCCACACAAGTGAGGTATCATTATTATAGGGAGACTTGGGGGAATGCTGGGTGGAAGGCCAGTTGTGGCTCCTCTCAGCTTCCAGAACTGTTTGTCACCGAAAGGTGAGCAAAAAGTGTTTTTTTAGCCACATTTTGAGGTTTACAAAGGATTCGGGGTAACAGAATCTGGTGAGAGCCCCACAAGTCACCCCATCTTGGATTGCCCTAGGTCTCTAGTTTTAAAAAAATGCACAGGTTTGGTAAGTTTCCCTAGGTGCCGGCTGAGCTAGAGGCCAAATTCAAACAGGTAGGCACTTTGCAAAAACACCCCTGTTTTCTTTGGAAGAATGTGATGTGTCCACGTTGTGTTTTGGGGCATTTCCTTTCGCGGGCACTAGGCCTACCCACACAAGTGAGGTATCATTATTATAGGGAGACTTGGGGGAACGCTGGGTGGAAGGAAATTTGTGGCTCCTCTCAGGTGCCGGAACTTTTTGTCACCGAAATGTGAGGAAAAAGTGTATTTTTAGCTAAATTTTGAGGTTTGCAAAGGATTCTGGGTAACAAAACCTGGTGGGAGCCCCACAAGTCACCCCATCTTAGATTCCCCTAGGTCTCTAGTTTAAACAAAAGCACAGGTTTGGTAGGTTTCCCTAGGTGCCGACTGAGCTAGAGGCCAAAATCCACAGGTAGGCACTTTGCAAAAAACACCTCTTTTTTCTTTGGAAAAATGTGATGTGTCCACGTTGTGTTTTGGGGCATTTGCTGTCGCGGGCACTAGGCCTACCCACACAAGTGAGGTATAATTTTTATTGGGGGACTTGGGGGAATGGTGGGTGTTAAGGAAATTTGTGGCTCCTCTCAATTTCCAGAACTTTCTGTCACCGATATATGAGGAAAAAGTGTTTTTTTTTTGCCAACTTTTGAGGTTGGCAAAGGATTCTGGGCAAGAGAACCTGGTGAGAGCTGCACATGTCACCCCATCCTGGATTCCCCTAGGTCTCTAGTTTTCAAAAATGCACAGGTTTGGTAGGTTTCCCTAGGTGCCGGCTGAGCTAGAGGCCAAAATCCACAGGTAGGCACTTTGCAAAAAACACCTCTGATTTCTTTGGAAGAATGTGATGTGTCCACGTTGTGTTTTGGGGCATTTTATTTCGCGGGCACTAGGCCTACCCACACAAGTGAGGTATCATTATTATAGGGAGACTTGGGGGAATGCTGGGTGGAAGGCCAGTTGTGGCTCCTCTCAGCTTCCAGAACTGTTTGTCACCGAAATGTGAGCAAAAAGTGTTTTTTTAGCCACATTTTGAGGTTTACAAAGGATTCGGGGTAACAGAATCTGGTGAGAGCCCCACAAGTCACCCCATCTTGGATTGCCCTGGGTCTCTAGTTTTAAAAAAATGCACAGGTTTGGTAGGTTTCCCTAGGTGCCGACTGAGCTAGAGTCCTAAATCCACAGGTAGGCACTTTGCAAAAACACCTCTGTTTTCTTTGGAAAAATGTGATGTGTCCACATTGTGTTTTGGGGCATTTCCTGTCTCGGGCACTAGGCATACCCATACAAGTGAAGTATCATTTTTACTGGTAAACTTGGGGAAACGCTGGGTGGAAGGACATTTGTGGCTCCTCGCAGATTCCAGAACTTTCTGTCACCCAAATGTGAGGAAAAAGTGTTTATTTAGCCAAATTTTGAGGTCTGCAAAGGATTCTGGGTAACAGAACATGGTGAAAGCCGCAGAGGTCACCCCATCCTGGATTCCCTTAGGTCTCTAGTTTTCAGAAATGCACAGGTTTGGTAAGTTTCCCTAGGTGCCGGCTGAGCTAGAGGCCAAATTCCACAGGTAGGCACTTTGCAAAAACACCTCTGTTTTCTTTGGAAGAATGTGATGTGTCCACGTTGTGTTTTGGGGCATTTCCTTTCGCGGGCACTAGGCCTACCCACACAAGTGAGGTATCATTATTATAGGGAGACTTGGGGGAACGCTGGGTGGAAGGAAATTTGTGGCTCCTCTCAGGTGCCGGAACTTTTTGTCACCGAAATGTGAGGAAAAAGTGTCTTTTTAGCTAAATTTTGAGGTTTGCAAAGGATTCTGGGTAACAAAACCTGGTGGGAGCCCCATAAGTCACCCCATCTTAGATTCCCCTAGGCCTCTAGTTTAAAAAAAAGCACAGGTTTGGTAGGTTTCCCTAGGTGCCGACTGAGCTAGAGGCCAAAATCCACAGGTAGGCACTTTGCAAAAAACACCTCTTTTTTCTTTGGAAAAATGTGATGTGTCCACGTTGTGTTTTGGGGCATTTGCTGTCGCGGGCACTAGGCCTACCCACACAAGTGAGGTATCATTATTATAGGGAGACTTGGGGGAATGCTGGGTGGAAGGCCAGTTGTGGCTCCTCTCAGCTTCCAGAACTGTTTGTCACCGAAATGTGAGCAAAAAGTGTTTTTTTAGCCACATTTTGAGGTTTACAAAGGATTCGGGGTAACAGAATCTGGTGAGAGCCCCACAAGTCACCCCATCTTGGATTGCCCTAGGTCTCTAGTTTTAAAAAAATGCACAGGTTTGGTAAGTTTCCCTAGTGCCGGCTGAGCTAGAGGCCAAATTCAAACAGGTAGGCACTTTGCAAAAACACCTCTGTTTTCTTTGGAAGAATGTGATGTGTCCACGTTGTGTTTTGGGGCATTTCCTTTCGCGGGCACTAGGCCTACCCACACAAGTGAGGTATCATTATTATAGGGAGACTTGGGGGAACGCTGGGTGGAAGGAAATTTGTGGCTCCTCTCAGGTGCCGGAACTTTTTGTCACCGAAATGTGAGGAAAAAGTGTCTTTTTAGCTAAATTTTGAGGTTTGCAAAGGATTCTGGGTAACAAAACCGGGTGGGAGCCCCACAAGTCACCCCATCTTAGATTCCCCTAGGTCTCTAGTTTAAACAAAAGCACAGGTTTGGTAGGTTTCCCTAGGTGCCGACTGAGCTAGAGGCCAAAATCCACAGGTAGGCACTTTGCAAAAAACACCTCTTTTTTCTTTGGAAAAATGTGGTGTGTCCACGTTGTGTTTTGGGGCATTTGCTGTCGCGGGCACTAGGCCTACCCACACAAGTGAGGTATAATTTTTATTGGGGGACTTGGGGGAATGCTGGGTGTTAAGGAAATTTGTGGCTCCTCTCAATTTCCAGAACTTTCTGTCACCGATATATGAGGAAAAAGTGTTTTTTTTTTGCCAACTTTTGAGGTTGGCAAAGGATTCTGGGCAAGAGAACCTGGTGAGAGCTGCACATGTCACCCCATCCTGGATTCCCCTAGGTCTCTAGTTTTCAAAAATGCACAGGTTTGGTAGGTTTCCCTAGGTGCCGGCTGAGCTAGAGGCCAAAATCCACAGGCAGGCACTTTGCAAAAACACCTCTGATTTCTTTTGAAGAATGTGATGTGTCCACGTTGTGTTTTGGGGCATTTTCTTTCGCGGGCACTAGGCCTACCCACACAAGTGAGGTATCATTATTATAGGGAGACTTGGGGGAATGCTGGGTGGAAGGCCAGTTGTGGCTCCTCTCAGCTTCCAGAACTGTTTGTCACCGAAATGTGAGCAAAAAGTGTTTTTTTAGCCACATTTTGAGGTTTACAAAGGATTCGGGGTAACAGAATCTGGTGAGAGCCCCACAAGTCACCCCATCATGGATTGCCCTGGGTCTCTAGTTTTAAAAAAATGCACAGGTTTGGTAGGTTTCCCTAGGTGCCGACTGAGCTAGAGTCCTAAATCCACAGGTAGGCACTTTGCAAAAACACCTCTGTTTTCTTTGGAAAAATGTGATGTGTCCACATTGTGTTTTGGGGCATTTCCTGTCTCGGGCACTAGGCATACCCATACAAGTGAAGTATAATTTTTACTGGTAAACTTGGGGAAACGCTGGGTGGAAGGACATTTGTGGCTCCTCGCAGATTCCAGAACTTTCTGTCACCCAAATGTGAGGAAAAAGTGTTTATTTAGCCAAATTTTGAGGTCTGCAAAGGATTCTGGGTAACAGAACATGGTGAAAGCCGCACAGGTCACCCCATCCTGGATTCCCTTAGGTCTCTAGTTTTCAGAAATGCACAGGTTTGGTAAGTTTCCCTAGGTGCCGGCTGAGCTAGAGGCCAAATTCCACAGGTAGGCACTTTGCAAAAACACCTCTGTTTTCTTTGGAAGAATGTGATGTGTCCACGTTGTGTTTTGGGGCATTTCCTTTCGCGGGCACTAGGCCTACCCACACAAGTGAGGTATCATTATTATAAGGAGACTTGGGGGAACGCTGGGTGGAAGGAAATTTGTGGCTCCTCTCAGGTGCCGGAACTTTTTGTCACCGAAATGTGAGGAAAAAGTGTCTTTTTAGCTAAATTTTGAGGTTTGCAAAGGATTCTGGGTAACAAAACCTGGTGGGAGCCCCACAAGTCACCCCATCTTAGATTCCCCTAGGCCTCTAGTTTAAAAAAAAGCACAGGTTTGGTAGGTTTCCCTAGGTGCCGACTGAGCTAGAGGCCAAAATCCACAGGTAGGCACTTTGCAAAAAACACCTCTTTTTTCTTTGGAAAAATGTGATGTGTCCACGTTGTGTTTTGGGGCATTTGCTGTCGCGGGCACTAGGCCTACCCACACAAGTGAGGTATAATTTTTATTGGGGGACTTGGGGGAATGCTGGGTGGAAGGAAATTTGTGGCTCCTCTCAAATTCCAAAACTTTCTGTCACCGATATATGAGGAAAAAGTGTTTTTTTAGCCACATTTTGAGGTTTGCAAAGGATTCTGGGTAACAGAACCTGGTGAGATCCCCACAAGTTACCCCATCTTGGATTTCCCTAGGTCTCTATTTAAAAAAAAATGCAGAGGTTTGTTAGGTTCCCCTACGTGCCGACTGAGCTAGAGGCCGAAATCCACAGGTAGGCACTTTGCAAAAAACACCTCTGTTTTCTTTGGAAAAATGTGATGTGTCCACGTTGTGTTTTGGGGAATTTCCTGTTGTGGGCACTACGCCTACCCTCACAACGAAGGTGTCATTTTTTTGGGAGACTTGGGGGAATGCTGGGTGGAAGGAAATTTGTGGCTCCTCCCAAATTCCAGAACTTTGTGTCACTGAAATGTGAGGAAAAAGTGTTTTTTTAGCCACATTTTGAGGTTTGCAAAGGATTCTGGGTAACAGAACCTGGTGAGATCCCCACAAGTTACCCCATCTTGGATTCCGCTAGGTCTCTATTTAAAAAAAAAATGCAGAGGTTTGTTAGGTTTCCCTACGTGCCGACTGAGCTAGAGGCCAAAATCCACAGGTAGGCACTTTGCAAAAAACACCTCTGTTTTCTTTGGAAAAATCTGATGTGTCTACGTTGTGTTTTTGGGCATTTCCTGTCGCGGGCACTAGGCCTACCCATACAAGTGAAGTATCATTTTTATTGGTAAACTTGGGGGAATACTGGGTGGAAGGACATTTGTGGCTCCTCGCAGATTCCAGAACTTTCTGTCACCCAAATGTGAGGAAAAAGTGTTTTTTTAGCTAAATTTTGAGGTCTGCAAAGGATTCTGGGTAACAGAACCTGGTGAGAGCTGCACATGTCACCCCAGCCTGGATTCCCCTAGGTCTCTAGTTTTAAAAAATGCACAGGTTTGGTAGGTTTCCCTAGGTGCCGGCTGAGCTAGAGGCCAAAATCCACAGGTAGGCACTTTGCAAAAACACCTCTGTTTTCTTTGGAAGAATGTGATGTGTCCACGTTGTGTTTTGGGGCATTTTCTTTCGCGGGCACTAGGCCTACCCACACAAGTGAGGTATCATTAATATAGGGACACTTGGGGGAATGCTGGGTGGAAGGCCAGTTTTGGCTCCTCTCAGCTTCCAGAACTGTTTGTCACCGAAATGTGAGCAAAAAGTGTTTTTTTAGCCACATTTTGAGGTTTACAAAGGATTCGGGGTAACAGAATCTAGTGAGAGCCCCACAAGTCACCCCATCTTGGATTGCCCTAGGTCTCTAGTTTTAAAAAAATGCACAGGTTTGGTAAGTTTCCCTAGGTGCCGGCTGAGCTAGAGGCCAAATTCCACAGGTAGGCACTTTGCAAAAACACCTCTGTTTTCTTTGGAAGTATGTGATGTGTCCACGTTGTGTTTTGGGGCATTTCCTTTCGCGGGCACTAGGCCTACCCACACAAGTGAGGTATCATTATTATAGGGAGACTTGGGGGAACGCTGGGTGGAAGGAAATTTGTGGCTCCTCTCAGGTGCCGGAACTTTTTGTCACCGAAATGTGAGGAAAAAGTGTCTTTTTAGCTAAATTTTGAGGTTTGCAAAGGATTCTGGGTAACAAAACCTGGTGGGAGCCCCACAAGTCACCCCATCTTAGATTCCCCTAGGTCTCTAGTTTAAACAAAAGCACAGGTTTGGTAGGTTTCCCTAGGTGCCGACTGAGCTAGAGGCCAAAATCCACAGGTAGGCACTTTGCAAAAAACACCTCTTTTTTCTTTGGAAAAATGTGATGTGTCCACGTTGTGTTTTGGGGCATTTGCTGTCGCGGGCACTAGGCCTACCCACACAAGTGAGGTATAATTTTTATTGGGGGACTTGGGGGAATGCTGGGTGGAAGGAAATTTGTGGCTCCTCTCAAATTCCAGAACTTTCTGTCACCGATATATGAGGAAAAAGTGTTTTTTTTTTGCCAACTTTTGAGGTTGGCAAAGGATTCTGGGCAAGAGAACCTGGTGAGAGCTGCACATGTCACCCCATCCTGGATTCCCTTAGGTCTCTAGTTTTCAAAAATGCACAGGTTTGGTAGGTTTCCCTAGGTGCCGGCTGAGCTAGAGGCCAAAATCCACAGGTAGGCACTTTGGAAAAACACCTTTGTTTTCTTTGGAAGAATGTGATGTGTCCACGTTGTGTTTTGGGGCATTTTCTTTCGCGGGCACTAGGCCTACCCACACAAGTGAGGTATCATTATTATAGGGAGACTTGGGGGAATGCTGGGTGGAAGGCCAGTTGTGGCTCCTCTCAGCTTCCAGAACTGTTTGTCACCGAAATGTGAGCAAAAAGTGTTTTTTTAGCCACATTTTGAGGTTTACAAAGGATTCGGGGTAACAGAATCTGGCGAGAGCCCCACAAGTCACCCTATCTTGGATTGCCCTCGGTCTCTAGTTTTAAAAAAATGCACAGGTTTGGTAGGTTTCCCTAGGTGCCGACTGAGCTAGAGTCCTAAATCCACAGGTAGGCACTTTGCAAAAACACCTCTGTTTTCTTTGGAAAAATGTGATGTGTCCACATTGTGTTTTGGGGCATTTCCTGTCTCGGGCACTAGGCATACCCATACAAGTGAAGTATAATTTTTACTGGTAAACTTGGGGAAACGCTGGGTGGAAGGACATTTGTGGCTCCTCGCAGATTCCAGAACTTTCTGTCACCCAAATGTGAGGAAAAAGTGTTTATTTAGCCAAATTTTGAGGTCTGCAAAGGATTCTGGGTAACAGAACATGGTGAGAGCCGCACAGGTCACCCCATCCTGGATTCCCTTAGGTCTCTAGTTTTCAGAAATGCACAGGTTTGGTAAGTTTCCCTAGGTGCCGGCTGAGCTAGAGGCCAAATTCCACAGGTAGGCACTTTGCAAAAACACCTCTGTTTTCTTTGGAAGAATGTGATGTGTCCACGTTGTGTTTTGGGGCATTTCCTTTTGCGGGCACTAGGCCTACCCACACAAGTGAGGTATCATTATTATAGGGAGACTTGGGGGAACGCTGGGTGGAAGGAAATTTGTGGCTCCTCTCAGGTGCCGGAACTTTTTGTCACCGAAATGTGAGGAAAAAGTGTCTCTTTAGCTAAATTTTGAGGTTTGCAAAGGATTCTGGGTAACAAAACCTGGTGGGAGCCCCACAAGTCACCCCATCTTAGATTCCCCTAGGCCTCTAGTTTAAAAAAAAGCACAGGTTTGGTAGGTTTCCCTAGGTGCCGACTGAGCTAGAGGCCAAAATCCACAGGTAGGCACTTTGCAAAAAACACCTCTTTTTTCTTTGGAATAATGTGATGTGTCCACGTTGTGTTTTGGGGCATTTGCTGTCGCGGGCACTAGGCCTACCCACACAAGTGAGGTATAATTTTTATTGGGGGACTTGGGGGAATGCTGGGTGGAAGGAAATTTGTGGCTACTCTCAAATTCCAAAACTTTCTGTCACCGATATATGAGGAAAAAGTGTTTTTTTTTTGCCAACTTTTGAGGTTTGCAAAGGATTCTGGGTAACAGAATCTGGTGAGATCCCCACAAGTTACCCCATCTTGGATTCCCCTAGGTCTCTATTTAAAAAAAAATGCAGAGGTTTGTTAGGTTTCCCTACGTGCCGACTGATCTAGAGGCCAAAATCCACAGGTAGGCACTTTTAAAAAAACACCTCTGTTTTCTTTGGAAAAATGTGATGTGTCCACGTTGTGTTTTGGGGCATTTGCTGTCGCGGGCACTAGGCCTATCCACACAAGTGAGGTATCATTTTTATCGGGAGACTTGGGTGAACGGTGGGTGGAAGGAAATTTGTGGCTCCTCCCAAATTCCAGAACTTTCTGTCACTGAAATGTGAGGTAAAAGTGTTTTTTTAGCCAATTTTTGAGGTTTGCAAAGGATTCTGGGTAACAGAACCTGGTGAGATCCCCACAAGTTACCCCATCTTGGATTGCCCTAGGTCTCTATTTAAAAAAAAAATGCAGAGGTTTGTTAGGTTCCCCTACGTGCCGACTGAGCTAGAGGCCAAAATCCACAGGTAGGCACTTTGCAAAAAACACCTCTGTTTTCTTTGGAAAAATGTGATGTGTCCACGTTGTGTTTTGGGGAATTTCCTGTTGTGGGCACTAGGCCTACCCTCACAAGGAAGGTGTCATTTTTTTGGGAGACTTGGGGGAATGCTGGGTGGAAGGAAATTTGTGGCTCCTCCCAAATTCCAGAACTTTCTGTCACTGAAATGTGAGGAAAAAGTGTTTTTTTTAGCCACATTTTGAGGTTTACAAAGTATTCGGGGTAACAGAATCTGGTGAGAGCCCCACAAGTCACCCCATCTTGGATTGCCCTAGGTCTCTAGTTTTAAAAAAAATGCACAGGTTTGGTAGGTTTCCCTAGGTGCCGACTGAGCTAGAGTCCTAAATCCACAGGTAGGCACTTTGCAAAAAACACCTCTTTTTTCTTTGGAAAAATGTGATGTGTCCACGTTGTGTTTTGGGGCATTTGCTGTCGCGGGCACTAGGCCTACCCACACAAGTGAGGTATAATTTTTATTGGGGGACTTGGGGGAATGCTGGGTGGAAGGAAATTTGTGGCTCCTCTCAAATTCCAGAACTTTCTGTCACCGATATATGAGGAAAAAGTGTTTTTTTTTTGCCAACTTTTGAGGTTGGCAAAGGATTCTGGGCAAGAGAACCTGGTGAGAGCTGCACATGTCACCCCATCCTGGATTCCCCTAGGTCTCTAGTTTTCAAAAATGCACAGGTCTGGTAGGTTTCCCTAGGTGCCGGCTGAGCTAGAGGCCAAAATCCACAGGTAGGCACTTTGCAAAAACACCTCTGTTTTCTTTGGAAGAATGTGATGTGTCCACGTTGTGTTTTGGGGCATTTTCTTTCGCGGGCACTAGGCCTACCCACACAAGTGAGGTATCATTATTATAGGAAGACTTGGGGGAATGCTGGGTGGAAGGCCAGTTGTGGCTCCTCTCAGCTTCCAGAACTGTTTGTCACCGAAATGTGAGCAAAAAGTGATTTTTTAGCCACATTTTGAGGTTTACAAAGGATTCGGGGTAACAGAATCTGGTGAGAGCCCCACAAGTCACCCCATCTTGCATTGCCCTAGGTCTCTAGTTTTAAAAAAAATGCACAGGTTTGGTAGGTTTCCCTAGGTGCCGACTGAGCTAGAGTCCTAAATCCACAGGTAGGCACTTTGCAAAAACACCTCTGTTTTCTTTGGAAAAATGTGATGTGTCCACATTTTGTTTTGGGGCATTTCCTGTCCCGGGCACTAGGCATACCCATACAAGTGAAGTATCATTTTTACTGGTAAACTTGGGGAAACGCTGGGTGGAAGGACATTTGTGGCTCCTCGCAGATTCCAGAACTTTCTGTCACCCAAATGTGAGAAAAAAGTGTTTATTTAGCCAAATTTTGAGGTCTGCAAAGGATTCTGGGTACAGGAACATGGTGAGAGCCGCACAGGTCACCCCATCCTGGATTCCCTTAGGTCTCTAGTTTTCAGAAATGCACAGGTTTGGTAAGATTCCCTAGGTGCCGGCTGAGCTAGAGGCCAAATTCCACAGGTAGGCACTTTGCAAAAACACCTCTGTTTTCTTTGGAAGAATGTGATGTGTCCACGTTGTGTTTTGGGGCATTTCCTTTCGCGGGCACTAGGCCTACCCACACAAGTGAGGTATCATTATTATAGGGAGACTTGGGGGAACGCTGGGTGGAAGGAAATTTGTGGCTCCTCTCAGGTGCCGGAACTTTTTGTCACCGAAATGTGAGGAAAAAGTGTCTTTTTAGCTAAATTTTGAGGTTTGCAAAGGATTCTGGGTAACAAAACCTGGTGGGAGCCCCACAAGTCACCCCATCTTAGATTCCCCTAGGTGTCTAGTTTAAAAAAAAGCACAGGTTTGGTAGGTTTCCCTAGGTGCCGACTGAGCTAGAGGCCAAAATCCACAGGTAGGCACTTTGCAAAAAACACCTCTTTTTTCTTTGAAAAAATGTGATGTGTCCACGTTGTGTTTTGGGGCATTTGCTGTCGCGGGCACTAGGCCTACCCACACAAGTGAGGTATAATTTTTATTGGGGGACTTGGGGGAATGCTGGATGGAAGGAAATTTGTGGCTCCTCTCAAATTCCAAAACTTTCTGTCACCGATATATGAGGAAAAAGTGTTTTTTTTTTGCCAACTTTTGAGGTTTGCAAAGGATTCTGGGTAACAGAACCTGGTGAGATCCCCACAAGTTACCCCATCTTTGATTCCCCTAGGTCTCTATTTAAAAAAAAATGCAGAGGTTTGTTAGGTTTCCCTACGTGCCGACTGATCTAGAGGCCAAAATCCACAGGTAGGCACTTTTAAAAAAACACCTCTGTTTTCTTTGGAAGAATGTGATGTCTCCACGTTGTGTTTTGGGGCATTTTCTTTCGCGGGCACTAGGCCTACCCACACAAGTGAGGTATCATTAGTATGGGGAGACTTGGGGGAATGCTGGGTGGAAGGCCAGTTGTGGCTCCTCTCAGCTTCCAGAACTGTTTGTCACCGAAATGTGAGCAAAAAGTGTTTTTTTAGCCACATTTTGAGGTTTACAAAGGATTCAGGGTAACAGAATCTGGTGAGAGCCCCACAAGTCACCCCATCTTGGATTGCCCTAGGTCTCTAGTTTTAAAAAAATGCACAGGTTTGGTAGGTTTCCCTAGGTGCCGACTGAGCTAGAGTCCTAAATCCACAGGTAGGCACTTTACAAAAACACCTCTGTTTTCTTTGGAAAAATGTGATGTGTCCACATTGTGTTTTGGGGCATTTCCTGTCTCGGGCACTAGGCCTACCGATACAAGTGAAGTATCATTTTTACTGGTAAACTTGGGGAAACGCTGGGTGGAAGGACATTTGTGGCTCCTCGCAGATTCCAGAACTTTCTGTCACCCAAATGTGAGGAAAAAGTGTTTATTTAGCCAAATTTTGAGGTCTGCAAAGGATTCTGGTTAACAGAACATGGTGAGAGTCGCACAGGTCACCCCATCCTGGATTCCCCTGGTCTCTAGTTTTCAGAAATGCACAGGTTTGGTAAGTTTCCCTAGGTGCTGGCTGAGCTAGAGGCCAAATTCCACAGGTAGGCACTTTGCAAAAACACCTCTGTTTTCTTTGGAAGAATGTGATGTGTCCACGTTGTGTTTTGGGGCATATCCGTTCGCGGGCACTAGGCCTACCCACACAAGTGAGGTATCATTATTATAGGGAGACTTGGGGGAATGCTGGGTGGAAGGAAATGTGTGGCTCCTCTCAGGTGGCAGAACTTTTTGTCACCGAAATGTGAGGAAAAAGTGTCTTTTTAGCTAAATTGTGAGGTTTGCAAAGGATTCTGGGTAACAAAACCTGGTGGGAGCCCCACAAGTCACCCCATCTTAGATTCCCCTAGGTCTCTAGTTTAAAAAAAAGCACAGGTTTGGTAGGTTTCCCTAGGTGCCAACTGAGCTAGAGGCCAAAATCCACAGGTAGGCACTTTGCAAAAAACACCTCTTTTTCTTTGGAAAAATGTGATGTGTCCACGTTGTGTTTTGGGGCATTTGCTGTCGCGGGCACTAGGCCTACCCACACAAGTGAGGTATAATTTTTATTGGGGGACTTGGGGGAATGCTGGGTGGAAGGAAATTTGTGGCTCCTCTCAAATTCCAGAACTTTCTGTCACCGATATATGAGGAAAAAGTGGTTTTTTTTTGCCAACTTTTGAGGTTTGCCAAGGATTCTGGGTAACAGAACCTGGTGAGATCCCCACAAGTTACCCCATCTTGGATACCCCTAGGCCTCTAGTTTAAAAAAAAGCACAGGTTTGGTAGGTTTCCCTAGGTGCCGACTGAGCTAGAGGTCAAAATCCACAGGTAGGCACTTTGCAAAAAACACCTCTTTTTTCTTTGGAAAAATGTGATGTGTCCACGTTGTGTTTTGGGGCATTTGCTGTCGCGGGCACTAGCCCTACCCACACAAGTGAGGTATAATTTTTATTGGGGGACTTGGGGGAATGCTGGGTGGAAGGAAATTTGTGGCTCCTCTCAAATTCCAGAACTTTTTGTTACCGAAATGTGAGGAAAAAGTGTCTTTTTAGCTAAATTTTGAGGTTTGCAAAGGATTCTGGGTAACAAAACCTGGTGAGAGCCCCACAAGTCACCCCATCTTAGATTCCCCTAGGTCTCTATTTTTAAAAAAATGCACAGGTTTGGTAGGTTTCCCTAGGTGCAGGCTGAGCTAGAGGCCAAAATCCACAGGTAGGCACTTTGCAAAAAACACCTCTGTTTTCTTTGGAAAAATGTGATGTGTCACGTTGTGTTTTGGGGAATTTCCTGTTGTGGGCACTAGGCCTACCCTCACAAGGAAGGTATCATTTTTATTGGGAGACTTGGGGGAACGCTGGGTGGAAGGAAATTTGTGGTTCCTCCCAAATTCCAGAACTTTCTGTCACTGAAATGTGAAGAAAAAGTGTTTTTTAGCCACATTTTCAGGTTTGCAAAGGATTCTGGGTAACAGAAGTTACCCCATCTTGGATTCCCCTAGGTCTCTATTTAAAAAAAAATGCAGAGGTTTGTTAGGTTTCCCTACGTGCCGACTGAGCTAGAGGCCAAAATCCACAGGTAGGCACTTTGCAAAAAACACCTCTGTTTTCTTTGGAAAAATGTGATGTGTCCACGTTGTGTTTTGGGGCATTTGCTGTCGCGGGCACTAGGCCTATCCACACAAGTGAGGTATCATTTTTATCGGGAGACTTGGGCGAACGCTGAGTGGAAGGAAATTTGTGGCTCCTCCCAAATTTCAGAACTCTCTGTCACTGAAATGTGAGGAAAAAGAGTTTTTTTAGCCAATTTTTGAGGTTTGCAAAGGATTCTGGGTAACAGAACCTGGTGAGATCCCCACAAGTTACCCCATCTTGGATTCCCCTAGGTCTCTTTTTAAAAAAAAATGCAGAGGTTTGTTAGGTTCCCCTACGTGCCGACTGAGCTAGAGGCCAAAATCCACAGGGAGGCACTTTGCAAAAAGCACCTCTGTTTTCTTTGGAAAAATGTGATGTGTCCACGTTGTGTTTTGGGGAATTTCCTGTTGTGGGCACTAGGCCTACCCTCACAAGGAAGGTGTCATTTTTATTGGGAGACTTGGAGGAATGCTGGGTGGAAGGAAATTTGTGGCTCCTCCCAAATTCCAGAACTTTCTGTCACTGAAATGTGAGGAAAAAGTGTTTTTTTAGCCAAATTTTGAGGTTTGCAAAGGATTCTGGGTAACAGAACCTGGTGAGATCCCAACAAGTTACCCCATCTTGGATTCCCCTAGGTCTCTTTTTTAAAAAAAATGCAGAGGTTTGTTAGGTTTCCCTACGTGCCGACTGAGCTAGAGGCCAAAATCCACAGGTAGGCACTTTGCAAAAAACACCTCTGTTTTCTTTGGAAAAATGTGATGTGTCCATGTTGTGTTTTGGGGCATTTCCTGTCGCGGGCACTAGGCCATCCACACAAGTGAGGTATCATTTTTATCGGGAGATTTGGGGGAACGCTGGGTGGAAGGAAATTTGTGGCTCCTCCCAAATTCCAGAACTTTCTGTCACTGAAATGTGGGGAAAAAGTGTTTTTTTAGCCACTTTTTGAGGTTTGCAAAGGATTCTGGGTAACAGAACCTGGTGAGATCCCCACAAGTCACCCCATCTTGGATTCCCCTAGGTCTCTATTTAAAAAAAAATGGAGAGGCTTGGTAGGTGTCCCTACGTGCCGACTGAGCTAGAGGCCAAAATCCACAGGTAGGCACTTTGCAAAAAACACCTCTGTTTTCTTTGGAAAAATGTGATGTGTCCACGTTGTGTTTTAGGGCATTTGCTGTCGCGTGCACTAAGCCTATCCACACAAGTGAGGTATCATTTTTATTGAGGGACTTGGGGGAACGCTGAGTGGAAGGAAATTTGTGGCTCCTCCCAAATTCCAGAACTTTTTGTCACCGAAATGTGATGAAAACATGTTTTTTTAGCCAATTTTTGAGGTTTGCAAAGGATTCTGGGTAACAGAACCTGGTGAGATCCCCACAAGTCACCCCATCTTGGATTCCCCTAGGTCTCTATTTAAAAAAAAATGGAGAGGTTTGGTAGGTTTCCCTACGTGCCGACTGAGCTAGAGGCCAAAATCCACAGGTAGGCACTTTGCAAAAAACACCTCTGTTTTCTTTGGAAAAATGTGATGTGTCCACGTTGTGTTTTGGGGAATTTCCTGTTGTGGGCACTAGGCCTACCCTCACAAGGAAGGTGTCATTTTTATTGGGAGACTTGGAGGAATGCTGGGTGGAAGGAAATTTGTGGCTCCTCCCAAATTCCAGAACTTTCTGTCACTGAAATGTGAGGAAAAAGTGTTTTTTTAGCCAAATTTTGAGGTTTGCAAAGGATTCTGGGTAACAGAACCTGGTGAGATCCCCACAAGTTACCCCATCTTGGATTCCCCTAGGTCTCTATTTAAAAAAAAATGCAGAGGTTTGTTAGGTTTCCCTACGTGCCGACTGAGCTAGAGGCCAAAATCCACAGGTAGGCACTTTGCCAAAAACACCTCTGTTTTCTTTGGAAAAATGTGATGTGTCCACGTTGTGTTTTGGGGCATTTGCTATCGCGGGCACTAGGCTTATCCACACAAGTGAGGTATCATTTTTATCGGGAGACTTGGGGGAACGCTGGGTGGAAGGAAATTTGTGGCTCCTCCCAAATTCCAGAACTTTCTGTCACTGAAATGTGAGGAAAAAGTGTTTTTTAGCCAAATTTTGAGGTTTGCAAAGGATTCTGGGTAACAGAACCTGGTGAGATCCCCACAAGTTACCCCATCTTGGATTCCCCTAGGTCTCTATTTAAAAAAAAAGGCAGAGGTTTGTTAGGTTTCCCTACGTGCCGACTGAGCTAGAGGCCAAAATCCACAGGTAGGCACTTTGCAAAAAACACCTCTGTTTTCTTTGGAAAAATGTGATGTGTCACGTTATGTTTTGGGGAATTTCCTGTTGTGGGCACTAGGCCTACCCTCACAAGGAAGGTATCATTTTTATTGGGAGACTTGGGGGAACGCTGGGTGGAAGGAAATTTGTGGTTCCTCCCAAATTCCAGAACTTTCTGTCACTGAAATGTGAAGAAAAAGTGTTTTTTAGCCACATTTTCAGGTTTGCAAAGGATTCTGGGTAACAGAAGTTACCCCATCTTGGATTCCCCTAGGTCTCTATTTAAAAAAAATGCAGAGGTTTGTTAGGTTTCCCTACGTGCCGACTGAGCTAGAGGCCAAAATCCACAGGTAGGCACTTTGCAAAAAACACCTCTGTTTTCTTTGGAAAAATGTGATGTGTCCACGTTGTGTTTTGGGGCATTTGCTGTCGCGGGCACTAGGCCTATCCTCACAAGTGAGGTATCATTTTTATCGGGAGACTTGGGGAACGCTGAGTGGAAGGAAATTTTTGGCTCCTCCCAAATTCCAGAACTCTCTGTCACTGAAATGTGAGGAAAAAGTGTTTTTTTAGCCAACTTTTGAGGTTTGCAAAGGATTCTGGGTAACAGAACCTGGTGAGATCCCCACAAGTTACCCCATCTTGGATTCCCCTAGGTCTCTTTTTAAAAAAAAATGCAGAGGTTTGTTAGGTTCCCCTACGTGCCGACTGAGCTAGAGGCCAAAATCCACAGGTAGGCACTTTGCAAAAAGCACCTCTGTTTTCTTTGGAAAAATGTGATGTGTCCACGTTGTGTTTTGGGGAATTTCCTGTTGTGGGCACTAGGCCTACCCTCACAAGGAAGGTGTCATTTTTATTGGGAGACTTGGAGGAATGCTGGGTGGAAGGAAATTTGTGGCTCCTCCCAAATTCCAGAACTTTCTGTCACTGAAATGTGAGGAAAAAGTGTTTTTGTAGCCAAATTTTGAGGTTTGCAAAGGATTCTGGGTAACAGAATTCTAATAATGACAATTCAGGTCCTCTCCAAATCATTAATATGTTGTCGATATATCTTCCCCAAAAGAAGATATGTTCAGTTAGATTTGGAGGACCATTAGCCCAGATATTTGTCTTCTCAAATAGGCCCATATACAAGTTGGCGTTATTAGAATTCATGACTTATATTAATTGCAATGAGTTCAACATTAAAATGACATATGAATACAACAAAGAGCGAGTACAATTCTTGGATTTAGATATATTTTTTTAAAACAATCAGGTCTACTAAGGTGTCTACTACAAACCGACTGCCTGCAATGCAATATTGCATGCCGCATGTTCACATCCCAAAACTCAAATAAATGCCATCCCCTATGGGGAAATGATCCGTACAAAAAGAAACTGTAGTAAGTCGGACCTCTGTGAAGTAGAACTAGACAAATTAGGCAACAGGTTTATTCATAGGGGTTACTCGGAACAAATCATCAAGAAAGCTAGAAAGAAAATTAGTAAAGTGCCAAGAACATCTCTTTTAAAAAAACAGAACAAAAGTAGTGATTCCACATCACAATCAATAATATCTTTTTGCACAGCTTACAGTCACAATAGTCAAGATATCTACAAGATTCTTTCAAAGCAGTGGAATGATCTATTCAAGGATGATACGCTTAAACAGATATTACCTTTCAGACCTAAAATGGTCCATAAGACGGGCACAACCATCAGGAATATGGTCTGCAAGAGCTACTTATCTCCATTGAGGGACAAGTTGGAAACATGGCTTCCTACGAAGCCAATTGGTTTCTATAACTGTAGCAAGTGCAATATGTGTAAGATAGCTCTACACAAAACGTTCACATTCAACTTTAATGGTAGCAAATCATATAAAATTCTTACTTTCATAAATTGCAACACCATATTTGTGGTTTACATACTGGTATGTGAATGCAATAAAATCTACGTAGGGAGCACTATTCGTCACCTAAAAGAGAGGATTCAGGAACACATACGTGCTCTAAAAAACAATGATTTGTCATCCCCCACAGTATGCCACATCAACATTGAGCATCCTAAGACAGATGTGCCCGAGTTTAGATTCATGGGTATCAGTCAGACTTTGCCACACCCCAGGGGGGTAATCGTGAAATTGCAGTTAGGAGAAGTGAGGCAAAGTGGATAATTAGGCTCAGAAGCATAGATTTGGGCATAAACATTGACCATGAAATGCATTATTTTTTATGATAACACATTACTTTTTAAATAGGATCTCATGGCTATGATAGTGTGGATAATAACTATGTATCTTGCCATCATAATGAATGACATGAAGAACTCTGCATTTCTATTTGTCCAATATCCATTGTAAAAAATCACTTACTAACACACCATTGGGCATGCATGTTAGTATGTAACGGGCTTACATTCTGTCTGGCCTGCTTGTTGACTCTTTTCACATTGATAGAACATAACAGTGACTTTATACGTATGACCACACATTTAATACAGAATTCATGAGAAACGATCTATGTAGTTTAACATGTTATCTGACAATCAGAGAGGGCATATATATCCACTCCAAGATGTTGCCCAAAGAATAGTAGTGGATGGACTTAAAACAAGGTTGTGGTGTCTATTTAAGGAACTAGCTTTTGGTACAGATGGCATACATATTTGGCAGCCAACTCTGGATGGGGTCACACATACTTATGTGACTACCGAGTTTCTCTTTTAAATTTATAAATATATTCGAATGTTTCCTAAGGACATTGTGTTTTTTTTTTTTTTTGCAAGGTCTTTTGCTGGAATTAGAAATACGGTTTTGGCGATATATTTCGAAATTTGGGAAAAGCGCGTTATTGATATTCTTGGAAGTTGCACACACATATGCACTGGTAATCCATTGCCTACTATAAGATGGCGCTTATGAAGAGAACGAGTTGAAGCACCTCTGCCCATATGTATTTCACGCAGGGCGGTGCAGTCCTTTTTCTATTTCAATTTCTACCGGCTTTAAAATGGCCGCTCGCAACAGGCTGCGAGTTCCTGCCTTCTGACTCGGACGCAATGCCAGTTCTTTAGGATTTTGCCTAAATAAATTGCGGTAAGACCATTTTGAATTTACGTTTCTCTGATACCTGGTGCAATGGATTTATAAAATCTACAAGAGATAGCTATATTTGGGCGCATTATGGCAGCATAAATAGATTGGGCGATGTCTTTATCATCAACACTTGTTTTTGTTATTGATTTTCGAACATTTGTGGCCGTACTTAAGGGAGCTTAATACGTTTTAGTCAGGCAAGGGAATAGCTCATAATTGGTAATAGATGCTTTCTCCATGATGTTAACTCATTTTGGAGATCATAACGTCGGATTTGGATGGGCACTTCTTGATGGTATACTTTACTTATGAATCTCTGATAAATAATGCTTGCATATATGACTCATTTTGGATTAACTATGAGATTTTAGTTACTAACTATAGTACTTATGCTTGAATAATTTAGAGCAATTCCAAATGCTTTCTGTTGGATTAATTCTTACCAGACGAGTGATTTGTCAAAATGCTTTTGCGCTCCATTGGACAGGATAAAACAAATCATCACACAACCAAAAGATTACAGTAAGGTGCGTTGTTGGGTTGGGCATATATATTTTTTGACAAAGTTTATCGTTTCTGGTGCATAGGAGTAGGATCTAATGTGTGGCTCTATACATGTAGGCACCTGAGACTAGGACATGGAGACATACCCCTTCAAGAGGTATTTGAAATTCTATGGCACTTTGGGTTTTCCTGTGTACTCTGAATATACACATCTTTCACAGTAACTGACCATAGGTACTAACCGGGTCCTCTTCCTCTGCTTCACTGTTCTGATATACTGCTCTAGCACTTCGACTTTAGTGCACTGATTACCACAAGCGTGGGTGACTTTGGTTTATGGTTTGACTTTCTTTCTTGCATAATATAAGATTTGGCAACTAACTCACAGATTTCAATAAGTATAAATTGGATTATTTTCTAACAAGATGACTGAATTTTTATATTGCTGGACATCTTAGAATTACTTTAATTCTTATTAGAATTTCTGTTACTGTTTACTGTTTATTCAGCCTTGATAAAGTCCAGAATAGGACGAAACACGTGTCGGCTGGAGTTTTTGGCTGTTTTTTCCGAGCAGAGTGAACTATATGGTCACGAACGGAACTATTTATGATTGAATCCTAGGATTGGATGGAACTTCATTGTCACCATCAGGATTCTTTCTGGATGGACTTGTTATGGATATCATCTTAATGTTTGTTTTTGATTTTTGTATGTCTAACATGTACTGATGTCCAATTTGTACTGTTTAGTTTATATGTTAAATGTTGCCCAAACTGTCAGAAATATTGATTTTTCAGACTGAAAGTAAATATTTGGTTTCTATGTACCACATCTCCGAATGTGTTCATTTACATTCTTCTAAAAATTGTACATATTTGCTTAATCTTCATATACATTTAATTGCATTAGTTTCTTTTTCATGATTACTTAGAGATGACTTTACTAATTGGATAGGAGTGCCCCACATATTTTTCTATTTGATAGTCTTTTCACTGGTTAAGGTTTCTTTTCCAGTACACATATTTGGCAACAATATGTTTTTGTGTTTAGAGCACCCGCTTCATACTTTCTTACTATAGGAGTATGCGGCCAATTTAAGCTTTTTGTTGCCTCGTTCATATTAATTTATGCCGACAGAACACAGCCCTGAACCACTGAAGAGATACTTGCCGGCTGATAGTGAATCCAAGAACCTCCCACTCCATTAGAGAAGAGCAAATTAGTAGTCTCCCTTTTGAATCTGGAGGGTTGGCATGTAGCTTTCTCTCTAAGACCAGAGGTACTAAAAGGCATTAGGCTGAGCTGCCGTAACAGCTAGCCAAGGAGGAAGAGCCTGAGATATACACAAAGCACAGTTCATTAAATGTGGGAGACTTCATGGATTGCTGTCAGTGGGGTTTTCCCACGCAACGCCCATGGGTTTTGATGCATTATCAGATTTACAAGGATCTGTTAAACTGAGAATGTGTCAAAATCCTATGCCTCTCCAGGGGAGGCACAACGAGGAGCAGTATGTTTATTTGTTCTCGTTTTTTCTTCTTTGTATGTGTGCTGCATTTTAAAAAAAGCCTCCATGGATTGTTTTTGTGCTAGAAGGTGTCCCTTCCTGCACAAAAACAATCCTGTCTGTGACGCAGGCCTTCTTGCATCACAGTGCAAGGGTGCTTGCATCGGCGCTAGGCAGCCCATTGTGTGCTAGTGCAGGGGGAGAGGACCCGAATACGCTGTATCTTGTAGATACGGCACATTCCTGTCCTTTCAATGTGGCGTTGGGCAGCACAGCAAGCTGACTTGCTTGGATGGCTATTGCCCACTTCTAGTGATAAACAGGCAACACCTACTGTTAACAGTGCAGCAGACATTGCAATAGTCTACTTAAAACTCAAGCCCCTCCTGAGCATGGTGAAGAGTGACTTATATGTTCAGACTGAATCACCAGATGGGTATTTAAGCAAACCGGATTTGATTTATAAAACATGGACATGGATTGAAAAGGCATTTGAGTAAAATATTTCAGTGACTTTTTGGGTCAGCTCACAGATTTAATATTAGGATTTCTCACTCATAGTATAGTTCCTGAATTATATTATTTTACTGGATTCGCATTCAGAGGCATATACTTGAATACCAGAGGAGTATAGAAATGGTTTCCTCAGCCTGTATCATAGAACTGTTTCAAGAAAACCTGTGTATAGTGTCTTGTGTGGATGACATATACATTACAGATGATGAAATAGAAACACACTTGCTACATGTAAACAGAATAGTCACTATTTTGGTAGACACAGGGTACAAAGTGAACTTTCAAAAATAGAAAAATGTTTTTTTTTAATGTGATCCTCCTGGGATATCAGATATCCAGTGAGAGAAACAGACTCATACCAGAGTTTCTAGAAAAGTGTGTAGCATAACAATTGCAGGCATTATTGGGCTTTTTCAACACTGTTTGAACAAAGGAAACCATTATGAAAACGAATCATTCTCACATTTACGGGTGAACATCGAAAGGAAGAACATACCTGGGGAGGGGATGTGGTGCAGCAGCGGCTGGATCGTATTTACAATGGGGAGGGCCTGAGGGGGGCACAATAATAATAAAATAAACATTTTTAAAACTGCATTTACCTTAGGACGGACGTCCTCCTCTCCAACATGCGATGGGACCCAGGAAACTGCACTAGCCAATCCTGGCGCTGCTTTCATGCTGCTAATCAGCATGAAAGAAGCGTAAGGATTGGTGGGAGCAGCCTCTCTCAGCGCTCACAAGAGCGCTGAAGGCCTGTGCTTTCTCTAACCCAGCTGTCTGAAGACAACTGGGTTAGAGAAGTTTGAAGTGTGCATGTCAGGCTGGCCATCGCAAGACGGCCGGCCAAAGGGACAAGTGCACTTTAAACAAGTGTACAGCTCCCTGCTGCCACTTGGCAGCAATTGCCCCGCCCGCCCAGTCCTGACACTCAGTTTAGTGTCAAACCGCTGAAAAATAAAATGGTAATAAATAATGTTTATTACAATTTTATTTTTCAGTACTGGGGGAATTTTTGTTTTAGTGGGGCAATGCTCCTCCACTCTGATGTGGTGTAAAAGCCAGAGCTTGAGAATTTGAAAGTTTATCGAGTGTCAACGGGTAATGCCAAAAACTCCATCAGTGAGGCCATTAAATGAGTAACATACTGTTTGTTGTAAAGACGGAAATGTACAACGTCCAGTAGGTGCAAACCAGTAATATTCAGCTTCCTGCACCACAGGGGAAGGAGTTTTTGAGAACATGGAGTTTAAAATAAGACATATACATGTGAAATATTGGGAGATTTAAATGCACACCTTAAGGAGATTAATGCGCCTTTTCCTTTGAAAAGACAAACCCATCCGTCACCACATTAATTATTTCTAACCCACATTTTGTGTACAGGGTTACAAGATAAATTTAATACAGTAGTAATCCAGCAGTTATCAAGATTCATGTAGGAAATAAGAGGCAAACAGCTTTGAGTACAGAGAGCTATTTTTAAAATATTGGTGCAGTGCTTAATTTGTGCTTGTTGTTTCCGGTGCTGAGAACAGGCACTTATTTTTGAGGGCCGGTCTTATTCTTCTGCCTCAAGCATTTGCTACGACCAAAAGACCCATAGTGGAAAGACGGAGGAAGAGAAAAACGAAAAACCGTCACAATGGGAGAAAGCAGAAAGCTGCAAGAGTGAGCTGAAGGGGCAGGGGGTAGCTTTAAATGGATTGAAGAGGCCCGAGATGGTTTCAGGATTATGCTGCCTCAGTATTCCCTGATCCCACATTAAGTTACCACAGCTGTGCTTTTAAGAGGAGGGTTTTGGGCACGGGCAATTTGTAAAATTGTATTTTTATTTACAAATTAAGCACTGCATTGCTGAATGTGCAGCACACAATTTTGCTGTAGGGTGAAGGAATCCACTCAAAAAGGCAATTCTGTGGCTGATCAAGCTGTGAAATCTGCAGTAAAGTTACAGAAAGTAAGAGTACGTTTTTGGTTGCCGCTCTTAAGGTTACTTTTATTTGTTTTTCGTGTCCATTATAAAATAATTTTAATCTTTTGTGTGTGCCTTTTATGAAATATTCTCAACTATTCTAACTTTAAAAAAAAATACTTTTTGGGAATTGTTCATTTTATTCTTATTGTAAGGGAAACGGGAGAGAGAGGGCTGCCTCCATCTGCAGGAGGGCTGCATTTTATCACAGTGCCATGGAGGCAGTTCGTGAAGGCTTTCCGTCTTTTTTTGGCACAAGGCAGGAAGTGAGGGTCAGTAAGAGCCCTCCTTCCTGTTGGCACCGCTAGTTAGCGGCCTAGTTGTTGGTGAATACGCGGTCTGGGCCTCGTTCCTGTGGCATAAATGTGTGGGATCGAGCGGCCGCGCAGGAGAGGAGAGCGCGTTTTTGGTTGCCGCTCTTAAGGTTAATTTTACTAGTTTTTCGTGTCCTTTATAAAATAATTTGAATCTTTTGTGTGTGCCTTTTATAAAATATTCTTAACTATTCTAACTTTAAAAAAAAATACTTTTTTGGATTTGTTCGTTTTGTTCTTATTGTAGGTGAAACGGGGGAGAAGGGGCTGCCTCCATCTGCAGGAGGGCAGCATTTTATCACAGTGCCGTGGAGGCAGTTCGTGAAGGCTTTCCGTCTTTTTTTGGCACAAGGCAGGAAGTGAGGGTCAGTAAGAGCCCTCATTCATGTTTGCACCGCTAGTTAGCGGTCTAGTTGTTGGTGACTATGCTGTCTGGGCCTTGTTCCTGTGGCATAAATGTGCCGGAACAAGCGGCCGCACAGGAGAGGAGAGCGCGTTTTTGGTTGCCGCTCTTAAGGTTACTTTTACTTGTTTTTCGTGTCCTTTATAAAATAATTTTAATCTTTTGTGTGTGCCTTTTATAAAATATTTTTAACTATGCTAACTTTAAAAAAAAATACTTTTTTGGATTTGTTCATTTTATTCTTATTGTAGGGGAAACGGGGGTGAGGGGGCTGCCTCCATCTGCAGGAGGGCTGCATTTTATCACAGTGCTGTGGAGGCAGTTCGTGAAGGCTTTCCGCCTTTTTTGGCACAAGGCAGGAAGTGAGGGTCAGTAAGAGCCCTCCTTCCTGTTTGCACCGCTATTTAGCGGTTTCGTTGTTGGTGACTACGCAGTCTGGGACTCGTTCCTGTGGCATAAATGTGCCGGAACGAGCGGCTCTGCCGCTGGCGCACCAAATGCGCGCCAAAGGCAAGCCCGACTGGGCCCGTCCGCGCCCAAACGGGGCCAGGGGCCAGAGATGCTGCCCTTTTTCATAATTGTGTAATACCCTGGGGAGAGGAAAAGTATAGAAAGTCCTTTCTCAAGTCTTCCTCTATGGGGAATTCTAAGTTTCTAAGTGAGGGTGGGACTTTTTGGACTTGTGAAACATGTAATTGGTGTGCCCAAGCCCCTACCAAGTTAACAGAGGTCAGAAGCCAGGATATTAGGCCACTAGGGCTGGGGGGGAAGCACAGAAACAGAAGGCAGCCTATAATCATTCTATCCAGTATGCCTTAATAAATGCCCGTTCCCTCCCCAAACACAAACTGGAAGTCAGCGAAATGATTGATACTTGCCAGATGATTGTCTATTTATTACTGAAACTTGGGGTAAAGTAGAATCTGACCCTGACTTTGTGGCCGCCTCCCCACCAGGATTCACCTACTATAGACTTGACAGACCTCAGAATGGGGGGGTGGTCTAGCTATTATTTGTAGGTCTACGCTTGTGTGAACATGGCTGAAACGTGTGAGGCAATGGCCTTTAAGATTTCCCAAATAGTGGGGTATTATTGGAGGGTCTGTTGATATATCGCCCGCCAGGACCGCCCCCAAATTTCTTACGCTCCTGGGCCAAGTTGATAGAACCTATGGTCCTGTCCCCGAAAGCTGTTATATTGGGAGACTTTAACATCCACTTTGATGAGACATCTACCCCCATGTTCCGTGAATTTATAGACTTTATGGAGGCCCTGGATTGGACCTTTAGAGTCTCATCAGCAACCCATATTGCAGGGCATATTTCGGATGGGGTCTTTGTACAAGCCTCTCAACAGGTGGCTGAAACCATCGTGCAGCTGAGTTGGACGGATCATTACCTGTTGAATTTCAAACTCGCCTCTAAGAATTTCTGCGATCTTAATTTGGAGATAGGTAGAGTGGTTAGGCTATGGAAACAGGTTAAAGCAGATGAATTAGGCCCGGCATTAGAAGTTGGCTGGGATAAGGCGAAGAATTAGCCTTGCCCCTGCTTGATAGTTTTCAGCAAGAGGTGGAAAGGACTATGCACCTACTGGTGCTCCCTATATTTAGGGGACCCAGTAGTCAGAAAAAAACAGGTCATCCCTGGTTTACAAAGGAGCTTAAACTCCTTCAAAGAAAGTACCGACAACAGGAACGTCGGTGGAAACTTAATCCAGTACCTGAGGAAAGGGCGGCCCTTAAGTCTACATTGAAGGTTTATAAAGCAGCGCAATTTAAGGACCAATCTAATTTCTACACCACTAAAGTGAAGGAGGCATTAAATGCCCCTAGGGAGCTTTTCAAGCCGAATAAGGCTTTATCTACGCCCCTTAAGCCTGCTGGTTTAGAAAATTCTCAGGAATTCTGTGATAGGGTTGCTATGCATTTTGAGAAGAAGATTCTACAAATACATGGCAACTTTGATCCCCAGGACATCTTTGGAGTACTTCCTTCCGTGACACCTGCTAGTTCTATTGCAAGCGGCAAATTACTGTTATCAGATTTCCATCTTCCTACCTTGGACAATATTAAAAAGAGGATTCTTGAAATCAAGTCTGGCTCCCCTCTTGATCCGTGCCCTCCTGCTATCTTTTATCTGGTTCCTGATCTGATGGCTCGGATGTTAGTTCCCATCTATCAAGAGGTATTAATGTCCGGGGTGTACCCTTCTTCTTGGAAAGAAACTATAGTGGTACCCCACAAGAAAAAAACAGACGGTGATAGCCAGGACCTGAGTAATTTGCAGCCAATAGCACTTCTCCCATATCTGGTGAAGATTTTAGAAAAAATTCTGAATCTGGAACTGGCTGAGTTTTTAACTGAAGCGGATGTCCTTGATGTTTCCCAACATGGTTTCAGGAAAGTGCACAGCACTGAAACAGCCTAGATCTCTTCCTCCGATGCTATTCGGAGGATAGTTGATGAAGGTCAGGGGGCTATTCTGGTTCTTCTAGATTTATCAGCGGCCTTTGACACTATCTCTCCTATATTGTTGACGTCTCGTCTTCATCAAGTGGGGATAAGGGACCGGGCGCTTATGCTCTTAGAGTCCTTTCTTACAAATAGATGGACCACAGTTAGCTGTGGCAATTTTAAATCCACACCTTATCTTTTGCCTTGCGGGATCCCTCAGCCCCACGCTGTTTAATGTGTATGTAGCTTCGTTGACTAGTTTAATTCGAACCTTTGGTTTCAATCCATCTTCTTACGAAGATGACTCCCAGCTTATTACTCCTATTAATCAGCCATGGGAGGAGGTGGTGGATCGGTTTAGCAATTGTATGCTGGCAGTGAGTAAATGAATGAATACCAACTGGCTCAAAATGAATGCCACCAAAACTGAAATGTTATGTTTTGGACTTGGGAAGGAGCTATGGAATTCACGGTGGTGGCCCTCTGAATGTGGCAATTGTCCTGTGCCCTCGATTGTTAGTAGGAATTTGGGCATTTTGTTTGATGAACATTAACCTTTAAAAGCAGGTTAATCATACGGTAAAGATCAGTTTATGGTCCATCAAAATGCTCAGAATTTTTTTTCCCTATTTGTCTCATGAATGGAGAGTATCCGCCATTTTGGCACTGGTGATGTCCAAGGTAGACTATTGCAATGCCTTATTTCTTAATTTGGACAAGGTGCTGATTAACAGGCTTCAATTAGTTCAGAATTCTTCCGCCAGAGCGGTTCTCAATTTCCCTCGATGGATATCAGTTAGAGAGAGCCTTAAGCAATTACACTGGTTGCCGGTGGCTTAGCGTATACAGTTTGAATCGCTCTGTCTAACATTTAAGGCAGCTCATGGAATTGGACCACGGTATTTGACTTCAAGACTTCATTGGTATGTACCTAAAAGAAATCTGAGGTCTTCTCAAGCTTATGGGATACAGATCCTTCAAACCTATAAAGCTAAATGGGGGGATAAAGCCTTTACTATGGCTGCTGCCAGAAGGTGGAACTTGCTCCCTCTGAACATCAGTCAAGAATCCTGTTATTTGAAATTTAGGAAATTGGTAAAAACTTGGCTTTTTCCTCGTTAAAATTTCTTCTTGGTGTTTTATGACTTGTGTTCGGCTTTTCTCTTTCTCTTTTCTTCTGTTTATTGTGTGTTTATAACTCTTTTTTTTCTTTTTTTTTCTGGCGAGTGCCCTTTATTGCGTCCCCTTCGTCTCACATTCTCTCCTCCTGGTGGTTCGATGCTCTTTTGAGTAGGAATGCACTCTATAAATCATGGCATACATACATACATACATACAGAAAGTAACATGGGTGACCAGGTTCGACCCGGAAGGACATTCACGAATCCCTTCATCAAACAATAAAACAGAACCGCCTCTTGGTTTCCCATTACGTACAATTACTTCCTGGGACAAGATTGGCTTGCTAATGTGACCATACTAGGAGCTGAAAATCACCAATTATATCCCTGCGGTCGGGATTAAACAAGACAGCTCATGAGGGAATATGTTCATCTCACGAAGACATTTCAGCAACTTTACAAATACCACATGAGCCTCACTGGTGGTCCCTGATGCCAAGTGTGACCCGGCAGTGTGTACTACAGTGCAATATCTGCCAGTTAACACAACCTTCAATGATAACTAGACCACCTTATATGCCCTCATTAAAGTAGCTCAGCCTTCACATCACATCATTCGACCAAAACCAATGAATGAATATAAATGCTTACTAGTAGCTTTACATTCCTGTAATCGCTTAATGGGAGTGTGGCCTCAGTGCCAAACCAAGGCTTTCGCAATCAGCAAAGTTAGCCTCCTAGCAACAGAGGATGGAGTGTGTACTTTTCCCCCAAGTATGGGTGAAACTTTTATTTTATAAAGATTATAAACTAACAGCAAAGGCACTTACCAAAGTGGGATGAAACCTCCAATTCTTTAACCACTGTAGATGAAATTGAGGTGGAGTTGTAGACTGAAGCAACAGCATGGTTAAAAGTGGCCTGACTGTGAGTCTTAAGGAATGGCGCACCATGGTGAAAGAACCTAAATAGCGCACAGAGAGCTGCGAATAATGTTATTCTGGTTTGGCATCCCACCTAAACTCTGTTGGGTTTTTCCAGTAAGCCGCAGTGAGGAGCGGCAAGCAATTGAGAGAAGACCGGACATTGCCGTTTGAGTAGCGCGGTGTGATGCCCTACGGTGCCGTGAGGAACTTTGAGGAAACATAGGACCCACGCAAAGGTCTATGGTAATGCCTACGGCACTCGGAGGAGGTCATAGACTACTGTAGTGAAGGTCTCCACCGACGCAAGTGGTGGCAATCTCTCCAACCAGCATGTCTTTCAGACCTTGTCTATCATCTCTATAAGGTACCATTGGTCTTCCTTAAATAGTACCCCAATTATTCTTCCTTTCACCTGGCCATCCTTTTGCTCTAATTAACTTCAGAGGTTTTCGTCTTTCCTCAGAACTTTTCCCACCTCAAAACAAGCAAAACACCCAATAAAGCACGGAGGGTCACAATGACTGCTAAAATGTTGAGATCCAGCCGACTACTTCTGGGGAGATCCTGTTCCAAAACAAAATCCAATCCCTTATGCAATAATGCCACAGTCACTTCGGTCTAAAATGCAGAAATCAAATCTTCTCTTTATGGGACGAAGAGAAGGCACCACTTAACCCAAAACCTGGATCTCCAGACTGCAAGGTAACTCCTCCATCAGAAGAACCTGTACCTTCTTGTCCTTGTCCCAAGAATTCAGTCCTTCCTTGCGTTTTGGCAGTTCTAAGCAGGAACCCAGCCATGCCTTACACATCTTCCTTCATTCTTGAAACTCCGTCTTTTGGAAAAGCCTTTTCGCCTTCGTCAATTGCAATCCCTCAATTAATTCATTATTGTTCCAGCCTGGCACTTGTAAATGATATTTTGTCTCTTTAATCTGGTAATGATGCTCCCTCTCCACGTGCTGGTCCGTAAAATCCTCGTATGGGTTTCACCCTCCCTGACCTTGATTTAGAACTCCTTCAAAGATATGGGTCCTGCCAGGAAGAAAAATCTCCTCCAATTTTCCCTCTTCCTCCATCCACGGGTTTGCAGATTTCAGTAGCGCACCCTCCAACCATTCTTCATTATGTTCTCATCTTTCAGCATCACCCAACCTGAGTAAAAATGTTAATCCTCTAAGTAGTAATTCAAACCAAAATGTTTTGGTCTTTTCTTCGCTCTTAAGCTTAGAGCGTCTCTTATCTTCTATTTTGAATCTTCTAGAAAAATTGGTTGGAGGTTGTGACTGACTTTTTGATTCCGTAACAGCCATATTAAAAGAAATGACAGCTGGAAATGGAGTTAATCCTGTATTATTTACGCTACATCGCTACGACCATTTAGCATGACTTCATACCCCTGCAAATAAAGAAATACCCCCTGGTACTGACTTTTGCTCTCAGGCCGGCGCACCACAGGTCGGTCTTTTTACTATGAATCCCACTCCTATTGAGAGCTCAGTCAACTCCATTAGATTTGTATTGAGTGACTTTTCAACAGAAAAAGGCCCAGATCCAGTCCCTCAATTCTCCAAGCCAGCCTTGTTTCCAATTTTCAAAGTTCGATCAAAGGCAAACATCACGACCAGTGCTTCGGATACTTTAGAACATGCTCCAATACTCAAAAGGAAAAAAATCAAAAGCTCTAAAAAACCAATCCAAAATTTTCCCAGAAAAGGTCACAGAAGATATAATTCTCAGATGATCAATCTGGCTCGCAAAAACCTTCAACCCAGGAGGTTCCAGTTTCACATCTTCTCCCCACACTCCCCGCCTCCTAACCAACGTCCGTATCTCATCGATCCACCGACAACCCTGAGTTGAACGATGCAATTATGGCCTACGATCCGAACATATCTCAACCAATTAAGCCATCCTTAAACCCCTCTGCACAATCCTTTGGAGTAATTTCAGGGCTTAAGCCCCCTTAGGCCCAGCTGCAACCTTCTAAAAGGGGAATGGGACGTCACCCAGAGGACTCCTTGACTTTATGCTTTTATTTGATAACAATCTTTATTTAAAAGATCTCAACTGTTAAAATGTTTTGCAGATATCGAATCACTGAGACTTATTGAAAGTAGGGATATACACTTGGTCTCCATGAAGGTCTCTGGTTTTGGTCCCTTGTCTCGAGTATCCTTTTTTTCCAAATTGATTGTTAAGAAAATCTTAAGTCACTGAGAGTTTCTACAACGTAAAGGTATCAATGTAGTACCTGCCTTGAGTGAGACAGGTTCAAGGTTAACTGAGTGCGATCCCCAGTTTCCCAATGGAGTGTGGAAACCTACCACCCCAGCTACCCCTTTAGTTAACCCAGACACTAATTTCCATACCTATCAGGACTTGAAAATTCACTTGGGGGTTCATGGCCGAGAAGTACTACTTAGGGATTTTCCAGATTGTACGCCTCCGAATCCATGCATTAATCCCCATTCTTGGAACTGGTTACTGGCAGTGTTAAGCAGCTCTGCCACAACTTCCTGGCTAACAGTCCCATCAATGTAGAAATGAGCTTACCCTTATATCGTGGAATGCGGCAGGCATAAAGTCTAAAGGGGAAAAAAATGATTTTCTGGACTCCTTAAATGCCGATATAATTTGCCTCCAAGAAATCTGGTCCATTGGGGAGTTGCAGTTTAAAAATTACTATTCCCTCTGCAGCAAGGCCACCGCTTCAAAGAGGGGTCACGCTAAGGGAGGGATTGCATGTTTGATGTCCACTAGGCTGCACTGGCAGCATAAATGCTTTAGAGACCATAGTAACCTGTTTTAGCTGTAACCTTAAACAGTATTGCGTTGGAGACAAGTAAACCTCCCCCGTATTGATAAATTCTTATGTCCCCCCTGGCGTCCCTTTCAACAACCTTTTAGTTAAAATATTTCACTACATTAAGGAGCTCATATCATTATGGTCGGAGATCTAAACTGTAAAATTTCAAACTCAAGGCTTTCATCCTTTTGGTACGAGGAAAAGGAGGAAGCTTTTGGATTACCTCCCTGTACTTTCCTACATAAAATAAGGCCCGATAAGCGTGGGAAGCTCTTTCTCGAGTACTTGAAGGAGAATGATTGTATTGTTGCTAATGGTAGCCTTCCATCTGATTCATCAGCCCACTTTACACATAAATCGCTCGGGGGATGCTGCAATCCTGGATTATGTGGTATCAAGCTATCAGTCCTTTTCCTTGTTAAAGGATATAGTAGTATGGCAGACTACTCTTAGTGGTCATAGTATTTTGATCGTCTCTCTTGACTTGAAGGCTCAATCTGCCGCTCCTTGGAGCTGGGCAGGGCAGCACCCCCGGCTTAATGTCAAAACGGGAAGAACACATTAGTCCCCCGTTATTTTCAGGGGGCTTAAAAGTATCCTAGAAAGTACCCTGAATGATCTCGGTAGCTGGGTAGGAAAAGTAATGGAGAGTTTTACTGTTTTTATGCAGCAGATTATTTTGATTCCCCTCCAGAAGCTTCAGAGAAACTACATTGCAAAACCCTGTCCCTTACTTCTATTGAATAGAGAAATTAATACTTTTATTTGTAAACAGTATAGGGAACCTAGATCCGCAAGGTAATCCCAGCTAGGTACTTTCAAAAGAAGGAGGGGGAGGTTAAAAGTGTGTCTAAAAAAGGATGCTACAGATAGATTCTGGGTTGCAGTAACAGAAGCAGTCTCTACTGGCCACACCAGGCAGTTTTGGTCATTGATCGCAGAGGGATGTGGCACGAGAACCAGGCCCCTACCAACGTCCATCAATGAATCAAGTTGGTCGGCCTATCATTCTGACCTTTATGCCTCTAACAGGACCACTGGGGAATTCCCCCAAACCAGAATTGATTCCTCATACTCACATCCTACTCTAAAAGAAATTGAGGCTGTTATAAGAGTAATGCGTGGTTCTGCCGCAATGGGCCCAAATGAAATCTCTACACAGTTAATTAAACACGACATATCCTTCTGGTGCAGGATCCTATTTCTGGTGTATCAATACTGCTATGAAGCCAAGAACGTACCCCAATCCTGGAGGGGTAGCATCATTGTCCCACTGTATAAAAAAGGGGATCGAAGGAGCCCGGGGAATTACCGCCAGATTGCACTCTTGGATGCATTCGGAAAAATCTTTGCCTAATTTTTGCTCTTGCACATTAATGATTGGGCAGAAAGGAACAAGATTATCCCCTTGAAACAGACAGGCTTCAGGGGAAATCATGACACAATAGACAATATCTCGGTCCTGCAAGTAATTAATGAGAAATATGTCGCTCTGAGAGGGGAAGTGATCTATGCAGCCTTCGTAGACTTCTCCACAGCATTTTACAACGTAGATTGAGTCTTTTTGTGGAAGTAGCTTCTAAGATTAGGTATGCCTAGTATCCTCCTCGACCTTGTGGTAGTCCTTCACTCTTCCACCTGGTGCAGAGTATTGTTAGGGGGTGAGCGAGGTCTATCCCATGCCATTCCAACAAAAAACAGCCTAAAGCAAAGGTGCATGTTGGCCCCATTGCTATTTTCTCTGTAGCTTTCAGTCTTACCTGCTCATTTAATGTAGCGTGAGGGTTTCGCCCCTAAACTAGGAGGTAGACCGTTATGCTGTCTGCTTTAGGCAGATTACATAATCATACTAGATCGCACCCCAAAGGGGCTTAATAATTGCCTCCAGCCCTCGAGCAATATTCAGAAGCCCACTTTTTAAAAGTAAATTGCTCTAAAAGCAAAATGATGTGCTTTCACAGGAACAAAAGACTCAAGTACAGTAATTTTTGCTGGACCTTGGGAGCCCAACAACTTGAAAGAGTAACCTTATACTCCTTTTTGGGTAAAATAATCTGTGGGAACCTTAAAGATAGAGAGCATATCGAGCACAACCAAAGGAAGGCTGAATCCCAAGGTAATGGTCTGAACACCCAATATAGGGCAACGGACAGAAGGCACTTTAAACATCTCCTAGAGGTGTACCGGTAAAGATCCTTCCGTCTCTACTCTATGGCTTAAAGCTTATTGTGGTTTCCAAATGGGTCTTTCTCGATAAACTCGAGGAACGTGTCTTGAGGAACATCTTATCTGTAAATTCTGCCCTCTCTGCACCAATAGTAAGACTTGATCTGAGCTTGCGCTGTTCCTTCATTCAAGGTCTGGCTGTAGTAATACGCTGGGCGGTTAACCTGATGACGTGCAGCGATGACTCCTTGCGGTCACTGCTAAAAAAAGAAATATTAGCTAGCCATAGAGCAAAATATACCATCTGCAGGAATTTTCTATATGCCATTGATCATCTGCAATTAGATTCTTCTGTAATTTTCACTCTCACCCCAGCATTGCTCAATTCCACACTTAGGATGCAACCTGGGCGGTGAGTTTCCGCCAGGACAGCCAGGCTTGTTTACACAGGCAGAGCTTTCACATAATATCCCATACCTTAAGGCCGAAGGTTACACAGCCATACCTCATTTGGAACACGCCCCATGGGGTGAGAAGATTCTGGCTCCTGCTGCGACAGGGGCTGCTTCCCCTTAACACATTACAGGTCAGATGGTTTGGCTCCTCCGCCATTTGTAATCTTTGCAATAACGGCCTCCAAGATTTGAAACAGTTTGTTTTAATTTGTCCAGCCTTTTCGTCGTGGGGGCTGCGCCCTATTTGTTTCGCTTTTTCCTTTAGTACTGCTTCTGAGTTATTACAAGCCCTCCTCATTCCTCCAAATGAAATGTTTTGTGTTAGAGATTTTAATTATTTTAAGTGTTTTTTAACAGTGTATTGATTTAATCAATTGTTTAGGAAAGTTTAATCTCTTTATCTTTTCTATGGTTCTTTTAATATGTATCATCTTATGTGGACCTCCAGCGGAGTTCCGTTACGTAATAAAAAATAAACTTGAAACTTGAAACTGTGAATAATGTGCTGAGACACGCTGCTAATCTGTTTATCTTGTGAAATCTTATTTGACCTGCCGGACCTTCCAGGACATGAAAATCCTCATGAACAGTCACATCTTGATTTGTTTCAGAACTTGCAGCAAACCCATCAAAGTTTGAGTGAAGCACAAGCTGCTGTTCCTTACAAACTTGCTGCTATTGCTGGTTACAAAGAGCCTGCGCTACGCGTTACAAGGGAAGAAACAAGATGGGTGACAGTACCGGCGGTACCCAGCAAACAAAAGAAGGGAGAGGTGTTGACTGACTCAGTGAAGATATGCCACTTTGTTCTTCCTACATAGTCATGCAGTGCTGAGAACAAAACACTGCAAGGTGTGCCTTATTCAGAGAAATCACCTCCTGATCTATAACCAGGCTGAAAGGTTTCAAACAGACAGGTTTGAAAAAACAGTGCGTCAAAGTCAGAATTTAAACTGGCGCAATAAATGGGTCATGTTTCAGCATGCAGTGTGGACATACACATAACCCTGCTTTGGCTGGTGATTCGAATCTACGTGATTCATGGTAAACACTGGCCTAGTTTAAAGGCCACGGTTCAGTTACAGTACTGTTTGGTCAACAAAGTGAGCTGCACATATCTATCAATAGTGTATCTAAAGTCAAGATGATAGCCACCCCACTGCAAGATGGAGTCAGTTCGGAGGAGCTGGATGACCAGGTCTTGGGACAAGCTAAGACTGTACAAGTGCCACACACCTTTTGATTCAACCTAGGTAACATCCCTTTACCGCGCCTTTCATAAGCTACTGGGAGAAGGACATCGTAAAAAATCTCCCTATAGATCTCTAAACATACTCCTTAGTATGATGCAGGTACGTTTATGAATACAGAAAACCTCAAAGACATGTAGGGGGTCATTACAACATTGGCGGTAAAAGCCGCTTACCGCCGTGCAGAAGACAGCCAAAACACCGCCGCTGCCCCGGAATTCCGCCACAGCTATTATGACCCACATCTCGGAATCCGCCGAAATTCAGACACCCACACAAGTCCCCCACACCAAAGGTCAGTGATAAACTGGCGAAAACAATTCCTCCACTGTCACGCCAACAGAAACACGCCCATGCTATCACGACCCACGAATCCACACGGCGGTCTTTCAACTGTGGTATTCCATTGGCGGTACACACCGCCGCGCTCAAAATACACACACATCTCCAAAACACCGCCACATTGGACAATTCAAAATACACACACCTGATACACATACAAACACCACTCCCACACACCCAATTCAATATAAAACACACACCCACATCACCCACAAACCCCTACGACCAGAAATTTTGAGGAAGCCGAGAGACAGAGAGAACAGCAATTGAGAACCCCACCACACAGAGGCACACAACACCATCACCCATACAACATTCCACGCACAAAACACCACACACCACTACACATCACCACACACATCAACACTTACACCACCCCACACATCACCCACACCACCCCATGTCACGCCAAAGACACCCCCGGTTTTCCGAGGAGGAGCTCAGGGTCCTGGTGGAGGAAATCCTACGCGTAGAGCCACAGCTATTTGGCTCACAGGTGCAGCACACCTCCATAACCAGGAAGATGGAGCTATGGCGCAGAATCGTGGACAGGGTCAATGCTGTGGGACAGCATCCAAGAAATCGGGAGGACATCAGGAAGAGGTGGAACGACCTACGGGGGAAGGTGCGTTCCGTGGTCTCCAGGCACAACATCGCGGTACAGCGGACTGGCGGTGGACCCCCACCTCCGCCCCCACAACTAACAACATGAGAGGAGCAAGTCTTGAGCATCATGCATGCAGAGGGCCTCGGAGGAGTCGTGGAGGAATGGACACTGGTAAGTAAAATCTTAACTATCATATCCCCCACCCTACCTGCATGCTATCACACACCCCCACCCTCTCCCCTCCCCCTCCCCTATCACTCCGACTCCTCACTAATGTCCTAATAACACAAACAACTCATCCCAACACCAAGCTCTGCATGACACAACTAAGCATGGTCACCCCTCACCTAAGCATGCTCACTGCACATCCCCATAACAACCTCCTAACCATCATCACACAAACCCACACACAGGAATGCTTGCACTGGGGTACACGCACACCCACCCATTGCACACCATTACACACACAGATGCAATAATCATGCTCTTATATCCCTGCAGGACCACTACGGAACGTCACCACACAGGAGGGTCCAGACATCTCCACTCCACCCACAGAAGAGGCCCACAGTGATGACAGCAGCTCTGCCCTACTGGATCCTGATGACCAGCCCGGACCATCGTGGGCCTCGGGACAGTTGGTTCCCCTTGCACAGGCACAGCCCAACCCTGACCTTCCACCCTCTGGTAACACCAGCACAACACCCACCCAGCGGGCCCATACCTCCGTACCCAGGACACGTCAATCAGCGGTGTGTCCACCACTACAGGGAACCCAGGATAACCCACCATCCCAACAACAACAGGGACCTGGGGGCAGTGGTAGTGGGCACACGGTCCAGGGGACGGAGGCACAGGAACACAGGGGAACTGGGAGGGCTGCTGTGCGACAGGGGGCGGACAGGCCAAGGGAACCCACTCTCCACGAGGCCCTCTCCTCCATCATGGGAGCATACCACCACTCCCAGGAGACGATGGCAACGGTCCTGGACAAGTTTCAGGAGACCCAGCGCCTGCAGGAGGAGCAGTATTTGGGGTTCAGGGAGGAGCTCAGAACCATCAGCTCCGCCCTGGGCACCATCGTAGGGGTGCTAAAGGACATACAGCAGACCATGAGGGACACCGTGGCACTCCAATGGGCCCCTGACACTACCCTGGACGATGAACTGGCCACCCCCTTCGCCGGCGCTACTGGACAGGACGCCACGCCACAGGACCACCACACCAGCACCCCGCCCCCTGCAGACAGACAACCACCCCGCAAGCGGTCCCTGAGATCCAGGAACAGGACAGGCAAGATGGCAAGACCCCCACCAGGAAATGAGACCACCCTGATTGTCCTCCCACTGTCCCACTTTGTTACCCTGTCCATACTTAAACTGCCTCAGCTCCACTTCCTATGCCCATATGAGCAGTGCACATGTGTGACCAATAGACTGGACTCTGCCATGGACATTCCTCCACCCCCCCTTCATTTTTGAGCATTTAAATAAACACCCTTGAAGCACAAAACAATCTGGAGTCAGTCTGTGATTTGTTAAATTTGAATAATCAATGACAGTGTCAAAATGCGTTCTCAATTGTAAAGCCAACATACCTATGTCACACATCACAAGTCCATGAAGGATGCAAGCAGATGACACACGTTGGTAACTACACCTGTGAAACCGTAATGGAAAGGTACAACTCAGTTACCAAATACTGCTACTAAATGACAGACAGGATAGAGGTAGAAGTGTGAAAGTGAATGTAATAGTAAAATAAAATGTTCTCACCTGTGTGTCACTGGAAATATTGCTGTATGACTGACTCCCTGTTGTCTATGTCTTCTTCCTCAGCTTCCTCCTCATCACTGTCCACAGGCTCCACGGCCTCCACAGTGCCACAACACCGCCATCTGGACCATCCTCCTGCAGAAAAGGCACCTGGCGTTGCAAAGCAAGATTGTGAATCATTGAGCAGGCGATGATGATCTGGCACACCTTCTTCGGTGAGTAGAATATGGAACCACCTGTCATATGGAGGCACCTGGCCTTCAGGAGGCCGAAGGTGTGTTCGATCACCCTCCTAGTCTGCCCATGGGCATCATTGTAGCGTTCCTCTGCCCTGGTCCTGGGATTCCTCACTGGGGTCAATAGCCAGGATAGGTTAGGGTAACCAGAGTCCCCTAATAGCCACACACGGTGCCTCTGGAGTTGACCCATCACATACGGGATACTGCTATTCCGCAGGATGTAGGCGTCATGCACAGAGCCAGGGAACATAGCATTTACCTGGGAGATGTACTGGTCTGCCAAACATACCATCTGTACATTCATAGAATGATAACTCTTCCGGTTCCTGTACACCTGTTCACTCCTGTAGGGGGGGACCAGAGCTACATGGGTGCCATCAATAGCACCTATGATGTTGGGGATATGTCCAAGGACATAGAAGTCACCTTTCACTGTAGCCAAATCCTCCACCTGAGGGAAAACGATGTAGCTCCTTACGTGTTTCAGCAGGGCAGACAACACTCTGGACAACACGTTGGAAAACATAGGCTGGGACATCCCTGATATCATGGCCACTGTTGTCTGAAAAGACCCACTTGCAAGGAAATGGAGCACTGACAGCACCTGCACGTCAGGGGGGATTCCAGTGGGATGGCGGTTTGGTGACATCAGGTCTGGCTCCAACTGGGTACATAGTTCCTGGATTGTGGCACGGTCAAACCTGTAGGTGATGATTAAATGTCACTCCTCCATTGTCAACAGGTCCACCAGCGGTCGGTACACCGGAGGATTCCGCCATCTTCTCAAATGTCCCAGCTGACGGCGCCTAGGAAGGACAACAGCGACCACAGAGTCAACAAATTCCCAGGTATGTACCCACAGATACACAGAACACGACACCAAACACAAAACTCTACCTGTATGTGTGTTGAGTGTAGGCCTAGGTATGTGTGACGCAGTAGAAAATGAGCCATGTGGGCCCCTGAAATGGCGGCTGCCTGACCTCTAAACTGGGACAATGGGATGTGAGGTATCTGCGCTGGCGTTGTACACTGTCGCGGTAGGCGGCCGTAGACCGCGGCGCAATGCTGCATTGGTTAACATTGGACCCTATGGATCCCAGGAGCCAATGATGAAGTGCGCCGACAGTGATGATAGGCACCGCCGCGGACGTGACCGCCATTTTCTATCTGTTCAATCACTCGATACCTGATCTTCGACAGGAGAGGACCTACACTGCAAGTGCTGCGACCTCGGTCTGGAAGAGACAATGGCTGCTGCGTCTGGGGAAAGGGCCCCTGCCTTCACTGCTCAGGAGTTGGAGAAGCTCGTGGACGGGGTCCTCCCCAGTACACGCTACTCTACGGTACTCCAGACCAACAGGTAAGTACACAGGGAGCATGTTGTATGGGCTATGCCTGGGTGGAGAGGGCTCGATGTTAGTTGGAAGGGGGCAGAGTTCAGGGAACATGAAGGACTGTGAATGCATGTGCCACATGGCAAGGGTAGGGATGGGGGCCACTCACATTGACGGTGCAGTTGGTAATGACTTCTCTTCTTCCCCTGTACATGTCATGTAGGTCAGCGCCCACCAGAAGAAGGACATTTGGCGTGCCATCGCCAAGGACGTCCGGACCCTGGGGGTCCACCAGAGACGGGGCAACCACTGCCGGAAAAGATGGGAGGACATTCGCCGCTGGAGCAAGAAGACGGCAGAGGCTCAGCTGGGGGTGGCCTCCCAACGTGGGAGGGGTGCCTTTCGCACCATGACCCCCCTGATGTTCCTGATCCTGGCGGTGGCCTACCCGGAGTTGGATGGGCGCTTGAGGGCATCACAGCAGACATAAGGGGGTGAGTATACTCTTATTCTGGGGACTTTGCGTGCAGTGGAGGTGTCTGGGTGGGGGAGGAGGGCTGTGGGTTTCCCCAGGCCAGGGCGAGTTACGTAGGCTAGGCCCCTCCGTAATGCAGGCCATGTGGCACTCCACCCCACCTCAGTAGAGTGACAAGTACAGGTATACATGCCCCTGTGGCACCTATGTGTGCAGATGTCCACCACAGCCATGTATGCCAAATCCCAGGAATTGCATCTGTAGAGGCCAAGAGCACGGAATAGTGCAGGGGGCTGCTGTGTCTGTATTGTCCGCCAACGGTAGCGGTAAGCCATGCACTCAACCTGTCTTTCTTCTGTCGTCCCCACCACCCTTTTTCTGCTCTCCCTGTTCTTTTGTGCATCAGCATCATCAGGCGGAGGTACAGTGGCACCGGAGCATGAGGGAGCTGCATCCCACATGGCCATGGAGGGCCACACCACGGACTCTGAATACACCAGTGGGACGGAGGGCAAGGGGAGCTTCACGTCGGTCACCGGATCACCAAACAGCGACACGGACTTGTCCGCCGATGGGAGCTCCCTTGTGGTGGCGGCACCATCTGTGCCCCCACTTCTACAGGTACAGCCGCCACCTCCCCTACCAGCACCGCCCTCCCAGCAGCTCCTCAGCGTTCGCCCCGTGCCCGCTCACCCAGGAGGATGGGCATCACCTTCGCCCCAGGCACCTCAGCCCCTGGCCCTGTCACCCCTTCTGCCCTCAGTGAGGAGGCCATTAACCTCCTCAGGTCACTCACTGTTGGGCAGTCTACCATTGTGAATGCCATCCAGGGTGTAGAAAGGGAGTTGCAACACGGTAATGCATTCCTGGAGGGTATTCATTCTGGTCAGGCTGCCCTTAATCGAACCCTGCAATCTCTGGCCTCAGCACTGATGGCAGCCATTGTCCCTGTGTCTAGCCTCCCCCCTCCAACTTCCTCCACCCAGACCCAATCCCCTGTACCCCAGCCTAGCCCAAGCACACCATCAGACAAGCATGCATACACCTCAACACACACAAGTAGCTCAGGGAAACATAAGCACCACACAACCCACAGGCACTCACGCAAGCATCACCCACATACAGACACAGCAACATCCACTGCCTCCACTGTGACACCCCTTCCCCGTCATCTCCCTCCTCCCTCCCAGTTTCGTCTACACTCTCACCTGCATGCACTACATCTACAGGCACTAGGACTCGCACCAGAACACCCAGAACCACACCCCGCTCACCTGCACTCACCACCCCCACTACCATTTACACTTCCCCTGTGTCCACTCCCAGTGTGTCTGTGACGCCCCCTCCCAAAGTACACAAACGCGGGCACCCACACACCCAAAATCCATCCACCTCACGACAGCCTCCAGTACCTGCACCTGCACCCAAATCACCTAAAGTTACACCTCCTACAACCACCTCCTCTTCCTCCACTCCCAGACCCCCTCCAGCTACCCATCCCAGTCTTCGTCAGCAACTCTTCCTCAGCAACGTTGACCTCTTTGCCCCCACCCCCACCCCTCCAATTGATAGGTCCCGTAGTAGCACCTCAGCCAAAAAAAGTCCAGTACCAGTGGTGCGTGTTAAAGGTGTGTGGAGTGCACCGGCCACCAGGGCAGCCAGTGTGACACGGAGCCAAAGCACTGCCAGTCCACCCCCTGTAAAGCACCTCAAGTTGGAAAGTGGCCGACGGGACAGGGTGAAGACTCCTGGCGGCAAAACTGCTCACAGGGTCCCAGGGGATTGCAGAGTCAGCTGTGACTCCTCCAAAGGTGGTGAAGGGCCAGAAGAAGTCTGCACAGTCTAGTAAGAGCAGCATAGCAGAGAAGGGCGCCATCCTCCCCGGCGGCCGGGACTCCACTGCCAGCACCGTCATCACTGGTCCGGAGACCACCGCCAGAGTCAGTGCCAAGGAGGGCAGCAGTATCGTCACTGGTCAGGAGACCACCGCCAGAGTCAGTGCCCAGGAGGGCAGCAGTATCTTCACTGGTCAGGAGACCACTGCCAGAGTCAGTGCCCAGGAGGGCAGCAGTATCGTCTCTGGTCAGGAGACCACCGCCAGAGTCAGTGCCCAGGAGGGCAGCAGCTTCGTCACTGGTCAGGAGACCACTGCCAGAGTCAGTGCCCAAGAGGGAAGTTGCATCGTCACTGGTCAGGAGGCCACCGCCAGAGTCAGTGCCCAGGAGGGCAGCAGTATCGTCACTGGTCAGGAGACCACCGCCAGAGTCAGTGCCCAGGAGGGCAGCAGTATCGTCACTGGTCCTGAGACCACCGTCAGAGTCAGTGCCCAGGAGGGCAGCACAATCGTCACTGGTCCTGAGACCACCGCCAGAGTCAGTGCCCAGGAGGGCAGCACAATCGTCGCTGGTCCTGAGACCACCGCCAGAGTCAGTGCCCAGGAGGGCCCCGGCAGCCACAGCCCCGGTGGGCAACGAGGGACCGTCATGCCACACACCAATGCACAGGTCAAAGACCGCCATGGCAAGCACCGCTCAACAGGTCAGAGACCGCCATGGCAAAGCACCGCTGAACAGGGAAAACACCGCCATGGTGAAGACCGCTGAACAGGGCAAAGCACCGCTGAACAGGGCAAAGCACCTCTCAACAGGTCAGAGACCGCCATGGCAAAGCACCGCTGGACAGGGAAAACACCGCCATGGTGAAGACCGCTGAACAGGGAAAAGCACCGCTGAACAGGGCAAAGCACCGCTCAACAGGGCAAAGACCGACATGCCAAAGCACCGCTGGACAGGGAAAAAACCGCCACATCAAGCATCGTTATCCCAGTTGCAGCTGGGACAGTGCAGTCTGGGCACCATTCCCCCTCCAGAACCAGTGGAGACATGCATCCACTCCATCTGTCCTTAACAGGATGAAGCACTCTGGGCACCAGTCCCCCTCCAGAACCAGTGGAGACATGCATCCAGTCCATCTGTCCTTAACAGGAGGAAGCACTCTGGGCACCAGTCCCCCTCCAGAACCAGTGGAGACTGTTATCCACTTGAGAGACTGTGGCTTTGCACTCCCCAGGATGGTACAGTGGGCAACCCACCCACTGTAGAGACTTGAGAGACTGTGGCTTTGCACTCCCCAGGATGGTACAGTGGGCAACCCACCCACTGTAGAGACTTGAGAGACTGTGGCTTTGCACTCCCCAGGATGGTACAGTGGGCAACCCACCCACTGTAGAGACTTGAGAGACTTGAGAGACTGTGGCTTTGCACTCCCCAGGATACATCAATGGGCATGGAGCCCCGTCGTGGATCTGGCGTGGTGCTGTAATCCGGCTGAGGTGCCCTCCCCTTCCCTTCCCCCTGAGGTGCCTGTTGTATTTCTATCTGATGCCCCTGCAGTGTTCTCTCCGTTTGTGGACAGGTATCTAGTGTGGACCTCGCCCATGCATTTTGGGCCCAGTGGTGCACGGACATTGATATGTGCATACCTGCACTACTTCTCGTAATGTATAAAACCTGGAATGTGTAGATATATCTGTATATATTTGGTAACTGTATTTTGATACATTACAATGTTTGAACTGATTTCCTTTTGTCTTTGCATTCTTCCGGGGGGGTTGTGGGTTGTTACTGTGATGTTTGGAAATGCATTGGTGTGTGTGTTGTAATGTGCGAGGGTGGGGGTGTTGCGTGTGTGTGTCCCTGACTTTTGCCTCCCCCCTCCCCTATGTCGTAGGTGCAGTACTCACCGTTGTCTTCGGCGCCGCCGTTGCTGGTGTTCGTAGACGAGCAGGAAGACAAGGGCAGGGAGTATTTGTAGTGCCGGCTCCATGGAGGCCTCCTTCCTGGTGGAGTGTGTTAAGGTGAGCATTTTCCCATTGCAAAAGCTGTTTCCGCCGTGTTTTTATCCATGGTGAATCCGCCCCGGAAAAGGTGGCGGATTGGCGGGTTGTGATACTGTGGGCGGTACATTGCCTTCCGCCTGTCTGTTGGCGGTGACCGCCGCGCTGCTTGTCTGTACCGCCGTGGCGGGCGGAGTGTTAAAGTGGCTGTCTATGTTGGCGGTTTCCGCCACGGTCATAATTCCCTTATTTTGTCTGCCGGCCTGTTTGGGGTATTACTGCACCTTTAACACCGTCCGCCAGGGTTGTAATGACCACCGTAATGTTATAATATGTGTACAGATTGGTTTCTCTGTGTTTCCAATGTACTCTTTTCTTCAGTGGGAATACAGGTTCGTTTCGACTTGAGATCGTACATATGAGTTTGTAACTATGTTCTTGTACTTTAACGCTCCTTCAAATATCGATTTTTTTCAGAGCACTGAGGGAGAGATTTAAGAGCCCCTAGCACCACCTTACCACCGCCATGGCATCATTTTTTTTAATGCTAAGGCAGCGTGAAAGTGGCATTTTCCCCGTGCCATATTTGGAAAGTGGTGCAATGCATGCCTTGTGCCACTTCGTAAACCCTATTGCCACATTATGCCTACGTCAGGCATAATGTACACAAGGGGGGCATTCCCCCGTTAGGGAAGGACTGAAAAAATGTTGCAAGGAAATCGAAGAGATTTCCTTGCGCCATTTTTTCAGCACTTTTAACGCCTACTCAGAGCAGGTGTTAAAAAGGGGCTTCCATTATTTATAATGGGCCTCTATGTACTCTGCAGGAGCAGCGCAAATGTTTTGGGTCTACTACTGCAGAGTACATCAATAGCATAAAAAAAATTATGCTATTGCCCCCTACCCTGCGCCATGGTGAGCCGTATTAAATATGGCACACATATGGTGGCAATAGGGGGTGCTAAGGGGCGCAAGGAAAGTGGCGAAGAACTAGGTATAGCATCACTTTTCTTAAATTTGAGCCCTTAAATCTGCAATCAGAATTACACTAACCAGACTTGTAAGTTTCTATCTAGAACAAGGAAATGTGTTATGGAATAAAACAATTCCTTTACCTTTTCTTTACAAGGGACGTGGGAAAAGAAAAATGGCAGACCTTAGGAGCAGCCATTACGTACAGCATTTTTACGAACATAAAAATGGTATAACCAGAGCTACTAGAATTATATTATGCGGGAGGGTAGGGTCAAATTATGCGACAGTGTTGAGTAAATTATGCAGCAAGAAAAGGCAAATTATGCAGCATTATGTGGCAGAATTTGTGATAGTATTACTTCATAAGTCATTTTAAAACTTGTTAGCACTGCCTGGGCATTAGTTGCACCTAATTAGTACAAGTTTAACACCCAAACATAGATATAAGCTACAGAAAGGTGATCATTCAACCTTTGCAAAGGGTCTTCCACTGAGCAGCAACAAGTGTTGATGCGTTTCTAGTATCTTTTGAACCGTTTGAGCTAGAAACACATTTTTCTTTGTTAAAAACTGCTGATTATGCAGCAGATGATGGATTATGTGACAAATGCGACAAATCGACAACTATGCAAAAACCGCTGCAGCCGCATAATTGCATAATTCCAGTGGCCCTGGGTATAATTTTAAATGACTCTATTAAGCAGACAACCTATTTTGGTTTCACTAGCACGGTATGAATAGAACTAATAGAGCTCCAGCAGAATTAATTATATTTTCATTTGACGTTCAGTTAGAATGTTAAGCAGTTATTAAATGAACGCTATGATTGCAAGTAGTACATTTCACATAACATCTAATTAATATACGGCAACATACATGTAGAGCTTAAAGAGCAATGGATGAGAAAAGATTTGCCAATGGAGTTGCAGGTCTTCGGTCAACCGACTCTTTGGCAAAAATGGTGTAAGGAACATCTGTTGTCTGTGCTTACACAGCACATTGATTTGCCGGCTGAAAGTATGATTGTAAATGATTTTCTTAAGGGTCCGCAAAAAATGGGAAGATTAAAAATAGATCTGACACCACCTGCAGTCATAAGACTTTGGCTAAATCATCAGATTGTGTAAAAGAAGCATCGAGGTGTCTGTGCAATAGCAGTATTGAGAATGTGTAAGGCTCACTCAGGTTATTAGACCGTCAGTTTAGAATCTAAACAAAGGGATATATTCAGTTTCAAAGTTGACATCATTGTCATTTAAAGCGGTGAAAGAAAGGGAAGTATGAAAATGAGCAGGAACAGTGCAGGG